>NC_143393.1:5958011-6603284 GCF_980474605.1 Leiobunum rupestre | reverse complement strand
CAATGCGTAGGAAGGTGGTGGCCAGACCTTCACGCCACGCGAGCCAACAGCTCCCTACACTAACTATTACCGTTAACCTCAACAAGTTTTAATGGAAGGGGAAACTCAACAACAATCTGTTGAAACATTCACGCATGCGCATTGTCTGTTGCTAGGGATATTTAGTGTCTATTTAGCCTATTAATTAATAATTAATTAATTACTAATACTTTCTAGACTGTCGTTAACTGAAAAAGCTAATTAGTCCCAGATTATAAACAGTTTTGACGGTAATCAGATTCGATTACATAAACGGGTTTTGCGATATCAATTTGTTAGTCATACTTATATTTATTAGGTTACTTATGTGTAGGCTTATTTTTTATCAATTTAATTTGTCGTCGCCTCCGTAATAGTTTTACACCCCAATTTATTATAGTGTAAATTATATTTTCTGGAGCCTTTGTCTATATGGCGCCGCGGCGCATAATCCCAAAATAAACCGTAAACACTTTTACTCCAAAATATTGACATTTTCCAACTAGTTCAGATTGGTTCCCTGGCTTTTTAGGCGCGTATTGATCTTGGTTTAGCCGAGTTTTATAGTTACGCTTTCCATTTTTTACGGATCGGAAGGTTATGAAATCACGTTTGTCGTGTTGACATATTTGGAAGGTGAGAAAATGGTTTTTAAAGGGGCCCGTATATGAGTAAATATATATGAGTAAAAATTGAGAAACTTCTCCTCTTCCGTATCACGTGATCCGCTCTGGCTTTTTTTCAATTAATGTGAGTAATAAAAATTATGCCCTGATTAAACCATGCACAATTAATCTCTTTTATTTTCTTTGTACTTAAAGGGCTTGCACATTAATTTTTTAATCATTACTAATGCCTCGAAAATTTTATAGAAAAAATAGGAAATTTATAAGTTAATTAAAGATGATTAATGAAATTAAAAACGACTTCGTTATATTTGCATATTTAATAAAATAAATATAAATATTCAAATATAACGAAGTCGTTTTTAATTTCATTAATCATCAACTACGCATATTGAACTTGCAAACCTCCTAAGCCTAAGTTAATTAAAGGAAAATATAGGAGAAGTCATAAGCAAAAAGAAGGATTCTTATCGAAAAACAGTAGATAAAATAAAGATAAATATGGGATGAAGAAGGGTACACGACGACGGAATGTTTTCGGATTATACTACATGAGAAAACCCAAGGAATTTATAGGAAGGTATTGAAAATATAAGAAATGTGGTCACATTGTAAATGTTTTAGAAATGTAATCATTTCGGTAAGAAAATGTACAAACATTTTGGAATAATTTTTGGTTAATTAAAAAAAAACAAATTATAAAAATAAAACTTGATTTAAACCATGATTTGAACCAGTAAACCCTGCCTGGTGGGCTCCCTAACTGTGTAAGGATATTTACTTATTAATAAATAATATGATGATATTTTGTTGTAATGGTTTTAGAAAATCAATACATGTCGTTTTCAGTCCTGTCATATTTTCACTTACAAAACCCATTAAGAAAAATTAGGGGTTGTCTGCGAAGGTAAACGTTTCAAGATAATATCATGAGTAGTATATTCCACTGTAAGATACATATTATTTACTTCTGATAAAATTAAAACTTCGCTGTGTCTTTTTAGGGTAAAAATATAACGGTAATCATTTTCATTTCAAACGGCTGAATACTTAATTGTATTTGGCGTGTGTCTCTGTGTGTGGTGTAGATGACCTTTTTCAAAGGTCGTTGGTTAGAGGGGCATACTGAAAGTCTGAACACGTGTCATATCCCTCTCGAATGACGTTCTTTCCGGGATACTGAGGAGGTCAAGGAGGGAAACCCCCCGCGCCAGTCCGCTTTATAAAAGACATCCTCAGAGTCTAGGTCCCTTCGCAGACATTTCCCACACTCTTCTTGAGGGCCTCTCCTCCGTTGTCAACAGCTGCGGACGCGTATGCTGACTCACCATTCGCGCCGATTCACACAAAAGCTCCTTCTTTCATTTCATATTACCATTACTAAATCGGACTCAATTGAGACAAGCATCTTTTACGCTTTTTAAATTCCATCAAAATTAGGGCTTAAAGGGATGATGACATACATTTAATATTTATATTACAAAGACAATTCATAGAAATAACGTAGATTAAGGGGGTTTCCATCGTAACCCCCTCCCCCCATGGATTTTATTTCGTTAATTTCTAGTCCTTTATTAAAAAAATTTAGGGTTGTTAATTTTCCGGAAAAATAAAATGCGCAAAAATTTCCATAGTATTCAAGTGTAAATGAATACAAGAACATGATTAAATAATAATAGTAATAAATAATAATCAGCTAGGCTAATACCCAAGGCACCACCTTAGGCCTAAGTCATCAAGCGACTTTTGAAGCCATTAATTCAGGACTGTGGCTGGGTTACAAAGCGTAGGAGTGTCGTTTTTATGGAAGGGGAAACCGAAGAGCTCGGGGGAAAACCCCTTAAACCAGTGGGGAGAGAACTTGCAAACTCTACGCGGAAGGAGTTGTTCCGAGTTTTTACATAGTGCCACAAGCTGGGATCGAACCCGGCTCCTCTTGCTGCGAGGCGAAAGTGCTAACCACTCTGCCACCCAACATTTGATCGGAAACCATAATTTTTATTGAAAATGAAGACAGTTAGGTATTCAAAAGAGTGTTGTAAATTTTCCGGAAAAATAAAATGCGGAAAAATTTCCAGAAGCTTTTCCGCCAATCGGAAAAATAAAAAATTTAAACATAAATTACTTTTTAAGGCTTTTTAATTTTTTTTTACTTTTTATCGATATAAAATGTCTAATAACAGTAAACATACTACAAAACATTAATAGTGTTACATTGTTAACCAGTTTAAACTAGTTTTACTATTAGATTCGAAAAAATTAGGCGAAAATGCCGCTTTATTGCAATTTGCAAACAATATTAGACTAATCATGGAAATAAAACTTTTTTTATTTTATTTTTGGAAAAATACGGAAAATTTTCCGACTTACAACACTAAAAAAATCCAAAAATTTAACCTTTCCATAAATTCGCTACGACTGTCCAGCTTGTTCTTAAGATAGTGCAGTCAAGCATATGAACGAATTCAGTAGCTCTATTTAGTGGGAGAGCTGAGAAAGCATTGTAGAAGCGGGGGAAAATAGTAAACAAGAAGGCACGTTATTTTATAGAAATGCCTATAATAAACATTTTATGATTCATTAATTTGACAACTTAATAGGAAAAATAAAACCGCTTTATATATTTGCTAATCCTTCTACGAATTTGATAGTGACAATGAACGGTGGAGTAATGTACAAATCTCTAACTGTACTAATAACTTTGAATTTGAAATCGACAACGCTGTAACTGTCATACTTACGATTGTTATGTTACTTATGATGATATTAAGGTACGGTATATTGCGTTTAGACTTACAAAAATAAAGCTCGTTTTTGAAAATAACAACTTTTACGAGGCTTAGTTTCATAATTTCTAAAAAGGACCTTCATAATTACGTTTACATAAGAGTTTTGCGCAATGAGATATCGGAGCCAAAGAAGCTCCAGAGAAAATGTTAGTTTGGAAAGTTACCTCCAGGGGGATGGAGAAACCCGTCGGCGTAGTTTTGTTTATTTCTTAAGGCTGGTTTTCACTAGGGCTTTAAATGCCGCGACGCAAAAATTTGTATTAGGCCTAACTGTTTATTTTAGCGTTGACCTAACTTCTATTTTTAGCGTTGACGCAAAAATTTGTTCTAGGCCTAAAGGGGATTTTTGGCGTCGACGCAAAAATTTGTACTTGACCTAACGCGATTTTTTAGCGTCGACGCAAAAAATTGTACTACACATAAGGGTTTTTTTTGCGTAGACGCCAAAATTTGTACTAGACCTAACGGGTATTTTTAGCGTTGACGCCAAAATTTGTACTAGGCTTAAAGGGGATTTTTTTGCGTCGACGTAAAAATTTGTACTAGACCTAACGGGTATTTTTAGCGTTGACGCCAAAATTTGTACTAGGCTTAAAGGGGATTTTTTTGCGTCGACGTAAAAATTTGTACTATACCTAACGGGATTTTTTGCGTAGACGCCAAAATTTGTACTAGACCTAACGGGTATTTTTAGCGTTGACGCCAAAATTTGTACTAGACCTAATGGTTTTATTTTAGCGTCGACGCCAAAACTTGTACTAGACCTAACGTTTTTTTTTATCGTCGACGCCAAAATTTGTACTGGGCCCAAAGGGGATATTTTAGCGTCGACACAAAAATTTGTACTAGACCTAACGGTTTTCGTCGACGGTAAAAATTTATACTAGACCTAAACGGTTTAGTTTTGCGTTGACGCGACGCTAGCCGCCGTGGCGTCTTCGCTCTAGTGTAAACCAGCCCTAAACATCCTTCCTCAAGATGTTGCTGAAACAGCAGTTTTTTGTTTAGATTTTATTTTTTATCAAGAAAGCGATGGAAATTCCAGTAAACAAGGTCGTGTTACACAAAACCCTTTCTTTGTGCCCTTTCATAAAATTGTTAAGAGTATCCCACACGTACATTAAAAGCGTATTAAATTAGAGAGAGTCTGAGAGGAACTAAAACTGTACCGTACCCGGTCTCGCCTTTTGATGATTAATAATATATTACCGAGTAGAAAAACGGAAGAACTTGCCTGATTCGTTAAGATCAAACGATTTCCCGATACTTCAACCGCAATCTGGTCTCCTGATTGTTTTTCACTATAAATACAAATTTAACGTTTAAGGGAGCGATTTCGCCGGATGTGACGACAGAAAAAACGACTCTGTAAGCGCGTTTCCTTAACAATGAAATTTGCGCGGAAACAAGCAACCGATAATCTCTAACAGTCGATAATGTACGGTTGATAAATATAATTAAGTGATTACATTTTCATTGTTTTAAGATTGAAATCATTGATAGATTCGAATGGGTGAATCGAAAAATCGGTTATAATAAGCCTAAATTCCAAATCAAGTACCATTTAAACGTCCTCGGTAAAAATTATAATCAATTAACTTAATGTATTTCAAATTTGATTAACTCTAATAATTTTACTTCATAGTTTTATTTTTCGTTAAATCTATTTAGATTGAAATGATTTTTCGATATATAATTAACAAATAAAAGATGAAATAAAAATATCTACAAATATCGGTTATAACTAAATCAAATTTAATTATATTTAAACAAAGAAAACATTTATAAAATAAATTTAGGTTGAAATAATTTTTCGATTTATAATTTAAACGTAAAAGAGGAAATACGAAATTTACAAATATCGATTAAACTTAATAATGGTGAATAATTAAACTTACCCCTGCGTGAGAGGCCTGGCTCGTACACCAACTTTAACCTTAGTCATATCACAAAAGCAACGAGATGATCCGCGTGTTTTCGTTATCCTTGGATAATGATCTTCGAAATTCTTTTCATCCTCTCTCTGCGCTCGAAAAACCCCAATTTCTTCAATGTAACTGCATCGGGGCCGGCTCTAAATATAGGCTTAGTCACGAGCAGAAATTGTCTTTCTTTGGACGCAGTCTCGTCTAAATTTTAAACTTTTCCAAAGCTCCAACGGCTAGGAGATTTTAATTTAATTTAAGAATAATTTAAATTAATTTGCGTCTCATCTGGTAAATAGCGAGGAGAAACCGTTAATAAGCCACTTTCACGCGTTGCCCGAAGCTGACTTTCAGAAGGGAAACTGCTCCCAAAAGCAGACGCGCTTTTCTGGGCGGCGGATCAAAAACAAGTTGGTTAAGACCGTTAAGTACCGGGTGAACACCGAAAGCTCCGAATGTTTATAGTAGTTGATTTAAAGCATTTTATATTAGATATTTTTAGATATAGCATATCTTCTGTTCAGAATTACAGATAATATAGTTTTCAAATATTGCTTTCAAAATGAATTTGGTTTAATAATTATCTGAGAAAGGGACGATTTTTAATAGGGTTAAAAATATTTTGGCGTGACGTGATAACTGATGTAACTTTGCATGTTTTGATTGCCATCTATATTAGGTGGTTTCTTTACGCTTGTTCCGGGATTTCGGAGTAATGCTATGACATCATTTTATTCCGATTCTGTGGTGGCGAATAGTTATAGGCGGAATAAAAACATTTTTCCTAAATGGCTGCCTAGGCCTTTTTAGCAAATAAATTCTGGCTAGCAGACGACAAAATCCGATTTACTCTAGTTACACCTCCTTTTCAGCCCTAATACTCCGGAACAAGCTGGAGTAATTATCATCCTTGGAACAGGCGAATAAAACGTTTTAGGGTAAAAAGAGTACACATTTAGTGTAGAAAAGAAACCACCTAATAACACACTTAAAGTGCGAAAGCTTTAATTTCCAAAAATAGGAAAATAATGTAATTAAAGGAAGTTTAGGGAAAAAATTTAAAATATAGGTGGTGTGGTGACCCTGTAATTAACTAATTACCTCCTCACAAAGAAAAGCTAAGTCTTCAAAGACATGACACTTTAATTTTATAATTTCCAACACTTACAAAGCACATGACAACAATGTGAATTGTATTACGTTTTTTTTACGACTAGTTTATTTTTTAGGATGAACATTTAGTTTTTTTGGTCATAACAAAACTTTTAATGAAAAAATGTCATTTTTCCATAATTTTGTTTTTGCATTAAATTTATAATTAACGTAAAAATGTACACAATTTTTTATCGACTATGCTAAAAATTATATTAATTTTTGTACACACATTTTGTCCTCTAAATTTCACAAATTTGTAATAATAAAGTATATTAATAGCTCTTTCTAAATACAATCTACATTTTTGTAAACTAACTACGTAATTGCTACACAATTATTTAGACTAAGTACTTTGTATTATTTTTTGTAGTAAACTTGTTTTTTCTATTTGCGCTTAAATGCAAAATGTTTCAGACTTTCACGTTAAAGGGTTGTTTACATTGGCGCACATATTCGAGATTCTGAGGATATAATATATATATACTATTTTTCTTGCAAAAAATTAAAAAGTAAAAATAAAAATAAACAGTAGATACACATATTTACATTGAACTCTTGGTTACCACTCTTTGAAATTTATGTACAATGTAAAAATTATACTAAATTAAACAATTAGTATTTGTAAAATCAGTTAAAAAGTATTTTAAAATAAAATTAAAAATTGCAAAGTAATCGTATAATTTTATAGGTATTATTAAAAAAGTACTCAAAGTAAAAAAATCGAGATCGTTTTGTAAAAAACTAAAAATATTGTTAAAAATTGCTACTTTTGGATTGTTTCGGGTTTAAAAAAACCATGAATATGTTAAATATAGGCACATTCTCTCAAAAACTAATGATTAAAAAATTTTGCATATAATGATTATGTGAAAAACTAAACGTTGAAATTAGTGTTCTTTGTTTTTGTAAAGATTGTATTAATACTATATAATATTTTAATTTTTGGGGATTTATCATTTAAATACTAGGGTAAATATGGCATTTGGTAAAAATTGAGTATTATTTTAGAAGATTTGAGGTTAGGAAGGAATGACTACAACAAACGCTACTATAGGTTAAAGGTTATAGAAATTATTGTTAAAAGTTCAATGGCTTTATAGGTGTGGTAGAAAAAAATTAAGATTTATAATGAGTAAAATTAAGCTCTAGCTCTTTCTTTTCTCTTCTTTATACCCGTTTTGTACATAAGTACATATTTATGTACATTTTCTTATCTTAACTTTCTAAGTATATTTAAATTTTACTTTAAATACTTCATTCAACAGTACATTAGACAATCTCCGATCCATTTCAATAACTTCGGTAAGTTACGGATTGTACCGAAATAATAATTGGGTCTTTTTAAATAAGCGCAGACAGTAGTTTTTAAAATTTGAGAAATGGGAGATCGTAAAACAAATAGTAGCTAGTTTTATGACTAGAATTAGCATAAATTGGAACGTATTTATTTTAACGTCAATTTTAAACACGGGATTTGAGTCAAACGTTTCTAAAGCGTCGCACTGTGTAGGAACTAGATTCGCAACAAAGACCATATTTATGTGATGATTTTGGTAAAAGCAAGCTGCGTACTGGTATGCAAAAATTAGAATATAAAAATAAGAAATTGGTAATTTTCAGGCTCGATTGTTGAATAGCCCATTCGAAAATATTATTATAGCACCCTGGATACTTTAAAAAAGAGATAGATTTGGGCACCAATTACATGGCATATTGCACTTGTCTCGAAAATATCAAAATGAAGCTTTTTTTTTGTAAAGAAAAAGCTCTTGTTTTTAAGTGACCGTAACATAGAAGGATACAAGATACACTCTTCCGCGGAGCGTACGCTATCGTTCAGTTTATAGTCTATCGTGTTCAAGCGTTTGATTCTTTCAAGTTAACGAAATACTCCATCAGTTGTTCGTAATTCATTCCTTTGGAGACGCTTTCCCAGTCCATCTCTCCGCTGGCGAGCAAAGGATTATCAGTCAGATTGACGTTGCGAAGAATTTCTCTCATTTGTTTGGCATTTTCGTTTTCCATGCTCGGTTGAGGCGGCGCAGCGCCGGATGTCCCAGGGTTCGCCGGACTCTGGGCGTGAGGAGGTACTGGAGGGGGCAGGTTGGGGTGGGCCGAATAGATGGCCGAGTTGCGGTGCGGCGGCACGGGAGGCGGCGTCACCCGCGTCGAAGTGGACTTGGTGAAGGTAGAGAACGGGCCGACTCGTTTGGGCTCTTTGGCTTCTAATTCCTTGTTGAGCGGGTTGGGGTGGATGCGGACGCTTTTGCCCAGTTTGGAGACGGTCGATCCGGCCGATCGGTTCTTCGTTTTCAGGTCCGATTCCGAGGGCAGGTTGAAGGCGTTGTGGTTGGTGAGGCTGGTGATGGCGCCTCCTTCGATCAGCGTGGTTTCCTTCTCCTCCTGGTCGTAGATTCCCTCGTCATCGTCGTCTTCGTCGCGGGTCAGTTGGTGCGGGTTGGTGGTGATCCTGATACTTATTTCTGAACCGGGGAAAGATATGTTGCTACTTCGGTGCATTCTCGAAACGGCCTTTTTCTTCTCGGGCAGCGTGGTGGCCCGAGACCCCGCTTTCGAATGAAGGGTAGACGACGAAGTAGGGGGCGCGGCGGGTCCGTTGCCGTTGAAGTCAGACATAGGCATCAATGTTTGCGAACATCGTGTATTGACGGAGTTCCTCTCGAGAGTGGCTCGGCCCAGCCACACCCAGTCGTGGGCGTGGGCCACTGATTCTCCATTTTCAACGGTCGGAACTTGCTTGCGTTTGTTCTGGTATCGGACTGCAAATACCGTGCAAGTAATGACGAAGACGAAAATGGCAATACAGAAGACTCCCAGCAGCGAGTACATGCCGATTTCGAGAGGCGTTAAGTTTGCACCATGAACTAAATTCTGCCTGGCCTGAACCGTCGGCTCGTGGTAGCGCCCGTTACCCGAGTTGATTGCGTCGCGGTATAAAATGGAATCCACGTTCTGGTTGATGAGAACCTTTTGTCGTCCGCCGGCAAATTTGCCGTTGGGATCTAAACCGGCTTTCATGAGTTTGAAGTGAGCGTCATTTTGTAAGTTGGTGCGCGCCGTCGTGCTGTAATCGACTTCTATGTAAGCGTACGCCATGGCCAAGGGCTGACTGCGTCTTTTTTGACACCTTTCAGCGAGTTCCAGAGAGATGTGCAATAGTTCTCCTTTTCCCTGCCCAATAGCAATCACGCGAGGATGGTGCGTGTTTGTTACAGGGGCGAATGCCACGATACCCGTGTCGAAAGAATCCACCGAAAGATGATAATCAGACTCAGATATATCAGCCAGAGGAGTGATTGTACCGTCGGAAAAGTGTAAGCGGACATCCAGAAGTCCTTCCTGTGAGAAAAGACACGACCGCGGTGTTTAACCCCATCGTCTTGCTATTTCGCGGCTGAGTCGCTCTAGTTAACCCAGAAAAGGCATAAAGATTACCTGATATTGAGAAGTTAATCTGCGAGTAATGGCTGTTTGGGCCGTAAAAACGTTGGGAATAGAGTCATCCGGAAACACTGCTAGATGCAGCCCCGTTACGACAGTTACTTCTAGGTGGGTCACGGTTTCTTTGTCTGAACCAACTCTGAATTCTCGAGCACCTATAACTCTTCCAGTGATAGGAGACAGCACCTTCAAAACAAGACAGTGGCACCATGAAATCCCAACTTTCCTCGGCTTTATTAACATAATGGACAAGACAATAGCAACGGTAAGCAACCATTAAGGCGTCTCTATGGCCAATGGGAAGGTGCTTTTATGTCCATCATAGATTTTTTTTTAAATTCTTCAGTAGACAAAGATAAAACTCAGAAATTGCAATAAGAACTTTCGATACTAAATTATTAACAATTCAAATTTATAAATAACAAAAAAATGTAACAAAATTTTATTAAAATAAAAGCTCTTTGGTACTGATCAGAAGACTAGTGGTCATCCATTAACATGTTTTGGATAGCATAATTCCCATTTAGGGATAATTTTTGATATATACTGATCTTCATTTGAATATAAAATCATTGAATCAGGTGACACATTAAAAACACTTGAGACTTTTTTAAACACACAATTACAAGACAGAAGTAATGTGAAGTTAATTACTTGAACTTCAGTTCTTCCATTATCTTGACCTTGAACAATATTCCCCTTGAGCGACGCTATCCTGGGATCCGCCACTCTTAGAAAAGGGGACACGAGTTCAGTGACTCTAACTGCAACCCGGCGATTCAACAGGTAAGCCTCGCGCCCCGAATTGTGATCAACGCTGAAAAACCTTGTAAAAACATAGACTTCAGCTTGTTGATACCGAAGACGGCATACAACGTCCAAATCCTTTTCAAACACAAAATGAAAATACAGGTTAAGATTCCTATAGATGATCCTTTTAAGATAAAAACTGACATCCGAATCATCCCAACGCACAACATTTTTGGTTCCACTTGAATCAGAAGGAGTTCCCACAGAATTAGAACTGCTACTGGGACTGGCTCGATACTTTCTACATCATAAAGAATTTTTTGTAGTTTAAGTTTAACACAACTTATAATACAGATTACGCCAAACCTTCTTTGAATTCTCGGCGTTTTCCACCCTTTAATTTGGCTGAGTCTATTGTCAGAGAGCCTAATTTCCAATGGCAATTCGGGCATCCACACCAAGAAATGAGCTTGCCCAGTGTACGTTCCATATTTTACGAGAACTGACGCGTTCTGGGAGCCACGAATTTCTGATCCATCCAAATACACAGATGTACAAGATGGAGAAACCTAAGTTGGGTAAGAATGATGCGTTTAATAATTATATTTTTACGCAAAATACTTAAAATTTTACACACTTTAAGTATAGATTCATCAGCAGCATGACACGAAGACTGTAACGTTACGTCACCCACTTTCCCCGCTTGACTGACAACAAAGACCTTCATGGGTTGAGAAACTTGCTTTCCAGTCAAAACGGCAGTATTCAATAATTGAGTGGACTGAAAAATGAAACAAGATGGTTGAATATACAAAATAGATTTCACAATGTAGCTGGATTATAACTCTACTTTTGCAATTGGTAACACAGCTTGAACGTCGTCTTTCTGTATATCTAGACGAGATGTCATTTTGGTGTTGGAATCGTCAAAATCGTGTTGTTCCGTCATACTAGAATCTAAAGCGTAGCGAAGCTGCCAAACAATTCTTCCACTGTCATGGTAACCGGCATCTTCGTCAACTTCAAATAGCCATGAAAATACTTCTTGAGCTTGACTGTCAAAGAAAAAGTTATTAATTGCTTATTTATAGAAGTATTAAATTACTTATGTCTTACGAGAAGTTAATATTCTGAGGTGGAAATTCCCTGCTTTCTTTAACATCTTTAACAAATGCAGTCACAGTCGCTATAGTCTCTTTGGACTTGAAATCTAGAGAGATTCTCCATTTTGAAGGCTGAGCTACTTGAGCACCTAGTATTCTCAATCCGTTCTTCACTCTAGCTCTGTATATGAAATGTAAGAACAATGCAAAGGGGATCTCAGTATATAATTTAAAAAAAATTGGGCGTACCTTATAGTGAAAACATAAAGGTTAACAGGATATGCGGGGTTTGGCATCAAATAAACAGGTACATAAACTTTAGATCTTGGATAAACTGGTCCTTGTGGAACCAAAATTCTGATAACGTCATCGCTTTTAATTTCCTCGTAACTGCCATGCACGCTTGAGAGGGAAACATTGGCAATGTAAATGCTTTGTACATTTGGAGGAGCCGTGACTGGGAGTGACGTATCCGAGCATTCCAAAGAAGGGCTTTGAAGCAGAGCATACTCCACTCGAACCATTGACTTCTGCTGTTTGGAAGACTTCCAGACACTAGATTCTAAAGGGGGCCACCATGTCGCAGGCAACACCACTTCTCCCAGACATACACCATCTCTACTAGCACTCAAACTGCAAACCGACATCAGATGTTCGCTTCTATAGTGTACGTACAGAGCCACGCAAAAGGCACCCTTGTCTTCAACATGTTGATGTGGTTTAGGGTCAGCTACCCTGTTGCTGAAAAGTAAAAAGATTTAGATTTTATAAACTGTGGTAGAGTTCGTTAATCAAAAACAACACTGACCTATGAAATAATACTCTTAGAACTGGTCTGTCCCTTTGAATTTCATGAGTTACGAGATGAGCGCTAATTTCTAGATCAGTACTGATGGGAGATGGGGACTGAGATCCACTTGTTAATACCCCACTGGTTTGCCACTGATCTGCATCATCTGTTATGTTTGTAGTGAATGTAGATGATGATGGAGTTAATAAAGCGGGAAGAACAGTTTGTTTGACAGAAAATGGTCCATAAGATGCTTTCACAGTTACGGATGAAGAAGGGTATAAAAGTGTAAATTTTTCGCTTGTACTCGAGTCAAAAGCTGGATTACGATTTTCAGAAGTAGGAGGAAATCTTAAAAAGAAACCCGCATCTCTCTGATCTAATGTAACATCTACGGACAAGGTTAAACCTAGAATTTCAACCAATTAATTTCCGTAATACTCTACAAAATATTAAATAACTGAAAATTTATACACTTACCAAGAACCGTGAAAAGGGATACGTAAAAGTAGATCATTTTGGATAAAAATTTCAGTTTTTGATAAAGTTGGAAGAAAGTGTTTTCAGTTTTTGTGAGATTTAATGTTGTTTATATTCTGAATATCTAACATTTGGGCTTTAAGTATGATGACAATACATTGCTGCTACAGCCCCGTCGGTTCATCACTTAGCTACAGATAACACGATAAAACCTCAAAGACATCGTGTTTGTCAAATTATTAATCTCTATAATTCCACATTTAGACGATTTTCCAAGCTACGTTACCAAAATTAATTGATTATGTTATTAAAAATTAACATTTTATACCCTAGGAATTTGATCTGTCAAGCCTATGCCTCCCTATCCGTAAAATAAAGATGGCCTATGGTTAATGTTCACAAATTACGGGGATGCTGCTGAAGAAAGCTGGAACAGCTAAAACTCGCCTATTTTTTCGATTGTTTTTGGCTAAAAGACACTATTGATTGCAGAGTGTAAATGCTGGGGGGAAAAATCATTTATTTTCTCGAAACTGCGACCAGAGAAGTTGAGATAGCAATAAAGCTCTCCATTGAAAATTGGATCTGCGCAAGCGTTATCAGAAAGTAGGCCAAAAATCCCTGTACAAGTGTTCTAGCAGCAAGGCAGAAATGTAAGAAAGGAAAGCCAACGTTAGGCGCGAAATTTGATTTTCCTTGAGAAATAATGTTCAATATCAATTCACAATGTAAATTTTAATTTGTTGGCCGAAAAATAAAACAATTTGAATAATAATTAATTAAGCTTATTAAATTTATTTCATTTAAATTTTTCCCAAAATTTCCCCACGTAAACGGAAAAACATTCCGATTTTCTGCATCTAAAAGTACCCGCAGCGCCGCTCAGTGGGGAAAGTTTCGTCGAAAATAATAAATTTTCGGCCATCTTCTTTTCCAACTTCGCGCCGAGAGGGTAGCGAAATTCATCACCAAGGAAAATGCCTCCTAAAACGAAAAAGCCAGCTAAAGGTATTCTATCTTTGTTATTTAAATATTTATGTCTATTCTCGACTTTTTAGAATTAGAAGACTAATAGATACGCGTTTAAATTAACAGTAAAACATAAACTACTTTAAGCCTAACCACGCCATGCGGCTTACTCTACATCTTTGGCCACGTTGTCTTTAATGGCAAAGGCTTATATGCACATACTATGTTTATAATATGGTAAACCTTTTCGCTCTTACCTAAACTATTAAAAATTACTTTTAGGAGCACCTGCTCCCAAGGCTGAAAAAGCTGCGGCCAAGCCAGAGGCAGAAAAGCCAGCAGCAAAAACCAAGAAAGACGTTCCACCCCAAAAACCACCGGTTGGAGAGAAGACAAAACTAACGAAAAAGTCAGACTCTGCCTTAAAAGCTAAGGCTAAAGCTCTGGTTGCCAAGAAAAAGATTACGAAAGGAGCTCATGGAACTAGAAGGAGGAAGATCAGAACTGCTGTTCAGTTTAGGAGACCAATTACACTGAAGCTTCCGAGGCATCCAAAATACCCAAGGAAGAGTGTTCCAAAGAGGCCAAGGTTATAATTACACACAGTTTAAAATAAGTAACTCCATTACTATAATCATTATTGTTAATATTTAGGCTGGATCACTATGCTATCATCAAACACCCGTTGACAACTGAATCGGCTATGAAGAAAATTGAAGATAACAACACTTTAGTTTTCATTGTTCATTTGAAAGCCAACAAGCCTCAAATCAGGAATGCAGTCAAGAAACTGTACGATATTGATGTGCACAAAGTGAACACTTTAATTAGACCTGACGGTCAAAAGAAGGCCTACGTTCGACTAGCACCTGATTACGATGCTTTGGATGTAGCCAATAAGGTAAAACCGTTAGAAACATATTAAAAATTGATACAGATATAATTTAACAAAGTGTTTATTTTTCAGATTGGTATTATATAAAAGAAAAGATTACATTATAAGTGTGTTAAAAACCTTATGTGGATTTTTAATAAAAAGAAATTCGAAGGAATGTTGGTTGATAATTTCTCTTAAATAAACCAACGACTAGCTAATTACAAAAGAAACTAAAAGTCAATTATGTACATGACTTCGTAACATGATTGAAAATATGGAAAAATATGTTAAGTGTATTTAAGACCGGAGAAAAGGGGTCAATCTGTTATATCAAAACTAGGCAAATTAAGCTCTAAACACTTTGGTACAAAAGTAAACCATTTACAATTCTGTTTTCTTCTTGCACACAGCCTGATATTTGTGCATACAAATTACAAAGGTACCTATTTTAACATGCAAAAATGGAGGGTTAACCATACTTGTTCGTTACTTTGGAATATTTTTCTTCTTAAAGTAACATTTGAGGCTTTTTTGCATTAGTATTAGTATAAAATACAGCAGAAATTAACGTTTATGAGGACCTTAAAGAGATTTAGTGAGGAATGATAACCTCCTTAAAGGTATCGGTAGTTAATTTTGAAAGGTTACAATTACAAAAACTTGGAACAACAAAATAAGAATATTTACTAGGATGGTAGTTTGTAAGCTAATACAAAACACTGGAATAAACCCCTCAAAATTATTTACCAATACCCATGTCAATTGCACGGCTGATACTTAGTCACTAAAAGCCACTTTTTTTCAAATTTGGTCACTAAAATTCACTTTTTTTCAATCAAAATATTTTTCAGAGTGAAATTTCATATGGAACATTACTAATAATCTAGCAAAAATTTTTAATTTAACAAATATATCATAACTATTTTTAAATAGGTTATTTTCCCTTCCAGGTCAATTATCTTATTTCTACCTAATTTAATTACTAATATCATAAGTGTATATTATTCTAACAATATTATACACTTATGCTAATATGTTTAAGAAAATATAAGAAAACACTACTTATAAGAAATAGAAAATAACTATTACAAATGCTGTGATTTTTACTTAAATTTTTAGTAACGTTTTGATCACTATTTTCAAAGTGGCTAGTCACTATTTACACTAAAATTTAGGCTAACTCTGAGTATCAGCAGCACTGGCCCTTGGTGGGGGCGCCGAAACAGGATCGGAACCAATAACTTTTGACCGCAAGACCAAAACGCCTGACCTCGCAATGAGATCTCGCACCACCAGAAAAAACTTGCTGGGGCCGCTACTGAGTATCAGCACTGCAATTGAATTTGTAGCTTTAGAATTAAACGTTAAAAGTAGCTTGCAGATCTTTCAAAAATTCCTGATAAATTTTTTACATAGATACAATGATAATTTATGGCATATTATTACTAGCCATAGGTTAGAGGATAGTAAATTATAAGACAAGGAGATGGTCAAGTTTGGGGATTCCCATCCAATCCTTCCCTTCAACTTCTGTCAACTTACCCTATATGGATTGTAAAAATTATATGTATATTTTTATACATTTGTAATTAACCTTATTTTGGCATATTTATAATTATAGCTGCCAAATTAACTAGAGCGACAATATAAACTAAACGTTAAAAGAGTTAAAAAAAATTTAGAAGAAAAATAAGTTAAAACTACCCTTCTTAAAGCTCTTTACAATTTGCAACAAAATGTAAAGTTTTTGAACATTCAAAATATTGCCCAAAAAAAATTAAATATACACAGCTTTATTTTGCGGGACATTTTGCGGAATTTCTTTAATTTGCGTCCCTTATTTGCCATCATGCCCCAAAACGTTTTTGACTCTTCAAGGCACAATCAAGGTTTTGTTAAGAAACACATGTTTTTAGGCCGCATTTTATACCAAAATTCTTTATCGATTGGAACTTTGATTTCGTTCTTTTTGTTCCCTGAGCTGTCTACGTTTTGATATTTGTTTCTGATGTTCTTTCTCCATGTCACCATCGGTTAATGGCAATCTCAAACTCTGAAATGAAATTTATTTTTAAATATATTTGAGCAATATTTTTAAGGTGAAAGTACCTGCACAACGATGAAGTCTTCTTGGCATACTTCGGGTGGAATATGTTTCAAAGTTTCGAGGGTTTCATAAATGCTAGGACATTTCTTTAGCACTTCAGGTCGCCCCAGAAGTTGCTTGATTAGGACTAGACCAACGCGAAAGAGCACTTTAACGCCTTCACATAGAAACATATCCCAAACTCTTAAAACAGTGCTCCAAGGCAAGGTGCGAGAAAATACGCATAAAAACCATTCAGTCATGTACAAAATTGGTTCAATCTTTTGTTTTTTCTGAAAATTAATTTTATTAAATATGTTATAGCTCCCTTACGAATAAAATAAAGAAATACTGACAAAATGTTTATAAGTAAGATATGAAACGCTTCTAAGTAGACCAAATAAAATGTCTCCATCCATTTGGACTGCCTCCTATTGTAGAATTAAAGGGAATTAATGTTTGGGAAAGATTTAAATGGTTTAAATAGAGAATTACCAAGCCAGGACTGTAATAACCGGGAAGATACTTTTCACAGATAGCTACTAAGCACCAAAATGCCTGTTCCGCTGGCATGTGCATAAGGAGAACGGCAGCAATCGGAGCTTGAGCTTGGCAATAGCCCACAGCAGGATTAAATATCGAAAAGGCCTTAAGAATGCGGTATAGATCAGCTTGTCTGAAACCAAATGGGAATAAATTTGCCTTTCTCTGTAAAATATTGCAGAAAACTGTTATTTACCCATGCCCCTCTTGATTGGCAAACATTTCGTGTAAGGGAAATTGTCGGTGCAAGTCTTTTTTGATGTCATCGATAACTTTAGGGTCTCCAGGTTGAGAATCAAATTCCTAATTTTTATAAAAAAAATAGTTATAAAGCTTATTACCAGATTTATGTTAATTTTAAGTTTTTCTACCAAGAATTTGTGTCGATAAGTAGCGGTAAAAAACTTTGCACCACACAAATACTGCCAAGCACGCGCTCTTAATGAAGGTGGTATTCCTTTTCTGCATCTATCACGAACCTGTTTAGTATGGATAGATAAAGCTTTTAGCAAACTACAGATTAGGTGTTAGCATTATTAAGATTTGCCTTTTTATATTTCTTCAGCATAAATCTATCCCAATTTGCAAGCATATCAAGCCATTTAAGCTCTCTTCTACGTAATACTTCAACAGGTACTTCTTTAACGCTATAATTAGATTTTTGATTAATAAAAGCTTAATTTTTTTTACCAACTTGTATTAATATACTAACAGTCCTGGTTCAGTGTACTGGGCTCCACCAATGAACCCATATCTATCAGGGGTTAATTCAAGCTTTGAAGAACCATTATACGCTGTTATAACGCTGCTGCAGTCGCTTTCAGAATCGTATACTGAATCATCTGGGCACGAACTTGCCATATTGAACTCTCTATCGTCACTTTCTCATTTAACTCATAATGTAATATAGTGTGGGAGGAGGATTACCCGTGAAATAATACATTACTGTATTTAGGTTAGCTGTAAGGTCAAAAATATTTATTCTATAACACATTTTTACGATTATCTTTGTACATTTACTCACGATATTCAACCCCAATGGGAGTTTCTGTCTATTCTAGTAACAAGAAACCATAAAAATTGACTTAATTTTGAGGAAAAACATAAGGACAGACAAACAATTTGGGCTGTGACATTCCGTTTAAACTTAGAGTGTGGCGCCCTCTAGCGATAATTAATAAATATATTGTTATTAACGTAGATGTACATTTTCCTGTTACGCAAGCGTGAACTAAGCCAACTTCCAGGTGCATTTCCGGCAACTTCGTTAAAATGAAAATCGACTTCCGGTAATATTAATCAATGGGAAGCCTATTTGCAGGCGTTTCTTTGCGTCACGTTTTCTAGCCAATCGCTATTGAAAAGGATAATATGAGAGGGAGGGAGTGAAAATCGAGCCCCTCGGCATCCACCAACCCGGCTACTTTCCCTCCTTTAACTTTTCCAGTCGAATTCTGTTGGCGAAAAGTGCAACATGGCTTCGTCCACGCTTTTCCGAAACAAACTATTTTGCCAATGTATTCAGACTCAAAAAAAAATTGTTTTAGGGTCTCAATCATCTAAAAACGGTAGAACCTACTATACGTATTCGAATGAGCCGTTTCAACCGCTGAACCGAGAGCCGAAATGGTTATCCGCCGAAGAAGCAGTCAAGGTTATAAAATCAGGTACATTCTAAGCTTTCCTTTACTGCATCCTGCCCTTGTCCCTTGTCGCAATGTGATGAGCCACGCGTTATTCTTTCACTCGCAAAATATGTAGTGTAAAATCATGCTAATTTGTCTTCAACTGTATTATCATGAAAAGAGGAAAGTCTGCATTTTGAACAGCAAGGACAGTTGCTGCTCAAAAAAAAATAGGTTACAGGCAGGGTAGCCAGGTACCTTTACCACCTAGGTACAGGTTTCAGAGAGACTTAACCCCAGATTGATCAAAAGAGTAGATTATGAGTTCGATGGAAAAAACATTGATTTATGGGTGAAAAGATTGCTTTCTAACTTTCATGAAAATGATGAAAGAATAATTTCCGTCTCTTATTAGGAATATGATAAACGTATACATATGTCTTGGCAATATTCCAAAATAGCATTGATTTATACATTTTTTTGACTCCTAATGAAAATAGCTGGCTTTGGTCCATTAGCCTAGTGAAATAATTTGTTAAAAGTTCAAAGTTAACATTATTTTAATTAATAGGCATGAAACAATGTATCCTTTTCTTTAAACATGGTTACATTATAAATTTTTAAACTTTTTTTTTATGCTGTAACATGTCTAAATTCTCTTAACTAAAATTTTTTCATATCCACGTCATAGGTTCAATTTATTTAGTGCCCTTCAAGTTTATCTTGTAGTTTCATAGTTCTATCCTAGTTAACATTTACCGCTGAATTTAGTCCACCTGTCACCCATTAATAGACTAACAAAACCATCTGGTATCTGTATAATAATACTTCTTACATTAGGTCATATGATTTGTTCCTTTGATTGGTAGTAAAACCTTGATAATACAAGTGCAAAGAACGTAACTTGGAACACAGAATCTTCTGATTAGATTTGATTTCCCCCTCAAACCAAATAGCTAAATTTCAATATTTTATGCTAGCATTTATTTCTGAACTCTCAAAGAGGGATAAATTATCTGACATAATATTATACCAATTTGATAAAGAATAAAAAAAAAATACATACTCCTTATTTTTAAAAAATCTATTTACAAGTAAACAAAATTTTCCACCAACAACACTTTTTGAACTATAGACATAATCTCCTCTCCTTCCATTTATAACTTTGTGTCCCTGATTTTTAAGCACTTGACAAGCGAGCAACCTCAGACACTTTGAACTATATTTTTAGAATCTATTTTTGTTTTGGCTCCATATCTTATGACCCAATAATTTTTCCAACTCATTCTTTAATGAAAACTGGAATTTTAACATTTTGTTTTTAGGTGATACTGTGTTTGTACATGGAGCCGCCGCTACCCCTAGGAAGCTGGTTCCAGCTATGGCGGAACATGGAAGAAAAAGTGGAATTAAAGGGGTTACCGTTTGTCATATACACACGGAGGGAGCTGCTGAATATAATCACCCTGATTTGAAGGGTACATTTTGAATAACATAACGCTGATATTTTGACGTACACATTTTATTAATAAACGATAACAATCTTAGATGCTTTCAGAAGCATGTCCTTTTTCACTGGAGCAAATTGCAGACAAGCAATTGCTGAAGGGCGTGGTGATTTTGTACCCATCTTCCTTAGTGAAATTCCTCTCCTGTTCTACAGAGGAATTGTTAAACCTGATGTAGCCTTAGTTCAAGTTACACCACCAGATAAGCACGGCTTTTGCAGTTTGGGCACAAGTGTTGATTGTGTCAGAGCTGCCTTACAAAATACAAAGCACATAATTGGTAAAGTGTAACTGCGTTTATTTTTATTAAAAACTTTATGCTTATTTATTTGTAATAATTACAGGACAAGTAAACCCCCGTTTACCTCGAACTATTGGGGATGGATTAGTCCACATGTCCCACTTTGATACTTTAGTTGAAGGAGAAATGGAATTGCCGGAACACGCAACTGAAGCGCTTACTGATGTTGAAAAAAGTATTGGCAAACTTATTGCTGATAATTTGGTTGAAGATGGAGCTACTTTACAAATGGGTAAATATTTTTTTAGATAATTTCCAATAATATGGAAAAACAATTAACCTCTGCATTCTTTTTTAGGAATTGGGTCTATTCCCGATGCGGTTTTGGCTCAATTGGGCAACCATAAGGATTTGGGAATTCATTCAGAAATGTTCAGTAATGGTATCATTGACTTGGTCAAGAAGGGTTGCATCACAAATGCGAAGAAAAACTGTCACGTTGGCAAAATGGTGGGAAGTTTTACAGTGGGAACTCGGGAATTGTATGACTTCATGGATCACAATCCTTTTATTGGTTTGTGTTTGGTAAATTTTTCTTGTTTCACCTTGTTTCGGTTGATTCTAATTAGCATCTAATTTTGTACGCAGTGATGTTGGTTGTTGATTACGTCAACAACACCGAAGTAATCGCTTCCAACCCTAAAGTCACAGCTATCAACTCCTGCATCGAAGTCGACTTAACTGGTCAGGTTGTGGCTGATTCTATTGGACCACGCATATATTCCGGTATCGGAGGTCAAGTAGATTTCTTAAGAGGGGCAGCTCAAGGCTATGATGGCAAAGGAAAACCTATTTTAGCTATGCCATCAACTACAAGAAAAGGAGAATCTAAAATTGTTCCATTCTTAAAACAAGGTTTGTTAAGTCTGTCAGGACTACTTATTTTTTTAACACTTAGATAAAGATTTAGTTTTTCAAAGGTTCAATGTACAATCTATGAGCCAATACTTTTAATAATGTAAGTCTTTCTTAATAGGCGGAGGTGTTGTCACAACTCGTGGTCATATTCATTATTTGGTAACTGAATTTGGTATCGCTCATTTGTTTGGAAGAAGCATTCGCCAACGAGCTCACGCTATCATCCAAATTGCTCACCCGGATCATAGAGAAACACTTGAAAAGGCAGCTTTTGAACGTTTAAAATGTATGCCTTCCCCATAATTAGGTAAATTTTGTAACAAAAATTTAAAAAAAAAGCAAAAATGGCTAATTAGTAAAAAAAAAATTCTGTTATAAATTGAGAAACTTTATCAGCTCTTTGTTTCTATCATTTTTAAGATGTAACTTTTACTGTTAATTTTGGTATTAGCCTCTAGGACCGAATTTATTTAATTATTTTCTCGTTATTTTTTAATAAAACGGACACTGCCCCTTTTACATTTTTCATAGTAAAACAGGAACTTGTGAGTTCCTGGCATTTGTTTTGGAGGAGGGTATTTTTAGAAAATAGAAAGACATATTAGCTAAAATATTACCTCCACGTGTTCTGCTGCTAACAAGAAAATAGATTTACACCTAAGATAAATAATTATAAAATGGTTATTTGGGATTATTATTTTCGAAACTTTTTTTAAATTTGATGTAAATCTTAAAAATGGAAATAAAAGTAAAATATGAATTTCAATATTCCGCTCGCAAGTGACGTATCTAACGCCCTCTAGTGGGAGAAATGACAGTTATAGGTATAACTATCAAAGTTGGCCGTGAGCTAGCAGACGAAAAATTCCATAAAAGTAGCCACGGTCCACGTGTGTTGGTTGTGCAAACTTACGTTTTAACTGTTTTCGTGATAGTTATTATAAATAAATATCAACATGAGGCCCTTAACTGACGAAGAAACAAAGTTATTTTTCGATAAATTGTCAAAATAGTAAGTGAAAGTTGCGTGTATAAAAGGTATAACTTATAAGCCTTTGTTATACTTATGTTCAATTGTTTTTAGCATTGGAGAAAACATTAAAATGCTAATAGACAGACCGGATGGACAATATTGCTTTAGACTACACAACAATAGAGTTTATTATGTCAGGTATGTTATACATTCAATGTAGTATTTTGTAGGTGTGTATAAATGACGATGCCCCATCCTAGTGAACGTATTATGAAGTTAGCCTGCACTGTATCTAAAGACAATCTTATCTGTTTTGGAACATGCTTTGGAAAGTTCACAAAAACGCAAAAATTTAGGCTACACATCACAGCTTTGGATTTTTTGGCCCCTTATGCAAAGGTAAGCCGCTATAACCACAACTATACTGTTTTTAGAACGGTGTTTTAATGATAAATGTTTCAGCACAAGATCTGGTTAAAACCCTCAGCAGAGCAACAATTTCTATACGGACATCATGTTATGAAATCAGGGCTTGGAAGAATCACAGAAAACACTAACCAATATCAAGGAGTCATTGTTTATTCCATGAATGACTTACCCCTGGTAAAGCATTTGAAAATAACCATAAAAGTAGTTTTGACTGATTAAAAACCGTTTTAGGGGTTTGGAGTAGCAGCCAAATCAACGACAGACTGTAGGAGAGCTGATCCAATGACACTTGTAGCTTTCCATCAAGCAGACATTGGTGAATATGTCAGGAGTGAAGATACACTAACATGAATTTTATTTTGTAAACTGTACTTAAAATTCATCTGTATATACTTTAGGTTTAATCAAAGATTTTATTCTTTTTTGTAAAAGAATATTTAAATAATCATCGTAAATTTCCGTGACAATAAGTTCATATATTACTAATCCTCAGTTAAGTTTTACAATAAAATCCACTATTGCACAGTTTGAAATATAAATATTTGCGTAGCGCGCAAATTTAATATTTCAAACTGCAATTGTGGAATTTATTTTAAAACTTAATTGTATGTACTAGGCTTAACCAGTTTTCCATAATTCTCGGTTATTAGGCAAATACTGTTCCACTGAGAATCTCCAAGAGTTAGCTGAAATCACTTGCAAATTAATGCTGGCTGGAGAGATTTCTAACGACTGAGTTAGTTTCCCAGTGAAATAAAATAATATTTTGATAGTGCCCGAAAGCTGCCTGGTATAAAGTTTCCCAGTAGAATCCCCACACATGGAAACTCTTGAGATATGTTGATCCTTGGGACTTGACAGCGAGTTGTCAGTGTAAATTGCTATTATTTGGCAGCAGAGCACTAAATCTACACTTTGCTACAACCAACTTTTAAAGTTGCTACCTTTAAACGAAAAGTGTTTGTGACTGTAGTGGGTCCTGACAGCCTAGGGAAGGCAAATAGTTTTCAGTTAATGAGATCGACCTGTATTCCAAACTTTCATCTGGCATTTCTATGGTTACCGCCTTGAAAGGGGGAGTCTAAATGACGTCACAAGTCAAAGGGGTGCTCGATTCGTTTGTTTGGAGAGGGCGGCGAAACAAGTCCTTAAGAAAAACGCAATTTTGGAGTCTTTATCATTCGCGTTCATAAAAATTATTATTGCTATTTCAAGTTTAATGCAAAAAATTTGTGATATATTATAAACTGATTTAAATATTTTGTGGATTTAGTAAATAAACTTCTTAAGAAAATTTCGTCAACGGAAAGAAAATAGCAAGAAGTCGCATTTAGAATTTTTGAGGTAGGCCTTTCTACGTCATTTATTTAATATATTAACATCGATCCCAAAAACGTACATCATGAAAAAACGCGTCTTTTTGGGCCAACTTGAACGGGTCTGCAAAAAGGGTATTTATTAATTAAGGGTAGGCCTATATATTTTTTAACATTAGAGCTTTTTCGAAAAATTTATAATAATAGTAGAGTGCGCCCTACAGGAGTATGTGTGTACATAACAGGTGTTGTATTGATTTACCGAAATACCGAATGCAAGGGGCAGAACTGCCAGGTGAAAAGCGCCGAATTATAGTATGGAGAATCGATTTGAGTCGTATTTGGAAAAATAACTATCGTGGCCGCAAAGTGATTGAAAGATAAACCAAATAGTAAAACCAGAAGTATATAATATGATACGAGATAAGTTTTCATCTCTATATACTATTCACTTGAAGCATGTGACTTCGCAGGCTCCCTCTGATTTTTCAAAATAGTGCGTGGCAAAATGCGTCATAGTTATTTACTAAAACTATTAAAGATTTATCCCTACATTCCTCGAACATTTTACATCGTTGGTCGCGGTAAATGTTCAGTCATCCTCGTGGTATACGCCATCTTGGAAAATGGTGGTTAAAACCATTATGTACAAGCTAGGTTACCAAAAGTAGGTCAATGTAATCGTTCTTGAAATGAATCGAGGAGGGATAGAATGAAGTTCAAAAGTAGAAAAAGTGACGCCTGGTGAGAGCTTCAAGAACTAAAGAAGCGCCGGACGAGGCTAGCAGGCTTATAGATTTTTTTTCCACTCTACGGAAATGCTACCGCCATCTATCTGCGTTTTAATTTCAAACACGAAAGAACAAACCAGAAAAAGGGTGCATCGTGACGTCCATCTCCGCCTAGTCTATCTCGATAGTAGCACTCACGTCGTCAGTAAATCTTTAGCATTGGAAAGTATAGGAACTATCACACTTTTAGTAATTATGTCACTTTTGAGGTTACCTATTTTGTTCATCAATGTAACTATTATCCTTTTTTCTTATGTAATTTCGGTGCTAGCTCGTAACGTCGTAGACACCACCGCCATGACTGTGCGAAACAATAACTTACTTAACTTAAGCGAATTTGATTTTTTTTTGCGATTTTCGGAAGATTATCTCAACCTACATTTCTATAAGAAATATTTAAAATAGTGCCGATACAGTTTTTAAAAGTTGTAGGAAGAATCGCGTAAAACTTTTTTTAATTTTAAATAATTTTTTATCAAATTTAATTTTATAATACACTAATACGCATATAATAAGGGAGAAGACCCTTTTACAGGGGTACCGCCATTGTGTGTACATTTTTCATAATCTACTTGTTACTAGATGGCGTCATCAGTTTACAATCCAAAATAACAAAAATGATAATATCCGCGAAAGTCTAATTTAAATTGTGGTTATTTAAAAGCTGAAATTTTGTATAACTACATTTTCTAAAATATTTTATATAAACTTTCAGCTTGAAATAGCACTTAAATTATATAATAAATTTAAAAATTTTATTTTATTTTTTCAAATTTTGCGCCAAAATATACACGCTGGTGTCATCTAGTGTAGAAATACGAAATTAAAATTTTATACTCGATGGCGGTTTCTAAAGGTTTGTTTCCCTGTATGTAATATGCGAATTGGTGTATAGCGTTTTCCATTTGACTGCTCTCGAGCGCTCTGATAAGCATTTTATGTTCCATTAGCGTGCTCGGATCTGCTCCGATCAAGATTAACGTGTTCCATTTCCCGCTCTCGGGTGCTCCGAGATCGCCCAAAACCGATCTGCCGATTTCGACAGATCAACGGATCGAGATCGGAGCAAATTTTCGCATGTTCGTTTTAAATTTTTTGGCAAAATGTCAGACCAAGACGCAAAAATTCTAATTACTAACAGACGCAAACCACAAAGCGCGGGAATATGCTTATGAAATGTTCCATTTGCGGTTTTACTCTAGTCGATTGGGGCGAGATCTATGACGTCAGAGACAGATTCGGAGCGAATAACTGGGAATTTCGAGAATCAACTGAAAATTCAATTATAAATTTCGAGAATCAACCAGAAATTTCTAGAATGAAATGGAAATTGCGAGAATCAACTGAAAATTTCGAGAATTAACTTGAAATTAAACTATAATTTTCGAGAATCAACTAGAAATTCAACTATAAATTTCGAGAATCAACTATAAATTTCGAGATACAACTATAAATTTCGAGATAAAACTATAAATTTCGAGATACAACTATAAATTTCGAGAATCAACTAGGAATAAAAAGGAATCAACACAACATCAAAGTAAACAAGATGTCACGGACATTTAAGTATTAGCAACATTTTAAATTTTAAATTTAAATTTGAACAAATTTTCCACCATCTCGTACATTATCTTAATGAACCCAAGATGAATTTGATCGAAAATGAATTTTTCGAGTTACCTGGTTTTGGAAATATGGTAGCGAAACGCGAATAATTTAATTTCATTTAATTTTTAGACAAATCGAATTTTTTGAGTTACATGGTTTTGGAAATACGGTAGCGAAAGGCGAATAATTTAATTTCAATTAATTTTTTGACCAACTGAATTTTTGAGCGAAGCGAGTTTAGCTCTCACTGCAGCGACTTCAATGGAAAAGATGCCTGTCGTGCTGTCTGTCCGTCGCATCGCTGTAGAGTTTTAGGGGGCGCGTAAATGGAGGGGAGCTACAGCGACTTCAATGAAAAAGATGCTGTCGTGCTGTCGTTCGGCTGTTCATCGTTAGGGGAGCGCGTAAATGGAGGGGAGCAAAGAAACGTTTTGCATTTAGGACAATTATGTAAGCTGGTAGCTAGCTGTAAAAATAGCTTTCACAAAAAGGGTTTTGAGACGCCCTAGTATTGCTTGAGATTCGCTCCGAATCTGTCTCTGACGTCATAGATCTCGCTCCAATCGACTAGAGTAAAACCGCAAATGGAACATCCCATTAGCATATTCCCGCGCTTTGTTGGTTTCGTCTGCTAGTAATTTGAATTTTCGCGTCTTCATCTGCCATTTTGCCAAAAAATCTAAAAGAAACACGCAAAAATTTGCTCTGATCTCGATCTCGATCCGTTAATCGGTCGAAATTGAATTGGTAGCAATGCTTACAAGTTGTCAGAAGCGCATCCTAGCATGTATGACCAAGAACGCATAGAGGTACTAACAATGTAAGAACTATGAACCTTAACATTCGCCCATGCTGCCTTGTTGTTATACTTTCAGAAGCAGTCTAAGCAGTCGACGGCTCTCTCTCTATGTAAAAATCCATTACACCAAAGCCCAAATTAGGCTTAAGCCATCGGCCAAGTATAACTTCATGGCGCCAAAATTTAAGTCTTTCATAGCTTGGTATGACTTAAAGACCTACATCTTCGTTTGAATTTCACTAGTTTCGGGGTGACTCGTTCCAGAAATGGGCTGGAAAAATCCCTGAATATGATTGACCGAGTTAATGAAAAAGCTAATCTTAGACTCTTAGTATTACCAAGAATTCATTAGGACACCATAACTATGGTTTCACAATGGATTAAAAGGCCCTTCAATAAAACATGTTCAAAGAAATCGTAAAGAAATAATGTTTCCTAGAGCCAGGACCCTCAAGATAGTGTTTATATAGTGCTTGTTGAAGTAATGGAAACTTTTAACTTGTACGGTGTGCAACAAGTGTTTCCTTTTAACCAGGTATCTTTTTTGACATATTAAGGCTGTGAAAAAACATGACGTTCTGTTTACAGTTAAAATATTCCATTATTTCACCAACTATATAAACAGTAACTTGCAGGTCCTGGCTCTTGGATATATTACTTCTTGGTGATTTCCTTGAAGATGTATTATTGAAGCGCCTATTAACATACCTGTAGAATTTTCGTGGCTAGGTGGAAAAGTTTGTAAATGGCGCTTTATGGGGAAAAATAGGCACAACCAAAAGTGACATAATTACCAAAAGTGTGTCAATCGGACCTATTTCGTAATGAATGTTACGAGCGAAATACAAGTTTTGAGGGGAGAAGGGAAAGTATGCCTTGGGGAGGGAAGGAAGTTAAAACCAACAAATAACGCTCGTAGTGAGGAACTAAGTAGCACTGGTCAAAGTATTAGTTTATTTTTTTTTCTTCGTCGTTCTGTGGAGATGCTATCGCCATCTACCTACGATATAATACCATAAACTAAAAAAAGATCCATAGAGGCGACAATAAATAGTCTTTTATGTGGTCAGTCGAGCATTCATTAAACTTTTAGCATACGAAAGGACAGTGATTGTCACACTTTTTGTAATTATGTCACTTTTGGCACTACAAAGTTTGGGTCCACTTAGATATTTCCCGAAACCGTTTTTTATCAAATTAAAAAGTCATAAGAACGTTTTTTTCTTAAATAAACTTATTAAAATATAAGCAAACGGTGCAAAAATTATATTAAAATGCAAGTATCATTATTTATATAGTCAAATTTACCATTAAGGTTGAGGAAAACCTAATAAAAAACCAAAGGGGGCGTAGCGATAGTTTTCGCTCGCGAATAGTATGGCATTTTATTGATACATTTACTTTGAAGCGAAAGTTCGTCTGCTTCTTAAAGGGGAACGGTCAAGCTTTAACCAGTTAGGTAGCCCTATAGCCCATTAAAAACTAAAATTTATGGCGAAAACCGCATCAAAAAATATTGAGTGGTTAATTTTTAATAAAATAAAGAAATTTCGGGAAATCGAAAAGCGCGCGTCCGCCGCGACACCTGGTGAGAAGTCGGTGACACAGAAAAACAACGTAAAAGCGCGCTCTGCTGAAGACGCAAAAAATATGTTTTGCACGCGCGGCGCGTTCCAGTTCTAAGAGACCTAAGCCTAAATTGCGCGATTTTAAAAGTTAGGATAGTTCGCAAATCGCTCATACGGGGTTAGGGGCGCTGGCGGCAGCTCCTAAGATGGCGGTGAAAATTCAAACCCAAACACCTGGCGTTATTTTTCGTTTCAACTTTTTGGGCCAAAAGCTATTTTTTCCAGACAAAAAAGGTACGTGTTAGCATATGTAACATAATCCCTCATAAGTATGCCATAAAAGCATTTTCGTTAATGAAACCTTGTTCACGGGATATGACGTAAATTACGTCACTTACAACTCCGTGACGAAATACGCGTCATCAACTTTACTCAGTAGCGGCGCTAAGGTTTTTTCACAGGTGGGCTAATTATTTTGTGGCCCCTAAGAATTTTGTGGCCCTTACAACCATGGAGTGTAGCTTCACTCCATTTTATAAATTTAGTGACCCCTTATACATTTTTCAGGAAGCAAGAAGAGCAAGGTCATTTTCTTGTTGCGGCTCTCGTCGGGTTTACTGGACCCCTATATAACCTTGTATCCGACCTGGAGGGGACACGTACATGCCCGGGGTATTTCCATAAATTTCCTTTCTTTTCTTTCTATTGTCCATTCAACTTTCTCTCAATTTCCGCTCCCGAATCTATCTGTTTATGGTCTACTATCTTATTGAGTAAACAAATGGATTTTGAAAGGCAATAAAACAAATTTCTAGAGATAAAGAAAATTCATAAATTAAAATATGTGGCCTCTTAATTATAAATTTGTGGCCCCTTTAATATAAATATGTGGCCTCTCTCAGAAATGCAGGGGGGCTAAAGCCCACTTCAGCCCACCCTTAGCGCCGCTACTGACTTTACTGATGGGACACGGAAGTTAGTGAGAATTCCTCGCGCGTTTCTGGCTTTGCCCATGTCAAGTTTAGTTCGTGCCTCGCGATCGCATGTTTTCATTTCCATGGTAACCTTTTCCATAGCGCAAGGATTATAAGCATTTTTGCATTTTGGGGTCCGCTCAATGTATGTTCCGCGTGAAACAAGGTCTCATTGAATTTTTTTCAATGGAAATGTTTTACAGAGGCATACTTATGAGTAATTATGTTGCATATGGTGTTAGTATATTGAACGTCTTGTTAATCTTTTGATACGGAAATAAGGCCATATTCAGTGACGGCGATCCCGTGTGGGCTCTGGGGCTCGAGCCCCCACAGGGAAATCCAAACGAGGGCAGAGCCCCCACAGAAATTAAATTGAGGAAAAATAGCAACCAGGGTAAAATTTATAATCTCACTGCCTTTATTTGGGTCCGAATTCAGTTTTTTTGATAGAAGTTATTTTGAGATTGCAGATGCGAGTAGCATTAAGATGATATAACCGTAAAATTGATTTCGATAGATTTGTCCAAACAGAAAATCGCCCCGTCGTGTACCCTATGTTACCTAAAATAGCTTCGTTAAGTATGTGGCCAAGAAGGGCTTAATTATCTAGCCATGTATACAGATATTTTTTATTAACTTTTATGCAGGATGAGATATTAGAAAGAACACTTTTAAAAATATACAGGGTCTTTTTTTTTGCTCGGAAAAGTGTTTTTTTTCAAAAACTATTTATAGTACCGATTTCAAATTTGGAAGGTCAATTCTCTATACCGGGGGACATCAGTTTGAGAAATTTGAGCGTTTTCGGTAATGTTTTTCACCAATTTTGAAAAATTATTTTTCGACCACTAGGTGCGAGATAAAAAATTTCTATTATAAAGTTGTAGGCCGTCATCGAAAACCCTTAAAAATTGTTCACTCGACGAAAAACAATTTATTTATCAGTGAAAATTCGAGCTTGAAAAATTTACAAGTTGGTGAAGCCAAATTACGATTGTTTGAAACGATAATTGAAACCGAATTACCTAATCCAGTTGAAACTTTGGTTAAAAAAACGACCGGATTTAAAAAACACGAGGCTATAGGTCAATCCTAAACATGCATTGGGTATTTAAAGGAAAACTTTGGGAGATTATTATCAGTGTTTGATAATATTTCGAACAATGCCTCGTTATTCAGTAGCTGAGCGTACCGAGATAGTTGCCATTTACTATGGAGAAGCAGCGCAAAACCTTAAAAGAGTGACTGAAATCTTCGCAGTAAGACATCCAAATGGAGCACCATCTGTAAATACAGTAAGACGAGCAATTCACGATTTCAATCAATTTGGTAACTTGCAACCTAGGTTTCGCGGATTGGGTCAACCGGATTTAGACTTCGAGAACAATGTACTCGCGTACTTTGTGGCATATCCTCGTCGCAGTTGCGCTAACGCCGCTGCTGATTTGGGTTGTTCTGCAAATCGTGTGTGGAAAATTCTTCGTAAGAATCGCTATCACCCATACAGAGCTACGCTCCACCAAGGACTAATTGACGGAGACCATCAAAGACGTTATGAATTTAGCAACTGGTTACTAAATGCTGTCCAAGAAGATAGACAATTTTTGCGCCATGTTTTGTTCTCCGACGAAGCGTCATTTTCTAGAGATGGGCCCTTTAATCATCAAAACAGCCATCTTTGGTCTGACATCAACCCACATTGGGGTTTTGAATATCATCACCAGGTTCAATTTGAACGGGTCAATGTTTGGGTTGGACTTGTTGGAAACCGTTTGATTGGTCCCTTTCTCCTGCCGACGAACCTCAACGGCCAAAGGTATTTACATTTTCTACAGAACGAACTGAGTGACGCAATCGACGACCTTCCATTGGCTGAAAGACGTCAGTTGTGGTTTCAGCAAGATGGCGCCCCTCCGCATTTTTCCCGGCAAGTAACTGAGCACCTCAACAACGAGTTTCCTGAAAGGTGGATAGGGAGAAATGGTCCAGTGCATTGGCCAGCAAGGTCACCTGACCTAACACCGCTGGATTATTTTCTCTGGGGATTCGTTAAAGCAAAGGTATACGCCGCGCCCATTGAAACTAGGGAGGAACTCATTAGACGAATAATCAGTGCTTGCCGAGACGTCACACCAGAAATGGTAGAGAAAGCGTTTGAGAACTTAATTGTCCGCGCACAAACCTGTGTTGCAGCCAATGGTGATATTATTGAAAATGTTTTGTAAAAATTTATGTGAATAAAATATCTGCATTTAAAAACCAAACGTGTACATTTTTTCAAGTGTGAAAACTCTACTACGTTTGTATTAGACTTGTTCCCTTTTCAATTATCGTTTCAAACAATCGTAATTTGGCTTCACCAACTTGTAAATTTTTCAAGCTCGAATTTTCAATGATAAATAAGTTGTTTTTCGTCGAGTGAACAATTTTTAAGGGTTTTCGATGACGGCCTACAACTTTATAATAGAAATTTTTTATCTCGCACCTAGTGGTCGAAAAATAATTTTTCAAAATTGGTGAAAAACATTACCGAAAACGCTCAAATTTCTCAAACTGATGTCCCCCGTTATAGAGAATTGACCTTCCAAATTTGAAATCGGTACTATAAATAGTTTTTGAAAAAAAACACTTTTCCGAGCAAAAAAAAAAGACCCTGTATAGAAATTTAGAGCTATACATTTTCTTGCTTCAGTTTTAAGTATATGCATTTTTGGATGAAAAAAAAATGGCCCGGGCCCCCACAGAAATATTTTCCGATCGCCGCCGCTGGCCATATTTGGAAAAGCTGGGCCGTTCCCCTTTAATCACTCCCCGGTTTGTATTAATTTACGGTACGGGGGTATATAAATTACTAGTGCTTGATTTTCAATCACTAAACGTAACCATAGAATGAGTTACACAAAATTGAAAAGCGAATGAACTTTGTTACAAAGTACGCGAAGGTAGAGTTTAGAGTTTCTTAAGTCCCAAATTCTTGTAGTACCTGAATTCATTCTTGGTATTGCCTATAATTGGGGCCCTCTGTAAGGCGGATGGATTTTCTTTTCTGTCAATAGAAGCGTGGCTAAAAGAGGATTTAGGGGTATTAGCAAAGCGTACCCTTTCCAAATCCCTGAAAACTTTCAGTAACTTTTCTTTGGGGATTTAAATTTAAAGTCTCGGTTTAGTCTAGCGTAAACAAGAGGCGGAGAGTATAGAAAGTGTAGCAATAGATCATTATAAGAATGTAATGGGGTTAGCACATTCGCCTCGCATCAAGAGGAGCCGGGTTCGATCCCAGCTTGTGGCACTGGGAGAAAACTCGGAACAACTCCTTCCGCGTTGAGTTTGCAAGTTCTCTCCCTACTGGTTTAAAGGGGTTTCCCCCGAGTTCTTCGATTTCCCCTTCCCATAAAAACTTGTAGAGGTCAACGGTAATAGTAAGTGTAGGGAGCTGTTGGCTCGTGTGGCATGCAGGGCTGGCCACCACCCTCCTACGCATTGTAACCCGGCCACCTGAATTAACGGCTTTAAAAGTCGCTGGATGACTTAGGCCTAAGGTGGTGCCTTGGGTATTAGCCTAGCTTATTAAAAAAATATATTGAGAGGCTCTTTAATTAAATTGCCAAGAAATTTAAATCCACAGAATGCCAATAGGTGCCACTAAAAACGTTTCTTTTTTATTGGTTAGCAATTTATGAACTTATCACCTTGAAAAACCCACAATTACGTTAAATGATTAAGGGAAAGCTATTTAATCTAGGAGGATGGAAATTATGGGGTAGACTGGGTAGGTAGGCTTGGCAACGTTAAACCTTTGAACTTAATACAATCTAGAGTTTCTAGACATCTAGCGGAAATAGTTGGAACTTAAGAAAATATTTTCGCCTGCTAGTGGTTGGCACACCACGTGTTTTTATAGTTTTTCCAATGAAATAAGGAAAAGCGTTCAATAGACCATTCTATAAAATACTACTGATGTGTTTATTTACTTTTGTGTATAGAGAGTCAGAAGGCTTAGCCCAATTTTTCATGAACCAGGGATGCTCAAAAAAGTATTATCTGGCAAACCTGCCAACCTAGTTGTCTGGATAAATAGTGTTTTTTTTATCGAAATCCTACTTATTTAACGGTTATAATTTTATACAAAGCATTGTAAATAGTTAACTAACTATATCTCATTGATTTTGTAATAGTTCGGTTATGGACTTACTATATTTTGAAATATACTATCTTCACGTAGGTTACCTGAGCTATATTTTGAAAATCGACTTTATGGGAGACCATAGACGCTTCTGAAAATTCCAATTAAATAGGAATAAGCATAAACATTACTTTTAAAACCAAAGAATAAATAATGACTTTGGGACGGACCGAGTGCTGAGTGTTATGCAACCTCTCAACGTCCAATGGCAGGGTTTCCACCAATTGTACACGGTATTTGTTTTAATCAATTTGTGATTTATTAGCGCCGGCCGGGAACCGAACCCGGGTCTGCCTCGTGTAAGATATTTACTCTAACCACTCAGCCACCAACGCTTGTTAAGTTGCGGTGTTTTTCTAAAAAACAGCTTTGGCGAATGTCCTTTACAAAGTTATAACGTCACATCATTTTAAATATTTCTAAATTATATTAATCTTATATTTAATTAAATATTTATAAATTATATTAATCTTATATTTAATTAAATATTTATAAATTATATTAATCTTATATTTAATTAAATATTTATAAATTATATTAATCTTATATTTAATTAAATATTTATAAATTATATTAATCTTATATTTAATTAAATATTTATAAATTATATTAATCTTATATTTAATTAAATATTTATAAATTATATTAATCTTATATTTAATTAAATATTTATAAATTATATTAATCTTATATTTAATTAAATATTTATAAATTATATTAATCTTATATTTAATTAAATATTTATAAATTATATTAATCCTATATTTAATTAAATATTTATAAATTATATTAATCTTATATTTAATTAAATATTTATAAATTATATTAATCTTATATTTAATTAAATATTTATAAGTTATATTAATTAAATATTTATAAATTATATTAATCTTATATTTAATTAAATATTTATAAGTTATATTAATTAAATATTTATAAATTATATTAGTCTTATATTTAATTAAATATTTATAAATTATATTAGTCTTATATTTAATTAAATATTTATAAGTTATATTAATTAAATATTTATAAATTATATTAATCTTATATTTAATTAAATATTTATAAATTATATTAATCTTATATTTAATTAAATATTTATAAATTATATTAATCTTATATTTAATTAAATATTTATAAGTTATATTAATTAAATATTTATAAATTATATTAATCTTATATTTAATTAAATATTTATAAGTTATATTAATTAAATATTTATAAATTATATTAATCTTATATTTATTAAATATTTATAAGTTATATTAATTAAATATTTATAAATTATATTAATCTTATATTTAATTAAATATTTATAAGTTATATTAATTAAATATTTATAAATTATATTAATCTTATATTTAATTAAATATTTATAAGTTATATTAATTAAATATTTATAAATTATATTAATCTTATATTTAATTAAAAGATATTTTTTCAAGACAAAAAACGGTACGTGTTAGTATATTGAACGTCTTGTTATTGTTAATGGCAATGGGCACTTTCCATCTGATTGGAAGATCGCGTGCATCTCTCCGGTATAAAAAGGCAAAGGTGACAAAGATGATCCGTTTTACAATCGGTCACTAAAGTTCCGGAACGGTTAGCGCAAGGACAAATGCTCCAATATTTAACGAATCAAAACATTTTATATGCCTTACAATCTGGGTTCCGTCCTCGACATAACACCGTAACGTGTATTTTCCATCTACTTGAGGAAGTAGTTGATGCTCTTTCTCGGGGATATTACGTTGGGGTTGTGCTCCTAGATGTTGCGAAAGCGTTCGATTCCGTTGATCACAAGATTTTGTTGCACCATCTTGAGAGAATTGGCTTTGCTCGTGACACTCTCGCTTGGTTTGAGTCGTATCTGACCGGACCAGGGGCGTAGGAACCGGGAGGGGCAGGGGGGCAATGCCCCTCCCTAGAATTTTGCTGGGAGGGGCAACTAATGTTATTGCCCCCTCCAACTTTTTGGTCAGTTGCAATCGTCAAAAGGCTCAAATTCTCATTTTAAAAGCATATAAATCTTATAGAACCTCAACAGTTTTTAAATTTCAGTCTTTTCCCGCCAATTTGCATAGTAGTACAAAGTACACACGCATTCGGAGAAGCTAAACTCCATTAAAAATTCAAAACCATTCTCCAGACACCTTTCCGTTTCTCTTTGCCCCCCTCCAACTTCAAGAACGTTTCTACGCCCCTGGACCGGACGTACGCAATTTGTCATGATAGAAGGTGTCTCTTCCGAGCGCAGTAATTCACACATTGGTGTCCCTCAAGGAAGTGTCCTGGGTCCATCGCTGTTTTCTCTGTATGTCAACGAGATTGCCAAATCGCTTAAATATAGTACGGCCCATCTTTTCGCTGCTTCAGTTTGTAAATCGCTATCTCCTGTAACCTTAATTGAGTTAATGGATGTGGACGTTCAGAACATCGAACGGGGGTATGAAGAACTACACTTCTCCCTCCAAAAAAGCAAATCAACATTTATGGTTTTTGGAACACCTAATAAACTATCAGTTTCAACATGTAAAGGAGCTGCCTATAAGCGGTGTAACTCGAGTTACCTCGGTTAAGTACCTTGGTGTGTACATTGACGAAGAACTAACATTTGCCCCGCATACTGAATATTTATCAAAAAAACTGAACCAGCGACTGTGGTGTATTCGCTCACTTAAGCTTGTACTCGATGTCAAGCTCTTGAATACTCTTTATAAAGCCCTAGTGCAGCCTTTGTTTGATTACGGCGACGTATTTTATCATGCCGCCTCCGAAAGCCGTTTGAAGCCGCTTCAGATTTTGCAAAATAGGGCTGCGAAAACAATTATTGGCGCTAAACATCGCTCTTTGGCCACTGAGGCTCGTTCGACAGTTCAGTGGATGACAAATAAACAACGCTATGTCTTTCACCTTCTAATATTCATATATAAAATTTACTATCATCAAGTACCAGAATATGTGACACAACGTTTCACGCAAACTTCTTCCGCGCACAATTATAGCACCACCAATAGTGCGACTACGTTTTACCTTGAAAACCTTCCTCATAAACTTCGCAAAGTCAGTCCCAGATACAGGGGAATTTCATTGTGGAATGCTCTTCCTTAAAAATTCTTATCACGCAACCCTAAGCTCTCAATTTTTAAGTCAAATATTAAAGATTTTGTTCTAACATTTTAATCCAATTTTACTTTAATTTAATTCAAATTTGTAAATGTTTTGTATCGTGGACTCCGCTGGAAATCAGTAATCATTACTGAGTTGAATATCTCAAATAAAGCCTTATTATTATTATTATTATTAATCTTTTGATACGGAAATAAGGCCATATTTGGAAAAGCTTGGCCGTTCCCCTTTAAGTGCTTTTGTTACAGATGGCACAAGGGTCGATTTCAGGTAGAAAACCGTTGTGATACGCGCTTAGGCCGAATCAAAGGCATATAAATAATAAATTAATCCCCGGGTGGATTCTTACAATTTTATTACCCGAGATCCGGAAAATTTGTACACCAATAGGCGCTTCAATAAATCAGGAAATCGCCAAGGAGTAATATTTCCGAGAACAAGGTATTGTTTATATAGTCAGTGGCGGCGCCAGGAATTTTCGCTAGGGTAGGCAAACCAAATAATTAGGCCCCCGACCCGGGACCCCCCTTTTCTCAACGAAATGCTTCAATAAAATAAAGTAGTGATGTACATGACGAATAAAAAAGTTCTAACAACAGTGTTAACTAGGAGATACAATTGTTTAATTTTTATTTATAAATAATTTTATCTCTTGGGACAATTTTGAGACCCTTTCTAGATCAATTTGGGGCCCCTTATAGGGTGATTTTGCGGCCCCTCAAAATTTTAAGGTAGGCAGTGGCCTACCTGGCCTACCCCCTAGCGCCGCCACTGTATATAGTGCTTGTTGAAATAATGGAAACTTTTCACCTGTACAATGTAAACAGAACGTGTCAAAAAAGCTACCTGTTTAAAAGGGAACGCTTGTTGCTGCCGTAGAGGTGAAAACTTTCCATTATTTTAACAAGCACTATATAAACAGTGACTTGCAGGTCCTGGCTCTCGGATATTTAATTTCATGGCGATTTCCTTGAAGTTGTTTTAGTTAAGCGCCTATTACTTAATCATATCACTTTAGTACAGACGGTGATGTCAGATCGAGGGAAATGCTTCACATCTAGGAAAATTTTGACTTCCAAAAACCGGTTAATATTTTAAAATAATAAATACCAAATTTAATAGAGCGTCTAAAGTAAATGGTAACGTAAATATGTATAGACAAGAATGTATTGAAGTCACTAAGAATATGTAAAATTATAATCATTAATGTACGTAGCGGCTGATGAAGGACTACGGCCCGAAAGCTTCCGAAATATTTTAATCAAAATATAAAAAAAAATTAAATTCCATGAAGCATCAGGTCTTTTTTCATAAATATTTTTAACAATATCATTAATTTACCATGGAACGGAACTTTAAAATTCAAGATTACTAAGAATATTGGACTACAGGATTCTGATTCGCATCCTCGCAGCTTAAATTCGTCTGCTTTCCCATTCAAGTTTGCTATATGGTATAACCTTGAATACGCCTTAAATGCAGACGAACTTTCTCCACAAAAGCTGTGGGGATGGTACCAGGAGTTAATGCTACGCTCAAATATTCTTAGTAGCTTCAATACATTCGTGGTATAGATGTTTTCTAAATTGTACTATTTTTAAAATAACACGTTTTATCCGCCCGTTTCCGGGGATTAGAATTACTCCGGCCCATAAACTATTCGCTTGCTACGGAGTATTAGGGCGACTATTTTTACTCCTTCCGAAAAGGAGAATTTTGTTGTCCGCTGGCCAGAATTTATCTGCTAAAAAGACCACATGCAGCCATTTTTGAAAAACGTTTTTACTCCTACTCAAACTATTCGCCACCACAGAATCAGAGTAAAATGATGTCACAGAATTACTCTTCTTACCCTACTCCGAAATCCCGGAACGAGCGAAAACAAACCACCTAGTGTTTTTAGGTCTTTGGACAAACGTGGAAAATTTGGGTAGGAAAAGGAAAATAATTGCCTCAAAGAAAAAGGGAAATTTCATTATCGCGATCTGGCATCGCTGTATAGTTAAAGCTACAGGCGTGTACATTGCTAAAGAATGGTTTCCACTCCTAGAGAGGCAAAGATAATCGATTTTTTGGACGTCGAGATAGGTCTTAATACCTGGACTATACAAACAAAACGATTTCCGGTTTATTTTTCTTCTTAAAGGTTTCTGCCTTATAAATGACCGCTACCAAATAACAGTCGCAATGTAATCTTCACCATCGCATATTTTCTCTAGGACTACCTAAAGGCTAGTTCCCACTTGGCGAATTTTCGAGACGAATAAAATTTTCGCGCAATGAAAAAGAACGCGTTTTTTCGGTCGCTGGGGAAGCGGTTCTCACTTTAGCGCGAAAATTTAAAAACGCTGAAAACAACTCGTGCGGGTTTTTAGTTATGTTTTAGGCCTAACATAAAACATCAGTTCAAAATGAACCAAATGGATGTTCCTGTTGATAATTTCAATAAATAGACGATTCTATTCGTGAGATAATTACCTTTACTTCAGTATCTTGGTCAAGTTGGCTGAGCCGCTTTTCTAAAGACCTAGGCTTAATAAGTGACGGACGGGAGCGGAATAGATCGAGGGAACGCGTTTTCTGATTGGCTGAAGCTTTTTATCGCCAAGGTGTGGACGTCAAAAAATAGAACATTCTCTAGATACCGCGGAGACGCGATTTTAGCGGCGAATTTAAAAAAAATCGCAAATTTTATTCGCGAGCGTCAATTTTCAGCGCGAAAATTGTTTTTTTCGCTAAGTGGGAACTAGGCTTTAGATAAGGTTCTTCGCCCCCTCTATTGACCACAATGTCCAACTCTCTAAGCATTTTCGCGAAGTCAAAATTGGACGCTTACCTTACCCAAACATAAGTAACATAACAAAATAAGTGAGACAATGAATGTGAATGATAGTCTGTGGCCGAGTGATTACGTAATCGGAATTTCCGGAAGAGGAAACGGAAAAATTAACCGTCAAAATTTCCATTAACACAAAAAATTCGATTAACTGTTTATCAAAAGTGACATAATTACCAAAAGTGTGTCAATCGGACCTTTTTCTTAATGAATGTTACGAGCGAAATACAAGTTGGGAGGCGAGAAGGGAAAGTATGCCTTGGGGAGGAAAGGAAGTTAAAACCAACAAATAACGCCTCGTAGTGAGGAACGGAGGAACTAAGTAGCGCTGATCAAAATTAATGTATTTTTTATTTTTCGTCGTTCTGTGGAGATGCTATCGCCATCTACCTACGATATCATACCATAGACCAAAAATGATCCAGAAAGGCGACAATAAATAGTCTTTTACGTGGTCGATCTCGAGTCGAGCATTCATTAAACCTTTAACATACGAAAGTACAGGGATTGTCACACTTTTGGTAATTATGTCACTTTTGTGTTTATTAACGACGATTTAATATGCAACAAATAAGTTTTTATTCGGATAATTCTCGGATATGGATATAAAAGAAATAAACGGAATTTTTTTATCCGATCACCGAGCCCTACACACCATGCACTCTCTTCATTGGCTAAATTACTGCCAGGTTAGTTTGATGGCGAACAATACGAAAATATCTAAATTTACAAACTAAGGGAATATTTAAAATAGTTAATTTTATAATCCGATTCGATAATTTATCGTAATTTTGCCAAAGTAAACGTAATTTTGGTTATTGAAGACGTTCCAATTTTGAATAAGCCTTGAATAAGTCTCACCAGACACTTTAAAATACTAGTAACAATTCTCAGGGTAAGTTCTCTGTCCTGAACCAGGTAATGATTTATATGGTCATTGGCGAAACTAAAACATTCAAAAATTTTCTGTGGGAGAATAGGAAGTGTCATACTAATTTTATTATGTTACTTTTGGTCCAATCAAGAATGGCGGTGGCCTTAGAAGCCACTAGGAAATCGGTCTAGATTATACATTAGAAGCAATTCTCACTATCAAAGAGGACTCCGCTGTAATTGCACTTTAGATTAGATAAGACTTTGCTGTCCAAAATTGTTTGCTTTACCCATCCCCCCTAATTTCCCCCCTTTCTGCAGCCCGTAGCCATTGGGCAACAAAAATTCAAAAGGAAACAAGTTGCTACAAGGCGAAATATAGTTCGGCGCTTAAGTCGCCCTCTACATTAAATCGAAATTTTGCAAGAAAATAACTGTAATAATATTATTATATTATAGTTAATCCTCAATTTTAATTTAATATTCATTTCATCCTTAATTTAATATTAATTTCATTCTTAATTTAATATTAATTCCATTCTCGATTCTTAATTTAATATTAATTTCATTATCGATTCTTAATTTATTATTAATTTAATTCTTCATTTTAATTTATTATTAATTTAATTCTTCATTTTAATTTATTATTAATTTAATTCTTCGTTTTAATTTATTATTAATTTAATTCGTAATTTTTATTTATTATTAATTTAATTCGTAATTTTTATTTATTATTAATTTAATTCGTAATTTTTATTTATTATTTAATTTTTAATTTTTCTTAATTTTTATTTATTATTTAATTTTTAATTTTTCTTAATTTTTATTTATTATTTAATTTTCCTTAATTTTTATTTATTATTTAATTTAAATTTTTATTTTTATTTATTTTTAATGTAGCTCTTAATTTTTATTTATTTTTAATGTAGTTCTTAATTTTTATTTATTTTTAATGTAGTTCTTAATTTTTATTTATTTTTAATGTAGTTCTTAATTTTTATTTATTTTTAATGTAGCTCTTAATTTTTATTTATTTTCAATGTAGTTCTTAATTTTTATTTATTTTTAATGTAGCTTTTAATTTTTATTTATTTTTAGTGTAGTTCTTAATTTTTATTTATTATTAATTAAGTTACGCTTTTAAGTGTAACTTCCAATCTCTTTAGATAGAGGGCTCCATATTCCTAAACAGACAGCGACAAAGCCTGGACCAAGAATCTAAAGGGACTCACTGTTTAGGCTTTAAAAAGAACGCGTTAATCCAGGGAATAGGAAATAGGTAATTTTAGTTCAATTGTGAACAAATTTGGCGTCGCGGAAGTCGTTTTCCGGTTTAGTTTCGTTGAAAAGCTGGAGCGTTCAAGTTCAATACTTCAATTTTGACAAAATGGCGCTGTTGTTGTCGGTTAAATGATGAGGATTAGTAAGTTTTCAACCTTTTATTTTTTAAATTGTTTCTTTAAAAGTTTAAGTAATGGTAAGTAACCATTGGGTTAAATAAAAAATAACCAGTAAGCCGCGTATGGCTGAGGTTAATTATTCAAATTTACTGGAATCCATTTCATTTCTAAACTTTAAAAAAATTAATTAACTAAGCCTAACCTAACCTTCTCGCACGTATTGTCGCCTAAGCCCCGCCCAGAGTTGCCAGGTATAATTGACGTCCCGCAGCCCAATCCGAAATTAAACTAGCCCAATTGGTTTTTTTCCGAAAAATTCGTTTTTTTGAGCAGGTTAAAAAGTGTAGCCCTATGACGTCATTTTACTCCAATTTTGTCTAGACGAAAAAAACGAGTTGGAGTAAGAAGGGAGTAGTTAAAGGTTAAAGGTTATTTATTAGCCGTAGCAGCCGTAGTTTTGTTTTAAGATGGCGGCCAGTGGTGAGGTCATCAATATGTGGCTCATTTTTCTTATTTATTTAATAATAATAATAATCAGCTAGGCTTATACCCAAGGCACCACCTTAGGCCTAAGTCATCAAGCGACTTTTAAAGTCATTAAATAGCATTTAACAATTGGATTTTCGTTAATAAAAGCTTGCCACGTGTGAAGAGGTTCAAAACCCGTCATGTTTTCGTGAAACGAAATTTTAGCGGACGAATTTTCTATATAAGCAGAGGACAAAGCCAGATTACTCCCTCTACACCTCCTTTCGATGAGGAGTAAAAAGTGTAACCATGGGCCAAGTAATGATAAATCCAGGAATTGACTGCCGTACCTTCGCGCGTACTAAATACGACATCTACTAGAAATAAAAAGCGGCCATTTTAGAGGTGGGGAGTAGAAGTGGATGAAAAAAAAATTGGGGACAAATTCCAGAAGTAATTTCCGGTTTCTTGGGTGCCATCTAGTCACGTGGTTTTTTAAAATTTTGTTCCGAAAATGACGTATTTCCGTAATATAAACATTATTGCGATAGGTGGCGATAGTAGTCACGTGTTAGCACGGAGAAACGACATGTCCTGGATTTATCATTACTTGGCCCATGGTGTAACCTTAGAGCCAGGCCCGGACTGACCAGGTCGGCTGGTCGGCGATCGCCGAGGGCCCCCGGCTTAAGAGGGCCCCAAATTGCATATAATAATTTTTTCGTAAAGGTCCTTTAGACGCGTTTGACGTTATTAATTAATGTGCACGTAGAATCTAGTACACTTTAAACGTTATTTGTTGTCCTATAAATAATCATTCAGATTTTTTTCAGTCCCCCCACCGGCTGGTAAGGGGTCCCATATTCAGTCTCTAGCCGAGGGCCCCCAAAGGCGCCAATCCGGGCCTGCTTAGAGCTCTGGAACAAGCAAACAAAATTCGGGATAGGGTAAATCTTACCCCGAGAACAGGCGAATAAAACGTTTTAGGGTAAAAAGTTTACACTTTTTGTACTCGGACAGGCGAAAAAAAAACAAATATTGTCAACCAAAACTAAATTTATGAAAATGTTCCTTTCATCAGAGTATAATTCCTGCGCCATCCTAGATGGCGCTGGACGAAAAACGACAAGGTGAGGGCTAGAAATAAGGCGACCAAATTTCCCAAGTGAAATTTGTGACTCTCTTCCTCCGTGGTCGTATATTTTTTTACCTCATCCGGGGAAAATTCCTCTCCAGGGATTATTTAGTTTATTTGAAGGGGCTCGCGAAATGACAATTTTGGCTGAGCAGAGCCAAAAGAAAATAAAAACTTCTTCGCCGTCACTCTGGAATGAAGAGAAACAGACGCTTGTGTGGCCAAATTGAGTTTCGTGGCTTCCGCTTCAATACGACCAATTACTTTGTCACTCTTAAGGGGCTTTGCGGCCCCGCGATATATTTGATTAAGGAGGTGAATGACACCCCTACGATCGTTTTGGAAAGGGGTTTAGTCGTAAAATGTACTCGCAAAAGTAGGTTTACGCTAAAACCGGAAGGGTTTCTAAATAAGTTAGCGCGTAAGTAACGTAATAACAAATAAGTATGACAGTTCCTTTTGTTTTAAAAATAAATTTCTTACCGAACCTTTTTCGACATTGACACTCTCACCCAGCTCCGATTTGAATGAATTGAGTAATATATTTCGATTTGGGCATATTTAGACATTAGGGGACTAAATCTAGATTGCGCAATAAGGGGCTCTGTAGTAGACTAAATCTAGATTGCGCAATAAGGGGCTCTGTAGTAGACTAAATCTAGATTGCGCAATAAGGGGCTCTGTAGTAGACTAAATCTAGATTGCGCAATAAAGGGCTCTGTAGTATACTAAATCTAGATTGCGCAATAAGGTGCTCTGTAATAGACTAAATCTAGATTGCGCAATAAGGGGCTCTGTAGTATACTAAATCTAGATTGCGCAATAAGGGGCTCTGTAGTAGACTAAATCTAGATTGCGTAATAAGGGGCTCTGTAGTAGACTAAATCTAGATTGCACAATAAGGGGCTCTGTAGTAGACTAAATCTAGATTGCACAATAAGGGGCTCTGTAGTAGACTAAATCTATATTGCGCAATAAGGGGCTCTGTAGTAGACTAAATCTAGATTGCGCAATAAGGGGCTCTGTAGTAGACTAAATCTAGATTGCGCAATAAGGGGCTCTGTAGTAGACTAAATCTAGATTGCGCAATAAGGGGCTCTGTAGTATACTAAATCTAGATTGCGCAATAAAGGGCTCTGTAGTATACTAAATCTAGATTGCGCAATAAGGTGCTCTGTAATAGACTAAATCTAGATTGCGCAATAAGGGGCTCTGTAGTATACTAAATCTAGATTGCGCAATAAGGGGCTCTGTAGTAGACTAAATCTAGATTGCGTAATAAGGGGCTCTGTAGTATACTAAATCTAGATTGCACAATAATAGGCTCTGTAGTAGACTAAATCTATATTGCGCAATAAGGGGCTCTGTAGTAGACTAAATCTAGATTGCGCAATAAGGGGCTCTGTAGTATACTAAATCTAGATTGCGCAATAAGGGGCTCTGTAGTATACTAAATCTAGATTGCGCAATAAGGGGCTCTGTAGTATACTAAATCTAGATTGCGCAATAAGGGGCTCTGTAGTAGACTAAATCTAGATTGCGCAATAAGGGGCTCTGTAGTAGACTAAATCTAGATTGCGCAATAAGGGGCTCTGTAGTAGACTAAATCTAGATTGCGCAATAAGGGGCTCTGTAGTAGACTAAATCTAGATTGCGCAATAAGGGGCTCTGTAGTATACTAAATCTAGATTGCGCAATAAAGGGCTCTGTAGTATACTAAATCTAGATTGCGCAATAAGGTGCTCTGTAATAGACTAAATCTAGATTGCGCAATAAGGGGCTCTGTAGTATACTAAATCTAGATTGCGCAATAAGGGGCTCTGTAGTAGACTAAATCTAGATTGCGTAATAAGGGGCTCTGTAGTATACTAAATCTAGATTGCGCAATAAGGGGCTCTGTAGTAGACTAAATCTATATTGCGCAATAAGGGGCTCTGTAGTAGACTAAATCTAGATTGCGCAATAAGGGGCTCTGTAGTATACTAAATCTAGATTGCGCAATAAGGGGCTCTGTAGTATACTAAATCTAGATTGCGCAATAAGGGGCTCTGTAGTATACTAAATCTAGATTGCGCAATAAGGGGCTCTGTAGTAGACTAAATCTAGATTGCGCAATAAGGGGCTCTGTAGTATACTAAATCTAGATTGCGCAATAAGGGGCTCTGTAGTAGACTAAATCTAGATTGCGCAATAAGGGGCTCTGTAGTATACTAAATCTAGATTGCGCAATAAGGGGCTCTGTAGTATACTAAATCTAGATTGCGCAATAAGGGGCTCTGTAGTAGACTAAATCTAGATTGCGCAATAAGGGGCTCTGTAGTAGACTAAATATAGATTGCGCAATAAGGGGCTCTGTAGAATACTAAATCTAGATTGCGCAATAAGGGGCTATGTAGTATACTAAATCTAGATTGCGCAATAAGGGGCTCTGTGGTAGACTAAATCTAGATTGCGCAATAAGGGGCTCTGTAGTAGACTAAATCTAGATTGCGCAATAAGGGGCTCTGTAGTATACTAAATCTAGATTGCGCAATAAGGGGCTCTGTAGTATACTAAATCTAGATTGCGCAATAAGGGGCTCTGTAGTAGACTAAATCTAGATTGCGCAATAAGGGGCTCTGTAGTAGACTAAATATAGATTGCGCAATAAGGGGCTCTGTAGTATACTAAATCTAGATTGCGCAATAAGGGGCTCTGTAGTATACTAAATCTAGATTGCGCAATAAGGGGCTTTGTAGTAGACTAAATATAGATTGCGCAATAAGGGGCTCTGTAGTAGACTAAATCTAGATTGCGCAATAAGGGGCTCTGTAGTATACTAAATCTAGATTGCGCAATAAGGGGCTCTGTAGTATACTAAATCTAGATTGCGCAATAAAGGGCTCTGTAGTATACTAAATCTAGATTGCGCAATAAGGTGCTCTGTAGTAGACTAAATCTAGATTGCGCAATAAGGGGCTCTGTAATATACTAAATCTAGATTGCGCAATAAGGGGCTCTGTAGTAGACTAAATCTAGATTGCGCAATAAGGGGCTCTGCAGTATACTAAATCTAGATTGCGCAATAAGGGGCTCTGTAGTATACTAAATCTAGATTGCGCAATAAGGGGCTCTGTAGTATACTAAATCTAGATTGCGCAATAAGGGGCTCTGTAGTAGACTAAATCTAGATTGCGCAATAAGGGGCTTTGTAGTAGACTAAATATAGATTGCGCAATAAGGGGCTCTGTAGTAGACTAAATCTAAATTGCGCAATAAGGGGCTCTATGGTAGACTAAATCTAGATTGCGCAATAAGGGGCTCTGTAGTAGACTAAATCTAGATTGCGCAATAAGGGGCTCTGTAGTAGACTAAATCTAGATTGCGTAATAAGGGGCTCTGTAGTATACTAAATCTAGATTGCGCAATACGGGGCTCTGTAGTAGACTAAATCTAGATTGCGCAATAAGGGGCTCTGTAGTATACTAAATCTAGATTGCGCAATAAGGGGCTCTGTAGTATACTAAATCTAGATTGCGCAATAAGGGGCTCTGTAGTAGACTAAATCTAGATTGCGCAATAAGGGGCTCTGTAGTAGACTAAATATAGATTGCGCAATAAGGGGCTCTGTAGTATACTAAATCTAGATTGCGCAATAAGGGGCTCTGTAGTATACTAAATCTAGATTGCGCAATAAGGGGCTTTGTAGTAGACTAAATATAGATTGCGCAATAAGGGGCTCTGTAGTATACTAAATCTAGATTGCGCAAAAAGGGGCTCTGTAGTAGACTAAATCTAGATTGCGCAATAAGGGGCTCTGTAGTATACTAAATCTAGATTGCGCAATAAAGGGCTCTGTAGTATACTAAATCTAGATTGCGCAATAAGGTGCTCTGTAGTAGACTAAATCTAGATTGCGCAATAAGGGGCTCTGTAGTAGACTAAATCTAGATTGCGCAATAAGGGGCTCTGTAGTATACTAAATCTAGATTGCGCAATAAGGGGATCTGTAGTAGACTAAATCTAGATTGCGCAATAAGGGGCTCTGTAGTAGACTAAATCTAGATTGCGCAATAAGGGGCTCTGTAGTAGACTAAATCTAGATTGCGCAATAAGGGGCTCTGTAGTAGACTAAATCTAGATTGCGCAATAAGGAGCTCTGTAGTATACTAAATCTAGATTGCGCAATAAGGGGCTCTGTAGTATACTAAATCTAGATTGCGCAATAAGGGGCTCTGTAGTAGACTAAATCTAGATTGCGCAATAAGGGGCTCTGTAGTATACTAAATCTAGATTGCGCAATAAGGGGCTCTGTAGTAGACTAAATCTAGATTGCGCAATAAGGGGCTCTGTAGTATACTAAATCTAGATTACGCAATAAGGGGCTCTGTAGTATACTAAATCTAGATTGCGCAATAAGGGGCTCTGTAGTATACTAAATCTAGATTGCGCAATAAGGGGATCTGTAGTAGACTAAATCTAGATTGCGCAATAAGGGGCTCTGTAGTAGACTAAATCTAGATTGCGCAATAAGGGGCTCTGTAGTATACTAAATCTAGATTGCGCAATAAGGGGCTCTGTAGTATACTAAATCTAGATTGCGCAATAAGGGGCTCTGTAGTAGACTAAATCTAGATTGCGCAATAAGAGGCTCTGTAGTAGACTAAATCTAGAATGCGCAATAAGGGGCTCTGTAGTAGACTAAATCTAGAATGCGCAATAAGGGGCTCTGTAGTAGACTAAATCTAGATTGCGCAATAAGGGGCTCTGTAGTAGACTAAATCTAGATTGCGCAATAAGGGGCTCTGTAGTAGACTAAATCTAGATTGCGCAATAAGGGGCTCTGTAGTAGACTAAATCTTGTGACTATCAACTAATGCACATATTTTATGGGTTTATATTTACTCCATTTAAAAAGGATAATACCCATTGTATAATACCAGGGGGTAAGCGCGTATGCAAAAACGCAACGGGTGCCTTACGCGGCCATCAATTCTCCTCCCGATGAGGGGGAGTTACACGCGTGGCTAGACGAAACACGAAATCGCACAGGTGCGACAGAGATAAAAATAAACAAACAACAAGCTATCTTGTGACTAGATTTAAGGCTTGTATATAGTTCTCTTCGCTATATTTTGACGACTATTTTGAAATGACCGTCAGTGGCAAAGATGTAGACTTGTAGTGTATTATTTCCATTAAAAAAAGGGTGACTCACTTTCTCGTTTTTGGTAACAGTCTGTTTTTAGGTTTATTAATTTATTGATGCAGAGAGTTTAAATACAAGAAAATCAAGAAAAAAAATATTGCATCGCCCCTATATGCCACATAAGCCCATTGGCTTGTGCGTGGCAGGGGACTCTCACTTACTACGTTTAGGGGAATATTAATGGATACAATTTATGAGATCACAAATAAAACAAAGAGAAAAAAATATAACAAAAAATTTACATAAGGGAGAAAAAGTTACACAAATTTAGATATTCATAATCTGAAATCCAGTGGCATATTTGTTTCTTAAATATATATATATATATATATATATATATATATATATATATATATATATATATATATATATATTCATAGAGTTTTTATTCAAATTATTATCTAGGACCTAAGTAATTAAAGTGTCTTTGTCCAATATCCCTATACATTCTAGAAACCATGACATTTTTGTTAGTCATGGCTCGAGTTGTATAAGGATTTACAATAATTAATTTATCCCTATTTATATAGGTGTACAGTAGAATACGTTTAGCATATAATCGTCTAACCGAAAATACGTTCATGTTACGATATAAATTAACCCGATGTTCACAATAGTTAGACTTTAAGCAAAGTCTTATTATTTTCCTCTGGATAATTTCCAATGGTTCTATATTAATCTTGTTAGTTCCGCCCCCGGCGATAATACCATAATCAAGAATAGATTGAACTAACGCGAAATAAACAATTCTAAGTCACTGCAAAGCGAGAAAGTTGCGAATCAAAATGAATTTATAAATACATGAACGTAATTTTTTTAGCATAGTATCTATATGATACTTCCATTTTAGTTTACAATCCATAGTAATACCAAGATATTTAATTGACTCTACTCCCTCAATTTCCATATAGTTAACATTACAAATAATTTCATCCTCTAAATGATCGTCTATTTTAATTTTATAGTTATTCTGATTCTCAAAAATCCTGCTTGAGAAGCATATAAATTTGGTTTTTTCAGCATTAAGGGTCAATAATCGATTATTTAAAGCAGTATGAATTTTATTAATTGCCCTCTGAGCCAAACTAAAGACTTCATCCCAAGTTTCCGCGCAACATAAAATAAGTGTATCATCAGCAAATGACACGAGGCGTCCTTCTATATTGAGATTGCATAATTCATTAACATAAATTAAGAATAAAATTGGACTTAATATGGTTCCCTGAGGAATACCAAAGGTCAATGTGCATGGGTCCCTATAAGTCTTATTTATTTTAACTATAGTAGAACGTTTATCTAAGTAACTTTTAAACCAATTTAACACGAGACCGTGTCAAATGCTTTTTTGAGGTCTAAAAACATACCGATTATTTTTTTATTATTATCTACAGAATTAAATAAGTCTTTAACCACTTCTAATAATGCATCACACGTGCTTAAGCCTTTACGAAAACCAAACTGATTTTTAGATAAAATATTTTGAGTCTCAAGAAATGTAGTTAATTGGTTTTGTATGAATTTTTCAAAAAATTTAGCGATATTACTAATTAACGAGATTAGTCTGTAATTTTCAAGCATGTCTTTTTTACCAGTCTTATGGATGGAAATAATTATCGCTTTTTTAAGGCAATCCGGAAATATTCCCGTTGTGATTGATAAATTAATAAGGTAAGAAATCGGATTTGCAATCACTTTTTTACATATTTTTAAGCTTTTTATACTTATATCATCTAAACCATTAGAATTGGTATTTTTTAGAGTATTTATAATAGATTCAACATCACTGGGAATACAGGGCATTTTAAAAATACTAGATTTATTTTCAATTATAGAGTTTTCGTTCATATGAGTGTTATTATTATAACTCTTATCTAAAATTTTCTTAGCAAGACTGAAGAAAAATATTTATTAAATATATTTGCAACCTCTTTACATTTTTCTTTGGTCGAAATTAATCTATCATCATTCTTTATGGTATCAATAGATTTTTTTTCGTTTCTGCTTGTTGTGGCCATATTTATTGTCTGCCAAATGAGTTTCGGATCATTTTTACTATCTTTAATTTTATTTTTAAAATAATTATATTTAACTGTTTTAATGAGTGTATTTATTTTATTCCGATGTACACGAAATTTATTTTTTAAATCAACATTGAATGGTTCGTTTTTAAGTTTTTCGGCCATAGTATCTCTGTTGTGTATAGCAGTAATTAGACCCTTTGTTATCCATTCTTCGGCATCTCTGTATTGTACATGCCCAAGGAAGATATACCAGCAATAATAGGGTAATGGTCAGTCAAGTTCGAATCACATATATTAATCTTAATTTCCTTATTGTAGAGCCTATTTCAAAAATCCCTTTCCATTTTCATATATCTTCATTTTCTAGTCTGTTTTCGTACGATAAAGCAGTGGCGTAGCTGAGAACTCAGAGCCCCCCCCCCGCAAAAATCTCTATAAGGCCCCCCTTTTTAATTTTTATGGTTAGCGCCCCCCCCCCCCCCCCGAAGCTCGAGGTAATTAGGTTCTTTTAAAAAGTAATATCACTCTTTTAAAGGTGTAAATGCTCACTTTAAAACAGAGAAATTGCACTTGGTAAGAGATAAATAAAACCTACAGAGGTGTAAATACGCCTTTTTTAAGAGTAAAATCACACTTTCAATGGTGTACATGCACACTTTAAAACAGTTTAGTTGCACCTGGTAAGACTTCAGTCACACCTTTAGATTTATAAATATGCCTATTTAAGGAGTAAAATCACTGTTTAAAGGTGTAAATATGCCCCTTACAGAGTAAAAGCACACCTTTAATAAATAAATTAACCTATAAATCTGTTTGAATGACCTTTGGAAGGTACATTACACCTAATAGCTCACTAACAATTGTAATGTTTTTAGTATGCCATATTAAAGTGTTCAATAACACCTTTTGTTTGTTTGAAAAACACCTTTGAAAGATTGTTAAAGGAATTGTGTTTCTAATAAATACTATTTTACCAATAGAAACAGTGAAAACACAAAAAAATAGTGTAGTTGAATACAATTTGATATTTATTTTTAATTAATATAAATTTTTACCTCTCCAAGGGGACAAAGTCCCCTATGAGGGGTTATACAATCACCGTCTGTCTGTCTGTCAGGCCTGCGAACGCGTTCGCATTTGTGTAGCAAAGTGTAATCATTGCGTACGCATTATCTCGAAATCCGCGTTCGCAATTGCTTGGAATTAGGGATCGAAGTCGAAAGATTGGCAAAACCACCGTGTGACGGTGAGCGTTAACGGGTACATTTGCGGTTGGGTTGGGTTTGGTTGTTGCTTTTCGTTAACGTTCACCGCCGCGGCAGTTTTAACTCAGTTTGATTGTATATTTTTTGTAATGTTTATGTGTTGGGTGGGAATGTTGAGTTTGTGTTATGACGGTTGTGTTTCTTGACTTTTGGGACGGATCGAGTGCTGAGTGTTATGGCAACCTCTCAACATCCAATGGCAGGGTTTCCACCAATTGTTCACGATATTCGTCTTAGTGTCAACTTGCGATCGTATCGAGCGGGGGTTTGAACCCGAGACCTCCTGCTTGACAGGCTGACGTTCTACCACAGAACCACCGACACTTGTTACACTTCTTTGAAAATTAGACCTTCAGCTTTATCGGAAGTGTATTTAATAGAGTACGAAATTTTACTGATAAACTTGTTCTGTAAATAGGGTTATATTCAATATTATTGTGCATTGTTTTAGTACGTCTACCTCACTGTTGTAACTACTTAATTTATAATATTCTGAATAAATTAAACTCGGTTGTTTCGTCTCAATTATTTAAATTATAATTAAATTGTATACCGTGCGGGATTGAACCGGGATCACGTTTTTAGTAAATAACTCTGACTTGTGGAGATATATCTTTAAGGGTTATCTCGAGAGATTAATACCACTAGGGACAATTCTTCCGAGGAGAGGTATATTTCGGCTTGCCAACTTGTTTTCATTTCACATGGTTTCAATTAAACTAATTCGAAGAAGTTATTTTCAATGAAGAAAGTGTTAAAAGTTTACAACACTTGCCGTGATCGAAACAATTTAAAAAATTTAAGTATTACTAAAACAACGAACCAGCGACACCTAAGACGTAAATAACACTGCGACAAAGAACAATAATGCCAGGGTGTTTTATACCGAAAACCAAACGTGTAAAAAAAGTATTCTTATCTGTTAAAAAACCGTATGACGAAGAGATAAAATATGTATAAAAAACTTATTGATAGCTTAAGCACGAAAAAATATCTTTATCGTATTTTATTTAACTAATCACCCTCGATGAAGATATTACTTGAGGCGTAATAGCTGATCATTTCGGACCAGCTCTGTTACATCGAATTCACAGATGTTGATACGCTTTGCGCAATGGGGACATTTGGGATTGTGGATCATTTCATTGGCCCACGCAAAAACTCAAAAATTGACACTAAACCCCAGGTTGGACTGAAACTTTCGACTTAACGTGATAATAGGTGTCGCTATCAATCAAATATATGATATTTAGTGGCCATTATTTCTTCTTTAATTTGCATTTTATAGAAATCTTAACACTTTTTGCTTTAACCAATAAGCAAATTAAACAATAAGATTGATTGAAATTACAATAACATTTAAAAACAGATAATTATTCACAAATATTTACAAACTATATATATTTCATTAAAATACATATATTTTAAACACGCAATTAAACATTTGGCACGTTACGCGTTAATGAATATGCACATTATAAAACTAGATAGTTATATTGCAATTATTCGATTTTTGATTTTCATTTAATCCATTTTTGGCAGAAACGGCATCTTTCTATGAACACCCTTATTGGGATTAACTACACCTAACCGTGTAAAATGGTAAACAATTGCACCATGTTTTAGTTAATAAAGAAATATGAAAAATCCCTAGTTAACGATGTGCTTAAACGTGTAGTATTAAATGTGTGATTTAATTCTTAAAAAGGGTGGATTAACACTTTTGAAAGTGTTATTTATCTATTAAAAAGGGCTTATTAACACTTTTAAAGGTGTTATTTAACTCTTAAAAAGGGCTTATTAACACTTTTAAAGGTGTTATTTAACTCTAACAAAAGGGCGTATTAACACTTTTAAAGATGTGTTTTAACTCTTAAAAAGGCGTATTGACACTTTTAAAGGTGTTATTTAACTCTAACAAAAGGGCCTATTAACACCTTTAAAGATGCTATTTAACTCTTAAATAGGGCGTATTAACACTTTCAAAGATATTATTTAACTCTAACAAAAGGGCAAATTAACACCTTTAATGATGCTGTTTGACTCTTGAAAAGGGCGTATTCACACTTTCAAAGTTGTTATTTAACTCTTAAAAAGGGCTTATTAACACTTTTAAAGATGTGTTTTAACTCTTAAAAAAGGCGTATTAACACTTATAAACGTGTGATTTTACTCTAACAAAAGGGCTTTTTTACACTCTTAAAGGTGTGAATTAACTCTTAAAAAGGCGTATTAACACTTTTAAAGATGTGTTTTAACTCTTAAAAAAGCCGTATTGACACTTTTAAACGTGTGATTTTACTCTAACAAAAGGGCTTTTTTACACTCTTAAAGGTGTGATTTAACTCTTAAAAAGGCGTATTAACACTTTGGCAAATCGGTGTTAATTTGGATATCGAGAGGTGTTAATTCAGATCTTAAAAGGTGTTAATTAGAACAAAACGGTGTAATCTAATCATTTATGGGTGTCACTTCGATCTTCAAAAGGGTGCTTTTAACAGTATAAAAAGAGTAACCACACCTTCCTAAAAGGTGCTTTTAATACCATTTATGTTTCAATATTCGTAGTATAGGGTGTAGAGGTAATTATTTACAAGGGCGCTTTTAAAGGTGTCCCTATACACCTTTTTTGTAAGATAAAACATCTTTATTATATTATCTTTTAACACCTTACTTTTGCCCTAAAGGGTGTAGTGTAACTCCCACAAAAGGTGTAATAATGGTGTTTAAACCTATCTCACTCCTTTATAACACCCTTTGGAGACTTTTTCATTCCTTAACAAGAGGCTTTACACCATTTTCACACCCCTTTCAAACCATTATAACGCCTTTATTTAAATTAAGAGTGTACCCTGTACAAATTTTGATACACCAAACCTGACAAACTGTGATATACCTCTCGTGATAAACTGTGATTCACAAATTGTAGAAAACTGTGATAATCCTAAAAAGGTGCACACATCAGCCAAAACCACAAATATTTGCCGTGATAATTCTTATAGTAAATTACACGAGAGTAACGTACTCCAGTCAAATTCAGGAGTTAACAGTATTAGTCATTAAAAACAAACTGTGATTTACGATGCCTTTAATTCTGCTATTTAATACTTTCATTACCAGCAATGCAAGTTCATAGAAAGTGCAATAATGCTATCTCCAATTAGCACCATACAGATGAAATCTAACATTGCAAGATACAGCTTGAGACTATTAAAGAATGCGCTTCGTGATGATGCTGTGGAACTCGTCGTAAAGAAACGTTTATTTACAAATGTAACCATAGGAGTTCCTAGTATCAAAGTTCCTGAAGAAGCTCTTGGTGTTGAAATTCGCAAAAACCACCAGGGCTGGTGTTGAAATTCCTAGAAACCGCCCTGGTGTTGAAGTTCCTAAAGAAGCTTCTCACGTTGAAATTCCTAGAAACCGCCCTGGTGTTGAAGTTCCTAAAGAAGCTTCTCACGTTGAAATTCCTAGAAACCGCCCTGGTGTTGAAGTTCCTAAAGAAGCTTCTCGCGTTGAAATTTCTAGAAACCGCCCTGGTGTTGAAGTTCCTAAATAAGCTTCTCGCGTGGAAATTCCTAGAAACCGCCCTGGTGTTGAAGTTCCTAAAGAAGCTTCTCGCGTTGAAATTCCTAGAAACCGCCCTGGTGTTGAAGTTCCTAAAGAAGCTTCTCGCGTTGAAATTCCTAGAAACCGCCCTGGTGTTGAAGCTCCTAAAGAAGCTTCTCGCGTTGAAATTCCTAGAAGCCGCCCTGGTGTTGAAGTTCCTAAAGAAGCTTCTCGCGTTGAAATTCCTAGAAACCGCCCTGGTGTTGAAGTTCCTAAAGAAGCTTCTCGCGTTGAAATTCCTAGAAGCCGCCCTGGTGTTGAAGCTCCTAAAGAAGCTTCTCGCGTTGAAATTCCTAGAAGCCGCCCTGGTGTTGAAGCTCCTAAAGAAGCTTCTCGCGTTGAAATTCCTAGAAGCCGCCCTGGTGTTGAAGTTCCTAAAGAAGCTTCTCGCGTTGAAATTCCTAGAAACCGCCCTGGTGTTGAAGTTCCTAAAGAAGCTTCTCGCGTTGAAATTCCTAGAAACCGCCCTGGTGTTGAAGCTCCTAAAGAAGCTTCTCGCGTTGAAATTCCTAGAAGCCGCCCTGGTGTTGAAGTTCCTAAAGAAGCTTCTCGCGTTGAAATTCCTAGAAACCGCCCTGGTGTTGAAGTTCCTAAAGAAGCTTCTCGCGTTGAAATTCCTAGAAGCCGCCCTGGTGTTGAAGTTCCTAAAGAAGCTTCTCGCGTTGAAATTTCTAGAAACCGCCCTGGTGTTGAAGTTCCTAAAGAAGCTTCTCGCGTTGAAATTCCTAGAAACCTTCCTGGTGTTGAAGTTCCTAAAGAAGCTCCTAGTGTTGAAATTTCTAAAAACATTCCTGGTGTTGAAAATCTTAAAAATTCTAAAGAAGCTCTTATTGAAATACAATGCAACAAGACAACTCAAATCTCTACCAGTAGTGATACAGTAACATCGAATAATCCTAGTGAAGTAGCTGAAACTAAAGATTCATCAACACAGGCGTCACCTCTATTTAAATTAACCAGAGCCCAAGATAATGGTGGTTTAAAGACCCGATTCTAAATTTGAATCAGATTGACCGCGTCATAATTTAATTAACCCAAATTAAAATCTCGGATGCGGTCCGCCTTAAACGCCGTTATCCCTATATTTTAGCGTTGGTACTTGGTTTGAACCTTAATAATCCTTCTGCTGTAGAAGGTGCATTTCTAAATTTTACAGCAATCGATGAAACACATATTGTTGTATCATTGACGAAAATTTGAATCAGATTGACCGCGTCATAATTTAATTAATCCAAATTAAAATGTCGCTTTAAACGCCTTCAATGTTTCGTTTATATAGGAGTTGCATTTTTACATTTGTAAAATTTGACTGTCATTATAAATTCCGGCCAATAGATTAAATATATTTAGTATTTATCTACCTATCTTTTAATTTGGTAAACGATAATATTCGGTTTGCTATTATTACCCCCACCCAAATAAATTGATCATTACCCTTATAATATTAAAATAATATTAATTTCAATCACGTTTCCTATTCATATTTGATTAAACACGTATTGTAGTGTCATCGACGTTAATTTCATTAAAATAATAATATGTCAATCACATTTCGTACGTCACATTTTAGTAAATTAATGTAAACTTCAAAAAACGCGGTCGAAAAATATAAGACACTGGTATCGCCATCTGTTTTAGTTTTCTTTGTAATTTATGTTTTTCTCCATATTTTTAGATAACTTTGGCTTTTTTTGGTTATTATTAATAGTAAACAAAGTTGTTAGTGGGTTAGGTAATTTTTCCGTAATATTATTTAAGTTTAAAAGCAGTTTCTAATGTTTTACGCCGTAGTTACAACCATAGGTTAATTCTGTTACGTCGGGTACTCCACCGCACCGTAAATATTATATTTTCCACTTTTAGAATTCTGGCAGATTGACGTCGGTCGTCACTTACAAGGAAACTACCCGAGGTGGTTATCACCGATTTTGTTGAAACTCGAGGGTTAGGTAGACGTTATGGTAGTATGAAAATTGCCAAAGGGAAAAGTTGCAATGGGCTTTAGTTTTCCTATGGCAACCGAAAATGTTCTTGAACTCTCTATTTAAAAAAGCATGGGATTTTCTCGTTTACCCAAATTTTGTTAAAATCTAACCAAAATTGATCAATTTGAGCCAAAATCATTGATCAATTTTACCCAAAATAGGTCAAATTCATCTTTTTGGGTAAGTTTTGAAAATTTAATTTTTTCAAATTTTTTTAAGTAAGTATCCTGTGAAACCGAGAAAATCCCATGCTATTTTAAATGCAGTTTTTTTGTTTTGAGAGATCAAAAACATTTTCGGTTGCCATGGGAAAACTAAAGCCCATTGCAACTTTTCCTTTTTTTTATTTCCCCATAATTAAATTTAAAACTTAACATTCATTGCAACTTTCATTGAAATTATATAGTTTTCGGGCAAATTTCTTCGACGTGGCCTAGGCTAAAAACCGTTAAAGTTCGAAATACTGTCTAGCAGACGAATGTTTTGGTAACTCCTAGGTTACTTTGAAGCTTTGTAGGTGGCGCTAAAAACGTTATGTCCAAGTATTTGACACACCAGGCGACAGCTGTAGCCGAGCCGCGGGGCATTGGTCAGGGGAATACAAATTTCTTCTCCAGGTACACTTGAATCCTCCTAGGTCGTATAATCCGTTAATACGTTTCGTTAGGAGTAATCCAAAGACTGAACATGGTTATCACGATCGGCTAAAACTTCGACGGACTTCTAACTCACGGTTATTACTACATTAGTAGCCGCCGGACTCAGGAAAGCAAAATTCGTATTTGGATAATACTAATACAGATTTATTTATGTTTATGTTTTATTATTTTCTAGTTTTAGTGAAATATTTTCAATACATTTTTAATAAAATCTTTAATTTTTCAATATCTAATTTAATAATAATATTTTGGAGCCCAAAGCCGCTGCCCCGCTCGACCTACCCGAAAATTGACGCCCCTAAATATTGGTGATTTTCTCAGGGGGGATCTACCCCAGTCTATTTTTTCCGAGGGGTGACAGCCCCCGGATCGGCGCCCCTGCATCACCACCCTCCTACGTATTGTAACCCGGCCACCTGAATTAAGGGCTTCAAAAGTCGCATGATGACTTAGGCCTAAGGTGGTTGGTGCCTTGGGTATTAGCCAAGCTGAAATATGATAAATTTCATACTTATGAATACCCTTTTAGGTTTATTAAAATGAAATTCTTAACCAAACAGTTTCACTGTAACTTAAGGCTAAACATTTTTCAATTAGACAAGTTCTAGTTTTGTATTTAAAAATGACAAGTTCCAGTTAAAGGTTCCACAAATAAAAATCCCCTTCTATCAAATACGATCAAACCAAACATGCAGTCTTATAAACCAAATTTTTAACTTATATTTTAAGGGAAGAGAATTCCATCTTGGCAATTTTCGGTAACTTTTATATTTAAATTTGCATTAGAAGTATAAAATAAGATTTAAATCTTTGAAAATAAATTTTTTTAAATAACTTTTAAAAATGCTAAATTCTTAACACAAATTCGTAGAAGTTATAACAATAAACAGACTTTTTGTTGAGTTGACAAATGGATTACCAGGGAAGGGGATCTCAGTGAGTTTAGAATATAATCTTCCCAATTCAATGGTTTTACTTTGGAAATAAACCTTTGCGATTTTAATTTCACGAGCACTAATATTTTATATATTTTTAAATAGAACTACCAAATTTAAGAAATCACTACAATATCTTTTTAATAACTTACTCTTTCAAATTACTGGTATCAGGCAAAAATTCAGACATATAAAAAACACAGCTGCAGACGACGATAAGTTTGTCTCACTATTTTGATTTGCTAGCCGTCTCGTATCTTTAATCACGGCCAACTTTGATCACGCGCTGTTCGCGCTACAGCGGCCAAAACATTCGTAGAAATTCCGCGAGCAAGGATTTTCCCCCTATGAACTGTACTATATTGACTTCAATGTAAAAACTATTCTAAAAATAATAATCCGCTAGGGGCGCTCACGTCATACACATCTTTTGCTCATAGGTTAACACAGAAACGTCAACGAATGAGATGGCCGCTGTAGCGCGAGAGATCAAAGTTGGCCGTGCTTTAAACGCCATCGTGAATAACGTTCGGCGATTTATCTGCTTGTTATAATAGTCGGCGTTAGTCGCTCGGCGAAAAGAAACAATATGGCTTCGAACAATGAAAGAATCGACCGAATCATTTCAGATTAGTTTGGACAATTGAGAATTTTCTCGATTATCCAGTGACGCAAAGAAATTCTCTAAGTAGTCCAAAATTTATTTGCACCAAGGGAACAGATTACGGGGTGAAGTTTAACTTGATAATCTATCCACAAGGTCGCAATTACCAAAGCCAAGAATTTGTCAGTGCATACCTCACTAGAGGTACGTTACCGCAAAACCTAAAGTCTGAAAAGCTTAGTACGAAGATATCCCTGCTTAACTCGCATAAGAAAGTGATAGAAATGAAGGATTTGGTTTCATGTCAATTGGATAAATTTATTAGTCTTGAAGACCTCCGAAAAAATGCGAAAGAATGGTTGCCAGACGGACATATCACATTGGAATGCAACGTCGTTGCTTACTTCGAATTTAGAGACGTTGTCTCAACAGTTAAAATTCAGTCGAAAACTGGCGAAATAATTCCTTCGGTTTCGGAAGCGGAAATATTAAAGATATTCTACAAGGAGAAGATCTGTACCGACGTCAAGTTGAAGGCCTCGGATGGTTGCGTATTCGACGCCCACAAGTGCATTCTGTCCGTCAGATCCCCCTACTTCAAGGCCATGTTCCAACACTCCATGAAGGAGAATCAGGAGGGCGTGGTGGACCTCAGAGAATGCAAGGGATCCAAGGCCTGAAGCAAATCAGCGAGCAAAGCTTGATTGGTCAACTGAACGACGACAACGCCCTACACCTCCTGATATTCGCCATCCAACACGGCGCCAAACAACTAAGAAAAGCGGCCGCTGTGCAAATTGCCAGCTTGGAACCATAACATTCCTCATCACTTCGCTTTGTTATCGTTGTTTTTGAACTTAATTCCTTTTTCTTGTTACTATGGTTTTTTTTTGTATTTTTATTTGATTGCCAATAATAAACGCACACCATTGGATGCCTTTGTAGTTATTAATGATGGAATTTTGATAAGATGTTAACAATGCTTACGTATATTATTTTGGTCATTAAGGAAGAATACAACAAATTGGCAAACTTGCCAAATATACCTCTCCTCGGAAGAATTTGCCCTTGGGCGTAGAACTACACTGGACACGGCACTCAACGATATTTCGCCATATTCAAAGCGGCCTAAACTATGTGAAATGGAATGTGAATGGGCGGGATTGACTAAACTACATTAAATGGAATTGGAATGGGCGGGATTGACTAAACTACGTTAAATGGAATTGGAATGGGCGGGATTGACTAAACTACGTTAAATGGAATTGGAATGGGCGGGATTGACTAAACTACGTTAAATGGAATTGGAATGGGCGGGATTGACTAAACTACGTTAAATGGAATTGGAATGGGCGGGATTGACTAAACAATGTAAAATGGAATGGGAATGGGTGGGATTGACTAAACTACGTCAAATGGAATGGGAATGGGCGGGATCGACTAAACTATGGAATGTGAATGGGCGGGATTGACTAAACTACGTAAAATGGAATGGGAATGGGCGGGAATGAGAAAACTTTGTCAAATGGAATGGGAATGGGCGGGATTGACTAAACTATGGAATGTGAATGGGAATGGGCGGGATCGAATAAACTACGTCAAATGGAATGGGAATGGGCGGGAATGAGAAAACTTTGTCAAATGGAATGGGAATGGGCGGGATTGACTAAACTATGGAATGTGAATGGGAATGGGCGGGATCGACTAAACTACGTCAAATGGAATGGGAATGGGCGGGATTGACTAAACTACGTCAAATGGAATGGGAATGGGCGGGATTGACTAAACTACGTAAAATGGAATGGGAATGGGCGGGAATGAGAAAACTTTGTCAAATGGAATGGGAATGGGCGGGATTGACTAAACTATGGAATGTGAATGGGAATGGGCGGGATCGACTAAACTACGTCAAATGGAATGGGAATGGGCGGGAATGAGAAACTTTGTCAAATGGAATGGGAATGGGCGGGATTGACTAAACTATGGAATGTTAATGGGAATGGTCGGGATCGACTAAACTATGTCAAATGGAATGGGAATGGGCGGGATTGACTAAACTACGTCAAATGGAATGGGAATGGGCGGGATTGATTAAACTATGGAATGTGAATGGGCGGGATTGAGTAAACTACGTAAAATGGAATGGGAATGGGCGGGAATGAGAAAACTTTGTCAAATGGAATGGGAATGGGCGGGATTGACTAAACTATGGAATGCGATGGGAATGGGCGGGATCGACTAAACTACGTCAAATGGAATGGGAATGGGCGGGAATGAGAAAACTTTGTCAAATGGAATGGGAATGGGCGGGATTGACTAAACTACGTTAAATGGAATTGGAATGGGCGGGATTGACTAAACTACGTTAAATGGAATTGGAATGGGCGGGATTGACTAAACTACGTTAAATGGAATTGGAATGGGCGGGATTGACTAAACTACGTTAAATGGAATTGGAATGGGCGGGATTGACTAAACTACGTTAAATGGAATTGGAATGGGCGGGATTGATTAAACTACGTCAAATGGAATGGGAATGGGCGGGATCGACTAAAATATGGAATGGGAATGGGCGGGATTGACTAAACTACGTAAAATGGAATGGGAATGGGCGGGAATGAGAAAACTTTGTCAAATGGAATGGGAATGGGCGGGATGGACTAAGATAAGGTCAAATGGAATGGGAATGGGTGGGATTGACTAAACTAAGTTAAATGGAATGGGAATGGGCGGGATTGACTAAACTACGTCAAATGGAATGGGAATGGGCGGGATTGACTAAACTACGTCAAATGGAATGGGAATATAACATTTTTGAAAATAAATGAGCGAGAATTATAAAGTTTAAGCTTCAAATGTAGTTATATAGTTCACGCATACCTTTCCTAAAAACCGGGTACCGTATAAATTTACTTAGATTCTGGAGACGTGGTTTGAGAAGGCGTCTAGATAGTAGAGTATTCCTACGTTCTCACTAATGAAACCTTCGCGCTAAATAGCCGTACCAAGCGTAGAAACAGGAACAACAATTCTCCAACATGAAAGGTCTGCTTATAAAAGGAGGCTTTTAAACGCAGTAATGTATCGCTTTAATAGCGCCATATAAACGTTCCGAACAGAATAAATATAACATTGCCATAAAAGTTTCCCATTTGAGAAACGGTACGCTATACAGGGTGTCTGCATTTGATCGGCCCAGGCATTTTTCACAAAAAATAGACTTTCTAGAAATGTGAAATTTTCAGTATATACTCTCTCGGGGGAAATAGTTGTTATTTGAAAATGTCAGAAAATTCGTGAAATTTTTCACGGTTTTAGAATTTGTAGTTTTTGAACGCTACGTGGTAGACGAAAAGTTTCAAAGAGTAAGTTGTACAGCAGACTCTAAAATCTTTAATGGAATTAGTATGGTGGAAATCGGACATTTCGCCACGGAAATAATTGGTCATGAAAAACAAACAAGCTGGTACTACCACGTAGCGTTTAAAACCTAACACTTCTAAAACCGTGAACAATTTCACGATTTTTCTGAAATTAACAAATAACAACGATCTCCCCCGAGAGAGTACATACTGAAAATCTCAAATTTCTAGAAAGTCTATTTTTTGAGAAAAATGCCTGGGCCGTCAAATGAAGACACGCTGTATAGAGTCCCCGCGCCATTTAAGCAAAAACTAATAACGAAATACAAACAGGAAATTCGTGGAAGAGCGCATGACAAACGTAGGGTGGACTTCCCCCTCTGACTCGTCTCATCCAGAGAGTTTAGTTAGACAGCGAACTAGATGAAACGTAAGCGTTCGCGAGTTCGGAGCCGATTCAAGGTCCCGTAAAGCGCGCTTTCCCTCGCCGATTTCTTCAGATGATCGCTCTGGTCGGGAATTTTACGAATCCTCAAATTGAATTGACTCTCGTCGGGAACTGCACCCGATAAAAAGGCGATTTTTATTCGCGAAAACGGTTGTGAAAATTGAAGAAAGTGCGCGTCCAAATTTTGTCCTCCAATGTGGATATTGCCTTCGCTACGGAGCCTAGTTCTGCGGGTGGTGAATTTCCACTCGTACTTCTAGATTTAATTTAGAAAGAGGTGGTACCCTTATACACCCCTGGCCCGCCCCCCCCTCCTCCTACAAACCCCCCGCTCGAAGGGGAACTGTAGCAAATATAAGAGCGTTCAATTTTGGTTGAAATGGGTGGTCGCAAAAAGCTGACACGTTTTTGGAAAAAGCTTGGCAGGTGAGAAAAATTTATCTCTGATTTTACTCTTTCTTTCGTAGTAGCTATGCCAATGACTCCTTTGAGATGTTTTCAACTTGCATGTTTTAATTTTATCAAACCTATAAGTTTTAATTTAATCAAACCTATAATTTTTAATTTTATCAAACCTATAAGTTTTAATTTTATCAAACCTATAAGTTTTAATTTTATCAAACCTATAAGTTTTAATTTTATCAAACCTATAAGTTTTAATTTTATCAAACCTATAAGTTTTAATTTTATCAAACCTATAAGTTTTAATTTTATCAAACCTATAAGTTTTAATTTTATCAAACCTATAAGTTTTAATTTTATCAAACCTATGTTTTAACTTTATCAAACCTATAATTTTTAATTTTATCAAACCTATAAGTTTTAATTTTATCAAACCTATAAGTTTTAATTTTATCAAACCTATATTTTTTAATTTTATCAAACCTATAAGTTTTAATTTTATCAAACTAGTTTTAGTTTTATCATACTAGTTTTAGTTTTATCATACTAGATTTAATTATATCAAACTAGTTTTAATTATATCAAACTAGTTTTAATTCTCTCAAACTAGTTTTAAATTTATCCACCGAAGTTTTAATTTGATCAACCTAAGTTTTAATTAAACGTATCAAATAAACAGAAATGAGATAACGAAAAGTGTCATTAAAAATAATTTTAACTCTGAACTCGTATGGCAAAATAATATTAATATGATTAAATTATAAAATATGTATTAAAGTTTAAAATTCAATTAAGTATTTGTATTCATACATGCTAAAATTTACTTTTACAAAAATTTAGTACATCGAGATATTCGCAGTTAATTATCAAAATTAAGTGAGTATTTTGTTAATTTTACCATTACAAATTGGCCTGGTATTGAAAATATCACATCTTGAATTAACGCGGTAGATACGTTTAATAGATATATAATCTTGGGGAAGCAAATCAAAATAAACCGTCATTTAAATTTCGAAAATAATTTATTATGGAAATATGTAATCTGAAATCTGCTCATTTTCCGTCATGTTGCCTTTCAATGAATTTTGATTAGTTTCGGGTTTAAACTATCTATTTTGCATTTTCACTCGTATCAACTAATCTAATAATATCTGAACATAAATAATCTGATATCTCACGATAATTTTATCGTAAGCCTAACGCGCAGATAAGACCCCTACTGAGTAAAGTAAATTATTTTAATAAGCCTTCCCAAATTAGGTTCACGAGATAGTCATTATCCCAAATGCCATCTCAAAGCGAAAATTTTGAAAGTCATCATATCCCGATTCTCACGAATACAGTTTTATGTAGTGTTGTAAGTCGGAAAAGTTTCCGGCAAATGACCGAGGCCTTTTTTCCGGAAATTTTCCGTATTTTTCCGAAAAAAATAAAAAAAAGTTTTCATTTCATGATTAGTCTAATATATTGTTTGCAAATTGAAATAAAGCGGTATTTTCGCCTCATTTTTTCGAATCTGAAAGTAAAACTAAACCTCTAGACTAGTTTAAACTGATTAACAATGTAACGCTATTAATGTTTTGTAGTATGTTTACTGATATTAGACATTTTATATCGATAAAAAGTTAAAAACATTAAAAACCCTTAAAAGGTAATTTATGTTTCAAATTTTTATTTTCCGATTTGCGGAAAATTTTCCGCATTTTATTTTTCCGGAAAATTAACAACACTAGTTTTATGTATAAATTAAAACAATCTAATATTTACTTGTAAATACGAAATTGTTCTAATTAATAAAAACTTTAGTCACGAAGTATATGCGCCTTGAGTTATAGCGAAACGAAATTAAACGAACCAATTCGGAACCAATTTGACCAAAATCCGCTATTCAATCCAGTTCGCTTTCGAAGTTAGTTCAGTGACATGTTAAGAGTTTAAACAAGGCTGTGATGTAAAAAATCTTTACCAATAATGGATTATCTTACTACGAAGAAGTGACAAATTTTATCACGAAAGCAACTTAGATTCCGGATGCGAAAGTAAAAGGACTGATAATCTAAAATCGAAAAACAAATTGCAAAATTAGCAGTTTTATCGACGAAAAAATCTAGTTAAATACGAAATGGTTAGCTCGACTCGGACGATGCAAAATCTAATCACGATTTAAGCGAGATTTAATCATTCGAATCATAATCTAATCATTTTAATCAGATTTAATCAATATAATCTGTCGAATCGAGACTTTATAATTAAAATCAAAACGAAAGTACGATAATTTAATATTAATTATTAATATTGATGGTTCTATCGCAATGGTGTTTGACTGTCGTTCTAATTTCTAATCGCGATTTAATCATTTTAATCAGATTTAATCATTTAATCATGATTAAATCAGATTTAAACATTCTAATCATGATTAAATTAGATTTAAACATTCTAATCATGATTAAATCATATTTAAACATTCTAATCATGATTAAACGTGATGTAATCAACATAATCGTGATTAAATTGAATCAAAAGTATATGAAGTGAAATTATCAGACTGCTATACTCCTCATGTTGGAGGCGTTTTCCTTATAAAGTTACAATTGGACCTAGAATTTGAAATTTTGCGCGCTGCTAAGCCGAAAAAAAAACGTTTTGGTTTTTATGAAAGCATTTTTAATACATAGATATAGCTATACCCACAATTCCCAAGTGCAATTTATCACATCAAAAGACGGGGATGGAAATTATCTTTTATTTGACTCGATTTTCTCATCATTTTCATCAGGAAAACGCAATCCGATTCTGAGCGCTATTTCGATAACTTCGGTTAATTCACTTCTGATTGAATTTAATCAAATTAATCACGATTAAATCGGAATTAATCTTTCGAGGGGTGCTTAGTTAATCAAGGAAGTGACCTGCCCCTCGGTTCGGCCAGAGAATTGCACTAACATGGTCACCGACTGACCAAAACGTGAAATAAAATCTCTAAATTTAACGAAAAAACGTCAATTCAACTCTTCAGATTCTGTGAAAATAAAGTTTAATTTATGCGCTAGACTCTTGAACGTTGAAGGTAAAATTTAAATACATTTAACCATAAGTAACATAATATCACATTATATCACGCTGAACAATTTCTGCCGTAGAGTGATTTGAAAACATCTAAATAATATTATCATAAATTCAATAGTCAATTATTTAGCCGCATAATGTTTTATTGGGTCATTAAAAATCTTAGCGTTAATCACTATAAGAATGTTACTTATGGTATTATTAATAGCTGATTGTTATAATTATTACCTGTATACATTATTGGTAATACGTTCAAAATAACTGGATTTAATTGATTATTAAGACTGGGCTTATGTCTATTTAGTGTACAATTTTCAGTAACTTGGTGTGTTCTAATCAAATACAGGTTTATAATGACGAAAAACTGTCTTTGTTGTCTCGATAAATGACGGCCAAGGCATAATTTATCGGATTAAGCCTTGTCCAGATAATGGTTAAAATATTCATGTAGAAACAACGCGTGTAAAAAATGGATTTTGTTTTTTGTGTGAAAGGTTACAAGCGAAATTTTTCTGCATTATTAAAATGCCAAAACAAAGCTTATAATATAGTCTAAAAATGTCGAAGGTTTTTTGTGTTTCGATTAGTTATAAATAATCCTTTTTTCTGAATTGGAATATATTGATAAATTGGGTCTTTTTTATGGTCGTTACAATGTTACAACGCTCCTATTTTTCGTGAAAAAACCATTAGAGATTTCTTTGGGAATTTCTATGGCTATTAATTATCATAAGTGAGACAATCTATATTACAGATAAGTTTGCAATATTTGTTTTTTTTAAACATTTTTTCAGTGGCGCGTCTATAGCAACGCATACAGATAGGAAGAACGTATTAATGAAACAAAGAACGTACGAGTCTACCTTCCAGCTTGCTCTACTAACCTAAATTTTATCTGTTACCAGCGTTTTTCGTTTTTTTTTGGGTTTTTTAAAAATCGAATACCTCAATTTATTTTAAATCGGATTTTTATGGATTTTAATTGTTTTTATTTAATCGTTTTTTATTTTTTATTTGATTTTATCGATATTAATTTTATTTTAATTTAATAGATTTTTTCTTTAAAAATTCATTAATAAAGTGTAAAATTAAAATTAAATTTAATCTAAATTAAATTTAATCGTAATTAAATCTAACCTTCATTAAATCTAACCTTCATTAAATTTAATCTTCATTAAATTTAACCTTCATTAAGTTTAACCTTCATTAAGTTTAATCTTCATTAAAATCTAAATTTAATTTAGTTTGCACTGAATTGACTTAGCTAAAGTACATACTTTGTATAATAGCTAGGTGATTTAAATCTGCGATTTTTTTAAACATCACTTTATTTAACATTTTTTTTTTCATTTTGCAAATTGCAAAACGCCATCTAGTACCTGTTGTAAGAACTTTTTCTTTTCTTTTTCAACTAACGTCTATAATTAGGTACGAAAAAGTCAGTTGTAACTTTAATTAAAACTTAATATAATTTTTTTCATAAATCATCATAAATATCAAAATAGTTCTTATTAACAACTATTACGCGAGGAAAAAGCTATTTTAAAACAGATGGCGTTTCTGTTTCAATTTAAATTGACTCGCACGTTTTCAGTAATCTAAATAGATTCATTTTAATAGGCCTTTCAATAAAATAAGCTACGCTGCTCATTCGTCACGAAATACGTAGAAGTTCAGTTACGTTTATGCTTAAAAACAGGGTGCCTCGTCGAATCTACTCTTATGTCCAGGGTTTTTCTTAGTAAAACGTCATCGATACATCACCCCTGATGCAGCAGCAACATCGAAACAAGAAGGATGATAAAATACGCGAAAAAGTAGATTAGTCCATAATTAAAAGGGATAATAAAGCTAAATCCTAAACAAATTTCTGGCTATTTTATTTATTTTTAATTTAGTTTATTACTCGAAGATCTATTTGATCCGAGTTTCCCGTTTTTTTGTTGCTCGAAGACCTATCGGAACGAGTTATTAGTAAGTTTTTTAATTTCTTCAAATTTGTTTAGGTTTTAGCTTTATTATCCCTTTTAATTATGGACTAATCTACTTTTTCGCGTATTTTATCATCCTTCTCACAGTCCATAGGTGGTTTCTTCTAACTTAACTTATCGAAACAAGAAGGCCAATGTTACTTTATAGAAAGGCCTATTTAATGACATATTTTAAACGTACAAATGTTTTTCGTTTGGCGAAAAATAGTTTTTGGGCGGGAAAATGCAAATCGGCCATTTTCAGTGTATTTTAATAACCAATCTGGCAACACTACTTTTTTTTTAACCAGCTGATAAACATTTACTTGGCAGCGTTCTCTTATCTGATAAAATACCATTATAGAACAAATGTTTCCATGAAATAATATATAATAATATAATCAGCTAGGCTAATAATCAGCTAGGCTAATACCCAAGGCACCACCTTAGGCCTAAGTCATCATGCGACTTTTGAAGCCATTAATTCAGGTGGCCGGGTTACAATGCGTAGGAGGGTGGTGGCAAGCCCTGCATGCCACGCGATCGAGCCAACAGATCCCTACCTCAACAAGTTTTTGTGGAAGGGGAAACCGAAGATCTCGAGGGAAAACCCCTTAAACCAGTGGGGAGAGAACTTGCAAACTCTACGCAGAAGGAGTTGTTCCGAGTTTTCACCCAGTGCCACAAGCTGGGATCGAACCCGGCTCCTCTTGCTGCGAGGCGAAAGTGCTAACCACTCTACCACCCCAGCTAGGCTAATACCCAAGGCACCACCTTAGGCCTAAGTCATCAAGCGACTTTTGAAGCCTTTTAATTCAGGTGGCCGGGTTACACTGCGTAGGAGGGTGGTGGGCTGGTGGCAAGCCCTGCATGCCACGCGATCGAGCCAACAGCTCCCTACACTAACTATTACCGTTAACCTCAACAAGTTTTTATGGAAATTCCCTTTCACCAGTGGGGAGAAAACTTGCAAACTCAACGCAGAAGGAGTTGTTCCGAGTTTTCACCAAGTGCCACAAGCTGGGATCGATTCCTGCTCCTCTGGCTGCGAGGCAAAAGTGTTAACCACTCCGCCACCCCACGTGTGGTTGATTTTTATTAATTTCTAAAGCAAATGCAAAATATCGACTATTTTTTCCCGATTATTCTTTTAATATTCGTGATTTGTGACGTCAAATTATGTCATGGCGGCCGTTTCAAGGCGGGGCTTAGCTACGACCATGAACCAAGAATCTAAGGGACTCACTGGTCCCGATATTTTGACACGGTAGGCGGGGCCTAAATCAGAAGACTTACTGAGATTGGCAGCCGTTTTGAAGCGCCTCAAAAATTCTGTTCAACTATCACTACGAGAGGTTTAGTCGGTGCTTAGTACGTGTGAGAAAGTTAGGTTAGGCTTAGTTCATGAATTTTTTTTAATAATCAGCTAGGCTAGGCTAATACCCAAGGCACCACCTAAGGCCTAAGTCATCAAACGACTTTTGAAGCCTTTAATTCAGAAAGTGCATTTGATAAAAAAAACCTCAGCCATATGCGGCTTACTTGTTATTTTTACTTAACCCTATGGTTAATTATAATAATAATAATCAGCTAGGCTAATACCCTTGGCATCGAGTCATCCAGCGACTTTTAAAGCCATTTATTCAGGTGGCCGGGTTACAAAGCGTAGGAGGGTGGTGGCAAGCCTTTTAAGCCAACAGCTCCCTAAACTAACGATTACCGTTAACCTCTACAATTTTTTAATTACCATTACTTAAACTTTTAAAGAACCAAATTCAAAACTAAAATGACTAAAACTTACTAAGCCTAATCATTTAACCGACAACAATGGCGCTAATTTGTTTCAATGGCCATTCGTTTTTCCATGGCAACCAAAAATGTTTTTCACAACTCAAGTTTAAACTTATGCTACTTAAAATAGCATGGGAAAATCACGGATTGTAAACCCTTACTATTGTACTGAAATTTCATTGATTTTACCCATTTTTATCGATTTTATCCAAATTTTATCAATTTTACCCAATGGTTTTGCCAAAATTTTAATTTTTTAATTTTTTGAAATGGCAAAGTTTTAAAAACATTTTTGGTCACCATCGCAAAACAAATGGCCATTGAAACTTTTTCCTTTTAGGAGTTTTCAAGGTACACGAAGGTCTATTTAAAAATCGGCGAGAAACACCTCGGGATGTCTCCTTGTAAGTTTACAAGGTACCTTTTGTCGCCATAGAAAAAGTCGACGTGGATTTGCAATTGGATTAGACGGAATTAAGCGGGCTTACCTTGTTGAGGTTAACGGAAATAGTGAGTGTAGGGAGCTGTTGACTCAGGTGGCATGAAGGGCTTGCCACCACCCTCCTACGCATTGTAACCCGGCCATCTGAATTAATGGCTTCAAAAGTCGCTTGATGACTTAGGCCTAAGGTTGTGCCTTGGGTATTAGCCTAGCTGATTATTATTTATTTCTTTTCTGTTGCCAGTATTTTTAACACGGTCAAGTTAAAATAATTCATATTGACGTCACTTAAAAATTTATCCTTGGTGCGGTACGCTGTTTTTAGGGCTAACAATCAAAATTCGCCTTCTCTAATATCACTCGTGTTTTTCGTTCAATTTGATAAATAAACTACATTCCAAACGTTTATTGCGATAATTGTTGGGCGACTCTCTAGGGCAAAGGCCGTTTTGATTCCTAGTGCAACCGAAATCGTTGGACTTGATTTAAACACTACGGCACGGATTTTAAATTAAAGATTGAGTTAATAGTTTTAAAGTTTAATAATCTCTTCTGTTCTTAAAGAAAACTTTTTACTTTCATTTACGTATAGACTTTTTCGGGAGAAACTTTGAGGCCCAGCCTATTTTACTCTTTAGAATGAATTATTTCGAATTTGAAATTTCCCCTGAGAACGACTTTATATTCGTTTTGCTTCGTACCAACTAAAATATAGACAACATTGCGAGGAAAATAGAAATTCAGATTGGCAAAGATATTGTTTATTTATTACGGCACGTCAATTTTATCCCCGTTTTAAAAATCAAATACGCTAACTGAATTAGTTAAAGTTCCATCAATAATCGTCACTTATTTTTAAACTATCAAATATATGATTTCCCCAAAGACGAGAGTTTCTTAGTACGTAATAAAGCGAATAATCTATATCATTCGTAAGTGTATTATAATAAAGATAGATGGCGGCAGCTTCTCGGAATTCCGCTTTAACTTCACTATTTTCTCTTCGTAGTAACGAAGATGAAAAGCGAAGTCGGTCTTATGAATTTATTGCAATGTCTGTACGTCATTTCCATAACGCTATGATTAACTTGAAATACTATAATACTATAGTACTAGAAATAGTACTAGTACTAGAAATAATTTTAACTCTTTACTGCTTTGACTGTACTAATTTTCACCCCTGTTCGACCCTCTCTAAACTTTTACGATAGTATGGCGAATTTTTAGCTACGCCACTGCTTGGACTAACGGCCGCACCTGTCCAAATTTTTAATTTCAGGTGAAATTTCTAGTAAAATAATCCACTGGTAATGTAAAGGTAGCTATCGCGTGACGTCATCGTCTCTATAGTGATAGACTAGGACCATTCCAATAGCCGTCATCTAAACTAATTTTTTCAGGAAAAATAAAATAAACTTTAACTAAATTAAGTTCTTTCAATCTCTCAAATTCGTCCATTCGTTTCATTAGGGGCTGCCAGAGGAAGCGGTAAAGATTTTAATATTTGGGTCTCCGTTTAGTCCGGCGCCTCAAAGATGGCGCCGGAATTATACCCTGATAAAGAGGCAAATTTTATTCATTTCACTTTGGTTGACATTAAAAGTGGATATCCGTTATCTGGCTCCAAAGCCATAGAGGGATAATACATACAGGGCTTTTCGCTTCACTTCGTCGCTGTCTGTTCTAGGAATATGTCTCTCTTGTAGGGCTGGAGGTTAACCTTTAAAGCGTAATTTTTTAATGTCATAAGTAATGAATTAATATTAAGAATTAAATTATTACTAAATTAAAATTAAGAGGGTCCCTGAACTATAGATGGAGATTACATATATATAAAATTAATAGATTAAAGTAAAGAAATTAATAAATGAAAAGAGACTTAAAACGGTTTTAAAATTCACAATTTATTTATTTAAAAAATCCAACGTTTTGGAGGAACTGTTGTTCCTCCTTCTTCAGGGATTTTTACAAGTCTGACCGTATAATAAGAAGAAATTAATATATATAAATTAATATATTAAAGCAATGAAATTAATAGATTACCGCAATGAAATTAATAGATTTAAGCAATGAAATTAATAGATTAAAGTAATGAAATTAATAGATTAAAGTACTGAAATTAATAGATTAAAGTAATGAAATAAATACATTTAAGTAATGAAATAAATACATTTAAGTAATGAAATAAATACATTTAAGTAATAAAATTAATACATTTAAATAATACAATTAATATTGTAAAGTAATAAAATTAATACATTTAGATAATTAAATTAATATAGTAAAGTAATGAAATTAATAGATTAAAGTAATGAAATTAATAGATTAAAGTAATGAAATTAATAGATTAAAGTAATGAAATTAATAGATTAAAGTAATGAAATTAATAGATTAAAGTAATGAAATTAATAGATTAAAGTAATGAAATTAATAGATTAAAGTAATGAAATTAATATAGTAAAGTAATGAAATTAATATAGTAAAGTAATAAAATTAATATAGTAAAGTAATTAAATTAATATAGTAAAGTAATTAAATTAACTTAGTAAAGTAATTAAATTAACTTAGTAAAGTAATTAAATTAACTTAGTAAAGTAATTAAATTAACTTAGTAAAGTAATTAAATTAATATAGTAAAATAATTAAATTAATATATCAAGTAATTAAATTAACTTAGTAAAGTAATTAAATTAACTTATTAAAGTAATTAAATTAACTTAGTAAAGTAATTAAATTAATATATCAAGTAATTAAATTAACTGAGTAAAGTAATTAAATTAATATAGTAAAGTAATTAAATTAACTTAGTAAAATAATTAAATTAACTTAGTAAAGTAATTAAATTAATATATCAAGTAATTAAATTAACTGAGTAAAGTAATTAAATTAATATAGTAAAGTAATTAAATTAACTTAGTAAAATAATTAAATTAACTTAGTAAAATAATTAAATTAACTTAGTAAAGTAATTAAATTAATATAGTAAAGTAATTAAATTAATATAGTAAAGTAATTAAATTAATATAGTAAAGTAATTAAATTAATATAGTAAAGTAATTAAATTAATATAGTAAAGTAATTAAATTAATATAGTAATGTAATTAAATTAATATAGTAAAGTAATTAAATTAATATAGTAAAGTAATTAAATTAATGTAATAAAATATGATTACCGGGCTTTTTCACCAGTGTTCGGTTCAACGGATGTAGATGGCGACTGAATCGCCGGACTATATATTGCCTTCGGTCAACTTGTTAGTGATATATCAAAGCCTTTAAGCGAGTCCGTATTACGATTGTAAGCCAGAAACATTTCAGTGTGGGTCCGCAGCAACGCAGGCTCGTAAAAGGGACGCGAGTCGTTCGAAGGATTCGCTTTGGCGCATCCGGGACGCGTTCAAGATTGCGTGTACTAGACAGCGACCGTCTTCTTCCCCGCAGCGCTGCTCAAACCCTTTCCCTCCTAGAAATGGCAGGTTCGTGTCGCTGTAAGGATCCATTAGTATTCTAGTATACAAAGCGAAGAAAACCACACTTTGTCATTCTGCGCCTGTTTAAATCGAACTATTTCCTTTTTACGGCGGACGAAAGCGCTCTATTCCGTTGACTCCATAAATATAGCAGCGTAAGTAAGGTAATTGTCATAAGTATGGCAATTCCTATTCTCCCAACTCTCATTTTTAATTGATAATCAGCTTCGGTCAGTGACAGCTTAAATCATAACCTATCTAAGAACTGACAATTCTTTGCTATTTGTTATTAGTCTTGGGTTTGCGACGCCAGACCGTTGGAACAGATTGACCAAGGCTTAGTGAAATTTAAAATGCTTTCAAAAGTAAAAAGAATGAAGAATTATTGGAAAATTGCCTATTATTAACACTAGCTTCGTTTGAAAAGATAGTTATTTTCAATCCTGAGATAAAAAATGAATTGTTTTAAGTGTCGAATGCACTGCCGTGCAAAAAACAAAAGCATTAACGACCAAAACCAAAATATGGAGAAAACCCGCGAAATTCAAACTTTCTTTGCCTTAAGATACCCCAACTTACTTCTTTCAAGTTTATATAGTAGACTTGGATTTTTCAACTCAAATTACATTCTGGTACTAAACAATTTACAGTCCAAACGATATTTCAGAAATCTCATTAAAACCATATCTTAACAAGTTAACATGGATTAAATCCATGATCTTAAAACGCGGAAAAAACCGTTTTGATTTGACTTTTAAAGAAAATAAATACATTAATGCGTTTTTGGTTTGAAAATAATGCAAAAACCTAAAATAATGCGTTTTGAAACAAGTCATTTCTCTAAGAACAAAAATTTTAAATTCGAAAATTAGTTCAAAATTGAATTTAACGTATAACATAAGGATAAATAAAACCAAAAGCTGTAAATCGAAAATTTGGGCGTTAACGCTTTTGTGCTTTGCACGGCAGTGCAGTTTTGAAGGTACAAAGATGAGCAAGCACGACAATAAAAACATGTATTGTAGAAGCTCGCTCACTCTCGAATTTTTAATTTCGTAAAATAAAGAATTTTCACGCGCTATTTTGGGTTTGCTGTGAAAAAAAAAACAGCATCACTTTTGAGACACTTTTTTTCGAGGTTGATGCTAGTCCTTCTTTGTAATAGATAGTCTGTGATGAAACTAACTTGGCAGTATTCTTGCCAACGAAGAGTGATGAGTTTTATGAAACTCACAATTACGCAGTCGCTTTGCATACTTACACTGATTATATTACTTATGAAACGTTGAAAATTAAATCTGGCAGTGGCCTCGAGAACAGTATAAAGTATACCTCTCACTAGAGAAGTATCGATTTCCTACACTACTAATGTTACTCGCTGGATTTTACAAAATACTGTTTCGCGTGAAGAAATATTTATATAATTATAGTTTCTTTTATAATATATTACATCAGAATATTATGATTTTTATATAACTAAATATCCCTATTCAGTGTAATTAAATAATGGTGTAATATAGATGGTAACTTTTGAGCGCTATTTCGGTGTATTCGCGACCGAAACGAGTCAAGATGGCGTAACGGCGCTAACTTCTCCGATGTGGCGCTTATGATCTAGCGTCTGCTACAGACAAATTAAAAGTCATAAGAATGTTTTTCCTTAAATAAACTTAACAAAATATTAGCTCCTTGCTCGTCGCGTCATTGGCGTACGTCATAGCTAAGCTTCGCCATGACATTTCACTACGTCACAAATCACGAGACAAACACCACGTGACCATATTAACCGCGATAAAATAATCACGTGACTACCATGAACAACCAAAACTCGTTACCATGGCAACGAAAATAGGCCACGAATAAGCAAACGATGGAAAAATTATATTTAAATATTATATCATTATATCATTATTTATAAAGTCAAATTTACGAGTAACGAGGAAGAAAAAATAATAACGTCTGTTTTAGAGGTGGGTAACGGTTAATCATTATCCATGTTTAAATTGATTTTTTTCGGGAAAAAATGTAAACAAAGAAATTTACCGGTTAAAATTTCGGAAAATGATTAAAAAACATATTATTCGTAAAATTTGGGCTTTTTATCGAAAAAACGTCGTTTTTCTGAATAATTTTTCAAATTTATAAAAAAATTAATCGGATAATACAGAAATATAAATTACTTGATCAAAACGTCTTACGAAAAATTTTGAGAGCTTTATCTATTGAATAAAAGTTAACCATCCCCGACCTCTAGTCTGTTTTAGCCGCTACCTAATAAACGTTTCAATGGCGAACCAAAGAGGGCGTAGCGATAGTTATCGCTGGCGAATAGCCTGCGAAGTGACATGTTTCATCTTAAGATATTAAAATCTCATGATTAAGACTGCATTTATTTTTTCGAAGTAGAAATATGTGTTGAGATAAGAATCCATACCTCTACTTGGATTGCTTATCCTGGCGTATCGCGTATGGTAAGATCACTCTGACGGCTTTAGCCCCGCCTACTAGAGAAAATATCCCCTCTGCGCGCGCTCCCTTCTAACATTGTTGTTTGTTAAGTTCACATAGTGACGTCTAAAAAACCGTCAGCCACATCGAGCTAGGGGAAAATTGTTGAAGTTTTATAGCATCAGAGATGAACAAGAACTCGTAAAAACGATAAACTGGTTTAATTTATTAAATAGCAATTAAGTTACATGATTGAAAACTGATTATTTATTAACATACTGATACGCCATGTAAAAGGTATTTATAGTAAAACCCCAGCGGAATAATCATAAAAAAGAAATATACAAATATAGTGGAGAGATTAAATTATAAAACATCTCTCAGTAGTTTTTCTTTCCCGCTGTGTTAAAGAAATATTTTCTTGGTTTATCTTCAACAAAAATTCGACTATCTTGGTCTCAACATATTAATTCACACAATTATTATTATTATTATTAAATATTTTTTTATATAACCATAAGTAACAAAATACCACAAAGTATGACCAAAGATAAATAATAATCAGCTAGGCTTAGTAAAACGACTAGCAACTCGGTTACCCGGAAGTTTAACCCTTTTTGTGATTTGAATTTTTCTATTGGTCATCCAAAGAAAGTCAGAGCGAGGGGCTGACCACTATCCGTAATCGGTGTACAAGCCTGTAGCTTTGACTGTACTAAAGTGATTACTTAATCGATTACAGATTTTATCAAAGGCTGTATTCGCTGTAATCTGCGTACAGAATTGGAGGAAGTGGTTAGCCCCTCGAGTCAGAGTTCAAATTCAGACAATCATATAGTACTCCAGTTGGAAATATAGTATTCCCAACTCATTTTGCTAAATACGTATTAAACCTAAAAATCGCGGTTTTCAAAATCGCGTGACAAATTCTTAGAATATCACGTTACCGGAAGTTGGGTTAGATAAGTTCAAGGCGTCGAAATTTTTTTGCGTCACTGTGAAGAAAGGATGTAGTAAAATATTTTCCCAATGTCATACTTAGGGGTATTATGTTACTTATGATATAACCAACAAAAGCCCTGTACAAATCTTTAAGCTATAGTAGTGTGGTTAAGCATCATCCGTTAAAACAGAGAGAGCTGTTCTTAACCTTTCTATTTGGTAGAACTGACCAGCTGCAGACAAAAAATGAAACACCGGTAAAATAAGTCCATCGTTATCTTTTAGCTATTCTATGTTGACGGGGTTTACGAGTATCTTTAGAAACTGCGCCTGTTTGATGGTCCGACCCACAAACCTAGACAATACAAACCGTAGTTCCCACAACATCCATGGATCGATAACTATATTTCGCATTATTTACCACAAGAGTTGTTAATTTTCCGGAAAAACTAAATGCGGAAAGTTTCCGGGAAATTTTTAGCTAATCGGAAAAATAAAAAATTGAAACATATTACTTTTGAAGGGTTTTTATTCTAGCCTAGTCTAGAGATTTAGTTTTACTTTTGGATTCGACAAAATGAGGCGAAAATGCCGCGGAATTTAAATTTGCGAATAATATTAGGCTAATCATGGAATTAAAACTTTTTTATTTTTTTTTCCGAAAAAAGGCCTCGGTAATTTTACGGCAAATATTCCGACAAAAAAGGCCTGGGTAATTTTCCGGATAATTTTCCGAAAAAAAAGGCATCGGTAATTTTACGGCAAATATTCCGACAAAAAAGGCCTGGGTAATTTTCCGGATAATTTTCCGAAAAAAAAGGCATCGGTAATTTTACGGCAAATATTCCGACAAAAAAGGCCTGGGTAATTTTCCGGATAATTTTCCGAAAAAGAAGGCCTCGGTAATTTTACGGCAAATATTCCGACAAAAAAGGCCTGGGTAATTTTCCGAAAAAAAAGGCCTCGGTAATTTTACGGCAAATATTCCGACAAAAAAGGCCTGGGTAATTTTCCGGATAATTTTCCGAAAAAAAAGGCCTCGGTAATTTTACGGCAAATATTCCGACAAAAAAGGCCTGGGGAATTTTCCGGATAATTTTCCGAAAAAAAAGGCATCGGTAATTTTACGGCAAATATTCCGACAAAAAAGGCCTGGGTAATTTTCCGGATAATTTTCCGAAAAAAAAGGCATCGGTAATTTTACGGCAAATATTCCGACAAAAAAGGCCTGGGTAATTTTCCGGATAATTTTCCGAAAAAAAAGGCATCGGTAATTTTACGGAAAATGTTCCGGAAAAATGGCCTCGGTAATTTTACGAATAATGTTCCGACCAAAAAGGCCTGGGTAATTTTACGGATGTTGTTCCGAAAAAAGGCCTCGGTAATTTTACGGAAAATATTCCAAAAAAAGGCCTGAATAAGTTTACGGATAAAGTTCTGAAAAAAAAGGCATCGGTAATTTTCCGGAACATTTCCCGAAAAAAGGTCTCGGTAATTTTCCGGAACATTTCCCGAAAAAAGGTCTCGGTAATTTTCCGGATAATTTCCCGAAAAAAGGCCTTAGTAATTTTCCGGAACATTTTCCGAAAAAAGGCCAAATTAATTTTACGGATAATTAAAAAAAATGCCTCGTTTATTTTCCGAAAAATTTCCCGAACAAAAGGCCTCGGTATTTTCCGGATAATTTTTTCCGACTTACAACTCTATTAACAACCTAGTGAAAGTAAAAAAAAAACCTCAATGTACATTTCCCGCGTTTAATCTAAGCTGGCCAGGAAGAGTCCGGTTCCGAGATAGTCCGGTTTCGATTCGAACGACCAGTTGCGCGCCAAGTGCGCCTTCTATTTGAGTTTCCTTTTTCCTCTTTTCTCGATAGGTCGTCTCCCCGGCGGAGCGCGCCGACTTTGCTGGAGAGCGGCTCTCCTCCGATCTCGAGCACAGACGACGACTCGTCTTCCGCCGCGCCGTCCGCCGCCTCTTCGCCCGTCCGCGGCAAAGGCCACCCGGCCACTTCCAATCTGGCCCTCGGCGCGCCGCCCAACAAGCGATCGAATATGCCGAGGCTCGGCCGCTACACCGAGAAGTACGAGTTGAACGGGCCCTCGGACCAAAACAGAGACACTTACGGCTCTTTCGGGAAAGCGGGATCTCGGCTGCAAGGAGCCACCGCCGCTGGTACCAGTACTTCCGGGATAAATGCCGACGACGATGACGACGATGACGCCGAACTCATCATCAAGGGAGATATTGTAAGTTTTTACTTTATCGCGTTCTTTTATTGTGATTATATACCTGGAAAATCTACCTCTACGTCAATGGGTTGCGGGATTTGTATTGTTTAAACACGTTGCAATTAATCTGAATGTTTTTTTTTATAGTTTTGGTATGTTTAAACTCCCCGTTATTAGCTACGGATGCGAAATGATCTGGTCTATTTTGGGCCTAAAAACGCCTGTAGAAGTGTTCCAACCGCGGCACTCCGGTGTACATAGAAAAGCCCGCTTTACAATTTTGCCCTTCGCTCCTTAATAGACAGATTAAGTTCGTGGATAAAAATGTCCGGGTCAAACGTGTAGAGAAAACAGTAGGAGCGCAATATGTCTACGCGTTTTCTATCGCGCGCTTAATCTGTATTTTCTAAAAGGCTACGCTAATCTGATAGCGCGTGTAATCGTTTACTGCGAGTACTCATATTTTCCCCGCCTTTGCATAAACTACACGGTAACCTTTTTAGAAATTAACCGCTATTTTTCCTTCATCTCGCTCTTTGATGTTATCTTAAATTTCTTCCCATTTCGATGTCTGGAAAATTCCAACGTTAAAGCCCCATTTTCATGCTCGCTGGTAGCGGATAAAAATCATCAAAATTCGTATCCGCCACTCGCAAGCGTGAAAATAAAGCTAATATATCTGTTTGAAACAGATCGACGCGGAAAGTGAAAAAGTGTATAGATGAAGCGGATTTTTTCGATTTTTACCCGCTACCAGCGAGCATGAAAATGGCGCTTAAGACCTTTTCCATTAAAAAGCGTTCTATTTCGCTTTAACGCTAAAACGGGGCTTTTGAATACGCGAAAAAATCTTCCAATTTGGGGTTGCGTTTTGCTCGTTTCGCCTCCGGAAAACGCGTCTAGCAAAAGGGAATCTAGCCTTTCTTCTCTACAGAGCTATTACTTACAGTCCGCCCCCCCCCTTTTCACCTGAACACCCCCCTTTTAGCAGTAGCGGAAGCTTTCTGGGTCGATTGGTTCTTTTTAGAGAGGCAGACGCACTTGCAACGCGCCGCGGCTAATATGTACAGAGACCATTCAGGGGTATTTCAAATAAGGTTGCTATTTTATAAGCGCGGGCTGTTAAGATTGCTTCTTTCCTCTTCAAAAAATTAAATTAGGAGAAGGATAAATATGGAAAATTAAATTTAATGATACTAACTATAATCAAGATCCTATTTTTAGATATTTTTCAAATGAATATGGTAATTTTAAGAGCGTTTTTTTTAATAAATATGGTAATTTTAAGAGCGGTTTCTTAATAAATATGGTACTTTTAATAGCGGTTTCGTAATAAATAAGGTACTTTTAAGAGCGTTTTTTAAAAATATTATATTTTCAAAATTCGTTTAATTATATTTTACTAGTGTTGTAAGCCGGAAAATTTTCCGGAAAATGATCGAGGCATTTTTTCTCGAAAATGTTTTCGTATTTTCCCGAAAAAAATAAAAACAATTTTTCATTCCATGATTAGTCTAATTTATTAATTTCAAATTTAAATAAAGCGGCATTTTCGCATAATTTTTTCGAATCTAAAAGTAAAACTAAACCTCTAGACTAGCTTTAAACTGATTAACAATGTAACACTATTAATGTTTTGTAGTATGTTTACCGTTATTAGACATTTTATATCGATAAAAAGGTAAAAACATTAAAAACACTTAAAAAGTAATTTATGTTTCAATTTTTAATTTTTGCGATTTGCGGAAAATTTTCTGGAAATTTTTTGGAAATGTTTCCGCATTTTATTTGTCCGGAAAATTAACAACCTCTATATTTTACGACTATATTTTCTAAATATTATATATTTTTCGCCAATTTTGAAAAATAGGACTTTGATTGAAATAAATGTTTAATAAATGATTTTTCTTAAGTGGTTCGTTCTAAATTAGATAATCAGCTAGGCTAATACCTAAGACACAACCTTAAGCCCAAGTCATCTAGCGACTTTGGATGCCTTTAAACAGGTGGCCGGGTTACATTGCGTAGGAGGGTGGTGGCTAGGAGCCTAGGAGCAACAAACACAAGAAGAACGCAGCTAGCCTATAAAAACGCTAAGGCAGTGTTGTGTACAAATTTCATTGGACTGGCCTTTACGCTGAACGTTTTACGGGCGGGGGGGGAAGACAATTTCCAAATTTTCCCCTTCCGACGGCAGCAGGCGCTAAAGCGTCTAGCCAATGAAAACTGTACGCGAGAAAATGCACAACTTTTGAAGGGGCTGCGTTCTCCTTATGTGGGGTGTTGTGTTTCTTTCTCCTAGGTGGTGGCAAGCCCTTCAAGCCACGCGAGCCAACACTTTCCTACACTCACTATTACCGTTAACCTCCACAAGTTTTCATGGAAACGCGCGTTTCAATCTGTTTTGGTTACAAACCTCTAAAGAAGGAAGTGAATTTCTTGGCGTTACTCGCTGTATGCAATCGGTAATTTTGTAAGGGATTGAAAGAGATAGAGAGAGACCCTCAGGGTCTTCAGGGAGGCACCTTTTCATCGCAGCTGGCCCAGGCTGTGGCCCGCTTCGGAAGCGGGAAGTAGATGAGAGTCCCTAATTTCCTTCCGCGCATATTGGTCTCTTCCGGATCCTCTCCGCAGCGCCTCCAAATTTCAATCGCGCGTCGAGAGGGGAATGAAAGGGCCCAGTTTCAATTTGGACGCCTCGGAGTTTCGCTTAATTGAGATAGCGGGGATGAGGGACGCGCCGAAAGAGAATTGCAATCCGACCGCTAACTAGGCCGCCACTACATTCTGCCCGAAACTAAAGCTTCTAATTTAACTAGAAGGCTTCACCGCGATGACCATATTAAAGACCCCTACTTTGCGTATTTCAAAATTATTGCGAAGATTCGTCTATCGTCTCCGCTTACGGCGTGGACATATTTACCAGGTCTCTCGCTGCGAAACACAAACAGTCATAAATCAAGACTTAAGCCCCATTTTCATGCTCGCTGGTAGCGGATAAAAATCGTCAAAATTCGCTTCCGCCACTCGCAAGCGTGAAAATAAAGCTAAAATATCTGTTTGAAACAGATCGACGCGGAAAGTGAAAAAGTGTATAGCTGAAGCGGATTTTGTCGATTTCTACCCGCTACCAGCGAGCATGAAAATGGGGCTTTACGCTAGTGCGAACTAGCTTTTAAAACGGTTATATCGGCCAAAATAAATATTTGTTTAAATATTTCCGCAAATTAAATTTTAAATAATAACTTAAAAATTAATATTATCAACAATTACCCGAAGACGGGTCTACCGGGAATCACGGTTCATTTTCGATCTTTTACAGGTTGTTTCAAATGGTTATGCACAAAATTTAAGAAGTTGTTTTTCCCATTTTCCTACGATGAGTTAAAAGAGCGCCAGGGAGCTTCAAAGTGTGGCCTACTAGCCCCTGGAAGTAGGCTGCAACAAGCGCAAAACCAAGCAGCAGGGTCTTTAAATACTGTTTAAGTTTAGTTATTACGCTGGTTACCTTGATTTGTTTACTAAGTCCTTTTTTACCCAAACCTTAATGTTCGCGTTTCCCTGCTGCTTGGTTTTTCGCTTGTTGCAGCCTACTTCCAGGAGCTAGTAGGCCACACTTTGAAGCTCTCTGGCGCTCTTTTAACTCATCGTAGGAAAATGGGTAAAAACAGGCATAATTCTCAACTCACCCTCTACAACTCCTTCAAATTTTTGCGTAACCTTTTGAAACACCCTGTATATCTGTACTATCTTCTTCCCAAATTTAAAGTACACTTATGACTGTAGAACCAGAAGTATATAACATATCTTTCCGAGTTAAGTATCCATATCCTTAGACTGATGAGGTGATATTTACTTGTACGTTCCTTCACGCTGCTTAGATATTTATTTTTTGTAACTTCATTTTGCCATCGTAATCATTTTACGAAATAATTATATGCCCAAATTTTGCCCGAATAACATTAGCATAGAATATAATAGGTGGTTTTTTTCGCTTGTCCGAGGACAAAAAGTGTAAATTTTTTACCATAAACGTTTTATTCGCCTGTTCTCGGGGTAATATTTACCCTGTCCCGAATTTTGTTCGCTTGTTCCAGAGCTCGAAGGTTACACTTTTTACTCCTCCTCGAAAGGAGGTGTAGAGGGAGAAATCTAGCTTTGTCGTCTGCTTAAACGAAAACATGACGGGTTTAGACCTCTTCACACGAGGCAAGCTTTTTGTAAATAACCTTTAACCTTTAACTACTCCCTTCTTACTCCAACTCGTTTTTTTCGTCAAGACAGAATTGAAGTAAAATGACGTCTTATTTCTACACTTTTCAACCTGCTCAAAAAACCCCGAACAGGCGAAAAAAACTCACCTACTATGAAATTATATTGCTCACTTGCTCAGAATACATTTATTTTCATAAATCGAAGTAAAGTTGGATAAAAAAAGACAAACAAAAGAATGATTGCTAAAAGCAAAATGAACGCGATAAAAGTCAAAGGTTAAAGCGGGAAACTAAAATACGTTTTAACTTAAAGGCCTAGGTTTTCTTCCGCCTGTCCCCCTTTAAATTAGGCCAACATGTTCAGCGGTTGGCCTACCACCAGGGTATTTGCGCTCCACTAAGTTAATTTAAAGGGGGACAGGCAGAAAAAACCTAGGCCTTTAACTTTTGAAAATTATTTTATACCCAGGATCTTAGCAGAGTTTATACAAAAGATTCGCAAATTAAATTCAACGAAACTGTTGAAACTTTAATAAACCTTTCTTTAAGAAAATATTACGCGGTCGTTACGAATTCAGGGGAAAACGGCAGAGGGCTCTGGTTCCCGGGGAAAAAGCAGATTGTACGTTTTCTCTTTTGGGGGAGGTCTTCTCTTCGAATCCATATATCGATCGCGGGAGAGCGCGTCAAATATGGCCACTATAGCAGGCCTACGAGCTCAGCTTTCCAATGCATTGTGAAAACGTGACTGGATTTCCTTCTTCACATTGTACAGCCGCCGTAACCAACCTCGTCAGATTTCCCAATCCCAACAGTTCCTTCTTCAAATTTTGCAGCCAAAATTGTAACTGAAGTTGTACACGGGTCTCGCGTGGAGAAATAATCGATGATGTTTTCTACTTATGGCAGCTTCTCCAGCAATCGGAAACTTATTATGGTCATCTTTCCCGAGGTGAGATGTTGGCTCATCTAGGATAATGAGAGATCTCATCTTGTCTACTAATTAATATAGTTCAGGGAACTTTTATCTGGTTATATACTATTTAATAGTGTTGTTAATTTTCCGGAAAAATAAAATGCGGAAAAATTTCCAGAAAATTTTATCTTCCTTATAGAGTTGTTGAAGATTAATTAAAATTCATTAAAATTAATCTTCCTTATGGAGGGGTCCAAGATTAATTTAAATTAATTAAAATTAATCTTCCTTGTGGAGGGGTCCATGATTAATTTAAATTAATTCAAATAATCTTCCTTATGGAGGGGTCCATGATTAATTTAAATTAATTAAAATTAATCTTCCTTGTGGAGGGTTCCAAGAATAATTTAAATTAATTAAAATTAATCTTCCTTGTGGAGGGTTCCAAGAATAATTTAAATTAATTAAAATTAATCTTCCTTGTGGAGGGGTCCAAGATTAATTTAAATTAATTAAAATTAATCTTCCTTGTGGAGGGGTCCATGATTAATTTAAATTAATTCAAATAATCTTCCTTATGGAGGGGTCCATGATTAATTTAAATTAATTAAAATTAATCTTCCTTGTGGAGGGTTCCAAGAATAATTTAAATTAATTCAAATAATCTTCCTTGTGGAGGGGTCCAAGATTAATTTAAATTAATTAAAATTAATCTTCCTTGTGGAGGGGTCCAAGATTAATTTAAATTAATTAAAATTAATCTTCCTTGTGGAGGGGTCCATGATTAATTTAAATTTATTAAAATTAATCTTCCTTGGGGAGAGGTCCATGATTAATTTAAATTCATTAAAATTAATCTTCCTTATGGAGGGGTCCATGATTAATTTAAATTCATTAAATTTAATCTTCCTTGTGGAGGGGTCCATGATGAATTTAAATTAATTCAAATAATCTTCCTTATGGAGGGGTCCATGATTAATTTAAATTAATTAAAATTAATCTTCCTTGTGGAGGGTTCCAAGAATAATTTAAATTAATTAAAATTAATCTTCCTTGGGGAGGGGTCCAAGATTAATTTAAATTAATTCAAATTAATCTTCCTTGGGGAGGGGTCCATGATTAATTTAAATTCATTAAAATTAATCTTCCTTATGGAGGGGTCCATGATTAATTTAAATTAATTAAAATTAATCTTCCTTGTGGAGGGTTCCAAGAATAATTTAAATTAATTAAAATTAATCTTCCTTGGGGAGGGGTCCATGATTAATTTAAATTAATTAAAATTAATCTTCCTTGTGGAGGGTTCCAAGAATAATTTAAATTAATTCAAATAATCTTCCTTGTGGAGGGGTCCAAGATTAATTTAAATTAATTAAAATTAATCTTCCTTGTGGAGGGGTCCAAGATTAATTTAAATTAATTAAAATTAATCTTCCTTGTGGAGGGGTCCATGATTAATTTAAATTAATTAAAATTAATCTTCCTTGGGGAGAGGTCCATGATTAATTTAAATTCATTAAAATTAATCTTCCTTATGGAGGGGTCCATGATTAATTTAAATTCATTAAATTTAATCTTCCTTGTGGAGGGGTCCATGATTAATTTAAATTAATTCAAATAATCTTCCTTATGGAGGGGTCCATGATTAATTTAAATTAATTAAAATTAATCTTCCTTGTGGAGGGTTCCAAGAATAATTTAAATTAATTAAAATTAATCTTCCTTGGGGAGGGGTCCAAGATTAATTTAAATTAATTCAAATTAATCTTCCTTGGGGAGGGGTCCATGATTAATTTAAATTCATTAAAATTAATCTTCCTTATGGAGGGGTCCATGATTAATTTAAATTCATTAAATTTAATCTTCCTTGTGGAGGGGTCCATGATTAATTTAAATTAATTCAAATAATCTTCCTTATGGAGGGGTCCATGATTAATTTAAATTAATTAAAATTAATCTTCCTTGTGGAGGGTTCCAAGAATAATTTAAATTAATTAAAATTAATCTTCCTTGTGGAGGGTTCCAAGAATAATTTAAATTAATTAAAATTAATCTTCCTTGTGGAGGGGTCCAAGATTAATTTAAATTAATTAAAATTAATCTTCCTTGTGGAGGGGTCCATGATTAATTTAAATTAATTCAAATAATCTTCCTTATGGAGGGGTCCATGATTAATTTAAATTAATTAAAATTAATCTTCCTTGTGGAGGGTTCCAAGAATAATTTAAATTAATTCAAATAATCTTCCTTGTGGAGGGGTCCAAGATTAATTTAAATTAATTAAAATTAATCTTCCTTGTGGAGGGGTCCAAGATTAATTTAAATTAATTAAAATTAATCTTCCTTGTGGAGGGGTCCATGATTAATTTAAATTTATTAAAATTAATCTTCCTTGGGGAGAGGTCCATGATTAATTTAAATTCATTAAAATTAATCTTCCTTATGGAGGGGTCCATGATTAATTTAAATTCATTAAATTTAATCTTCCTTGTGGAGGGGTCCATGATTAATTTAAATTAATTCAAATAATCTTCCTTATGGAGGGGTCCATGATTAATTTAAATTAATTAAAATTAATCTTCCTTGTGGAGGGTTCCAAGAATAATTTAAATTAATTAAAATTAATCTTCCTTGGGGAGGGGTCCAAGATTAATTTAAATTAATTCAAATTAATCTTCCTTGGGGAGGGGTCCATGATTAATTTAAATTCATTAAAATTAATCTTCCTTATGGAGGGGTCCATGATTAATTTAAATTCATTAAATTTAATCTTCCTTGTGGAGGGGTCCATGATTAATTTAAATTAATTCAAATAATCTTCCTTATGGAGGGGTCCATGATTAATTTAAATTAATTAAAATTAATCTTCCTTGTGGAGGGTTCCAAGAATAATTTAAATTAATTAAAATTAATCTTCCTTGTGGAGGGTTCCAAGAATAATTTAAATTAATTAAAATTAATCTTCCTTGTGGAGGGGTCCAAGATTAATTTAAATTAATTAAAATTAATCTTCCTTGTGGAGGGGTCCATGATTAATTTAAATTAATTCAAATAATCTTCCTTATGGAGGGGTCCATGATTAATTTAAATTAATTAAAATTAATCTTCCTTGTGGAGGGTTCCAAGAATAATTTAAATTAATTCAAATAATCTTCCAATGTGGGGTGGCGGAGTGGTTAGCACTTTCGCCTCGCAGCAAGAGGAGCCGGGTTCGATCTCAGCTTGTGGCACTGGGTGAAAACTCGGAACAACTCCTTCTGCGTTGAGTTTGCAAAATCTCTCCCCACTGGTTTAAGGGGTTTTCCCCCGAGTTCTTCAGTTTCCCCTTCCATAAAAACTTGTCTAGGTTAACGGTAATAGTTAGTGTAGGGAGCTGTTGGCTCGATCTCGTGGCATGCAGGGCTTGCCACCACCCTCCTACGCATTGTAACCCGGCCACCTGAATTAAGGGCTTCAAAAGTCGCATGATGACTTAGGCCTAAGGTGGTGCCTTGGGTATTAGCCTAGCTGATTATTATTAATTTAAATTAATTAAAATTAATCTTCCTTGTGGAGGGGTCCATGATTAATTTAAATTAATTCAAATAATCTTCCTTGGGGAGGGGTCCAAGATTAATTTAAATTAATTAAAATTAATCTTCCTTGTGGAGGGGTCCATGATTAATTTAAATTAATTCAAATAATCTTCCTTATGGAGGGGTCCATGATTAATTTAAATTAATTAAAATTAATCTTCCTTGTGGAGGGTTCCAAGAATAATTTAAATTAATTCAAATAATCTTCCTTGTGGAGGGGTCCAAGATTAATTTAAATTAATTAAAATTAATCTTCCTTGTGGAGGGGTCCAAGATTAATTTAAATTAATTAAAATTAATCTTCCTTGTGGAGGGGTCCATGATTAATTTAAATTAATTAAAATTAATCTTCCTTGGGGAGAGGTCCATGATTAATTTAAATTCATTAAAATTAATCTTCCTTATGGAGGGGTCCATGATTAATTTAAATTCATTAAATTTAATCTTCCTTGTGGAGGGGTCCATGATTAATTTAAATTAATTCAAATAATCTTCCTTATGGAGGGGTCCATGATTAATTTAAATTAATTAAAATTAATCTTCCTTGTGGAGGGTTCCAAGAATAATTTAAATTAATTAAAATTAATCTTCCTTGGGGAGGGGTCCAAGATTAATTTAAATTAATTCAAATTAATCTTCCTTGGGGAGGGGTCCATGATTAATTTAAATTCATTAAAATTAATCTTCCTTATGGAGGGGTCCATGATTAATTTAAATTCATTAAATTTAATCTTCCTTGTGGAGGGGTCCATGATTAATTTAAATTAATTCAAATAATCTTCCTTATGGAGGGGTCCATGATTAATTTAAATTAATTAAAATTAATCTTCCTTGTGGAGGGTTCCAAGAATAATTTAAATTAATTAAAATTAATCTTCCTTGTGGAGGGTTCCAAGAATAATTTAAATTAATTAAAATTAATCTTCCTTGTGGAGGGGTCCAAGATTAATTTAAATTAATTAAAATTAATCTTCCTTGTGGAGGGGTCCATGATTAATTTAAATTAATTCAAATAATCTTCCTTATGGAGGGGTCCATGATTAATTTAAATTAATTAAAATTAATCTTCCTTGTGGAGGGTTCCAAGAATAATTTAAATTAATTCAAATAATCTTCCTTGTGGAGGGGTCCAAGATTAATTTAAATTAATTAAAATTAATCTTCCTTGTGGAGGGGTCCAAGATTAATTTAAATTAATTAAAATTAATCTTCCTTGTGGAGGGGTCCATGATTAATTTAAATTAATTAAAATTAATCTTCCTTGGGGAGAGGTCCATGATTAATTTAAATTCATTAAAATTAATCTTCCTTATGGAGGGGTCCATGATTAATTTAAATTCATTAAATTTAATCTTCCTTGTGGAGGGGTCCATGATTAATTTAAATTCATTAAATTTAATCTTCCTTGTGGAGGGGTCCATGATTAATTTAAATTAATTCAAATAATCTTCCTTATGGAGGGGTCCATGATTAATTTAAATTAATTAAAATTAATCTTCCTTGTGGAGGGTTCCAAGAATAATTTAAATTAATTAAAATTAATCTTCCTTGGGGAGGGGTCCAAGATTAATTTAAATTAATTCAAATTAATCTTCCTTGGGGAGGGGTCCATGATTAATTTAAATTCATTAAAATTAATCTTCCTTATGGAGGGGTCCATGATTAATTTAAATTCATTAAATTTAATCTTCCTTGTGGAGGGGTCCATGATTAATTTAAATTAATTCAAATAATCTTCCTTATGGAGGGGTCCATGATTAATTTAAATTAATTAAAATTAATCTTCCTTGTGGAGGGTTCCAAGAATAATTTAAATTAATTAAAATTAATCTTCCTTGTGGAGGGTTCCAAGAATAATTTAAATTAATTAAAATTAATCTTCCTTGTGGAGGGGTCCAAGATTAATTTAAATTAATTAAAATTAATCTTCCTTGTGGAGGGGTCCATGATTAATTTAAATTAATTCAAATAATCTTCCTTATGGAGGGGTCCATGATTAATTTAAATTAATTAAAATTAATCTTCCTTGTGGAGGGTTCCAAGAATAATTTAAATTAATTCAAATAATCTTCCTTGTGGAGGGGTCCAAGATTAATTTAAATTAATTAAAATTAATCTTCCTTGGGGAGGGGTCCATGATTAATTTAAATTAATTCAAATAATCTTCCTTGGGGAGGGGTCCAAGATTAATTTAAATTAATTAAAATTAATCTTCCTTGTGGAGGGGTCCATGATTAATTTAAATTAATTCAAATAATCTTCCTTATGGAGGGGTCCATGATTAATTTAAATTAATTAAAATTAATCTTCCTTGTGGAGGGTTCCAAGAATAATTTAAATTAATTCAAATAATCTTCCTTGTGGAGGGGTCCAAGATTAATTTAAATTAATTAAAATTAATCTTCCTTGTGGAGGGGTCCAAGATTAATTTAAATTAATTAAAATTAATCTTCCTTGTGGAGGGGTCCATGATTAATTTAAATTAATTAAAATTAATCTTCCTTGGGGAGAGGTCCATGATTAATTTAAATTCATTAAAATTAATCTTCCTTATGGAGGGGTCCATGATTAATTTAAATTCATTAAATTTAATCTTCCTTGTGGAGGGGTCCATGATTAATTTAAATTAATTCAAATAATCTTCCTTATGGAGGGGTCCATGATTAATTTAAATTAATTAAAATTAATCTTCCTTGTGGAGGGTTCCAAGAATAATTTAAATTAATTAAAATTAATCTTCCTTGGGGAGGGGTCCAAGATTAATTTAAATTAATTCAAATTAATCTTCCTTGGGGAGGGGTCCATGATTAATTTAAATTCATTAAAATTAATCTTCCTTATGGAGGGGTCCATGATTAATTTAAATTCATTAAATTTAATCTTCCTTGTGGAGGGGTCCATGATTAATTTAAATTAATTCAAATAATCTTCCTTATGGAGGGGTCCATGATTAATTTAAATTAATTAAAATTAATCTTCCTTGTGGAGGGTTCCAAGAATAATTTAAATTAATTAAAATTAATCTTCCTTGTGGAGGGTTCCAAGAATAATTTAAATTAATTAAAATTAATCTTCCTTGTGGAGGGGTCCAAGATTAATTTAAATTAATTAAAATTAATCTTCCTTGTGGAGGGGTCCATGATTAATTTAAATTAATTCAAATAATCTTCCTTATGGAGGGGTCCATGATTAATTTAAATTAATTAAAATTAATCTTCCTTGTGGAGGGTTCCAAGAATAATTTAAATTAATTCAAATAATCTTCCTTGTGGAGGGGTCCAAGATTAATTTAAATTAATTAAAATTAATCTTCCTTGTGGAGGGGTCCAAGATTAATTTAAATTAATTAAAATTAATCTTCCTTGTGGAGGGGTCCATGATTAATTTAAATTAATTAAAATTAATCTTCCTTGGGGAGAGGTCCATGATTAATTTAAATTCATTAAAATTAATCTTCCTTATGGAGGGGTCCATGATTAATTTAAATTCATTAAATTTAATCTTCCTTGTGGAGGGGTCCATGATTAATTTAAATTCATTAAATTTAATCTTCCTTGTGGAGGGGTCCATGATTAATTTAAATTAATTCAAATAATCTTCCTTATGGAGGGGTCCATGATTAATTTAAATTAATTAAAATTAATCTTCCTTGTGGAGGGTTCCAAGAATAATTTAAATTAATTAAAATTAATCTTCCTTGGGGAGGGGTCCAAGATTAATTTAAATTAATTCAAATTAATCTTCCTTGGGGAGGGGTCCATGATTAATTTAAATTCATTAAAATTAATCTTCCTTATGGAGGGGTCCATGATTAATTTAAATTCATTAAATTTAATCTTCCTTGTGGAGGGGTCCATGATTAATTTAAATTAATTCAAATAATCTTCCTTATGGAGGGGTCCATGATTAATTTAAATTAATTAAAATTAATCTTCCTTGTGGAGGGTTCCAAGAATAATTTAAATTAATTAAAATTAATCTTCCTTGTGGAGGGTTCCAAGAATAATTTAAATTAATTAAAATTAATCTTCCTTGTGGAGGGGTCCAAGATTAATTTAAATTAATTAAAATTAATCTTCCTTGTGGAGGGGTCCATGATTAATTTAAATTAATTCAAATAATCTTCCTTATGGAGGGGTCCATGATTAATTTAAATTAATTAAAATTAATCTTCCTTGTGGAGGGTTCCAAGAATAATTTAAATTAATTCAAATAATCTTCCTTGTGGAGGGGTCCAAGATTAATTTAAATTAATTAAAATTAATCTTCCTTGTGGAGGGGTCCAAGATTAATTTAAATTAATTAAAATTAATCTTCCTTGTGGAGGGGTCCATGATTAATTTAAATTAATTAAAATTAATCTTCCTTGGGGAGAGGTCCATGATTAATTTAAATTCATTAAAATTAATCTTCCTTATGGAGGGGTCCATGATTAATTTAAATTCATTAAATTTAATCTTCCTTGTGGAGGGGTCCATGATTAATTTAAATTAATTCAAATAATCTTCCTTATGGAGGGGTCCATGATTAATTTAAATTAATTAAAATTAATCTTCCTTGTGGAGGGTTCCAAGAATAATTTAAATTAATTAAAATTAATCTTCCTTGGGGAGGGGTCCAAGATTAATTTAAATTAATTCAAATTAATCTTCCTTGGGGAGGGGTCCAAGATTAATTTAAATTAATTAAAATTAATCTTCCTTGTGGAGGGGTCCATGATTAATTTAAATTAATTAAAATTAATCTTCCTTGGGGAGAGGTCCATGATTAATTTAAATTCATTAAAATTAATCTTCCTTATGGAGGGGTCCATGATTAATTTAAATTCATTAAATTTAATCTTCCTTGTGGAGGGGTCCATGATTAATTTAAATTAATTCAAATAATCTTCCTTATGGAGGGGTCCATGATTAATTTAAATTAATTAAAATTAATCTTCCTTGTGGAGGGTTCCAAGAATAATTTAAATTAATTAAAATTAATCTTCCTTGTGGAGGGTTCCAAGAATAATTTAAATTAATTAAAATTAATCTTCCTTGTGGAGGGTTCCAAGAATAATTTAAATTAATTAAAATTAATCTTCCTTGGGGAGGGGTCCAAGATTAATTTAAATTAATTAAAATTAATCTTCCTTGTGGAGGGGTCCATGATTAATTTAAATTAATTAAAATTAATCTTCCTTGGGGAGAGGTCCATGATTAATTTAAATTCATTAAAATTAATCTTCCTTATGGAGGGGTCCATGATTAATTTAAATTCATTAAATTTAATCTTCCTTGTGGAGGGGTCCATGATTAATTTAAATTAATTCAAATAATCTTCCTTATGGAGGGGTCCATGATTAATTTAAATTAATTAAAATTAATCTTCCTTGTGGAGGGTTCCAAGAATAATTTAAATTAATTAAAATTAATCTTCCTTGTGGAGGGTTCCAAGAATAATTTAAATTAATTAAAATTAATCTTCCTTGTGGAGGGGTCCAAGATTAATTTAAATTAATTAAAATTAATCTTCCTTGTGGAGGGGTCCATGATTAATTTAAATTAATTAAAATTAATCTTCCTTGGGGAGAGGTCCATGATTAATTTAAATTCATTAAAATTAATCTTCCTTATGGAGGGGTCCATGATTAATTTAAATTCATTAAATTTAATCTTCCTTGTGGAGGGGTCCATGATTAATTTAAATTAATTAAAATTAATCTTCCTTGTGGAGGGTTCCAAGAATAATTTAAATTAATTCAAATTAATCTTCCTTGGGGAGGGGTCCAAGATTAATTTAAATTAATTCAAATTAATCTTCCTTGGGGAGGGGTCCAAGATTAATTTAAATTCATTAAAATTAATCTTCCTTATGGAGGGGTCCATGATTAATTTAAATTCATTAAATTTAATCTTCCTTGTGGAGGGGTCCATGATTAATTTAAATTAATTCAAATAATCTTCCTTATGGAGGGGTCCATGATTAATTTAAATTAATTAAAATTAATCTTCCTTGTGGAGGGGTCCAAGATTAATTTAAATTAATTAAAATTAATCTTCCTTGTGGAGGGGTCCATGATTAATTTAAATTAATTAAAATTAATCTTCCTTGGGGAGAGGTCCATGATTAATTTAAATTCATTAAAATTAATCTTCCTTATGGAGGGGTCCATGATTAATTTAAATTCATTAAATTTAATCTTCCTTGTGGAGGGGTCCATGATTAATTTAAATTCATTAAATTTAATCTTCCTTGTGGAGGGGTCCATGATTAATTTAAATTAATTCAAATAATCTTCCTTATGGAGGGGTCCATGATTAATTTAAATTAATTAAAATTAATCTTCCTTGTGGAGGGTTCCAAGAATAATTTAAATTAATTAAAATTAATCTTCCTTGGGGAGGGGTCCAAGATTAATTTAAATTAATTCAAATTAATCTTCCTTGGGGAGGGGTCCATGATTAATTTAAATTCATTAAAATTAATCTTCCTTATGGAGGGGTCCATGATTAATTTAAATTCATTAAATTTAATCTTCCTTGTGGAGGGGTCCATGATTAATTTAAATTAATTCAAATAATCTTCCTTATGGAGGGGTCCATGATTAATTTAAATTAATTAAAATTAATCTTCCTTGTGGAGGGTTCCAAGAATAATTTAAATTAATTAAAATTAATCTTCCTTGTGGAGGGTTCCAAGAATAATTTAAATTAATTAAAATTAATCTTCCTTGTGGAGGGGTCCAAGATTAATTTAAATTAATTAAAATTAATCTTCCTTGTGGAGGGGTCCATGATTAATTTAAATTAATTCAAATAATCTTCCTTATGGAGGGGTCCATGATTAATTTAAATTAATTAAAATTAATCTTCCTTGTGGAGGGTTCCAAGAATAATTTAAATTAATTCAAATAATCTTCCTTGTGGAGGGGTCCAAGATTAATTTAAATTAATTAAAATTAATCTTCCTTGTGGAGGGGTCCAAGATTAATTTAAATTAATTAAAATTAATCTTCCTTGTGGAGGGGTCCATGATTAATTTAAATTAATTAAAATTAATCTTCCTTGGGGAGAGGTCCATGATTAATTTAAATTCATTAAAATTAATCTTCCTTATGGAGGGGTCCATGATTAATTTAAATTCATTAAATTTAATCTTCCTTGTGGAGGGGTCCATGATTAATTTAAATTAATTCAAATAATCTTCCTTATGGAGGGGTCCATGATTAATTTAAATTAATTAAAATTAATCTTCCTTGTGGAGGGTTCCAAGAATAATTTAAATTAATTAAAATTAATCTTCCTTGGGGAGGGGTCCAAGATTAATTTAAATTAATTCAAATTAATCTTCCTTGGGGAGGGGTCCAAGATTAATTTAAATTAATTAAAATTAATCTTCCTTGTGGAGGGGTCCATGATTAATTTAAATTAATTAAAATTAATCTTCCTTGGGGAGAGGTCCATGATTAATTTAAATTCATTAAAATTAATCTTCCTTATGGAGGGGTCCATGATTAATTTAAATTCATTAAATTTAATCTTCCTTGTGGAGGGGTCCATGATTAATTTAAATTAATTCAAATAATCTTCCTTATGGAGGGGTCCATGATTAATTTAAATTAATTAAAATTAATCTTCCTTGTGGAGGGTTCCAAGAATAATTTAAATTAATTAAAATTAATCTTCCTTGTGGAGGGTTCCAAGAATAATTTAAATTAATTAAAATTAATCTTCCTTGTGGAGGGTTCCAAGAATAATTTAAATTAATTAAAATTAATCTTCCTTGGGGAGGGGTCCAAGATTAATTTAAATTAATTAAAATTAATCTTCCTTGTGGAGGGGTCCATGATTAATTTAAATTAATTAAAATTAATCTTCCTTGGGGAGAGGTCCATGATTAATTTAAATTCATTAAAATTAATCTTCCTTATGGAGGGGTCCATGATTAATTTAAATTCATTAAATTTAATCTTCCTTGTGGAGGGGTCCATGATTAATTTAAATTAATTCAAATAATCTTCCTTATGGAGGGGTCCATGATTAATTTAAATTAATTAAAATTAATCTTCCTTGTGGAGGGTTCCAAGAATAATTTAAATTAATTAAAATTAATCTTCCTTGTGGAGGGTTCCAAGAATAATTTAAATTAATTAAAATTAATCTTCCTTGTGGAGGGGTCCAAGATTAATTTAAATTAATTAAAATTAATCTTCCTTGTGGAGGGGTCCATGATTAATTTAAATTAATTAAAATTAATCTTCCTTGGGGAGAGGTCCATGATTAATTTAAATTCATTAAAATTAATCTTCCTTATGGAGGGGTCCATGATTAATTTAAATTCATTAAATTTAATCTTCCTTGTGGAGGGGTCCATGATTAATTTAAATTAATTAAAATTAATCTTCCTTGTGGAGGGTTCCAAGAATAATTTAAATTAATTCAAATTAATCTTCCTTGGGGAGGGGTCCAAGATTAATTTAAATTAATTCAAATTAATCTTCCTTGGGGAGGGGTCCAAGATTAATTTAAATTCATTAAATTTAATCTTCCTTGTGGAGGGGTCCATGATTAATTTAAATTCATTAAAATTAATCTTCCTTATGGAGGGGTCCATGATTAATTTAAATTCATTAAATTTAATCTTCCTTGTGGAGGGGTCCATGATTAATTTAAATTAATTCAAATAATCTTCCTTATGGAGGGGTCCATGATTAATTTAAATTAATTAAAATTAATCTTCCTTGTGGAGGGTTCCAAGAATAATTTAAATTAATTAAAATTAATCTTCCTTGGGGAGGGGTCCAAGATTAATTTAAATTAATTCAAATTAATCTTCCTTGGGGAGGGGTCCATGATTAATTTAAATTCATTAAAATTAATCTTCCTTATGGAGGGGTCCATGATTAATTTAAATTCATTAAATTTAATCTTCCTTGTGGAGGGGTCCATGATTAATTTAAATTAATTCAAATAATCTTCCTTATGGAGGGGTCCATGATTAATTTAAATTAATTAAAATTAATCTTCCTTGTGGAGGGTTCCAAGAATAATTTAAATTAATTAAAATTAATCTTCCTTGTGGAGGGTTCCAAGAATAATTTAAATTAATTAAAATTAATCTTCCTTGTGGAGGGGTCCAAGATTAATTTAAATTAATTAAAATTAATCTTCCTTGTGGAGGGGTCCATGATTAATTTAAATTAATTCAAATAATCTTCCTTATGGAGGGGTCCATGATTAATTTAAATTAATTAAAATTAATCTTCCTTGTGGAGGGTTCCAAGAATAATTTAAATTAATTCAAATAATCTTCCTTGTGGAGGGGTCCAAGATTAATTTAAATTAATTAAAATTAATCTTCCTTGTGGAGGGGTCCAAGATTAATTTAAATTAATTAAAATTAATCTTCCTTGTGGAGGGGTCCATGATTAATTTAAATTAATTAAAATTAATCTTCCTTGGGGAGAGGTCCATGATTAATTTAAATTCATTAAAATTAATCTTCCTTATGGAGGGGTCCATGATTAATTTAAATTCATTAAATTTAATCTTCCTTGTGGAGGGGTCCATGATTAATTTAAATTAATTCAAATAATCTTCCTTATGGAGGGGTCCATGATTAATTTAAATTAATTAAAATTAATCTTCCTTGTGGAGGGTTCCAAGAATAATTTAAATTAATTAAAATTAATCTTCCTTGGGGAGGGGTCCAAGATTAATTTAAATTAATTCAAATTAATCTTCCTTGGGGAGGGGTCCATGATTAATTTAAATTCATTAAAATTAATCTTCCTTATGGAGGGGTCCATGATTAATTTAAATTCATTAAATTTAATCTTCCTTGTGGAGGGGTCCATGATTAATTTAAATTAATTCAAATAATCTTCCTTATGGAGGGGTCCATGATTAATTTAAATTAATTAAAATTAATCTTCCTTGTGGAGGGTTCCAAGAATAATTTAAATTAATTAAAATTAATCTTCCTTGTGGAGGGTTCCAAGAATAATTTAAATTAATTAAAATTAATCTTCCTTGTGGAGGGGTCCAAGATTAATTTAAATTAATTAAAATTAATCTTCCTTGTGGAGGGGTCCATGATTAATTTAAATTAATTCAAATAATCTTCCTTATGGAGGGGTCCATGATTAATTTAAATTAATTAAAATTAATCTTCCTTGTGGAGGGTTCCAAGAATAATTTAAATTAATTCAAATAATCTTCCTTGTGGAGGGGTCCAAGATTAATTTAAATTAATTAAAATTAATCTTCCTTGTGGAGGGGTCCAAGATTAATTTAAATTAATTAAAATTAATCTTCCTTGTGGAGGGGTCCATGATTAATTTAAATTAATTAAAATTAATCTTCCTTGGGGAGAGGTCCATGATTAATTTAAATTCATTAAAATTAATCTTCCTTATGGAGGGGTCCATGATTAATTTAAATTCATTAAATTTAATCTTCCTTGTGGAGGGGTCCATGATTAATTTAAATTAATTCAAATAATCTTCCTTATGGAGGGGTCCATGATTAATTTAAATTAATTAAAATTAATCTTCCTTGTGGAGGGTTCCAAGAATAATTTAAATTAATTAAAATTAATCTTCCTTGGGGAGGGGTCCAAGATTAATTTAAATTAATTCAAATTAATCTTCCTTGGGGAGGGGTCCAAGATTAATTTAAATTAATTAAAATTAATCTTCCTTGTGGAGGGGTCCATGATTAATTTAAATTAATTCAAATAATCTTCCTTATGGAGGGGTCCATGATTAATTTAAATTAATTAAAATTAATCTTCCTTGTGGAGGGTTCCAAGAATAATTTAAATTAATTAAAATTAATCTTCCTTGTGGAGGGTTCCAAGAATAATTTAAATTAATTAAAATTAATCTTCCTTGTGGAGGGTTCCAAGAATAATTTAAATTAATTAAAATTAATCTTCCTTGGGGAGGGGTCCAAGATTAATTTAAATTAATTAAAATTAATCTTCCTTGTGGAGGGGTCCATGATTAATTTAAATTAATTAAAATTAATCTTCCTTGGGGAGAGGTCCATGATTAATTTAAATTCATTAAAATTAATCTTCCTTATGGAGGGGTCCATGATTAATTTAAATTCATTAAATTTAATCTTCCTTGTGGAGGGGTCCATGATTAATTTAAATTAATTCAAATAATCTTCCTTATGGAGGGGTCCATGATTAATTTAAATTAATTAAAATTAATCTTCCTTGTGGAGGGTTCCAAGAATAATTTAAATTAATTAAAATTAATCTTCCTTGTGGAGGGTTCCAAGAATAATTTAAATTAATTAAAATTAATCTTCCTTGTGGAGGGTTCCAAGAATAATTTAAATTAATTAAAATTAATCTTCCTTGGGGAGGGGTCCAAGATTAATTTAAATTAATTAAAATTAATCTTCCTTGTGGAGGGGTCCATGATTAATTTAAATTAATTAAAATTAATCTTCCTTGGGGAGAGGTCCATGATTAATTTAAATTCATTAAAATTAATCTTCCTTATGGAGGGGTCCATGATTAATTTAAATTCATTAAATTTAATCTTCCTTGTGGAGGGGTCCATGATTAATTTAAATTAATTCAAATAATCTTCCTTATGGAGGGGTCCATGATTAATTTAAATTAATTAAAATTAATCTTCCTTGTGGAGGGTTCCAAGAATAATTTAAATTAATTAAAATTAATCTTCCTTGTGGAGGGTTCCAAGAATAATTTAAATTAATTAAAATTAATCTTCCTTGGGGAGGGGTCCAAGATTAATTTAAATTAATTAAAATTAATCTTCCTTGGGGAGAGGTCCATGATTAATTTAAATTCATTAAAATTAATCTTCCTTATGGAGGGGTCCATGATTAATTTAAATTCATTAAATTTAATCTTCCTTGTGGAGGGGTCCATGATTAATTTAAATTAATTCAAATAATCTTCCTTATGGAGGGGTCCATGATTAATTTAAATTAATTAAAATTAATCTTCCTTGTGGAGGGTTCCAAGAATAATTTAAATTAATTAAAATTAATCTTCCTTGTGGAGGGTTCCAAGAATAATTTAAATTAATTCAAATTAATCTTCCTTGGGGAGGGGTCCAAGATTAATTTAAATTAATTCAAATTAATCTTCCTTGTGGAGGGTTCCAAGAATAATTTAAATTAATTAAAATTAATCTTCCTTGTGGAGGGTTCCAAGAATAATTTAAATTAATTCAAATTAATCTTCCTTGGGGAGGGGTCCAAGATTAATTTAAATTAATTCAAATTAATCTTCCTTGTGGAGGGTTCCAAGAATAATTTAAATTAATTAAAATTAATCTTCCTTGTGGAGGGTTCCAAGAATAATTTAAATTAATTCAAATTAATCTTCCTTGTGGAGGGGTCCAAGATTAGTTTTAGTGTTGTTAATTTTCGGAAGAATAAAAACTTGAAACATAAATTGCTTTTTAAGGGTAATTAATTTTTTAAACTTTTATCGATATAAAATGTCGAATAACAGTAAACATACTACAAAACATTAATTTAACAATACTAGACTATAATCATGGAATGAAATATTTTTTTTATTTTTTTTCGGAAAAATCCGGAAAAAAAGGCCTCGGTCATTTTCCGCCGAAATTATTTCGACTTACAACACTACTATTTAACCATTCAACCGAAAACATTTTTTGACGTCGTATATCTAAATTCCGGTTATATGAGCTTTACGTTTTCGATTAAGCGGAGTACAGTTCGATTATTTTATTTTACGCCCTCTTAAGTGTAATAAAAATAAGCGAAATAACTTATAATATAATATAGTTTACTTTTCATCAATTGACTAATTACTATACACTTTTAAAATAGACTGGAAACCTATATTATATTTGAGAAAAAGATGTTTTTCCAAATACCATATATTTTTTTTACTTATTTCCTTTCATCTGCACCTTCCACAATCCCCCTTAAATTAATTTCTGAGTCCGCCACTGCCAAATACTAAAGTAAAATAGTTTTCTATGGAGAAGTATTAATTTATGTACAAAGAAATAGTAACTCAAACAAACGGATATAGCGCCCCATAGTCATGGATATAAAGTAAAACACACGAAGAAACTTCATTATTGCGTAGACATAGCTCTACTATTTGGATAAATAAAGAAGGTTCTTTATTGTTTGAACCAGATTACAGCAAAGGCATTTACTTATGTTTCACTACATTGTCCAAAGAATACGAAAGTTTCTACTTCGTGTTATTTTATCTACATTTCGGTGTAGGGCAGTACCAAAAGTGACATAATTACCAAAAGTGTGACAATCCTTGTACTATCGTATGCTAAAGGTTTAATGAATGCTCTACTCGAGATCGACCACATAAAAGACTATTTATTGTCACCCTTTCTGGCTCTTTTTTCAGTCTATGGTATTATACCGCGGGTAGATGGCGATAGCATCTCCACAGAACGACGAAAAATCAAAAAATACACTAACTTTGACCAGCGCTACTTAGTTCCTCCGTTCCTCACTAGTAGGCGTTATTTGTTGGTTTTAACTTCCTTTCCTCCCCAAGGCATACTGTCCCTTCTCGCCTCCCAACTTGTATTTCGCTCGTAACATTCATTAAGAAATAGGTCCGATTGACACACTTTTGGTAATTATGTCACTTTTGGTAGTACTGAAGTAGCCCTATTAAAACTTAACCTTAATTAAAATGTCTTCGAAATTTGTGTAAAGCAGGATACATGTCGAAACAAAATTAAATTTAAACGAAACTTAACGGTAACAAGAATGTATTGAAGTGACTAAGAATATTGGACTACAGGATTCTGATTCTTATCCTCGCAGCTTAAATTCGTCTGCTTTCCCATTCAAGTTTGCTATATGGTATGACCTTGAATGCGCCTAAAATGCAGACGAACTTTCTCCACAAAAGCTGTGAGGATGGTACCAGGGGTTAATGCTATGCTCAAATATTCTTAGTAACTTCAATACATTCTTGACGGTAACTTATTAAATATGCACGCGAAATAAATAAATTTTAAATCAACTAAACATTTCCAGTCTGAACTAAATCTAAAAATCGTCTGCTATAAACGTTACTAGCGCTAATCATCAAAAGCTTCCGTTACACCTGGTGGCAGAAATGTGAAATTCCCTTTAAATTACGTATAGAGCCACGGCATTAGATAACTCCTTAATTCACTACAAATCACCAAAACTATTTTTAAGTATCAAAAGAATGTTTGGAATTAAAACTAGGAAAATAGTTTGGGGGTGTATTGTGAAATCAAATACGTGGAGTTTGAAGCAGACGTCCCTTTTTGAGTGGGATCTCACGTGACAGGAATATTTCTGCAATATGTAAATTCCCGTTAATTTGTTTGGTTTTTAATAATCGGTTTATGTCTGGTGCTTGTCAAGAACCATGTCAGTGAATGGGGGTGGAAAAAGGGGTCACCCTCCATCACGGAGACGGGGGGGGGGGTTAGAAAAGACAACTACCGTTGCCATGGAAATGGCACGCTAAGGCTTTTAGCCATTTCGAGTGCACCAAACAAAGAAATTCGTATTTCCCTTTCTCCATCTCTCGCTCAACTTTTATAAGAAATGGAATGACAATTTTCTTAATGAGGTCTACTTTGTCAGCGCTTTTAATAAATTGTTTTTGCAAATCCTCGGGCTTAAAGCTAATGCCAGCGTTCTTAATATGTCCACTTATAACAGCCATTTAGGCTTAAAATTCATTTTGTTTAACTTGGATCCTACCCAGCAAACACAAATCTCCCTCAAATATCCTAAAGAGATTCAAATCTCTTTGAAATATCCATGGGACGATTTTGTGTTTTCTGTGCATAATTCTTCCAAATAGCAAACGGACCTTTATGACTGAGTTATTGTCGCTGTTTTTGCCTGAGTCCTTTCTTAAGGGTTTTAGATGACAGTGAATGCTATTGCAAATCGTTCCATTTGCATCCCTTTATCAGGATTAAAGACTCGCTAGTAGGGCTGTGCGATTAGTGGTTTTAGGCAATCGAGTCGATTATCGAGTATAAATTTTTTTCATCGAGTATTTGAGTCGAGTAATATTGAAGTCGAGTCGAGTAATCGAGTACTTGATTAAAGTGGAACTTTCTCTAATTCGAGTCGAGTAACTTAAAAAAAACTCTGAGTAATATTTTTAATGAGTCGGGTTATCGAGTACTTGATTAGGTGCTGGTTTTATTCAAGTAATTATTAAATTAAATTTAAAAGGAGCATAAAGTATCTTTCAATGCTGAAAAATATTAATTTAATTTAAATGAACCTCCAAAAGTTGTAAAAACCCCTCTTTGAACTTTGAAGCAACGAGGATAGAAAAAACAAATACTCGACGAGTTTAGAGAGCAGCTTATTCGAGTAATCGGGTACCCGAATATGCAATTTTTTGGTACTCGGTAATCGACGAATATTTTCCAATTACTTATTCGAGGTCGAGTTCGAGTACTCGACCTCAAAAAAGGCCGAGTACTCGATGATGTTTGAGTACTCGCACAGCCCTACGTGCTAGACTTAACTGGATCTTCATTTGGTCACTCTAGCAGATACTTTCGGATCTATTATTGACCTTATCAATTTATAGTAGTGGTTGGGTCACCTATTAGCTATTCCAAGGAAATTTATTTCTGGTCATTGATATACGCAGTCTCTTAGAATCCCATTCTGGATTTGTCTCTGGGGCTTCTAGTACTCACAGTTTTAAAAAAAAGGTTCACTGACAGTTTTTATAGTTTTAAAAACGGTTAAGACAACAAATTAAAACCCTTAAGGTTGGTTATAGAGAAATTGAAAGGTTTTAAAAGGGTTTATTTGTCTAATGGAAACCCTTAAAGGCTACTCGAAAACCCTTAGGATTCCAATTCAAGAATGTCGACCCTTCGCTAAAGCAAGTCAAGAGCATTTTTAAACAAAATATAGAATGAAGAAAAATTAAAGCATTGAGCCTTTGAGGAAAATGTTAAAAAAGCTAAATGTGAGTTAATTAAATTTACAAAACTGACAAATTGTGTATAACAATTTTAATACATGATATATTTTAAATAAAAGCTGTAACTTTTGACACAAATCTTAAAAAGATACGTGGATTTGGTTTTCAGGCGATGAAAAAGATGTTTGATGAATATCGAATAAAGTAAAACCACGTAAATGGGACCGTTAATTTTAATAAGAAACAAGATGTCGCGGACATTTAAGAATACACAATCCCACTGATGTGTTAAATATATTTTGAATATTAAATCTTTTACATTAACATAATAAACGTACTATAACAAAATTAGGGCAGTCATTCTTAACTACCGAAGAGTAACTTTACCAAAAAAAATTAATTACAACACCCTTTATAACAAACGTTCGGTGCCCTAAAAAGCACGCCGAAAGTATCCAGCACCGTGTAGAACACAATGAACACAGTTCGTGTAGAACGCAATGAACACAGCTCGTGTAGAACGCAATGAACACAGCTCGTGTAGAACACAATGAACACAGTTCGTGTAGAACACAATGAACACAGTTCGTGTAGAACACAATGAACACAGTTCGTGTAGAAGGTTAACAAGGTCGAAGATCAAGTATTTATAGATAGATGGTACTTGTATTCTGAATTTTAAATGGCAGGGGCGTAGGAATGTTCTAGAAGTTGGAGGGGGCAAAGAGAAACGGAAACGGGTCTGGAGAATGGTTTTAAATTTTTAATGGAGTGTAGCTTCTCCGAATGCATGTGTACTTTTTACCACTACGTAAATTGGACTGAAAAGACTGAAATTTAAACACAGTTGAGGTTCTATAAGCTTTATATGCTTTCAAAATGAGAATTTGAGCCTTTTGAAGATTTCAACTGACCAAAAGGTTGGAGGGGGCAATAACATTAGTTGCCCCTCCCAGCAAAATTATAGGGAGGGGCATTGCCCCCCCTGCCCCTCCCGGTTCCTACGCCCCTGTTAAATGGGCACTAAATTCAAATATCACAATAGCGCAAACGTGGGTTGTAGGATCCCACGAATTGGCCAGAAATCTCACTTAAATTTAAAATTTTTTAATGCTACCCTAAACGTAGTTCGGAAATGATCGGCAATAACTAAAAATATAAATTTCAACCAAGTCGGTGTTAATTCAAGTGACCGAAGTAGCTCAGGTTGGACTGAAATATTTTTATCGAAAGCTAAATCTGTAACTTGAGAATCTGAAAATCGAAACTTGAAAACACGTTTTAACGTACAGAATTGTAATCGTGATCAAATTTTGACACAAAAAATAATGTTTTAAATATTAAAAGTATTTCATTTTATGACAGTTTAAATTTTTTTTAAATGTCATCTAATTTTACTTTTACACGAAACTGAAACACCAGTTTACCTTTGATAAATATGTAGTTAAAAAGTGTGCCCCACGGTCCCCACCTACATGATGAGCTGGACAGCTATGACACATTCAATTCAAAACTCGATCGATTTAAACTGTACGCACGAAGACTATTTACGTAAATACATCGCGCAAGATTGCTGTATTCGTCCGCCACAGTAAAATAATTCCACGGTGAAATTCTGTTTAAGCTAAAAATCTGCCATATAAGAATATAAGCATATAAATTTAATAAATTCGCCAATTAGTTGTCTAGAATATATATTAATTTTTAAAAAGATTTGTAACTTTCATACATACGTAATTAATATATTCTAACGACCTTTTAGACAAATAATGGTCTCCTAAATGAAATTTGTTTTATAGTCTGTCACTATTTCTCGAACTCAGGTCCTCCACAGGTCCAAAGACTGAATCCACAGGCTACTCAGCCTTTAGCTCATACTTTCAAATGAAATAATTTGGCGATTGTCCAAGGCTTAGGGACACGACCAAATCCATTTTCTTATTGCTAATGGACGCAACCAAGGGTCGCGTCAAGTTATCGAGATCTAAATCTTACCGTAAGATTTTGTTCTTGCAAGACAATTTCTTAGTTAAAATAATTTAAAACAAGTGTCAAGTTGTCTATCAATTTTCTTCGATAAGCTGGATTTGTAAAATAAGTAATAGAACTTTAAGCCTTTTTGGAAATAATAGTTCGAAACGTTGCTTTAATTTTTAAAAAAACGACAAAAACAATTACCAATATATTTACCATTTACAAGTCGTTGGAATTCTTCGGCGGAAACCTCAAAATTATAATTTATTCCCGTCATATCATCTTTTAGAGCTACGCCAAATAATTCATTGGCATTCGACGCCATCTTGAATCTTGTTAAAAACTACCTCGAAAGCGATCTTGGGAATCTCGCAAGATTTGTGAGATCAGAAGTTCTTGTTTCCGGTTTTGAAAACTGTCAAGTTAGCAAGATCGCAAGAAATCTTAATAACTTGACGTACCCTTGGCAAATATACAGATTAACCAGGGTTGCCAGATTCCAAGCGCTGGATTATCGTACCGAGTTTCGATTTGGATCGTACTAGCCATAGAAATCTCATAGGTAACTAGAATGCTGCCGCCTACGGCCGAGCTTGACGCCAGTTCGCCTTGAACCTTCAGCCAATGAGAGGCCGTAGAGTGGTTCCGCCAAAGAGGATAATAATCCTCATTGGATCCGCTACTATAGCGGGAGATAGGTGACGTCATTCTCTCTGGTGACATTAAATTCTTGGCAGAACCACTCTTTGAGCTCTGATTGGCTGAGATCTGGCTATCGTCTGCCACGGCGTTTGGCCCATTTGCCAGTTACACGACAGCATTCTAGTTACCTATGAGATTTCTATGGTACTAGCTTAAGTAGGAACGTAGGGCTGAAAACAAGTCACTTAAGCCTAAAAGATCTTTAAAGATTAAAAAACTGTTTGTTAAACCTATTATGTCGTATAATTAAGCTCACATTTATGTTCGAAAAAACACGTGAGAAAATATTTTGATAATGTTTCCGATTCGTGGTGACAATTATTACGCCCCCACCAAACCGCCAGAGCGTGTTTGGAAGTGCGAGTATGGAATCGGGGAGATAACCTTTGCTAAAGATGCAATATTTAAAGATATTTAAAGGTTTCCGCTCTAAAGGAAACATTTTTTACACGGATCGTATTTTCTCGTAAGATCGTATTCTTGCCTTCGGATCGTATATCGTACCGCGGGTTCAATTATCGTACAAATACGATCCTGATCGTACATCTGGCAACTCTGAGACTAACTCTCCAATCTAAAATTTATTCAGCGGTGGCGGTGTCGCCATCTGCCGTTTCTTTGATGAAATAGTTATCTTTAAAATTCCTTTTCTAACCCTTAATTTTATTTGAAATGCATATAATTTATTATGTATCAAGATAATTCGTTAAAGTAAGTCCCTGTAAAATTTCAAGATTACTAAACGAACCGTTTCCAAGATAAACGTTGACAGTGACGTCACGGTCGTTTTCGTGTAGCTAGAAGGCAATGTTAATTTCCCATACATCGCGCACCGGCCATTTTTAATTTAATCCCATAGCGTTGAGATTGTAACTTTGTCTATTATACACAGGCCAAGGCCGTTATTTTAATATACAGCAAAGTTCATCAAATTTCCATTTCGTCGTAGACTAGTCGACGATCGCGTGTAAATTGTTATGTCTGAAGCGCCATCTGTTGCAATTACTGTCAAACTAAAACTTAATTAAAAATCTACCCTTTACTTCGAGGCTCTCTAACGGACAAAATGAGCTTGGGGGAAAAATAAATAAATCAGAGCTTTAACATTTTATCAGTGACCTTCAAATTTTACCTACAACCGAATGCGACAAAAACAAGTTGATGACAACCACAAATCTAAATCCTTTTTAGTTTCATCTAATTATTCCCACATCTAATTTCTGGTACCTTTCGCTATGTCCATTTTGAAAACAATTGAGGTCTTATCTATATATATATAAAAATGGATGGTGGTCTTACGGGCCAAAGTGGGGGCTTTCCGGTAATACGAACCACGTGACGTCACTTCCGGTGACCTTAAAAATTGATATGACCTGATATTGGTATCATTCGATTGGTCTCAACGTGCTCTTACCAAATATCGCTAAATTAACCTTCAAATCTGAACCAAGAGGCGTATAAGATTAAAAAACTAATTTCGAGCCCCTCCCAAATTTACATGTATAAGACAAAATTACTTTTTTAGTCTTATACGCCGTTTGGTTCAGATTTGATTTGATATTTGGTAAGACCAGGTTGAGACCAATCGAATGATACCAATATCAGGTCATATCAATTTTCAAGGTCACCGGAAGTGACGTCACGTGGTTCGTATTACCGGAAAGCCCCCACTTTGACCCATAAGACAAACAGTTCTTTGTTACAAATCACTAACCTAATTAAAAAATACCTTGACCCATCGTGTACCTTATCACATGCTTATTTTGTCATGGGCTCTTCGACTATATGTATAAGATTGATAAACTCCTACAATGTTTGACTGATCACCATGAAAGTTAGTGTTTTTCCATGGAGGAGGTTTTTATATTATCCATTTCACTCTAACTCGCCACTAGATGGCGCTGCAGCACATCAACTTCTATATCGTACAGCCGATCGCGATGGAAATTGGTGTACATAGACATTTGATCACGGATAATATTTTCGCGCCATCCATTTTGCTATAACTCGCCACTAGATGGTGCTGCAGCGCATCATTTTCTATACCGTTTCCATCACCATGAAAATTGGTATGCTTGATATACCAATTACATAGCGAATAGAATAGTCAAAAATATAGATAATTCACGTGAATTATTATAAAAAAATTTATATAGTTCATATAAAAATAATGAAACCTTATCAGTAGGAGTTTTATATCATTTTTGCACATTAACACACAAATATACACTGGCAGGACAACCAGGGCCGTAACCAGGGGGGGGGGGCGGTCGGGCCGTGCCCACCCTGAACCGTATGGTTGTATGTACAATTTTTTATTTTTTTTTATTTGTTTCCATTGCGTGCCCACCCTGAAATCCAATCCTGGTTACGGTGCTGAGGACAACGTCTGCCGGGTTCAGCTAGTATGATTTAGATTTGATCTTTATTTTTGTTGAAAGACCGACGATACCCAATCGTTGAATGACCAAGGCTTGATGATGGCACCGACGCCGGGGGATGACCGGGGCTGCTATTTCCGGGATGGCAAAAAGAAGATTGGTCAGTACTCTTTCCCCATTTATCGATGTCTGACGTCCCTTGACGTGATAGTCTTTCAGACTTCATGCTGGTCTTCGAAGAACAGACAGCCGAACAACACGCCAAATACCAACACGGCCTACATTCGACCAAAAGCGAGAAAAGGTCACAGAGGCACGAACTCTGGAGGCAGAAATTCATGGCTAGCTTGACCAAAGCGGGATTGGACTTGGAAGAGGTGAGATTTTATACCGCTTGTAAATTTCAAATGTCTCTTAATTCGGAGATGTACCGCGTGCTCATAAAACAGGTAATGGGATCTATCTATCTTTTAGTAAGCGTTGTCTGCTCCTGGTGAGGGAAAAGACAGTACATAAGAGGGAAAAATATCACAAGTTCTTAGTCGCGCCACCTAATGACCGCCATTGGAACTAATATAATGTTTAGAGCGGAAATTATGGTTAACTCTTGGACCAAAAATCTAAGGGGACTCAGTTTTCAGGCTTTAAAAAGCACGACTGGGAATAGGAAAATAATTTTAGTTCAATGTGGACAAACTTGGCGTCGCTGAAGTCGATTTCCGGCGTAGTTTCTTAGAGAAGTTGGGGCGTTCAGGTTCAATTTTGACAAAATGGCGCTGTTGTTGTCGGTTAAATGATTAGGCTTAGTAAGTTGTAGACATTTTAGTTTTCCAATTGTTTCTTCAAAAGTTTAAGCAATAGTAATTAACCCATTCTGTTAAGTAAACATAACCAGTAAGCCGCGTATGGCTTAGAGTTTTTATTCAAATTCACTGGAATCCATTTCATTTCTAAACTTATAAAATTTAATGAACTAAGCTTAACCTAACATTCTCGCACGCACTGTCGCCTAAGCCAGGACTAAGCCTCTCGTATTGAACAGAATTATTGAATCTTGTGCTGCTTCAAAGTGGCTGGCATCTAGGAGCAACAAACACAGAACCCCATACAAGGAGAACGCAACCCGTCAAAAGTCAGGAATTTTCTTGCGTACAGTTTTCATTGGTTAGACGCTTTAGCGCCTACTGCCGTCGGAAGGGGAAAATTCGGAAATTGTCTTCCCCCCGCCCGTAAAACGTTTAGTGTAAAGGTTCGTCCAATGAAATTTGTACACAACTCTGTGTTAGCGTGTTTAAAGGCTAGCTGCGATCTCCTTGTGTTTGTTGCTCCTAGATGGCATATACCTCAATAAGCCATCTGATTTAGACCACGCCTACCGTGTCAAAATATCGGGAGCCGTGAGTCCCCTTACATTCTTGGTCAATGCTTAATCTGGCGTTTAATTCTTGGCTCTATCAAGAATATATTTATTTCTACTCAGGGATAATGCAGTGTTGCCAGTTTCTAAAAATTAAATTATCGTACCAGAGCCAAACAAATATCGATTTCCGAAAAATATTATCGTACGCCTGAAAAATGGTGGTAAATTTGAATTTTGTGCGAAATACTGACGTTAATCTTGTGAAATCAAAATTTTAATAACACTTAAAGTTCGACCTTAGACGAATAATTCATATATGAATAAATACGGGACGGCTCTCCTATAGCTTAGTTCTAGCTTTTCCCTGTAGAGTGTAGAACCAACTTTGAAGCAACTGGACGGTTAAAGGGGAAAAAAATCGGGGCTTTTACTGGAGCATAATAGGTAGCGCCATCTACTAAGACTTTTCGATGTTTTATTTTGACGCTGCTGTGAAAGGGAGCGTCTGTATTTACGACTTTTCAACTGCGCAGTTCGGGCCCCGGTTATTTGATGCTTTATAAACAAGCTCTTGTTATTGTGATTTAGTAATTTAGTACAGTGATTTCAGTAAACAGTATGAGGAATAAATATTGCATAGTGAAAAGTTGTAAAAGCGACTCTCGATATTAATATCATAATCATATAGTAGGAGTTCATTTTGTCCCTTCGGGGCGTCTAAGCCTAACATAAAATACGGAATTGACACCTAGCAGACACCGAGGAAGGCACGTGACCAGGAGCGCGAGGTCTCTTAGCATTTTAGTACTAAGTGCTTGACCTTTCCGCAGGCCGTAGTCTTTAGACACCATCTGTTGGTGACTTTTAGTATCATTTTTAAGCAGGAGACAATGGCGCTCGCGATGTTAGCACGAGCTTTCTTACCGATAGATAGCGCCTTATAAGGATAGCCTGCAGAAATTACGAGTTTCTGAAAGCTGTCACCTCCGTATTCACTCCCGTTGAAATATTTTATCTAGACCTTTATATACGTTTCCTATGTCTATGCTAGAAACATGTAAAATTTTGCTGTCGTGGATCAACGGAAAATATTTTAACGCGAATCAAGTGATACCTACTTACATTTCTTCGAATTTTTTTATTGGAGACAGCGGACCGACCCCTGACAAATAATTATGACAAATAATTAAAAATTCAAAAAAATTAAAACCATGATATCATTTATTTTATATAATTTTTTATATGTAGTTCAGGATACCAGTGTAGATGGTGATTTCTTTAGGTACATCAATATAATGACTTAATACTAAAAAACTTTTTGATGTTAACGGTAAAAGTTAGAGTAGGGATCTGTTGTCTCGCGTGGCATGCAGGGCTTGCCACCACTCTCCTACGCGTTGTAACCCGGCCACCTGAATTAATGGCTTTAAAAGTCGCTTGATGACTTAGACCTAAGGTGGTGCTAGCGAAAATAAAGAACAAAAATTAAGTTAGGTTTCTAGTGACAGTAGTAACCGATAAAACCCCATTACTTTTATTATAGGAATTATTAGAAGGCGAAAGGCAAAACATTCACTTTATCAAGATCTCGGCGCCATGGCCTGTTTTGGTCCATTACGCGGAGGAACTTTCGCTACGAGCCCCCTTACAGGCGCACCCTAATCCCAGCACAAACTGGTCCGACCGGATCCTGAGAGCCATGAGAGTACCCAACATCATGCGGGAAGACGTACCCAATCGACCTTTGGGTAATTATACGAGACATCGTACAATTGTTGCTCACCCAAGGGGATTTTGATCAAACTTTTTACGTAGATTTCTATACTTGTCCCTTCCGCAAGAGTAAATTGGACAAATTCCTGGGAAGTGACAACCAGGACGAGTACTTCACGACGACGCAAAGAATCCGCATCGTCTACGAGATCCTGGAGAGGGCCGCGTTCGGAAAGAGAAGGAGGGCGGAGATTGGAATCGCCCGATTGCTGGAAGAGAAGGTGTACGACGCGGCATTCCCCTTACACGACGTAAGTGCGAACTTGACTACTCCCAAAAGATTTATCGAACAGGGTTGCCACATTACCTGTGAAACCTGGAAAAGCCGGGGTATTTAAAGAACTAGTAAAAAATGCAGTGGATTTAAGTTAATTTTCTTTATAACACTTGGTTATTGGTTTGGAAATAGGGACTTGGAAGTGCTACGTCACAGTTTTTTCAATAGTTTTTAACCTGGGGAGAAAAAGTATACCAGAATGGCGGCCACGGCCAAAGGTACGGCGTGACGTCATGCTGCCAAGTCCCTATTATCTGATAATGAATAAGGGAAAGGTTTAAGAACAGCCACCGATTAGATGGCGCCACTAAGTATTAGGGAAGTTAAGCTAATTCCACCAATGAGAAAGCAGATGAATGATCACGATTTTTTATTGCCCAATAGAAAATAAGGGCAAAGGACAATTCACCCGCTTTCCCATTGGTGGAAATATCCTAAGCCTCCTAGGCAACTTTCCATAAGCCCAACTGCTCATTTCACCAACTAAACTCATTACACCAACTGCCCAAAACACCAACTGCTCATTACTCCAACTGTCGGAGTACTGATTAGTTGGTGTTTGGGCTGTTGGAGTTGTGTGTTGCTCATAACGCCAACTAAATTCCGCGACTTACCTCATTAGGCATATTTTTACGATAATGAATTACACAAGGAAAGGTGGGTAGGCGTGGGGTTTCGTTCGGGAATGACGAGGAGAACAAGACATATTATTGGTTCAAATAAATACATTCTTGTTCAAAGTAGTATAAAAGTCATTTTTAATCGAAATATTTTTATATTCTTACTAATATAAGTGAATAAATTGGTCTGGGAAAATGATATTACATGGTCAGGGGAAATGATGTTACATGGTCAGGGAAAATGATGTTATATGGTATGGGAAAATGATGTTATATGGTATGGGAAAATGATGTTATATGGTATGGGAAAATGATGTTACATGGTATGGGGAAATGATGTTACATGGTCAGGGAAAATGATGTTACATGGTCAGGGAAAATGATATTACATGGTCAGGGAAAATGATGTTACATGGTATGGGAAAATGATGTTACATGGTATGGGAAAATGATGTTATATGGTATGGGAAAATGATGTTACATGGTATGGGAAAATGATGTTACATGGTATGGGAAAATGATGTTACTTGGTATGGGGAAATGATGTTACAAGGTCAGGTAAAATGATGTTACAAGGTCAGGTAAAATGATGTTACATGGTCAGGTAAAATGATATGTTACATGGTATGGGAAAATGATGTTACATGGTCAGGTAAAATGATATGTTACATGGTATGGGAAAAAATATGTTACATGGTCAGGGATAAGCCTTTAAAAGTCAAGGAATATGAAAGTTGAAAATATGTGGCAACCCTGTCATAGTCGCATGCGGGAAAACGCGAGGTTGGCGTTTAAAATGAAACGACATAGACGCCTATAGTTGTAGAGTTTTCAATTTAATAGTTGACCGCACCCTATTATAAAAAAGAGAAAAACGTCGCTTCAATAACGAGCCTAGTTCCTCGGGTTTTTGTGATTGAACGAAAAACTAGTATAATTGGAAATAAGAGCTGGGATGGATATGCCGAAGAATAAAACGCAATTACGTTCCACGTCATCTAGGGACCGTATCAAATTCCCAACTACTTCGTAGCGCCCGACAATCTGAACAAAAGACAGGCGTTGTATCGTCACTGGGCCCGATGGGGGAAATGGTACAAGTATCAGCCGCTCGACCACATACGAGAGTACTTTGGAGAGAAAATTGGCATCTACTTTGCCTGGCTGGGCTTCTACACCGGATGGCTGCTCCCCGCCGCCGTCGTCGGACTCGTTGTCTTCCTGTACGGAGTCCTGACCATGGCCCACGACCCCATCTCGTAAGTACAATCCCTTTTTTCCCCGTCATTAAATCACGAGTATTGAAGTGCCGCGTCCCATACAATAGAGAAGAAATTTGCAACAGTGGTAAATTATACCGAATGTGTCCTTCGTGCGAGGAAAAAGACGGTTGTCGGTACTGGTACCTGAGCGACATGTGCGCCTTTACCAAACTAACCCACCTGGTCGATCATCCCGGGACCGTTTTCTACGCGGTTTTCATTTCCTTTTGGGGTAAGTATCTTACCCAGAATGCATTGGGGTTCCCAAGAATACGGGAGTATTTAATTAGCTAGGAGCAACAAACGCAGCTCCCCACACAAGGAGAACGCAACCCGTCAAAAGTCGTGGATTTTCTTGTTTACAGTTTTCATTGGCTAGACGCTTTAGCGCCTGCTGCCGTCGGAAGGGGAAAATTCGGAAATTGTCTTCCCCCCCCCAAGAAAATCCGTACACAACACTGCGTTAGCGTGTTTAAAGGCTAGCTGCGTTATCCTTGTGTTTGTTGCTTCTAGTTGCCACCACCATTGAATTGGGAATAATACTGCTAGAATTACAATTACGATTTCGGTTGCCATGGTTACGCGGGACCTGTTCTGATTAGACTGTACGAAATTCATCTTTAAAATTAGGCGGTAGCGCCATCTATATTTTGTAAAGTTATATGGCTAAAAATAAATAATTATTAGCTAACTCACCGTAACTTGAGTTAAAAAGGATCGTTGGCTCACTCCTGTAATCCCAGGCGTCCGGGAGGCAGAGTTTGTGTGAGGACGACCACTAATCCCCCAGCGGGTGGTTGTCATACTTCCGCCACGGGTGTCCCAACCCTATCCCTTAGTATCCCCCCGTTTTCGTGGCCGTAACACATATCTCGCACCTGATTAATCAAATGGACGAGCGGACTGAATTGTCCCACCCGTTACAATCGCTCATAACGAGCTTCTAAAAAAAAAAATAAAAGGATCGTGATGACAGAATAAAATTATTTTTAAACAACTTCAAAGGTTTGTTTGTTACGAGTAATCATACATTTCATTTTCGCATCAGATTCGCGAAAAAATTCAATTGCAATATAGTTGCCACCACTAGAGACAGATGCCGCCACGGTAGAACGATAAAGTTGATAAAGTTTCCTTTATTGAACGAAATTGGTCCCGCGCCAGCCAGATTTAGTTGTACCTCTATTTATTCCCAACTCAATGGCCACCACCTAGGAGCAACAAACACAGCACCCCCATACAAGGAGAACGCAGCCCGTCAAAAGTCTCGCATTTTCTTGCGTACATATTTCATTGGTTAGACGCTTTAGCGCCTACTGCCGTTGGAAGGGGAAAATTCCGAAATTGTCTTAACCCCGCCCGTAAAACGTTTAGCGTAATTTGTACACAACACTGCGTTAGCGTGTTTAAAGGCTAGCTGCGTTATCCTTGTGTTTGTTGCTCCTAGTTAGTTAGTTACGAAGAAATCCCATATTCTTAGTTACCCGAATGTATTCTTGGTCTAACAAAGTATCATTCCATTGAAGCCGTAACATTTCTGGAATATTGGAAGAGAAAAAGCATTAGCTTAGCCCATCATTGGGATTGCATGGATTACGAGGAAGAAGAGGTAAGTCTATTTCTACAGCGAGTCGGGTATTCCGTAACCAACGACGTCGAAAGATCAATATATTCTTCTTCGTTTGTGGCCAATTCTTCAGGAAACTCCTAGGCCCGATTTCGCCGCCAAGGCCCCGAACGTGGAGCGGAATCCTATTACTGGCATCAAAGAGCCTTCATTTCCAGCCAGGGTCCGCGTGCAGAGAATAGCCGTCGGGGCTTGTTCCATAGCGCTTATGGTAAAGTTGATAAGAGGCTCTTGTTCTTTATCCTTTCGCGCCGCCGGCAGAGGTTTGACTTTATTTTCATAAAGTCCCTTTCGCTCTCTCGTCCGTATAGATCTCTTTAGTGTTCATCTTTATTTTGGCGGTGATCATCTACCGCATCCTGATCTCGATCCCTTTGTTCCAAAGCGAGACCCTCCGCGGAAGTGCCTCCTTCATCGCCAGTACTTCCGGTGCCGTCGTCAATCTTATCTTCATCCTCATCCTCGGAAAAGTCTACGAGAAGTTGGCTCTGCGACTGACGCAATGGGGTAAGCCGAGTTTCTACCTACTCTATCGAACGGTCTGCCCGGATGATCCTAAAGACGCGTGTAAGGGATGATAAATTGAGCTTTTCCGCGTACCCCTGGTGGGTGGACGACTGTCGGGATAGTTTGGGGAACTCCCGTACCGTCCAGTATGGATTGATGGAGTACGGTGAGCGAGTTGCTTCGGAACTTCCAGTTAATGACGACGGGGGGCTCTGTTTGTGGCACGTACGAAATTTATGAGAATTAAACCTTACTCGGATTAAGGCGTATACGAAGAATGTAAACAAAACTACGCCCCACCACTAAATTAACTGGCACGTTACTATGGTTTCAAAGCGGGTCAAGTACGCGTTAAAGGCTAAATTGGTCTACCAATGACGTCACAGTGGGGGAGAAGGAACGGTGCTACAGAGAATTAACAATGTCCGAATAAGTCGAGGTACTTATTGCGTCACGTTCGGTAGTGGTAATTGTCTGTACGTCCGTTCCAACTTCGGTCGACGTTTATAATATTTACAAGGAAAGTGTATTTTGTTCCGTTTCAGAGATGCATCGAACGCAAACGGATTACGACACGCACTTTACGTTTAAAGTGTTTGTCTTTCAGGTACAAAAATATTTCACGGTTAATTTAAAGCGCGTCTTACGTTCTTTGTACCGTTTAGTTTTTGAACCTCTATGCCAGTATTATATACGTTGCTTTCTTCAAAGGCAGGTGAGCGCACCATCTACATTTATATATTTATAATATATTGTATTATCATTGCATTTTACCATGTACCAAGAATCTAGAAAGACTTGGCTATAGATTGTACAGTACTAACAGTACATTAGACGGTTCGAAGCGTTCTCAGAATTCCCTTCAACCATTGCTTAATAAGGTAGTTAGAAATCGACTACAGTGACACCGTGTTTGTCGGAAATAACTTAAAATAGGCCTCGATTAAAGGGCCACACCGGCGTTTGAATTTGACCTGTTTCACGCGCTAGTTTCCAGAATAGGATTGGTCGTATCTGCTACCACGTGTTAAATTCGGTACCGTCCTTAAATTTAATTATATGTGTTAACACTTTTACTAACGCCAGAGTCGCGAAACCATCTAGATTCTTGTTCCATGATAGACCGATACGCAATTGTTAAAGGAAAAGATCCTTTAACAGGGGTAACGCCATTAGAGGTCCATTTTTAAATATCCGAAGTCTTACCAGATGGCGCCAACAGTCAGACTTTTGTTTATAGTTGTTACCTAAAATATAGTTTAGAATATAGTGTTGCACTGTGTTTAATTTAATAAGTCGGTATTTATTACCTACCTCCGTAAGATTGAAATTAGCGCCATCTATTTAAAATTAAAGCATTAAAATCGAACCTCTAATGGCTTCACTCCAAATGCTTGTTTCCTTGTAAGCAAATTGTGAGTCGGTTTACTATACCCGAGGTAAATAGGTCCTATTCGTTCATAAGAGTGCATTGCGATAATCCTCAGGTTCGCGGGATACCCCGGACATTATCAACATTTATTAGGACTTAGGAACGAAGAATGTACCAGTAGCGGTTGTTTGACGGAGTTAACGCAACAATTAGCGGTTATCATGATAGGAATCCAGATCATGAATAACATTAAAGAAATTCTTTGGCCGTGAGTTACGATATTTCATCAATAATTACGGATCATAAATTAATGAAGGAAAGCTAATAGGGATCTAAGAAGAAAATCTCGCCACTAGTGGCGTGACCGAGCTAAAGGTCGTCTAAGCAGACGGCGTGTGTTTTCCGTTTTAAAAACTACCTATTTAATAAAAAAAAATGGTGTCAAGTGCTTCGTTCGATACTTCATCCCGATTATTATGTAAATGGTTGTTGACAGTGCCGTCTTTCCCATTGGGCAAAAAGGGCACTGCCCTACGGCCCCAAGATTCTGGAGGGCCCCATTTTTCAAATTGTGAAATGCAAAAGAAATTTTAATAAATAAAATGTTTTTAACATTGCTCGAAAGTCCTAACTTCGTATTTAGTCGCGTCTATAGACAGGGTAAATCTAAAACGAATAAAGACTTTTGGTTGTTAGTATTTTTAAATTCAGAATAAGCTTCTTCTTTAGTAACCTTTAGTAGGACGAGTGAAACTATTTGAACCGATAGTTGTAGATTAGAGTGACGATGGACTTCGCACGGGAGGTTAGAAACTTAGGTGAAGCTACAGGGGATCGCCCATAACTTTGCCCAGGGGCCTCCAATTAAGTAAAGACGGCCCTGGTTGTTGAACGCCAAAACTTTCAAAATCCGTTTAAAATGAATCAATCGAAATGGTGACTGACAAAAATCTGTGAAACAACCATAAGTTTATTAAACGTATCAGAACAGATTCATTTGATACCCTTCCGATACCTATCGCGACATCACAACTGGAAGAAGCAAAAATCGTTGATTAACTGTTACGGTTTTTCTGATACATAATCGGACACGAATTATAAGGTTGTTAAACCTGCTTTTAGTACTCGTAGCTCAGTCACGCCACTAGCGGTGAAATTTCTTCTTAGATCTCCATTTAGAGGATATTGAATGAGACGGGGTTTTTGCTCTTAGAAAAATAAAATCGTGGTGGCACAAGCGTCGCACGAAGATGCAACGCTCGGTGAACCAGCCGCGATGGGTGGAAGACTACCAGTTGGTGGAGGATGAAGGCCTTTTCCAAGAATACTTGGAGATGGTCCTGCAATTCGGCTTCATCACCATCTTCGTGGCGGCCTTCCCCTTGGCCCCCATCCTGGCCCTGCTCAACAACTGGGTCGAAATCCGACTCGACGCCCAAAAGTTCATCTGCGAGACGCGAAGGGTCGTGGCTGAACGCGCCCAGAACATCGGAGTCTGGTTTCGCATTCTGGACCTCATGGCCCATCTGGCTGTCGTCAGCAATGTAAGTGTCTTTCTATCTGGTACCTCTTTCTACGCTGATCAACCATCCTGGGTGTGGACGCTAGTGCGAGTACCATGAGGCTAACCGCTGGTGTTTTATGGTCTTAGTTGCTGGATTATTTGGGTCTTAGTTGCTGGATTATTTGGGTCTTAGTTGCTGGATTATTTGGGTCTTAGTTGCTGGATTATTTGGCTCTTAGTTGCTGGATTATTTGGGTCTTAGTTGCTGGATTATTTGGGTCTTAGTTGCTGGATTATTTGGGTCTTAGTTGCTGGATTATTTGGGTCTCAGTTGCTGGATTATTTGGGTCTTAGTTGCTGGATTATTTGGGTCTCAGTTGCTGGATTATTTGGGTCTCAGTTGCTGGATTATTTGGGTCTCAGTTGCTGGATTATTTGGGTCTTAGTTGCTGGATTATTTGGGTCTTAGTTGCTGGATTATTTGGGTCTTAGTTGCTGGATTATTTGGGTCTTAGTTGCTGGATTATTTGGGTCTTAGTTGCTGGATTATTTGGGTCTCAGTTGCTGGATTATTTGGGTCTTAGTTGCTGGATTATTTAGGTCTCAGTTGCTTGATTATTTGGGTCTTAGTTGCTTGATTATTTGGGTCTTAGTTGCTGGATTATTTGGGTCTTAGTTGCTGGATTATTTGGGTCTTAGTTGCTGGATTATTTGGGTCTCAGTTGCTGGATTATTTGGGTCTTAGTTGCTGGATTATTTAGGTCTCAGTTGCTTGATTATTTGGGTCTTAGTTGCTTGATTATTTGGGTCTTAGTTGCTGGATTATTTGGGTCTTAGTTGCTGGATTATTTGGGTCTTAGTTGCTTGATTATTTGGGTCTTAGTTGCTGGATTATTTGGGTCTTAGTTGCTCGATATAGAGGTAGGGTGAAGCAAAATTATTTGAAAATATAAATTCCAGAAGACATGGCATCAACTGATCCCGTAACTAACCCTTTAAATTAAGTGTCTCCATTATGAGTAAATTATTTCCTTGAATTTTATCCTTCGTAAAACTAATGTTTCTTTTTCGCAAGACTTACAAGGAGAGTACCCGAGGTGTTTATTGCCGATTTTGTTCAAAGTCGGGCGTAATGTAGACCTACATGAGATATTAAATTTCACAAAAGGAGACGTTGCACTACCCATTCGATTTGCCATGGAAAACGAAAATGTTTTGAACCACTTAAAACCAAAAAACTTTCCATTTAAAAAAGCATGGGATTTTCACGGTTTTACAGGATCCAACCTACGAAAATTGTGAAAAAAAATTAAAATCACGAAATATGTAATTTGGACCACATTTAGGTAAATTTCGTCAAGTTTGAGTAAATTGGAACATTTTTGGAGTAAATTGGAAGTGGTCAAAAACACTTTCGGTTGCCATGGCAAAACGAATGGGTAGTGCAACGTCTCCTTTCGGGAAATTTAATATCTCATGTAGGTCTACATTACGCCCGACTTTGAACAATATCGGCAATAAACACCTCGGGTACTCTCCTTGTTAGTCTGTTCTCGCCAAGTATTTATGGCCTAATCCAGTAGATTTGAGTCGGTTGTGGGAGAACCTTAAGCTCCGGGATTCGGGTGCGATGATGGATACGAGGCCATACAGAATGGAAAGATTAAGGGTGAACTTTAAAGGGGTCCTGCTTAAGTCCTTGCCCAAAAGGGAACTCCGAAGAGAGCCACACAATAAAAAGGCGCTTCCTTGGCTGCCCTGCCGAATCCGTCCTAGATCCTGGGATTGACACATCAGTGTTTCCTAAGAGGATTTGCCAGAAATAATCTTCCTTATCGAGGATAAAATATATAGTAAAGAAAATTCGGTTCTCTTTATGGTCGAAAATATATATATAAGCTCTCCCAGAAATTCTCCAGCTTCAAGCTTCTATTTGGGATTATGATCAATAGTTTACGCCCACGCGTTCTTCGTATATAGTAGAGAAGATTTCCACCCAATGTCAACACCTTACCGCGTCCCGTTTTGTTCACTTTTCAACGTTGAAAGTGTTAGACCGAGAAGCGAGACCTATATACCTTGTTTTGTCAGCTGTCGAGCGTTGTCCCGCCAATCTATTGCTTTTTTTATCTTAGACCCGTACATTTTTAAAGGCAGCTACTAAAGTAGCTTTGTGTATTTTGTGGTCGTTCCGGTTGCAGGCTTTTCTGATTGCTTTCACGTCAGATTTTCTACCCAAATTACTCTATCAGTACGAGTACGATTGGGATTTGAAGGGATACGTCAATTTTACCTTGTCTTACGCACCGAATGGCACCTTATCCGAAGAATGCAGGTGAGATACTATAGCGGATCTTTTACCATTAAGTAAAATGTTGCGTGTTATGTTAATGATAGTCTGTTACAAAAATATTGCGTCATAGGCGAAAAAGCCAGCTAGCTGAGTTTTCTCAAACATCCTGACTTGACAATTTCAAACACTGGTAAAAAATCGCAGATCTATCAATCCTTAGCCACGTGCAGATATAGATGGTCATTGGCGCAACAGACTAACATTACAAAAATTGGAACAATAGGACGTGTCATACCTATAACGATTACGTTACTTATGATATTACATTATCAACCCGGTTGGTGAATCAAGTGATTACCAGGTTTATCCATTATTAATTCCAACGCCATTACCCCTGTCTAGCTTAAATTATACTTATTGAATAGTTATTACCTGGATTATTCGTTAGTTACCTCGTGCATCAACCCCTGTTTACCGTGTTTAGTGTTTAATTTAGTTCATTCCCCTTTCCGCTACAACCAACCTAGTCCAATTATTTATCAGCTGGAAAACAAGGTCTAAGTTTAAACATAGAGTTAACGTAATGGCATTTTCCGTCGTGTAGATATCGTGATTTCCGAGACCGAGAAGGCAACCACACCCTGTTTTACTGGAGGCTTTTGGCGGTTCGTCTGGGCTTCGTCATTCTCTTCGAGGTAAGACTTGATTCATCTTTTTTTACTTCCAGAAAATGTTTTAAAAAAAGTCAAGGCCTACGTTAAGACTCGGTAGGGATTAAGGTCATTATTAATGGCTCGACCTTTTGCCTCTCGCCGTCTCTCCGCAGCACGTTGTGTTTTCGGTCTGTCGTTTCATCGATGTCCTTGTACCTGACATTCCCAAGACGCTGGAACTCAAAATCAAGAGGGAGAGGTACTTGGCCAAACAAGCTCTGGCTGATTCCGATACCATCATGAAGGTAAAAAATCTTTTGTCTTATAATAGTTAGTGTAATGTGATTGTTTTTTAACTTTCTTCCTCTATCGCGTGTTTGAGTGGCTTGCACTTGACGTTTTAATTTATTAACCTGTCTAATTATTATCTTAAATGGGGCAAGGTCAGGTTAAAATGTCGGGGATGTGCTAGTTTATAGTCAACCGTTTTTTTTGCATCTCGTAGGTTTATAAAAAATAGATTGGTTTATCCGTAAAAATGTAGAAGAGATATAGCAACTAAGACGATTTACCGCCTCGAGGTTAGGCTTACATTCTTAAAGAAAAGATGTTTCATAACACTTTCTTATCCACAAATATTTTAGACGCTTAAATTACAACATTTGTGCTCTTAAACTACACCATTTGTGCTCTTAAACTACACCATTTGTGTTCTGAAACTACACCATTTGTGTTCTGAAACTACACCATTTGTGTTCTGAAACTACACCATTTGTGTTCTGAAACTACACCATTTGTGTTCTGAAACTACACCATTTGTGTTCTTAAACTACACCATTTGTGTTCTTAAACTACACTATTTGTGTTCTTAAACTACACCATTTGTGTTCTTAATCTACACCATTTGTGTTCTTAATCTACACCATTTGTTTCCTTAAACTACATCATTTGTGTCCTTAAACTACCACGTGTGTGTCCCTAAAATACCGCATTTGTGTCCTTGAACAACCGCATTTGTGTCCGTCCTTAAACTACAACATTTGGGTCATTAAAATACACCTGTTGAGTTCAGCAATTACACGATTTTTGCATAGACAATATATCTTTACAAGTTTACAGGTGTTAAATACTATAGATCAAATTAACCGGTTTTTAGGGGTGTGCAAAATATTTGGTTAGACCAAATAATTCGATCGAATACCAAATCGAATATTCGATTCGTCGAATCGAATAGCACTTGGGAAAGTTCGCGAAATACTATTTGGTATTTGATCAGTTAACTGGCTTAAAATTTTGCTCTAAAAATATTCGACCAAATTATTTGACGTTATAAATATTCGATTTGGTATTTGACGTGCCTTGAAAAAAATATTTGATATTCGATTCGATCCCCAAAAAATGGTATTTGCACACCTCTACCGGTTTTGTAGTGGTGATTATGCACTATGCAGAGTGTAAATTTACCTATTTTTAAGGGGTGTATAATGTATCTATCTATATCCTTAAAACCTCGAGATACAGTTTCAAGCTTTGTCAAAGTTCGAGTTGCTATTTCTCTTCTATATTTATTATTTCTTAGCTACCCATACGGTATGTATATGATAATGTTAAATTCTTCAAAAAGAGTGAAAGTGGTTATTGGGATGATGGAACAATGTCGGGGTCAGATTGCGTTTGCTTTGATTTCATTTCGTTGTTCTCGCTTGCACCATTTTTGCACCCTGGAAGTTGTCGATTTTGGCACAGTCGCATGCTGAACTTGCGCAGTAACGTAAGGGCGACCCTTGAACCTTGAATCGCGAAATAGGTGGCGCAAAGGCGTGATGACGAAGACGATGACGACACGATACTGACCACGTCCCAGGGAGACCAAGTTTGAGTTCGTCAACGTGGATTTCAAGGACCCGACACAAACCAACGTACACCAAACCGAAACCACGACAGACGACCTTTGGGAGACAAAGTCACAAAGAAGACTGCGAAAACGCGTCTTTTCAACTCTTTTAACTCCAAGAATTGCCACGTTGCTTCTGACGAAAGTCAAAAGAGAACTTTAGCCCAACAAATTGTTCCAAGAAGGTGTTTACGCGAATTAACCAAAGTAATTCTATCATGACGGTTGGTTTTTGAAAGTATTCTATTGACTGTTACAAATTTGAGAACCTATTTTAGGCCTATTAAATTCTATCGCGATTGTTTGAACGTGAACAATGAGAAACACGCGCGAGTAAAGATGATATACTATCTGCCATGTCTTATGCTTCGGAACATTCTTAAGATTGTATCGTGTCAGTTGATTCGTTTCGTATTAAGATAATTCATTTGAAATTTATTCAACTAATAGTAATGTTTTGATGTATACACCGATCAGCTTGTAGCTCACCCTTATTTTGTTAAGTTTTCCTTACCGTGTTAAAAGACCAGATAAAAGCGTGGTAAAAGATTCTAACTTATTCTGAGATGATTTTAAAGGGAATTTAATCTCTAGTATGTCTCCTTCGAAAGGTTCCAATATTGACGGCTCCCTCCTATCACTGTAGACATTTTTGCGCTGCTAAGTGTTTTGTTGCTGAGGCAATCCCTGAAATTGATGGTGAAGAAAAATTTCGAGGTTTTATTCCCTTTAAGGTTTCCCACTGCGAAAATTATTTCTAAAACTTAACAATTATAACAGTCACGAGTAGGGTATTTTAGGTAAATTCGAGTTCAGTTTTAATTTTTTTTAATGAACTTTTTTATATTTTGAGAGACGTTTTACGGGAGGCACCATGAACTAACAAGGAGACGACCCGAGGTGATAATCACCGATTTTGTTCAAACTCGGGTATAGTGTACACCTCCATGTACCTTAAAAAATCTGCAAGGGGAAATTTGCGATGGGCATTCGTTTTGCCATGGCAACCGAAAACGTTTTTGACTACATGGAATTATTTCCGTTGAAAATAACATGAGAATCTGAAGGATTTTAAGGGTCCCCCAATTGATCAAATTTCATTTAAACTTGATTAAATTTCAATTTTAAAATCCATTTAAATGTTTTTGAAATTTTCAAAATGTTTCATTTTTTAAAAGGTTTCACAGGGCCCCCGGGGGGACCCTTAAAATCCTTCAGATTCCCATGTTATTTTCAATGGAAAAATTCCAAAACATGTTGTCAAAAACGTTTTCGGTACATGGAGGTGTACACTATACCCGAGTTTGAACAAAATCGTTGATTATCACTTTGTAAGTGATTTTCCCATGTTACTTCGCAAAGAGAAATCTTGAAAGAACACTTATTTGTTTTTAGAATCATTTCCCCCGCCTTACGTTGCTCTTAAAGCGAATACACGACACCCAAGCCAAGAGGGGCAGGTTTACTTGAAATGGATGTCACGTACGATACACTTAAAATAGAAGATAAAACAGTACTGCCTCTTAATGGATTTCAGCGTAGCCCAACAGGCTTAAGCTTCAACGAACCTGTTTAATTGGGGACATTATGCAAAAATCAGACGAATTTGTAAGCTGTAAGAGTCAGCCGCTATTTCGCTTTCACGAACCGTCGCGTGCGTTGAAATCGAAAGTGGGAGAGTTTATCATTTAATTATTCCCTAATTGGCCTTTCGAATTAATTAAGTATTATGCCCCCTCCTAAAAGATTATTCGCGGGAGCCAACAGTTTTGTTCACGCGCTCCACTAAAGGCTATCAAGATTTCACCAATTAATCAGCGAAGAAAATTACTAGTAGTTCTTAAAAAACAACTTACCTATACACTCTTAAAAATAGGGTTGTAACCGCGGGTGTAAATAAGGAGTTGTAAAGGTGTCAATCGCACCTTACTTACACCTTTTTAACTCCAGAAAAAACATTTGATGTAAAAACACCATTTTGAATTTAACGTTTTCTCATAAGGGTGTTAATATGGCGTCTAACAGTAAAACAATTTGTTTAAATTATATTATGCCAAAATTAATTTGTGAAACTTACCCCTTTAAGAAAGAAAACAATACTGTTATTTACACCTTTAATGGAGTAAAAGGTGCTACTTAAGAAGGATAAATATACCAAAAAGGTGTAAAAAAGGTATTAAAGATTACTTTCAATGAAACCTTTTTTCTTGAATTTTTGGGTAATAGTGTAAAAATTAACTAATTTAACACCGTTAATGGGGTGAGTTAACACCATTAAACAGAACAAATTTGGACCCAAAAATTTTCTTAAAAAGGTGTTGAAATACACCTTATTTTTTAGAGGGTACTACCAAATATTTCAATTTTCATTAGTATTTTATATGGATACGAAAATTATTAGCTTTAATTATTTGAAACTAAGCCTTGGTCACAAAACTTGGCCGTGGAATGCTATCTTCATCTAACGTATAAACTTGGTTTGGCAAAAATGTTGGCTCTGGCGAATAGACCTTGAATCCGTGTCTACGGACAACACACAAGTCGACAAACTTGTAAAATTGGGGAGGCGAAACAAGGGCTTAGTCCCAATCGTACCAAAGCTTTAATGTCGTATTATATACGTTGTATTTACTTAAAATATGCAAAGTTGAAAGGGGACAGTTGATATTCTAGGCACGTCTTGTTATGTTTATCGAGTATGATGGATGTGATGGTATTTGGGCAGTGGACACGTTGTTTGGTAGTAGGCCAGACAAGGGAATGGGGTAGTTAAGATTTTGGTTCAAAAGTTGCACACAACACGCAAAATAAATTTTATAATTTTAAGTAAATTAAAGTAAATTAGGTGCGTACAATCGTACATTTGCTGGCTACGCCAAACTGAGTCTGGTTAGACCTATTAGTTGACGGGAGACGCTGGTGGACATACCCTATTGTTGATATGAGAAGGCAGAAGCTAAGTTAATACCCAAAGAACCACACTGTCTGTAGATAATTGAAAACCATTATTAACCAAATTATCGATTATAAAGATAGCCCTTGGCCGAAATATTTATTGTGTAAGCCCTATAATACTTATTTTTTTGAAATAATTAGTTAATTAGTAATCTCGGGATTAGTAGTTTAAAATATCACGCATAGGATACGGCAGATTCACGCGGCATTACAAATCACGTTCTAATTAAGATTAGTTATAAGTAATTAATCCCGAGATTACCTTTAATTAATTCAATTGTCCAAAATAATAATTGATAAGGAAATAAACTACGATAAGCTTTATTTAATACCAAATGTTTTGCCTATTCTCGAAAACCTTGTTGAACCCAAATTGAGCTCGCGTTTTAAATACCTTTGACGAAATTATCGCAACGCTATGAATGAACCCTGCTCAAAAAAAGAGATAATATTATCCCAAATCAAGCCTGATACAATCCCGTTTTGAAATTCGATACTTTATTAACATAATACTTAATATATATTCTTCTAATTGTGTGAACGAAGCCGAATTTGTAGCCACCAAGCAGGGGCGGACTTAGGCATGGTCTTTAAGGGCTGCAGCCCAGGGCCCCGTTCAATCAAAGGGCCCCCTTCGTGATCAGATATTAAATAAAAGTCTTTTAAATTAAAAAAAATTAAAAAGGGGTATAAAAATAATTTTTACCATGTCGAATGAATCGCCACAGCTTGCCCAAAGTTGGGTAGGCCCCAAACAGTGCTAGTCCAGGGCCCCCAAAGTTAACGGTCCGCCCCTGCCACCAAGTGTGAAATCAACCAAACATTGCCTCTCTTCGAAACGATTCCTCCATCCCAACAACAAAAATCCAAAACCGAAAATTACGAATAAAATTTGGACCCCTCCTTTTAAAAAAAATGAAAAATACCAAAAGAAATATCTAAGCTAATATTATCAATACCTTGGTATATTGTTATAGAAAAAAGGGAAAACCGTGTATGTAAAATTTACTATTTATGTACAGTGATATAAATTATAATAAAAAGAAAATATAATTAAAACTATATAATATAATATATATAATAATAATGTATTTTCTCTGTGACCCAAATCAACAAGAAAATGAAATTGAAAATAAATTTTCAAAACATGTTTAAATTGGATTTCACTTTTGATTCCTATACGTAGTTGTGTGTGTGTTTTTTTGAGTATTTTTGTATTTGGAATAATATTATTATAAATTACACGTGTATTTTATTTTTCTAATATATATCTACGCGACATCTCGATTGAATTTTCGAAGATAATTTGTGAGAATCTTCAAAACTACGCTCAATGTCAAAGATTTGCTCTAGTTACTTTCGAAGAAAAACTCTCCGACATTTCCAACACAACTTCCTCCCCCTTTTTTGCTCATATTTTTCTATACTTTGTTTTTGGGTATAAATCATGAGACAATTTATGTTTTGTAGAAAATTTATTTTCTTAAATAACCGGAATAGCTTTTTGTCAGATTTACCTTTTTTTAGGTTAATTTTATTGTTATTGAACTTTGGTTAGGTGTCGTTTTAGAGTTTAAGCCCGAGCTAGAAATCGAATAGAGATAACGTGTAGGAAAGTAGACGTAGTCCTGTTGGGTACAAACCGTTTTCCTTACTCGTTTTTAGGTCGATTTTAACGTGACTATTATATTCACACAAACCCATTTTAAAATATTTTTATTTGACTTGAGCTTTTTTTTAATTTGCATAATATTTTTGCGCTTTTATTTCGTTTTTTTTATTGATTTTGTTCCCGTTTTTAATTTAAAACGGAATGTTATTGGGAATTATCACACGATTTTGGAATCGCGGTGAATCTTCTTTCGAGTTGTCTTCCTGGATTATCAACTTTGACCAAAACCAGCGTTTGCCGGATATAAATTAGATGTACATATCATATAAATCGAGGGGCAGGTCACTTCCTTGATTAACGACGCACCCCTCAAAAGATTAAATTTGATTTATTCGTGATTATTTTGATTAAATTCAAGTTAATCACGATTAAGTTGATTAAATCACGTTAAATCATGATTAGAATGTTTAAATCTGATTTAATCATGATTAAATGATTAAATCTGATTAAAATGATTAAATCTGTTTAAAATGATTAAATCATGATTAAAAAAATTATATCGTGATTAGTATGATTAAATCGTACTTTAGTTTTGATTTTAATGATAAATTATCGATTCGACCGATTATATTGATTAAATTGTGATTAAAATGATTAAATCTCGTTTAAATGATTAAATCCTGATTAAAAAGATTAGATCATGATTATAATGATTAAATCTCGTTTAAATCGTGATTAGATTTTTTAATCTTGATTACCCTGATTTAATCACGATTACCCTGATTTAATCATTTTACTATGATTAAGACGCACCCCAAATGGAAGTGACCTGCCCCTCGATATAAATTGCCAATTATAATTTCCTTTTTTTGAAATTGTTATTAGGCTCGGAGAACGTGTTGAAAACGTGTTAGTTTAGAGGTTTTTTTAACCTGAAAATAGATGAGCTATTTAAGTATATTTAAATTAGTTTGAGACATATTTTAGCTTAATATAAAAAAACGCCAGAAACTCAACACAAAGAAACATTTTTTTCTTCTCTAATTCAATAAGAATAAATATAATATAAAATGAAGCACTTATGCTAATGAAAACAAACTAACATTTGTATACCTTAGTTCGAAAATCAAATAAATCGATTTTGCGTTTTTCTAAAGAACGTTTCAACGATTCCATTATAACGCCGCGCGAGGTCATTGGGGATATTTAAATGAAAACTACCGCTACAATAACCAAAAATTCATCAGAACTGCCGCTATTGATAACTAGTTGTGAGCGTCTCGTGTACGTTTTGTTCAGAACCTATGTTGCAAATTTCAAGGCTTCTGTGTAGAGGTCGGGGACGGTTAATCATTATCCATGTTTAAATTGATTTTTTTCGGAAAAAAAATGTAAACAAAGAAATTTGCCGGTTAATATTTCGGAAAATAGATGAAAAAACATGTATTTTTCGGAAAATTTTTATCCGATTAATTTGACAAATTTATCAAAAAATTAATCGGATAATACAGAAATAGAAATTACTTGATCAAAACATTTTTCGAATAATTTTGAGAGCTTTATCTATTGAATAAAAGTTAACCATCCCCGACCTCTACTTCTGTGTAAAACCATGAATTTATTTAACCCACGAATATTCACCTCTAGCATTAGCGACGGTATACTACCAGAGAACGTGGGGCGGAGCCTATTTTAGCCAATAAGAACGAATTCGGAAATTATGTCATTTTAGCTCTTGATAGTTCACGAAAGTAAAATAACCGCTAAATGACTTCTCACAGACGGTTCGCGTTATTTTGTTCAAAATAAAGTTTGAAGAATAAAATTAAAAAAATGAAGGAATGTAACTTCGATCTTAGGAAAGCGATTCTATCGAGTGCCTGTGAGGTTTTCAACAATTTAAACATACAAACTATTTCATACTATCTCTGAAAAGCTCGGTGATAGTTTCGAAGAAAACTTGAGGCAGTGTTTGCCATATTATTATTAAATAATAAATGTTCTGTTATAATTTTATTATAATAATAAAGTAACTTTTAAAATTTTATTATAATAATAAAGTAACTGTTATAATTTTATTATAATAATAAAGTAACTGTTATAATTTTATTATAATAATAAAGTAACTGTTATAATTTTATTATAATAATAAAGTAACTGTTATAATTTTATTATAATAATAAAGTAACGGTTTTAATTTTATTATAATAATAAAGTAGCTGTTATAATTTTATTATAATAAATTAACTGTTATAATAATTTATTATAACAATAACTATTCTAATAATAATATTTAATAAAATAAAATTTATTTATTTAATTAAATAGATTAAAAAGGAAAACTATAACCATAACTCGTTATTTTAAGAACTAACGCTTTAACTGCTTATAAATAACAGGGGAGTTCTACTTCGACTACGCCCCTATAAATTGGCTCCGCCCCACGCGTCGCCGGAGGTGACCTAGGGTATTCCAGTTGAATATTCATGGTCAAACTACTCAGTTATTGCTACAATAACCATCAATTAGCGCATATCTTCACTGCAAATTAACCGATTGATACCAAATTTAAATCTCCACGTCTACATCTTGATCAGTAACTATGTTGAACATTTATAAAATTTCGGAGTGAAACTGCGACAGTTATCCCAAAGTAAGCCAAATAGTTCCAATGTAGAATAAAAATTATCGTTTTTAATTCTATTTAAATGGTAACACTTCAATATTTCAAATTTAATTTTGTACTTGGTATTGGAACTCAGATCTGGAAATGAGTAAGTGGATATTTTAATTTTAAGTTCATTGGAAAAAAATTACATTTTAATATACATAAAGAAATCAAGCGTTTTTGGTCCAATTTTAGAGTCGGTAAGAAAATATAACAACATAAATGGATCTTACATAAATTAATTGATCGCGAGCTTCAGTGAATCGTATCGCAATTGTGTCAATTGTTAAACATTTAAACAATTATTTTGAAGATGAAATTTACCCGAAGGATAATAATATCCCAATTTGTTTCGTACCATGATAAAATTATTAAAATATCAAAAGTACTTCAACAATCAATTAAAATATTTCTACATTTCGTTTTCCCCATTTGAAATTCAAAATTCGACAAATAATTGTGACGATATGCAAATTTTACTCGAAGCAATATGAACGATATTCGGTTCGGAGAATCTGCCGGTGTGTTTGGCTGATATGATTTCATAAAATAAAAGGGGGCATTACATTTTGGGGTGGGCCAGCCGACGGGGAAAACTAACGCCAAAAAAAGAGACCGTTTTGGTTTTGGCATACTGCCACGAGCGTCAAACGGCGAATCCAGAAATTTTGGTTTCAGTTCCACCTCTTCATTTTTAGTTGAGTATCAAATTTGAGCGGTTAACTCGCCGGTCTCTCGTTTCGCTAAGCCTAATTAGTCCTAACACGTGCGCATAATTAGATCTAAGTCTAACACGTGCCCTCTTAAGAATAGATCATTCTTATCGCGCCGTTAATTAGCGATTAATTAAGAATAATCCCCGCTTACGCGGTCGGCGTTCGCGAAACCTGTCAAGAGCCGAAATTAACGCGAAAAAAAGATGTGTACAATAATCTCGTGAAAGGTCAAAGTGGACACAGTCAAATATTTCGGTAAGTGATAACTTTTTTTACGATCTTATTAAATTTAACTTTTTTTGTTACTGTCGTTAAAACGGAAAGTTTGCCGCGTGTTATTGGCTTATCTTTCGCCGTTTTAAAAATTGGGACGAATATTTTTTCGAAAAAGTTCCTTTTCATTTTCGATCCGCTTTTAGAAATTTTGGTTCGCTTTGGGGTGATAAACGCCTTTTCAAAGAAACTGGGGCTAAATCTAGTTTTTCATTTTCCCCTCATTTATTTTAATCCGTTTTAACGTCGCGAAAATTGTGATTTAGGACTTTCACCTTACGAGAGACCTTTTAATCCGGTCGTAAAAAAATAGGGTTTCTTAAAACGCCCCATTCAAACTGGATTTAGGTACGTCTAGGCTTATTCTTACGCGTTACGAAGGTGCGTCGTACGGGAGTCATTCGTATTTAGATGTTAAATATTTTGATTTGGGTAACTTGACAACACAACCGTTGCTCTGACAGAGGTTAAAGTATTACTAGAAGTGTATAATACATACCTTACAAGTATCTCTAACCTGCTCATGTTATTCGCTTGAAACATTTACATCTTTTAAAATACGATTGTAAGGAAAATTATCCATAGAAAGTTTAATCTTATAGGTCTAAGATTTCTTCTGCCTGTTTTCCTTTAAGTTTTCTTCCCGCCGCGCAAATATCCTGGTGGTAGGCCAACTGTAGAACACGTTGGCCTACCACCAGGATATTTGCGCGGCGGGAAGTATACTTAAAGGAAAACAGCCAGAAGAAATCCTATGCCTTTAACATTTATCGCTACATGATGCTTTAAATCGAATTGAATTAAAACTTTTAAAGTCTAGATGTACACTTATCCCATAAAGATAATTATATACTTCTGATAAAGCGTATGTTAATTATGTAAATGATAATCATTCTTATAAGGCTCATTTTACGTCTTCTAATGGCTCTAACTAACGCTCCTTAGAATTAATTTCAAATTAATAATGATGCGCATATTCCAACCTCAAATTTACATAATAATTTTGCACTCGTTGAAATAGATGCAACGTTTTATTTGGTAGACGAAAGTCAAAAGGTTGTTAAATCCATACCCGCGTTGTATAATAATTATCTGGGTAATCCGCCAGATGAATAATCTACTTATAAGTAAATCATCCTTAAATAATCGCTCCGACATCACCAATTAAATTATTCTATTACGCAACGCCAGCCTACAATAGAAAATCATTGTATTTCAAAGTAGGTGGGTTAGAAAAACGTAACATTGAACACTCGGCTTTAATAGTGAAAAGTTAATAGCTCCGTATATGATAGACATAAACAGCCGCCGGATAAATTTGGCGAGTCGTGTATTTACGTGTCTATACTTTCCCCTTTAAACCGGTATTTCCCTTCCGATGCCTCCTAGTAAAAATATCTATTCCCACAACGTGACAAATTATTTGCTTCGAAATCCGCGCGGCATTTTAGGGCACGAAAGGATTTATTTCAACTTAGAGAGATTGACTCGGTTGACGATTTTTAGCGATGATCCGAGTGCCGGATTAAGGACTAGGCCTACTAGGCACAGGCCAATGGGCCCACACCAACAGAATTTTTTTGTGTATATCAATAAAAAAACAGAATCATAAATATCTTTTTATCTGCCCTGTTTTATTAGTAGCAGATGTCTCTTAGTTTTTGAAAACAGTTTTAGTTTTAGATATTTAATCTAAATGCCATGTAATCAAGAACTATTAAATATATCTAGTGTTTTTAATTTTCCGGAAAAATAAAATTCGGAAAATTTTCCAGAAAGGTTTCCGGAAACATACTACAAAACATTAATAGTGTTACATTGTTAATCAGTTTAAACTAGTCTAAAGGTTTAGTTTTACTTTCAGGTTCGAAAAAATTAGAAATGCCGCTTTATTTAAATTTGCAAACAATATATTACACTAATCATAAAATTAAAACTTTTTTTTATTTCTTTTCGGAAAAAAGGCCTCGGTCATTTTCCGAGTTACAACCAGGCTTGGAAATAAGCGGTGGTCACTGGGTCAAAGACCAGTTTTTTAATTGCTCGGACCAGTTTTTTTATTCAAAAGCTAGAGGTTCACTGGTCCAGTGTCCAGTTTATTAATTCAAAATTATCTGCCGTATTATTAACAAACTGGTCTACGTGACCACTTAAATAATTCAAGAGTTGGGAGTCACTGGCCAAATAGACCAGTTTAGAAATAAACCTTATTTCCAAGCCTGGTTACAACACTAAATATATCTTTACGTTTTATAATTATTCTTAATTAACCAATATACGAATATCAAATGGCGACGCAGATATCTGCGTTTTGCAGAGGTGTAAATCTACAGTGTAATATAAGTGAGTTATTTTTTACCAGGCAAAATCCAAGGATTTTTAATATTGTTATGGCTTTAATCCATTAAATTATTAAATATACTCTCTTAAAATAAATCAGTGAAAAACCACTGATTTCAGGTTAATTTCCCTGATTGAAATAACTCAAATTATGTCACTGAAAAAATCCGTAAAAATTCATGGGCCCCCACCAAAATATGCTTACTTAGTACCTATAGGGCCCCACCTTCAGTAAATCCGGTACTTGTTGCTCTAATCCCTCCTGGAATAACTAGACCTTGATGTCCGCGTATCGTCTCAACATGAAAGATATATCAAAATATATCGAAACTCTAATTAAATCGAATGTCTGTTGGAGGAAACGCAGGCCAAAATTCGTTTGATTTTCAATAGGCAGTTCTTTTTATTTTTATCCTTTTTTCCGTAAAAATTAAAACTTCTTTTGTTCGTTAAGTTTGGCCTTGTTCCGTTAAAGATACAGTTTCTCAAACTTGTTTCGAGGCTGATTTCTTTATTTATTATTTTTATTTTTACATTTGGTTACTCGGGGTGATTTCCCTGTATACCTAATAACTTGATTATAAATCCATTATTGATGGATTTTACCTCTAAAAAAATTAAGAACACGCCTGTAGTTAAATATATTAAATCTAGGTTTGGTTAAATCTCCAATACAATTGTGTATTGTATAGACCGATATAAAAAGAGTATTTCTACATATCAAAAGTCGCTAGTTGAGTTGAACCCAAGGTGGTTCCTAGCTAATTATTATTACTTTTATAAAAGTTTTATTTACGTTATTCTAAAGTATGTTACAGAATTACGCAAACACTGTACAGTCAACAAATTGATATTAATTGATGAAATCAGAGTTTCTCTGTATGTAAAAAGATTGTTATTGATTTGGACCTGATAATCGTTTATCTTAAGACAATTTCGTTGATTTTTATTAAAGCCTGAAAAGTGATTCCAAACGTTATTTTACAATATAACATTTTAAATCCATAAATACCAGTTCTTTTAAGTATGGTTGTCATATTTAAAATAAAATATTTATAACCAAGCAACCATTTCAAAGCCTACCATTTATTAAAACATTCAAATTGGTTTTATAATAATAATAATAATAATAATACCCAAGGCACCAAATTAGGCCTAAAAGCGACTTTTAAAGCCATTAATTCAGGTGGCCGGGTTACAACACGTAGGAGGGTGGTGGCAAGCCCTTCGTGCCACGCGAGCCAACAGCTCCCTACACTTACTATTACCGCTAACTCTCTATGCAAGTTTTTTATGGAAAAAGGAAACTGAAGAGCTCGAGGAAAAACCCCTTAAACCAGTGGGAAGAGAATTTGCAAACTTAACGCCGAAGGAGTTGTTCAAGAAAATAATTTATCAAGAATATTTTTCTGATAATTCTTTCATTAAATTCCAATTCTTAAATGAACTTATGGCGAATAGTTTAAAACCCTTATAAAACTAATTTTTGTGGATAAAAAGTGTTTTAAATAAAAATATATTTTTGACAACTCTGCTTTTAACAAAATATACATTAATACGCCAGAGTTCCTACACAGTACTGATGAGCCCCAAAAGGGCGAAACCGGTCTACTGTTGGAATCTCTGGCTGAAATTTTGACTTTTGATAAAATATACATTGATAATAACAGTTTAATATAGAATGTATTTATAACATTTCCCCCACATTTTGCATATCCTGAGATCCCAATATGCTAAATCACTAATAACTTATCTCGAAAAGGCCTTATCGGTAATTTTATTCACGATTGACTTATTTCTCTTGATCTGGCGGGTTACAAAAAGTTAGATAACTAAAAGAGTTAAAAAATATCGCTGTAAAAAATCTTCGAAATGTAGGTCCTTTTGAAACGTTCACCTCTGTGTCTGGTAAACCCACTCCCAAGCCTTGACACTATATCTTAACGAAATTACGATTAAAAAAAGTCGTTATAGATATCCGGATATGTATTAATCTGAAATATAATAATAAATGGTTTCACCGTCGCTGATTTTGAAGAAAGATAAAAAAGCACTCTCCGTTTTTATCCGTGTCTTGTACCAAATATTCAAAATAATTTCTAAAACGTAAAATGCAAATCTTGAAGGAAATGTTGTGTTACTGTATTAATTCGAGACAAAGGTTTTGATTGTGGCTTTGAATTCAAATTAATAAAATGCACATTTACCGTATGTCCATCGGCACAAAGCTTCAAGCGTGTTACCACCAAAATATAAACTCTTTAGATGGCATTTTTCAAATTAAATTAAATATCAAAAACTTTTTATGATTACAAATTATTTGTCGCGTTATCTGACCCTAAGAAATAAGTTATGATAGATCAGATATCAGATTACGCGCGTTTACTAGAGCTTGGCGTTCGGATAGGAAATTTTCCGTTCATTTCTTTTATATCCATATCCGAAAATTATCCGGATAAAAACTTATTTGTTGCGTATTAAATCGTATAATAGTCGTGAATAATATCCATAAATAAACAATTAATCGAATTTTTTATGATTAATTGAAATTTTGCCGGTTAATTTATCCATTTCCCCGAGCTCTACAGCGGTTACGCTCAGATATCATCAGATCAGTTGATTTGGGTTAAACTGCAAACTAGATAGTTTAAAGCCGAAATTAATCTGAATTAATTGTAAACTGACAGATTTCAGATTCCCCAGTTTAAATTGTTTTAGAATTTTATGTTTATTTTGATTTACTTAACAAAATATTGTATGTAATACTAAACGTAGAAGTCAATAACTGTTAAATATTGTTTGAGATTAACAGTATTTATTCAAATCAAGTTAAAATTAAAAAAAAAACTTATCAAAATTTGTGGTAAAGCTATAGTTCGTGATTTAAAAATGAAAAATGTACTGTTATTAAAATATTAATATCAGCTTATAACGTCCAAACAAAATTGACAGCAATCATTATAGTTGATTTTAAACTTGCAATATTTGGCTATTAAAAAATGTGTGTTTTTTTTTTTGGAAGCCAACATTTTGAATCTTGAGTGTAACTCGATTTGGTACCTTTTTGAATGGCGCTTTCTCGGATTTAGTTTCGGTTGGAGCGTCCAATTTGCTGCCGATTGTTCGTTCGCGAGAAAAATATTCGATTTATTGATTTATCCGCGATTGCATTGTTTCGCTTTTAAAGGCCGCTGGAGATAATGGGCCCTTTCGACGCGGACCCCAAACCGGGTTTGTTGTGTTGTTGCTCGCTTTCTGCTTATCTTCTCTTTGTATTACCAGAAGTAAATAGTACATCTCTGACTAGATAAGTATTCATTTCCCTATATGCTACTTATGTTATTCGTTTGAGATATCTACTTTCAAAGGCTTTCGTTGGTTTTTATCTGCTTTGTTTTACCAGAAGTAAATAATATATTACTCACGCAGGCATTCGTTGATTGTTCAAAAGACTTTTCGAAACCAAAAATCCAAAATAGTAAAATAAATACATCGCATAGAGAGTGTCTAAGACTACAACAAAAGGGGAATATAATTACAAATAAGTTATCTATACTCAGTGTAATTTTTGCAATTTTACAATAGTAGGCGGATTAATACACGCGATAAATGTTCAATCGTGATTCGCTTTATGGCAGCAGAATCGCCTCCCAATCTACATGTTCCATTTTAGTGGCCTTAATGGATGATCCAGTGGTAAGAGATGAATTATTAGCTTCTGGTGCAACTAAGACTCCTGTTCGATTTGGAATGGAAGACCAGCTGTCAAGTCATTTGAATAATGCAAATTTACGACAATTTTTTTTTTCAAAATGTCACCGTTATTTTAAAGTAGGCCAAGATTATGTATAAAATAAAAATACATTCTACCAGAAGCTTATAAGATATCTCTTACGAGAGAAGTATCCATCTAAAATTAAGCCGCGTAGGGATACTTATATATGTATAAACCATATTTTATTTATGAAATAGTGTTAGAAAATCAATATATGAGGTCTTCGCTCGCACTATTTTTTCTTCCCAAACAATTTTTGAAAAATCAACGGAAGCTTGGGTAGGTACATATTCTATTCCAAGCTATCAGGGTAAAAAAATTGATTTATTTGGTTTTAATGGGATTTTTATTGATTTTAATTGATTTTATTGATTTTTAAGGTTTTATGGCGGTTTATCTGGACAAATTTATAAATAATTTGAGTTCAGCGATAACACACTATATTTTAAATTAATCTCTATTAAAATGAATTATTGATTAATAATAAAATTTAATTGAATTTTCTCTTAATTAAAATTTCTAAAGAACATACTTTCGCTTTTTTTTTAAAAATCATTGATTTAAAACACAGATTTACATCAAATTGATTTAAATCAAACAACCCCGTAAGCTAGTGATTCCAACTGATCAGCTTATTCAGAACGCAGTTCTCGGATATCCGAAGATAATCAGTTAGTCGAAAAGGGGTAATCTTTTTTTTTTAATAATAATACGCTAGGCTAATACCCAAGGCACCACCTTAGGCCTAAGTCATTATGCGACTTTTAAAGCCTTTAATTATAACTCAGCCATTGTTTTCAAATTCATAATCTCAAGTAACCGATTTGAGTTGATCTGCTACCATTCATCTCATCATATTCAGTTAGCTGAATAGTTATCCTACTTCTACGTTTAGTATATATATATATCTTGCGATTAGTTTCGCTTTTAAACTATCTGGATTACATTTTGATACGTATTAATTGATCTGGTAAAATCTGAGTGTAAAGTTAGATAATCCGATGTCTTATCTATCGTAATTATTAACTATGTTACGTGAGTATCGTTTGGAAGCGCATTTTCAAGATAATTAACATTCGCAAGATATTTTAACGAATATAAGATACTTCTGATTCCACCTATTATGAAATTAAAAAACGACTTCGTTATATTTGCATATTAATAACATGATGATATTTACAATGACGGTCCGACTAGTTTCGTCGTGCTTAGCATGACATCCTCAGGGACTAGTCGGACCGTCATTTTAAATATCATCATGTTATTAAATATGCAAATATAACGAAGTCGTTTTTTAATTTCATAATCAACAACGCATATTGCACTTGCAAACAGCTAAACCTTTGATTCCAGCTATGTGGGACTATTGTGGGTAGAATAAGTAGTTCACTTAAAAATGCTTTACCTTAAATCCCGGCAATTTAAATCAATCAAATGGTTTATCCTTTATTGTAACTAGAGGCCGACTCTCAAATATCGGAAACGGGACCACGAGGAAAGTGTGCAAGCTTTAATCTAAATGGAATCATTTCTCGAATTATTCTAAATAAATAATTGTCTGGAATAAGCATTCTTCGTCGTAACCGTGGCCTTCATTTCGGTTTCGCCGTAAAAATTTACTTGGTAAATGACTTTATTTTCCAGCGATGGCTCGTTTTAAGGTCTAAATCACCGAATAATCATTTCCCCCTCCCACCTCAATTTCAAAGTCGTCTTTCACTCGATAGATAACGAAAAAATGCGGTTAGCTTTTATTTATTGCTAAATAATAGACTACGAATAATGATGGGAAGAAATAGAACCAAAATAACTTTTGAGAGATTTATTTTCGCGTGTGTGGGATCGAGATTGTCGAAATTAGGTCTTAAAAATAGTTCATTTGTGGTGCGTGTTTCGAGTTTCGTGCGCGTTTTTTGGCCTATTCCGCTACGGGAAATGGGCGTTTATCCAGAGTAACCATAAATGGGAGCTATTTACAGGGCATTAGTCAAATTTGCGTCCCTCTTTGTACAAATGTAACAGTGGTGGTCTCATTTTGATCTTCAAACACGGCCCGAACGTGGACTGAATTTGAGTATAAGTGTCACCACGAGTCGTGTTTCTCGATGCTTCATTTCAAATGATTATTGATCTAACGCGATCTCAAATCTTTTATACTGCTCGACTAGAACTTGTAACACTATCAAACGCGTGTTAGCTTACCGAAACAGCAGTAGTAAACGTTATTGGTAGGACTGCGCGAATACTCGAACATCATCAAGTACTTGGCCTTTTTTGAGGTCGAGTACTCGAACTCGACCTCGAGTAAGTAATTGGAAAATACTCGTCGAATACCGAGTACCAAAAAATTGCATATTCGGGTACCCGATTACTTGAATAAGCTGCTCTCTAAACTCGTCGAGTATTTGTTTTTTTTTCTATCCACGTTGCTTCAAAGTTTAAAGAGGAGATTTTAAAACTTTTTGGGGGACAATTAACGGTACCTACAAAGTTGTGGAAACTGTGGTTCATTTAAATGAAAGGAATATTTTTCAGCATTGAAAGTTACTTTATACTCCTTTTAAATTTAATTTCCTAATGACTTGAATAAAACCAGCACCTAATCAAGTACTCGATAACCCGACTCGTTAAAAATATTACTCGGAAGTTTTTTTAGTTACTTGACTCGAATAAGAGAAAGTTTCCCGTTAATCAAGCACTCGATTACTCGAATCCACTTCAATATTACTCGTCTCGAATACTCGATGAAAATAATTGATACTTGATAACCGACTCGATTGCCTAAAACCATTAATCGCACAGCCCTAGTTATTAGATCTTGTAAATACCAAAAGAAACCGATATTAAGTAAGGGAAGCGCTATCAGTTGCAATTCTTTTGACCTAGCGAAATTAAATGAACGTTGAAAAATAAGATATTAAACTTAAAAAGTCAAAGCAACAAATCATACAAATTATGCTCTAAACATTTTAGCAGTTATTTGTAAAATACTCTTATCTTGATAAACCCCAATTAATATCTAGCATTATAGATGTTTTAAATGTCTTGTGCTATTATGACCAATACGAAAATGAAATTGAAACTTAAGTCTAAAACTAAAATATCAACCATTATTATTTTACTAGATCAGAAAATTGTTTGGTCCGATTGATTTGGTTCAAGTGGAGGTTCTTTTTGGAACCTAGGAGCAACAACCACAGCACCCCACGCAAGGAGAACGCAACCCGTCAAAAATCGTGCATTTTCTTGCGTACAATTTTCATTGGTTAGACGCATTATCGCCTGCTACCGTCGGAAGGGGAAATTTCGGAAATTGTCTTCCCCCCCGCCCGTAAAATGTTCAGCGTAAAGGCTCGTCCAATGAAATTTGTAAACAACACTGCGTTAACGTGTTTAAAGGCTAGCTGCGTTCTCCTTGTGTTTGTTGCTCCTAGCTGGAACTATCCCATATATTAATAAATTAATAAATAAAATAAGATACTAATTTCTACTCATTCAAGTTACAGTAATGCCTAAGGATATTTCCAATATGCAAAGTGTTTTAATTTGTATGTATATAGAGCCGTTAATTTATTCTCAAGATAAATTTGTTCCTCAACGGCACCTAGCACGACAACGCGCTTATGTACTTTCACTGTCTGGAAATAAGGAGAAAACGAGATTTATGATATCAAAAGACGACGGGAAGTTTTGGGTGAAAGGAGCAACAACACGTTCACTTTTTGGCCCACTTACACTTTTTTATTATTACTTTATCCCAGCTTTCTTATCGTAATCTTATTTTTAATAGACACACATTTTATATTTCTTTATTTCGCGTGAAACAAGGAGAGCTTTCCTCTTTCTGGAAAACATAATTCTTTCATTACGTTTTTTTCTAGTAATTGCGGTACCGGATAAAAATAAAATGCATTCTGAATAAGAAAAGAGATCGAATTTGAAAGCGCCAGTTCATTCGCGGTAATGTTTAGCTACTTCCTAGAACTTAAACTGTATCACTGTAATTACCCCGACAGAATGTATGTTTCGCGCTGTTTTTCACAACAAATAAACGTTTGTGTTCCGCTGAATGCCTAATTCCACTTTTTCGCTTCATTATTTTTAGGGTTGATTTATGGGGGACTTTTAAACTTTTCTTCAACATGTTGTTTAGGAATAAAAAACGACGTGTTTGATTGGTTTTTAATGGTATTCCTAGAAACCCATTAAAATCTCCATAATGATTTCTTAAAAATTCTAACATTGAATTAAAAAAAAATCTGAATAAAATATTTTACAAAATCGCTGATTATATTAACAAAAACCGGCGATCACGGATTTAACAAAATCGTTAATTATATTAAAAAATCGTCACAGATTTTACAAAATCGCTAATTACATTAAAAAAGCCGTAAAAGATTTTACAAAATCTCTAATTATATTAAAAAAGTCGTAAAAGATTTTACAAAATCTCTAATTATATTAAAAAAGTCGTAAAAGATTTTACAAAATCTCTAATTATACTAAAAAGTCGTAAAAGATTTTACAAAATCTCTAATTATACTAAAAAGTCGTAAAAGATTTTACAAAATCTCTAATTACATTAAAAAAGTCGTCAAAGATTTTACAAAATCGCTAATTTTACCCTAAAAATAGTCAATCAAATATTTAAAAAATCGCTAAATATAATTAATTATAATTCAAATACGATGAATTATACTAAATTCCATTGGAAATTGAAATTGTGATGAAAAAATATACAAAAATACATATAATAGAAAAATCTCGAACATTTGTTGTAAATCTCATAAATTATTAAAATTTCACTGGATTTTCAAATTAACACAACAAAATAAAACAAATCTCGAATTTTTCCTGTAAATCCAATAAATTATAAAATATCCATTGGAATTTGAAATGCATTAAATTATAAAAATTTTATTCGATATGGGAATTAGGTCAATAAATTCCGGAAATTAATTCAAAACAATACGTGTAATTTACAAATATCGTATGTCCAACTGTTTCTTATTTTATTTACGTCCTATTCTAATCCGTATTTCATCCTTTGAATATTAAACGTGATCGAAACGAATGGCAATATCAATTTAAATTGACCATTTTCTTCGGTCATCCATCATGACCTTGAGGATCGCTTCAAGGTCATGATGGCATCCCCTAGCGATCCACCTCTGAAGATGTTCCCAAAAAGCGTGAAAACGAGGTTAATATCCTAGATCGAATCTGTCCACGCGAACCGCAAAAATGAAATTAATACGAATCGTAACTTTTTTTCCTGTTCGTATCAAGATCAGTATGCTCGTCCCGTTCTCGCCCTCGTGTTTCCTGCAAATAAATGAAAGTTAATTAGCGACGCTTGATGAAAAATAAATGTACCGCCAGACCATCGACCCTCCCGTGTCCCGATCTCCCAAAAAATATTGTTGCGTCAATTGACCCGTTGGGGTAAGTCATCTGGATTCGAAATACAAAGAAGGCTACACTGATTTTACCGGCTCCCCGACTTTGGCTCAATTATCAAGTGTTAATACCATTTTGATCTACTCGTATCGCGAATGTCGCGTTGGCACCCTGGCAACCGTAATTAAAGCAGCTAACGGCATTACTTCCAGCGCGCGAACAACAATGGAAGGACGACTCTTGAGGTCATTGCCGGTTTCCTATTTCCTGATTTACGGGTCGCTGTTATTAATATTTTATTCTTTCTGACAAATTGAATTCCGGGGATTGCTTTTACATAGGAACTGACTTCATTTGATATTAAAAGACTAGAAATAACCTTTGACTTTTAAAGGTTAAGATCTAACTGCGATGGTCGTGTGGAAGTTTAAGTATTTGTTTAGTAATAATAATAATAATCAGCTAGGCTAATACCCAAGGCACCACCTTAGGCCCAAGTCATCTAGCGACTTATTATGCCATTAATACTGACGCTAGCATCTAGGAGCAACAAACACAACAGCCCACACAAGGAGAACGCAACCCGTCAAAAGTCGTGGATTTTCTTGTGTACAGTTTTCATTGGCTAGACGCTTTAGCGCCTGTTGCCGTCGGAAGGGGAAAATTCGGATATTGTCTTCCCCCCGCCCGTAAAACGCTCAGCGTAAGGGCTCGTGACGCTCGTCGAATGAAATTCGTACACAACCCTTCGTTAGCGTGTTTAAAGGTTAGATGCGTTCTCCTTGTGTTTGTTGCTCCTAGCTAGCATAAACTCTATTTATGTCTTATTCAACTTGTTAAAAAGTTCCACGCGCGTCTTGATATTTTAGCGTCAACGGGCTCGAGCGATTTCGCGCATGCTCTCTGAAATAAAACAAAAATGCGCGAGCCTTTTACGCTAAAATATTAAAGAGCGCGTGGAACATTTTAACAAGTTGAACAAGACATGAATAATTTATGCTAGCGCCTATTCAGGTGGCCGAGTTACAATGCGTAGGAGGGTGGTGGCAAGCCCTTCACATGCCAGGCGAGCCAACTAACTATTACCGTTAACCTCTACAAGATGTATGATTTAAAAGTTGCTCGATGGCTTATACCTAGCTGATTATTATTATTTATTATTATTTTATGTTTTATAGTTAATTTATTGATACCATAAATAAAATAAGATAATAAGTAGGTCACTAAGATAAATGGTTTAACTAATCTTGCATTTCTTCACGGTGTAGACATAAATATAGCGAAATAACGCCTTCCGGTAGTGATTTTGTTAACTCTACGTACGGGGATTTAATCTTTTCTGCTAGCTTTCTAGTCATTTTAAACCCATGCTTAATTAGAAAAGACTTTAAATGCCTTAAAAGAAAAACTAAAGGCTTACTTGGTAAAATAAATATTATTAAATCTATTACTTTTCGTTTTTTTAAATTATAATTTGAAAAATGTGAAATTTTGCATATTATCAGAATATTCGAATTTTTATTGGATGATCAATATAGCTTTATATCAAATAAAATAAATAGTAAGAAAAATGATACAAGGCTACAGTTGCCATACTTTTTATTATTACGTTACTTTTGATAATACTGGTACGGAAATACTAGTATGTTTTTTCTAAATTACTTTTAATTCTTACATTAAAGTTAAGTCTAACGAGGTATATTTTTGATATTGCTAATACGAAAGCTCATTAAATTGTTTTCAATTATCTTAATTTATTCACAAACCACAATAACGCCTCGCGGGCTCGATCAAATATCTTCTCAAATGACGAGATTACATTACTACATTTATACGCATTAAAGTATAATTACTAAATTAAACTAGAAAATTCAACGAGAGAGTTTGGCAACGTTTATTATGATACGGGACATTTTTGCAAACGTTTATTTTAAAATAAAACTGGTTTTCGAGATTTGACCTATATTTTCGCTGTATTAACTTAAATTGAAATTATTTCAATAAAATTGAGAGATAAAAACGTTTAAGGCACTTATTTCTTTATTTAAGTATTTTATACGCTAAAAAATATCGTTTTTTCGCCTCTGAGTAATTATATTTTGTTGCTACGCCAATTAAATCTTTAAATCTTGCTTCCGAACCTGGGGAAGTTTTGCAAAAACCAGTTTTACGGGGTCAAGGAATTAACATTTTTATGAAGCTGAAATTATCTGTGTATTTACGTAATTTGGTTACGGGACGGGGTTAAATATGGTGGTCGTTTTTGGGCGTTATGCCAATTATTCCACAAACTCTTCGGTAACCAATCTTGTTAACTAATTACGATGAAAACATACTTACCAAGAACGTATTAACGTTTTATAAGAACAAGTTATCGGTGGTATTACATTAGCGTACGCCTTGTTTTTATTTTATGGGCGGAGCTTGGTACTACGTCGACCTTGTTTTGTTAACTATTAATTGTCCACAAAAACTCGAAGAATATGATTGCCCGGATTTGCTACTGCATTTTTACTCAGATTTTTCAAATGTCGGTGTGACCCTTTAAATGGCCTATAAACCAGAGAACTTGGCGCTGTGTAACGTCCAGTGAACCGAGGGGCAGGTCACTTCCATTTTGGGTGCGTCTTAATCATAGTAAAATGATTAAATCAGAATAATCGTGATTAAATCAGGGTAATCAAGATTAAAAAATCTAATCATGATTAGAAAATATAATCACGATTTAAACGAGATTTAATCATTTTAATCAGATTAAATCATTTTAATTAAATTTAATCATTTTAATCACGATTTAATCAATAAAATCGGTAGAATCGAGATTTTATAACTAAAATCAAAACTAAAGTACGATAATTTAATATTAATTATTAATATTGATGGATCTATCGCAATTGTGTTTGATTCTAACCGCGATTTAATCATACTAATCGCGATTTAATCATTTTAATCAGGATTTAATCGTTTCAATCAGGATTTAATCATTTTAATCAGATTTAATCATTTAATCATGATTAAATGAGATATAATCATTTAATCATGATTAAATGAGATATAATCATTTAATCATGATTAATCGTGATTTAATCAACATAATCGTGATTAAATTGAATTTAATCAGCATAATCGTGATTAAATTGAATTTAATCATTTAATCATGATTAAATGAGATATAATCATGATTAATCGTGTATTAATCGTGTATTAATCAACATAATCGTGATTAAATTGAATTTAATCCAAATAATCACGATTAAATCGGATTTAATCTTTTGAGGGGTGCGTCGTTAATCAAGGAAGTGACCTGCCCCTCGCAGGGAACGAAGATAAGACCAAGGCCTCTCAAAATTTAAAAGATTTCATCATAACATTAACGCTTAGTTTGGCGAAATAATGCCAAATTATTGAAATGTTAAGTCGTTCCCCAGATGGCGTTCAATGGGTAAAATTTAAAGGGCGGAACTTTAGAGCGTACTTCATTCCACCACACTAAAAGCTACGGTAACTTGTTATCTTCCTTAAAGAAACGTCATAAATATGGCAGCTCATTTAACAAGCTACCAATGTTAACCAAACGTTTTGCATGGAAACTCTAAATATATTCTTAAAGATTTCTATACACAAAATTCTATAAAAATAACTATAAAATACCTTAAGCTTGGGTAACTTTTCTATACGTATTTATTTTACAAAATTAAGAATACCTTTAGAATAATTTTAAGTTGAAACCCTATACAAGTTCAATAACGATTTCTGCCATTAGATGGGGCAAGCATTTGTCAGCATCGCTTTCTGTTGATTATTTACGATAAGCGAAATTTGAACCTGTTACAGTACGCTTCGAAAATTTAAAAAAAAAAGATTTGTTACACGTTTAGAGGCGTTGAAAGTGAAAAGGATAGTATATAAAAACCTAATTTATTTAACGATAAAGATGACAAAATTTAACATTGGGTTTAGATGCCTCAATAAATTACTTTTTATAAAATAACTAAGCTCTTTATTTTAAAATATATTCTGACCTGGATCAAGTTAAACATTTTTATAATATTAAGAATGTACTTATTTCAACTTAGGGATAATGACTTTTTTATCAGAATCATTGTATTTTTATCAGAATCATTGTATTTTTATCAGAATCATTGTATTTTTATCAGAATCATTGTATTTTTATCAGAATCATTGTATTTTTATCAGAATCATTCTATCTTTTATCAGAATCATTCTATCTTTTTATCAGAATCATTCTATCTTTTTATCAGAATCATTCTATCTTTTTATCAGAATCATTCAATCTTTTTATCAGAATCATTCAATCTTTTTATCAGAATCATTCAATCTTTTTATCAGAATCATTCAATCTTTTTATCAGAATCATTCAATCTTTTTATCAGAATCATTCAATCTTTTTATCAGAATCATTCAATCTTTTTATCAGAATCATTCTATCTTTTTATCAGAATCATTCTATTTTTTTATCAGAATCATTCTATTTTTTCATCAGAATCATTCTATTTTTTCATCAGAATCATTCTATTTTTTCATAAGAATCATTCTATTTTTTCATCAGAATCATTCTATTTTTTCATCAGAATCATTCTATTTTTATCAGAAATGTCTATAGAACAATATAAAATCTATCAATCGCCAAAAGTGTACCTATATGACTCTGAATTATTCTTTGTAATGAAGTTAATCAAGAGTTTCTAAACTATCAATTTTGCATGTTAATTTCCAGTGTAAATGCACCGCTAAATGTCCATAAAAAATTGCTTAATCTCGTAACTAGTTCCGTTTGTAGATAAGGGTCTGGCTTAAAAAGTGGGCCTCCATTTCTTGTCCTACATGTCTGCCAGGGTCTTTCTATGCACCAAAAAATAAACCATTTAAAAAAGTACCTTTTTAAAAAAAAAATCGTTCCGGATTTTCATCATGTATCCGGTGGTGAGAACAGGCATACACTTCACCATTGACCACGCAAATTCCGCGAGCTCTCCATTTCCTGCGGACGAAAATAAAAGATAATACCCGTTACGCGCTGCTCCTTAAACGTATAGAATATTTCGTAAGAGTCGCCGCAGTCTGCCGTTAGGGAATTTGCTTGGAACAGCCGGGCTGTCGGGTGCCGTTCGCCAAGCGTATCGCCTAAGTATTGTTTGATCAGAGAATAGTGCTAGTGGTCTGGCAACACTCTGGGAGTACTGATTTCGACGTTAACTCGATAATTAACACCGAGATAGAAATCTCGCTTTTGCGTACGATGGGGTTTTACTCTTTTTCAACGGAGCAGCCAGTGTAATTGGGTTACGGAGATGCCTAGGGTTTGTATTGATTGGGATGGCCATTGAAGATGAGGATGAAATTCCAAGGGCTCCGACGTACGGGATGTTATTGGAAAAGGGTGTATTTCATTTTAAAATACTTTCGGTTGGAAAGTTTCCGACGATAATGGTTATTATGAGTATGTATTGTGTTATTATCTGGGATGTGATGAAATGTTTTGTGAACTACATCGCGCTCAATCGGATAAATCTGTTTTTTTTATTTATATTGTTTAGGTTTTAATGGGGAAATGGTGTTGGGTTTGATTAGCCGCTGTTGATGAAAACTTTCCCTTTTGAAAATTTTATTCGTATTGGTATAATAGTTTTTCGCTTTCGGAAAAAGCTTTTGTTTGCGTTATTTGTCGTTCTATTAAAGTGGATTCTAAGCGCGTTAGCTTGCGAAACTATCTTTTGAAAACTACAAAAAAAATTTAGGTAGACTAAAAATTTACGATTGAAATCTTAATTATTAATTTTAAAGCCCATTTTTATATTGAAGAATACAATTGAGTTCTTGATATTGAAGTTAGGGTATGAACTGAGAACAAACAAACGAGTATCCCCATGTTGCCATGATGTACTCGTTTTCGATTTTTGTGGACGGAGCTTAATTAAACAATATCGTTGTCGTCATCTGTAGGTTAATAATACTACTACATTTAAAAACCGTGAAATGCATTATAGTGTAAATTAATGTAATTTTTAAATTTTTATATTCATTATTTATAATTCAAGTTAGTAAGAGTAATATAATTCAAATGAATTACTTTTAATATAAATCATTATATTTCACATTTAATTACCAAACAATTATTATTTATATTAAACTTTTTAAATAAATTGTTTAATGTAAAATATATTAATACATGTATTCAATATTTTTAATATTAAAAATGTAGTGGCAATTCAGTCAACAGAGGACGCCACGAAATGGTTAATAGACGGGGATTGAAAAATAAGTAGTAGATCACGGCATACCACCACAATTATGTTTATTACCCGTATTAAATTTAGTCAGCGCACGGTAAGGACAGGTTTACACTCTATAGGTGGTCTTCTAGCGCGTGCTTGAACTTTCGAAGAGATAGTTCCAGATTTTGTGTTTGTTTACGGTAGCGCCCTCTTCAGTTTGTGAGTGCGAAAATATGGCAGTCATCGCTTACACCGTCGTTCCCCTCCAAACATTTTGAATTTCCATACTGATGTAGCTGTTTATTAAATTAAATTTTCTAACAGCCAATGGGGGATTTCTAACCTTATCACGTCATAAGATGAACTACAAAATAAAATTATTTATATGTAAAACCACATTGGAATCGGTGTTAACAGTTTTATGTGGAAATATCCCTTTAAATTGCGGATAGCTTACCGGTAGCACCATTACTGACTATCTTTTTAAAATATAAAAGTTTTTGAGTCCTTACCGCTCAAATTTTTAATTAACAAAATTTTTATAATCGTTAACTTTCAGAATTATACGTTTTATGTTGGAAAATTTTCCATATTTTTCCGAAAAAAATAAAAACAAGTTTTAATTCCATGATTAGTCTAATATATTGTTTGCAAATTTAACTAAAGCGGCATTTTCGCCTCATTTTTTCGAATCTAAAAGTAAAGCTAAACCTCCAGACTAGTTTAAACTGATTAACAATGTAACACTATTAAAATAATGCTTTGTAGTATGTTTACTGTTATTAGACATTTTATCTCGATAAAAAGTAAAAAAAAAAACCCTTAAAAAGAAAATCGGAAAATTTTCCAGAACTTTATCCGCATTTTATTTGTCCGAAAAATTAACAACATTAGTATTATGTACATTCTAAATACGGTATAATATCAAAATTTATCCCCCCACTGGTTAAAGGGGTTTTTCTCCGAATTATTCGGTTTCCCCTTTTCATAAAAACTTGTAGAGGTAATAGTCAGTGCAGGGAGCTGTTGGCTCGCGTGGTTAGAAGACCTTCCCACTAATTGTAACACGGCCAATTGATTTAAAGATATTAAAAGTCGCTAAATGATTGGGGCCTAAGGTGGTACCTTTTGTATTAGGCTAATTTTAAAATTTTTAATTGAAATGAACTTAAAATTTCAGTTGCAATAACTAAAAAATAGACTTTTCACTTTTTATTAAGCATTTTTCATGCTCAAGATTCAGTACTATGGAAGCTAACCACCTTAAATACTATTGTCAACTTCAACGAAAAACTTAATAGAATTGCATAACTTAACCAAAGCTAGTTGACAGTATAAAAAAAGCTTTGACTATTCAGGGTGTTTCAAAAGGTTATGCAAAAACTTTAAGGAGTTGTAAGGGTGAGTTGAGAAATATGCCTGTTTTTTCCTCAATTTTCCTACGATGAGTGAAAAGAGCGCCAGAGAGCTTCAAAGTGTGGCCTACTAGCCCCTGGAAGTAGGCTGCAACCAGCGCAAAACCAAGCAGCAGGGAAACGCTAACATTAAGGTGTGGGTTCCTGTGACAGGTAAAAAAAGGACTTTGTAAACAAATCGAGGTAACCAGTGTAAAAAAGTAAACTTAAACCGTATTTAAAGTCCCTGATGCTTGGTTTCGCGCTTATTGCAGCCTACTTGCAGGGGCTAGTAGGCCACACTTTGTAGCTCTCTGGCGCTCTTTTAACTCATCGTAGGAAAATGGTAAATAAACAGGCGTACCTCTCAACACACCCCCTACAACTCCTTAACATTTTTGCATAACCTTTTGAAACACTCTGTATAATTGAAATGAATTTTGCAATATCTGGAACCAGGAAAATATACATTGAGTTTGACATAACAGATCCCCAAATAATATGAATGGGTAATGACGCACGACTCGGAGGGACTTTTGCGGGGTTTCTCCGTTTGCAACCGCGATACCCTTCAAGTTGCTCGTTGATAATAATACTAGCTCTTGTTTATTTAACCCTGCAAAGCTCAAATATAACAATAGATTTCCCTGGAAACCGTAGTTAATTCCCATAGATTCGAAAGGATAAGTAGTCTTCGATAATTGGCATTCGTTCCCTGGTGACGATATATCGGGTTTCGTAGATATTTCTAAGGATTACGTCCAAATAATTTATTTTCTTAACACTCAGCTCTATAATTTTTCGCTTCGCTTTATAGTAGTCTACGCGTATGGGAGTGGTTCAGACAGATTTAAACTCGGATAAAAACAATTTAAATGCGGGTTTCAGTACACTGGCTAAATTTCTTTATATTGTATCTCGCTTTGAATTTTGATGTAGGCCCCAAGGGTGTTGGGTGTGTGCCTCGGATTTGTTCTTGACCAACTATTAACGTCTCTAGCACGGGTCAATTTTCGCCTTGAATTATTTAACACGTACAAATCGCAAAGGATTTTTTTAATATAATTTGAGCAAGTTTTCCCGTAAATTGACGCATTAACAGTGTCGTTTATGCCGTCTAGGATTTAAATTAGCTTAATTAGGTTTGTTTCAACCGGTTTTAGGTACGTATTCTTTTGTTGCAATCTTCATTGTTACCACACTCTAAACTGTGTTTAGTTATATATCCGAAATATTATTTGAAAACAATATATTAGAGCTTATTTTAATGCTAGATTTAAGTTGTCGAAATTATAGTTCAAAATAGTGGAATTACGTGTCTTTTAAGCCATACTATAACCACCTTAAAGATCTAGGGTATAGCGTTTTCGAAATAAATTATTATATCTAAACCATTTTATTTTATACCTTAAATTGTTTTACCCACTTAAACGAATATTACCAGGAATCTATTATATAAAAATATATACAACTAAATTATTGAGGTTTTAAATCAATAATAAAAAGTTCAATATGTCAGATGTTTTGGGGAAATATCGAAAATTTCTTCTCCAACCCCATATACATCGATCAATCAACTATGGACCCGCAATGTCAATGGACAAACGGTTTCCTACGTATAACCTATAGAATTGAAATTCCAAAAAAATAACAGGATTCAAAAGTTTCATCAATATATTTTCCTTCTTTGCATAAAACGAGGCGCTTAAAAGCTAAATAAATATATAACTTTTTTCTTACAGGCCCTTAATACATTAAACTAAAGTGAGCTTAATAAGCTCGACCGAATTTCAAAAACCGAAATCCCAACTAATATTTCATCCCAAATAACACGCTAAAATATTAAGTTTCCTCTTGAAAATACGTTTTTTTTTGGCGGGTACTGTAATAAATATAACTTTTCTTTACAATACGCTTCATATTGACACGATAATAATACTAAATTACTAGCGCAACTCGAAGATTTTAGGTAAAGTATTTATGGTCAAAAGTAGAACTATACGTTCATTTTCGCGTCAAGAAATAAACCACGTTGTAGACTCGTAGATGATAGCCCAAATAATTGTCTCTAGGAAACAATGGGGTCTAGGCTATCCTTCTCACTGTCAACTATGGTTGGTACGAGCGTTCAAAAAATGTACAAGGTCAATGCCAAGCCTCATTAGCTTCGCGTGTGACAATTTCGGAGGAGGCGAAAATTCCAAGTTTTCTCATAGAATTGTGCCCAAAGTTTGCTCGTATTTTGGTGGATTTCATTTTTATCGGTTTGAAAGTTCTCGATGCGTTGCGAAGAGTAACTTTTCACGCCGTCTTGAATTCTGTCCCGATTTCGTCAGTTTCTCAAATGGGCTTTCTTTTTATTTCATTTTTGTTTCTTTACCCACACCCAAAAATGCTATTATATTTTCATTTTTTTTTCTATATATCAATTTTTAAAATATCCGAGGCGTTACTGTTTTTGTTTTTGACTTTGGTCGGCCGAATTACCTTGTAATTTATCATAAATATAGTATACCATTGATTAATTTGGTGTTTAATTAGGGGCTGGTTCATCGAATTTCCTTTCCTAATGTTTCGATATAATTAATTTTGTTGATGGTAATTCAAGTATTATTTATTAGAATTTTCTGATTCATTAGATTAAAATGTAATACGTATGTTGACCTTTTTTAATAGTTAGACTCGTTTTGTTGAAGTCCTTGGAATTTAAATATATTACACATTTCCAAACATTTATATGATACCTAAGGGGTATTTATTAAATTTTAATTTTTTTTACAGATGTTTGATGTTTATTTAAATTTCTATACGTAATCGATCTTTATAAATTTTGTTAGAAAAAACCAAATTAGTGTTGTTAATTTTCCGGAAAAATAAAATGCGGAAAATCTTCCGCAAATCAAAAAAACAAAAACATCTTATTTTACTTCATTATCACACTTGTGACAAATGCTTTCAGAATCGCGGATAAAACAATATTATGCTCAATTTTTGGATAGTAAGACAAGCCCATTGTCAAACTAGACATCAAAAAAATGTTTGGTAAGAGATATCATAACCCACTTAAAAGCTACGAACTTCAAATTAGTCCTAATTACCTTTTTGGGTGAAACCATCTTCTTAGATATAGGAGTCTGGAAAATTTGCAATTTCTGCCCATTGTTATTGGAACATTGTTTACTTCATAAACATATCTGTCGAGTTTGGGTGTAGTTAGGTTTGGAATAAACCCTCCCTTTGGAAGAAAATAGGTGGGATGACATTTTGTAGACATAAACATTACGTGCTTTATTTTTTTACGTAAGACTTTCGGGTGTATCCGTCTTGGGATGCCAAATGCACTCCCGAATAACCTGGCGTGGTTTTACGTTGTCTTATGATTAATGATGATCTACGTTAAAATGGCTCAACACCTGTTGAAATGATTCTATTTATAATTTAACGCGAAATTTATCAAGAATTGTATTTTAATATACGTATACATCCTTAATCTGATGTTGAATTATCGGCTCTACCGAAAATCTTTTTAAATTATCGTATAAGAGCCAGAAAAATATCGATTTCAGAAAATTATTATCGTACGCCTGAAAAATGGCGGTAAATTTGAATTTTATGCGAAATACTGACCTAAAGTTCGAAATACTGACCTAAAGTTCGACCAACAGGTTTTGGGACGCCATGGACCTTTATCGGTTGTAAATATATTCTTTTCATTGTATATAATAATTTGTTTGTGTATATTTTTAATTGTGGCCTGACCAGCCTTTATATTTTTATTATAATTAATCAAATACTTCTATAACCCTTTATTTTATTTCTCCAATGTAACAATTTAAATTTAATCATTATTATATAACCTTAACCCCTAGACAACTAAACCAATAATTTAACTTCCCTAATAACATTTAAGTATAATCCCACACATATTAAAAATTGTTACAAGGTGATACCATAAAATAAAACAATAAAAAAATTAAAAGTATAATTTTGTTTAACTGCATCATGATTTTAAGTTTTTTAGAACTTTATTGCCACGCGCGTTTCGCATGTGAACTACAAATTCGAAAATCTTTATCGACTTAAGCGCGCGCTCTCCATTTTCAATAGCTATAGATAGTGACGTAGAAAAAACATTCACACGTGACCTCTAGTATTTCATAGAAAAACCTATTAAAATGTATTTAAAAAAATGCAGTTTTAACTAGTTTCAGCCAAATTAAAAACATTATCGTACGTAATCGTACCTTAGCGAACATTATAGTACCTTAGCGTACCTTAGCGAACGTTATAGTACCTTAGCGTGCCTTATCGTGCCTTAGCGTACCTTAGCGTACCTTATCTTACCTTAGCGTACCTTATCTTACTTTATTTTACCTTATCTTGCCTTACCTTGCCTTATCTTGAATTAACTTACTTTATCTTACCTTATCTTGCCTTATCTTACCTTATCTTACCTTTGCGTACCTTACCTTATCTTACCTTATCTTACCTTATCTTACCTTATCTTAACTTATCTTACCTTATCTTACCTTATCTTACCTTATCTTACCTTATCTTACCTTTGCGTACCTTAGCGTACGTGTAATCTTAATTGTATAAAAATGCGTACTCCATAGTACGACATGGAAAATATCGTACGTCCTTAAAATTATCTTGAAATATCGTACGTTCTTAAAATTATCTCGAATTTATCGACTTGTACAATAAAACTATGTTGAGACGATCCGTGGGCATCACGGTCAATGACGTCAGTTTTAAGGGAACCAATGAGATACCTTGCGCAGTTGATTTTAGTTAGGAGGGAGGAGCTTCCTGTTCGAGCGTAAGGGATTGGAAGCAAAGCCAGAAAAACGTTTCAACAGAGTCATTCTCTCGAAGTAGAAATGAATCTATTGTCGGTGATACATATCGGGTTTTTTCCATCGAAATGATAATACGAAAGTAGATTGCAGTGACGCTATTCGGGGCTCGCGAAGAAGAAGCAAAGTTTTCAGAGCGCGGCGTATGATGTTTCTGGGGAAAATGATACGCTGATGTTGAGACATAATGGTTGTTTGATTAGAATCTGATCAACTTGGAATTTTAGTGGGTTGTAACGCTCAATTTTTCAATCTGGCTTTATTATTTAGTTTTTTCCCCAATTCTTTTCCCTATAAAGCGTATTTATCGAGTGGGGATCGGATAGATCTTTTTTTTTGTTATTTATTTTTTTGAGGATGGACCCAATAAAGGCATTTCTTGCTTAAGTGAGCTTGACGGTCAATGTTGGAACCCCCCGATTACCCAAACCAGAATTGGAGACGCTGCGAGTGGGTATGGTTATAGATCGAATTGGCTTCATTCTTTTAGTTTTAGTCCCATTCGACCGAAATCCCATTCGACCGAAGGCGGTTTTTGAGGTGTCCCATTCGACCGAATTCCGCCGAAACGTGCGGTTTTTATGTGTCCCATTCGACCGAACGCTGCTATATAAATTGGCTTTTGCTATGTTTTCAATTTAGTTACTGAAGTCGTTTACAATGGAGCATGGAATGATAGTACATACCTTATAAATAAAATACCAAATCACCCCGCCAATTGGGCTACATTTTAAAATTATTTCGGTCGAATGGGATTCGGTCGAATGGGAATAAACGATTCTTTTATGGTATTATTTGGTATTTGTTAACCGATTCGAAGTTGGTAAAGGATTCCCTAACCGTGCAAAACTATGGGGTAGGTACATTTGTTCGAATTTCAATCGTCCGAACGGTGGAACAAATGTTCGAATTTCATTCGTCCTAACCGCCGAAATAACAAATGTTTCAATTGTTCGAATTGGACAACTTGTTTGTTTCATTCGTCCGAATCGGTAGCATCACTTGTCCGAATTCTGTCGCTAAATTAGTATTTATTTTGCTGGCATTATAATGTCTAATCATTTTATCCTATTATGTCTATTTTTCCTTTGGTCGATATAGTAAGTGGGAATTGCGTTGAATGTTGTGGATATTTTAGGTTAGGTTAGGTTAGGTTCACGTTAATGTTACTATTTTCTTATATTAACAATATTAAAAAAAAACAACCAATTCCTAATGTTCGAAAAAAAGGACAAACGATTATTCGAACAAATGAAATTCGCCAGTAAAGTTAACATAAATTGAACGACTAAATCACCAACAAAAGTTGTGATAAATTTTTCGGGCAAATGAAATACGTTTTCGGACATACGATCCTGTTTTCCGGCATTCGGACAAATGATCATTTGAACATTTGCACCACCGTTCGGACGAATGAAATTCGAACAAATGTACCCAAATCATAACTATTGGTGGTGGTGATGGTGAATAATACAGTGGAAGCTATAACCCCGTATAGGTCCCCGGGAATCGACGAATGCTCTGCAACGGCACTCGATATAAATTTAATCCAGGCGTCATTCTATTGGTATTAGTTATCTCTATCTACCTATGCCAGTGCCGATCCGCGGTTTTTAATCAAAGGGGTAAAATCAAGAGTGCTAGGATTAAAAAGCTACTATTGTGGCTGTGCCATCTAGTTTCTTCGTGATTTCATTCATTTGGTTGTTCTTTACCCAATCAGTTGTGTACCAAAAAGGGGTTGGACTTTGAAGGAGACCCCCTTGATTTCGCCAATTCTATGTTAATTGTTTCGAGTTACTTGTATGTAGTCCGGGAAATATCGGGAAATTTTAAAATGGGTTTTAAAAGTCATAGAAACGTCAGGATAATTTTAAGAATTAGTAAAAAGTCAGGAGATTGAAAATTTCCTTAAAACGTTAAGTTGTTTTAAAAAACTACGACTCGAAAATGACTTGATGCCACGTCCAAATTTGGATATAACACATCCAGTTGGAATCCAATTCTGCTTGGATCACATCATTTTGATAACGTTGAATGTCATACATCGTATTTCTATCAAGTATAATTGTAATATTCGATCAAATTCTACATTGCATCTGCCTATAGTTTCGGATATAATTTTGTAATAAAATTCGACCCACCATTTTCTTAAAGGCCTAGGTTTTCTTCTGCCTGTTTTCCTTTAAGTTTACTTCCCGCCGCGCAAATATCCTGGTGGTAGGCCACCGCACAACACGTTGGCCTACCACCAGGATATTTGCGCGGCGGGAAGTGAACTTAAAGGAAAACAGGCAGAAGAAAACCTAGGCCTTTAAGAGCACTTTGTTTAGATTTAAGTTAGCTCTTAAGCGTCTACGTATACCTTTTTTACACGTGAACTGATGTAAAGAATTCGGCTAACACTTTATCATTTCCTCTTACTTGTTAGAAGAATTTGGGGAATAAATGTCGAAATTGACGAGTGATATAAAGGAAGAAACTTTCCTTGTAAATTTTAATTGCACCTTGCAAGAATATTCTGATTAACTCGCTTCATTAAACGAATCTTTGGACACTTATGTAGGTACGTGATTTACATTGCCGACAATTCCTGGTTCCAATTAGGAACGATTTAAGGATTCCACCCTCTATTTCAGGACTCCACTTTAATAAATATTTAGAGCAGCGCGTTTTTTTTTTCGATTTCGGAACCGTTTGGGGAGACAAGCTAGAATACGAAGATCACTTGAAAAATGACCAATTTTATTTTCTACGGAAACTGCTTCTGTCTCGGATGGCAATTGACACCGATTCATCTCCAACCGTCCGTGAGAATTTATGTCAACCTTGAAGAAAAAATATTTCTTATATTTCCGAAAATGGGAATAGGGTTTTTTAACCAATACGACATGGTTCCTCTACGGGCGCCGCCATTTTGACGACTATCTTAGCTTCGGTAGTTGAATGCGTGGGACGATGGCGTCCCCCTTAATAATACCGGATAAAATGCCCTATCGAAATCGGCTCTCCATCTAAAATCTACGTAATTGTCGGGATATTACCGTACCCGAGGATGGTTTGAAAATAGACTATTCTTCAGGTTGATGGTGTAGTTAAGGCTTAGTTGATGGTACAATTTGTACGATTTGATGACGGGCCGGGATGTCTGATGAGTAGATACGAAGTTGGTAGCGTAAATAATGGGGAGGATTTTGAAAAAGTGGAATTTTTTCGGCGCGCGGGAGAGTTTTTTGGTCGTTTCTCAGTCTCGAAGCGTGCTCAGTGGAAAGGAACGGAGGGTGCTTGTAATTAGGGGCGAAAGGGGGGCGAGCGGGGAACGCGGTTTTTTGGGGGAATACGCCTGATATTTTGGTTACTCGATTTCCAAAAGTTAAACCGACGGGAAGGGGTGTTTTACGCTCTCGGATTCTGGCGCGTTACTTCCAGCGGCGTTATGAATGAATACTTCTTCGCCTTTGTTCATCGCGTCGCATTGTCAATGTTGTGTGGATGTTGAAACCTACCTCTAGTTATATTGATTGATTCACGCTGATTATTGCTCAATTATTCTGTGCTTGTATAAGAAACGTTCTAACAATGGATTATCAACGATGATTTTTGACACTTTGGATTATTAAAAGGTATGTTTTGGCCATTTGTTAAGGTGTCTTGGGGTCCATTTGTCCAATCCTAAGGCCTGTAAAGATGGCCTTGCCGCACGTGGAATGTTTTAAAACGATATTAATGTAAACAACAATAGTTTTTGATTTTAAGAGGATAGTATCACCTTTGCCTTATTTATTACAACCTTTTTATTTTGGTTTTTAACACATTCGTACAAATCCAGTACACTCTAAAGAAAAATGATTTTAAAAATCTTGAAATGAACTTGAAAATCCCGAAATTTGGACTTGAAAAACAGTTCCAAAATTTAGAAATCACCCTATAAAAATAGAAATATTGTTCTCTGAAATCTCAAAATTAGGTTCTGGTTTCTGAAATCACTTTTAGATTTAAAATCCCGCAAAATTTGCAAATGCCATCGACTTGGAATACGAATAGTATAATAAAATTATTCGGAAATTTTTAAACCTAATAGTTAATTATTCATATTTTATTAAAGCTACACCCTCAAATTTGAGCTAAATATGCTTAATTCGCACCAAATATCTTCAAGTCATTGACTAAAAGTCAGCCAAAATATTTTAAGCCCTTAAGTAAGCCTTTTTGGGCTGATTTCGGTTGGTATTTGACCCGGCCACCGGTAAATAAGGCATTAAAAGTCACAAGCTGACTTGGGCCTGTGGTGGTGCCTAGGGTATTAGTTTAGCTAATTATTATTATTATACGCTTCAATATGGATTTGTTTATTTTGAATAGTATAACCACTACGTTATAGCAAAATGACCCTAAGCATATTTTTTTTGACTAGGCTTAAATATTATTATCACAATATTTGTCTCGTAAATCGTGGAGCTACCTACAGAATTTATTTTTAACTAATAGCATTTAATCACACCCTCCTTAGATTCACAAATGACCAAATCCTTGACACAAATCGGAATAGCGTATAACCGCCAAAAAATAACAATTCAGTTAAATCAGTATTATATAAAATTACAATAGAAATATAAGGGCCCTTAAAATAATCTCAATGGACTGTTTGGTATGATCGCGAGCCAGGAATATATAACACCCGCGTGGAACCTCTCATTTCCCTAAAAAGAGGGTCAAAAACTTTATTTTATAGCCATTTTCGATTCCACACAGCACGGCCCACACGATGTTCTAGGTATTATTCGCTTTTTGATCCCAAATTCCGATTCCGTTCCCCCTTGTTCCCGCCTTTTCAATCGAGCTGCAATGTGGGCCAGTAGTGGCTCATGTGTATCTATATATTTTAAACGCATTCCTCCTTCTAACAAAGTTTACGGCTTTTTGCAAACCCTTTTTTTGGGTGATAACCTTAAAAAGCATCTACCTCGCGTGAAAGGAGCATTTACATCATAATGGTGCGGAAAATTAACGCGTTTCCAGGTGTTGTACGGGTAGTAATAATTTGCCTCTTTAGCCGTCCATTACGTTGGGGGGGGGGATATGAATTGTTTTGGTAGCTCTTTTGTACTGTGGTTTAATCTGATTGCTCTCTTAAATCTGGGAGATCATTTAAATATTTCGCTATTTTGGGGTATTTTCAACGAAAAGTTTTGCGAAAATGTAATAAAATTACTTTAAATTATCGAGGTTATTATTAAAAAATCAAGTTAATCATTAAAGATATTAATACTGAAACTGTTAATTTTTAATTTTAATTTTAAATCATAGCTTTATTTTCCGTAGAAGATAAATTTAACTATTAAATATATTAATAGCTAAAATTTAAACAGTTAAATTAAAATGTAAAGCTTGATTTTCCGTATAAGATAAATTTAACAATTTAAATAATTAATCATTAAAAATGCATTAATCGTTAAAATTCTAATAGAAATATTAACAGTTCAATTAAAAATGCATAGCTTGATTTTCCGTATAAGGTAAATTTAACAATTTAAATAATTAATCATTAAAAATGCATTAATCGTTAAAATTATAACAAAATATTAACAGTTAAATTAAAATACATTTTCCGTAGAAAATAATTTTAAGAATTAAAAGTATTAATCGTAAAAAAATATAATAAAATATTAATAGCTAAATTAAAATAAATAGCTTGAATTTCCGTAGAAGGCTAATTTACTATTAAAGATATTAATCGTTTAAATTAAAATAAATAGCTTAATTTTCCGTAGAAGGTTAATTTACTATTAAAGATATTAATCGTTTAAATTAAAATAAATAGCTTAATTTTCCGTAGATGGTTAATTTACTCTTAAAGATATTAATCGCTAAAATTAAAATAAATAGCTTGATTTTCCGTAGAAGGTTAATTTACTATTAAAGATATTAATCGTTTAAATTAAAATAAATAGCTTAATTTTCCGTAGATGGTTAATTTACTCTTAAAGATATTAATCGCTAAAATTAAAATAAATAGCTTGATTTTCCGTAGAAGGTTAATTTACTATTAAAGGTATTAATCGCTAAAATTAAAATAAATAGCTTGATTTTCCATAGAAGGTTAATTTACTATTAAAGATATTAATCGCTAAAATTAAAATAAATAGCTTGATTTTCCGTAGAAGGTTAATTTACTATTAAAGGTATTAATCGCTAAAATTAAAATAAATAGCTTGATTTTCCGTAGAAGGTTAATTTACTATTAAAGATATTAATCGCTAAAATTAAAACAAATAGCTTAATTTTCCGTAGAAGGTTAATTTACTATTAAAGATATTAATCGTTAAAATTTAAATTAAAAAATAATAGTTAAATTAAAATACATATACATACAATTTAAAATTTAAGACTCTTAAGATCGAACCGTTAGGTTATTGAACACAATATCTTCGATAAAATCTTCTGGCAATTGAGGGTATTTGCCCAATGATCTGTGTTAACAAATCGAAATTACGCAGCCAATAAACCCGATAACGATCGACTATTTAACCTTAATCCCTACAAACAGCGCGCGCTCACTTTTGGGTTTGTTTATCCGCTTGACAATCTTTTGTTCTAATGAGAGTACGACACTCAACCAACGCGTCGATCGAAACTAACCCCAAGAGGGACGTAGACACGTCAAAATTTGCGTGGGCATGCGTGCGGAAAGACGAACGACTTGCGTCTTTAACGTTAGAAAGTTTGACGCTTGTTGAACCCCCCAACGTTCAACACACTCTTCATTGAGACAAAAGAATCGACAAGGACAATATTTTTTTATATTCTCGACAAGCCAAGATTAGATACCGGTACATCCGGTGTTCGGAAATTATTCCTCTTTCATTATAAAACACCGGTCATTTTTATTTTCCATTTTCGTTTGTCTATATATGTACAATAAAATAAATTGTTCTTTAACCCCGCGTCTTCGAGGGCTCTCTGTCGTTGCCATTGTTACGGATTTGAGACTGGATGGAATGGATCCCCCTTTTTCCTGGCAAGACATCTTTTTATTATTATTATTATAAGAGTCCCACGAGCTCTCTTGAAGCGAAAGTTGAAAGTTCGAAAACCCTTTTTTCATTATTTTCTAGAGGTTTATGGTCTAGAGATATTTGATGGCGTGTGGTTTTTGACTCGAGGCGGGGTATGCTCCTAAAATAGATTCTTCTACCCGATGTCATTTTGGTTCTTTGTTCTTTAACAATACGACTCGTTTGCATATTTTAAACGTTTTAGTTTGTCTGCAAAATAACGTTAAAATATATAAATATTGAAAGTGCATCTTTGTAGGCTGGAAGCTGAGCATATATTTCGTGAGTTTATCCGCCTAACCGTGTAAAATTTAAAAATTACACAACCTACGGATATTTACTTTACTATAAACCTTATTTTCCCCCTGATATGACGTATTTCGTATTTTTATTTCAAAACGTATTTTGAATAAGCAGCAGTATTACTTTAAGCGAATAACATACATAAATGTAGAGGCAGGGTTCGCTGGTTTAAACTATAGTGATTTAAAAAAAACAATGGTTTTTTAATAATTTGTTTTTCTAAATTAACTAAAAATTATTCTTACCAAAATGATTACATTTCTAAAACATTTAAAAGCTGACCACATTTCCTTAATTTTCAATACCTTCCTTAGGTTTTCTCGTGTAGTATAATCCGAAAACATCCCGTCCCTTCTTCATCCTATATTTCACTTTATTTTAGCTACTGTTTTTCGATAAGAATCCTTATTTTTGCTTATGCTTTTTCCTATATTTACCTTTAAAATTGCCTATTTTTTCTATAAAATTTTCGAGGCATTTTCCTCTACTTGGAATACTTATCCTGCCGTATCGCGTATGGTAAGATCACTCTGACGGCTTTGACCCCGCCTACGATAAACTAAATCCCCTCTGCGCGCGCTCCCCTCTCACGTTGTTGTTCAAGTTAAGTTAACATAGTGACGTCAAAAAAAACCGTCAGTCACATCGAGACGAAAATCTGCCGCGATAAGCGTTCCAAGTGGAGGTATGGATTCCTGCTTCTGATGATAAAAAGTTGACTTTATACAAATAAAGGGTCAAACCCTGCTTCCGCAATTCTCAAATTCAATCGAACATTATAAAGACGCGGAACAAAGATATCGCAACGACGTAATCCACCCAATGCATTCTTAGACACGCGGGTTAAAGCACCTTATGATAATCAACTCCCGAATATTTGAAGAAAAAATAAAAACTATACTCTCTAACAAAACGAATGTCCTAGAAAGGTCTCTGCAACCTTATACCGAGAGAAAGCAGTGTAATTTCAAAGTCACGACGCCAACAAAGAAATTGAGGGTGAAGGAGATGGAGAGCGGACTGAACTCGTGGCCACTATAATTATATCGCCCGTCGCGAGTCCGTCTCCACCCACGCATTAACGTCTTTCCTTTTCACTCAAAGTTTTACGTACCCTGATCGAGTTATTTGATACTGAAAGCTTTTAAAAATCTGACTATATTTAATCCTAAATTCCTAGGAGCAACAAACACAGCACTGCCCACACAAGGAGAACGCAACCCGTCAAAAGTCTAGCATTTTCTCGCGTACAGTTTTCATTGGTTAGACGCTTTAGCGCCTGCTGCCGTCGGAAGGGAAATATTCGGAAATTGTCTTCCCCCCGCTCGTAAAACGTTCAGAGTAAAGGTTCGTCCAATGAAATTTGTACACGACACTGCTAGCGGCGTTCTCCTTGTGTTTTGTTGCTCCTATATTTAATCCCACTTTCAAATATACTTTATTCGTAGTTCATCAAAAACTCACTTCCGCTTTTGAAAAATATTTCGAAATTAATGTTTTTCCCATTCTTTAAATATTAATATTTTTTATATATTTACTTTTGGGCGTCATTTGGTAGGGCTGTTAACGTTACGATTAGGCGCGGTTTGCGCTAAAATGTGTTGGAAAATCTTTTAAATGTTTTTCAATTTCGACTGGTATGTACCGTATAGTCTAGAGGAAATCGCGTTCCGCTTGGTCAGCTCGGCAGTTTTCAGACCGGACACGCTAGTTCTTTAAAAGATTTTAAACGTGTTTACCCTATATGTAAAAAACGTTTTTAGCTCGTACGCCTTTTAACAAACCCACCATCGAAATTCATTTAAAACTCAACCGATTTTTTTCCTCGGGTAATCTGGTTTAATTAGGGCTGGTGTAAATGAAATGTTAGGCCTTTGGGGTATTTTAAAAATCCTAATATTATCTTTGGGGATATTCTTTACGGTGAATCTTCGATTGGAGGCGCCAAGACTGTGGATTTTTTGCCCCCAAAAGAAATTTCGTAATAATTAATCTCTTCAAAAAATTATTTTTCCTTAACGGAGATGTTTATCAGTAATTGACGACTTTTAAAATTAATTTTGCGCGCGTTAAAAATTCACTGAAAAGAAGCTGACAGTTCATTTCGAACTCGTATTAGTTTCGAAGAAATCGATTTTTTTCTGAGCATCTTGAACAAGAGCTTTTTCTTAAACAGTTCTTTTTTTTTAAACTGAGGGTTTGTTTCTTTTTAAGCTTTATTTTGATAAAAACCAAATCCTTCATCGACAGTGAAAAACTAAGTTTGTTGATCTGTTTTTGTTCGTGAGAACCGCTTGGTACTTATTTAATTCCCAATTCTTTTAAATCTGTCTTTCATGGTTTTTCGTTTTCTTCAATTCTTTGATTTTTTCTTAGTATTTTAGAATGTTTACTTTTTAAATTGAGAACGAATTACATTGTAAATTTCGTTAAAATTTAAAAAAACGATTACCACGATTTATTTAAACATGTAGTTCTATTATTTTATGGAAAATTACAAAGGTTCTGAAATAATATTTGATTAAAGTTATGTTAAAAAATATTGTTAGACATTAATATATTAACTTTAAAATATAATACGTTTATAATTTTAATAAAAAAAATTTGAACTTTAGTTAGTATCAGTTTAAACTCTTGTCATGGCAACCTTATTTTTAGTTTCACGGTGAAACTTTTTAAATATCTAAACCTTCGCTTGAAAAAAAGTTCGTTATTTAATTTTTTTCTGTCGAAACTAGTTCTATCATAGCACAGCTCAAAATCTAGAATTTTAAATGGAGCCTTTATCTAAAAAAAAAGATTAACAATTGGACCAAAAACCTTTCACGTTTCTACGTAATTTAACCCGTATTTTTTTCTGTTATAGGCTTGAGAGCAAAGTTCGTAAGTTATGAGCTCGTTGTAAATTGTGATGTTATTTAACATGTATATAATGTTAAGGATAACTTTTAACCAATTTGTAGGAGATAGGGAAGTAACTGTAAATAGTGGTTGAATTTTATTACTTTTTTTGTGGTTTTTATGGGTCTGGAATCTAGAATTTGGGTGTGTTTGAAAATTCACGGGGAGTAACTTATCCTTTTTTCAATTAGAGACGGTTTCAAAATTTGGTTCCTCATTTTCGTCTCAATCACTACCGACAAGCGTTCAATATTTTTTTATATGACTTGGCCGTTTTAAACATTAACGTTTCTTAACAATCTCTGCGTGATTAATGGATTATGTACGAATCATAATCGTCAATTATTAATTAATCAACATTTTCCCGTTATATAATAATGATAATAATAATGTAATGTTTTAAGGAAAGTATTAATTTACCTATCTTGCTCATGTTGTTCGCTGATTTATCAAAATACGTTTTCGTCAAATTGTACGAGACTTTCGAAATCTATTTATCTGTTCACTTGTTCAGTAGCTTTGTCCATGGTCGCCATTTTAAACTCGTTTTTACACATAATCCTAGGGGATTTGTGGGTATTAGTGGGCATTGCTAACATTTGTGAGATCGGAGGCCCGTAAGTGGGGCATTTGCCCATTTTAGTAATTGTTGGTGATTCAATTTCTAGCGATTTTCGACTTCAAATGCGCATAACTTTTTTTTTTAAATTAAGACCGACTTTGTTGTAAATTATATCTTTAGTTAGTACTGATTATTTCTGAACTACTTTTTCGGTTGCGTTAACAAATCTTTATAGAAAAATTACATCAATACATGAATAAAAATGTTCCCTGAGTTTTTATGTTACGTTAATCTTCTATATTTCTGCCATAAAATCAACTAAAGAATTAAAAATATTATTATTATTTATCTCGTAAGGTGCATACTGCCATACTTCTATCTTTAGTGCTATATTATACATTTCTGTTATTAGAAATATAATTATTACGAGTGAAGGTATTCGAACTTCAATTTAATTATATTATATTTAAGTATATCTTAATTAATTTCTTTGTAAGGAGGTTTCTTTGATCATACTAATTCATAGTTTGCCTCATCCGAAACTGTATTCGTATAAACTACTTTTCTTCCGCTAACAATTTGGCTAATGTCGACGTAAACAGTGTAAATTTGGCCGGAATCTTTGTTATTTTAACATAATACATTTATGCAAAACGCCAGCCTAGTGTAAAGTTTAGTTGGAATTAAGCAGTCAAGTCTAATCCATCCTACGACTTTATTTAAAACTTCTTAAGAAATTTAGGAGAGCTTTTAAAGACATCGCTAATCGGAGATGCAAATGAGAGGAAATTCCCATCGGATGGACGTGGTGTCCTTGAATTAAGAATTCTTACGTGGATCGGTGGATAACCACAGTAAAAAGATTATACCGTTTTCTGAGTTTTAAAACATCATAACTTTGAAAACCAAGTTTTGAGAAAATGTAAATGAAATGATAGCCCACTTTTATTGTAAACCCAAAAATAAATTATAATAGAGAAAATACTTATTGTATCTTGTAACTCCAATTTTGAAAAAATTAACTCGAATTTGCAGAATTTATTAAACCACCGAAAATATCGTAACGGATCCTACTATAAAATGAATCTGCATTTTAAAAAATATTTTAAATTAATTTTATAGTATTTTCATGTTATTTTTCCTAAACAAATAATATCGTAACATGAAATTACTATAAATTGTTTTTTTCACACACAAATAATATCGTAACATGAAATTACTATAAAATTAACTTACTTTTCCCAAACAAATAATATCGTAACATGAAATTACTATAAAATTAACTTACTTTTCCCAAACAAATAATATCGTAACATGAAATTACTATAAAATTAACTTACTTTTCCCAAACAAATAATATCGTAACATGAAATTACTATAAAATTAATTTACTTTTCCCAAACAAATAGTATCTTAACACGAAATTTAAAAAAAATTAATTTACTTTTTCACACACAAATAATTTCGTAACATGAAATTACTATAAAATTAATTTACTTTTTCTTAACAAATAATATTTTAACATGAAATTACTATAAAATTAATTTACTTTTTCACACAAATAATATCTTAACATGAAATTACTATAAAATTAATTTACTTTTTCACACAAATAATATCGTAACATCGAATTAAAAATTAATTTACTTTTTTCACACACAAATAATATTTTAACATGAAATTACTATAAAATTAATTTACTTTTTCACACACAAATAATATCTTAACATGAAATTACTATAAAATTAATTTATTTTTTTTCACACAAATAATATCTTAACATGAAACTACTATCAAATTAGTTAACTTTTTCACACACATAATATCGTAACGTGAAATTCTTAAATTAATTTTATTTTTTCACTACACAAATATTATCGTAAGTTGGTAACGTGAAATTACTACAAAATTAATCTACTTTTTCACACACAAATAATATCGTAACTTCAAGTTACTATAAAGTTAATTTACATTTCCAAACCAATAGTAACATAACTTAAATCATTTCAGAGCTACTATATTTCTTAGATCAGGAAATGTTAAACGTGTTTTTAAACTCGGCTACCTCTACGCTCAACCACTGTGCAGAAGGTGTAAAATGAAGAACTAAATCAACATTAACCGCGACAGTTTTTAAAACGTAACAGTTCCCTATAATTAAAAATGCATTTATTAGTCCTTGACGTTGAGTTCCCAAATCGAAGTTGGCCAGACAGTTATATTAGAATCGTATAGTAAAAACTTCACCCCTTCTAGTACGCGTTAATTACGCGTATCCGTCCACTGCCTTTTAGCTCTGGTGGTTTATAACTTTTCGATTGGAAGCTACAACGCCTGCAAAGCTAGGGTATGACGCATGTCGGTTGTCTGCGAAGGACCGTTTAAGGATGTAGTAATGAACTTGAAAATTACGCTTCGACACGCGGCCCAGAAAAATGTTAAATTCGGCTCTTTCCAAGCAGAAAATCTATTTTACCTTATTATTGGTACAAGATGCGTTGAAATCTTATTTTTCACTGAAATGCTTTTTTGTGTTTATTTTCGAAGAAAAATATATAAATATATCAGATCATAAATATATCAGCAGTAATTTGGACGTATTTCGAGATCAAATTTGTTTCAAATGCTGTTCCGCACAGTCTACTTGGGTTTTAGAATTCTAGAGAATATCGGTTATTCGATAAAAAGGTTGGTTCGGTTTGGATGTTTTACGTCTATTGGGTTTTAGAATAATATCGAATATTTGTTATTCGATAAAATGGTTGGTTAGGCTTGGATATTTTACGTCTAGTTGGTTTTTGAACAATAGAATATCGGTTATTCGATAAAAAGGTTGGTTCGGTTTGGATGTATAAGTCGACTTGGGTTTTTGAAATAATTCGAATATCGGTTATTCGATAAAAAGGTGGGTTGGTTTGAATATTTTACTTCTAGTTGGTTTTGGAATAATATCAAATATCGGTTATTCGATAAAATGGTTGGTTAGGCTTGGATATTTTACGTCTAGTTGGTTTTTGACTAATAGAATATCGGTTATTCGATAAAAAGGTTGGTTCGGTTTGGATGTATAAGTCGACTTGGGTTTTTGGAATAATATCGAATATCGGTTATTCGATAAAATGGTTGGTTCGGCTTGGATATATTAAGTTTAGTTGGTTTTTGAATAATAGAATTTCGGTTACTCGATAAAAAGGTGGGTTCGGTTTGGATGTTATAAGTCTACTTGGGTTTTATAAATGTAGCGAATATCGGTTATTCGATAAAGAGGTTAGTTCGGCTTGGTAGTTATAAGTTTATTTCGTTTTAGAATAATAGATAATATCGGTTATTCGTTAAAATGGGTGGTTTGGTTTGGATGTTATAAGTTTACAGATTTTTAGAATAATGAAGAATATCGGTTATTCGATAAAATACTTGGGTCGGTTGGATGCTATAAGCTTACTTGGTTTTATTATAATAGCGAATGTCGGTTATTTGTTAAAAAGGTTGGGTCAGTACTATGCCCTTTTTTGGGTAAAATTCGGTTAATGGTATCTGTAAGAAAATGATCATATAAAATTATCCATTAATAAATTAAAAGTTTTATTTAAATAAAATATATTTCAATATTAGAGACGCTAAAGTAGGTTATCGTTGCATTTGATATTAAATATTAGTAATAACCGATAAAGCTAATTTATTTAAAAGATATTCGACGTAGCACAATTTTATTATATCTATTTTTAACGTCTTATGCCTTTTTTTTACAAATTGATTAGTAATTTGAGTGCAGTGGTAATGTAAAATCCAAATTAAATTAATCTTAATTAAATTATATTAGTAATTAAAATCTAAATTTAATTTCGTTCGCTTTGAATTGATGTTGTTGGAGAAACTTCTTTGGGAATTTTTCATAAATACATTAAAGTATAATAGCTGATTTAATATCAATGATTAAAAAAACTTTATTTAAATCGAGATTTAAATTACCGATTTACATAGACAACCCTGTTTTTCTAATTCCTTAATATAATTTTATATTTAACTAGTACCTTCAATTGATTGGAATTTTAAGTCGCTAGATGACTTGGGCCTAAGGTAGTGCCTGTGGTATTAGCCTAGCTACCTGGAAATCATGGCAAAATCTGGATATTTGAAAATAGGTTTAAAAGTCAGGGAAATCCTGAAATATGCCCACCGCAATACACCGACCTAAAATAATTGGATTTTGTTTTTGTAAGAAATAGCAGTATAAAATTTATAAAAGTGGCATTTTAGCCTTACCATTAATTAAATTTAGAAATTACCTATTTAGAAAATATACTCTATTTAATAAACCGGCGGAGTGGTTAGCACTTTCGCCTCGCAGAAAGAGGAGTCGGGTTCGATCCCAGCTCGCGGCACTGGGTGAAAACTCGGAACAACTCCTTTCGCGTTGAGTTTGCAAGTTCTCTCCCCACTAGTTTTAGGGGTTTTCCCCCGAGCTCTTCCGTTTCCCCTTCCATAAAAACTTGTTGAGCTTAACGGTTATAGTTAGTGTAGGGAGCGTTTGGCTCGCGTGGCGTGAAGGGCTTGCCACCACCCTCCTACGCGTTGTAACCCGGCCACCTGGATTAATGGCTTTAAAAGTCGCTTGGTGACTTAGGCTTATGGTGGTGCCTTGGGTATTAGCCTAACTGATTATTATTATTCGAATCGTTACAAAATCGGCGACACCGTAACCAAATAAAAAATCACTATATCACGTGCGTTTAATAAATAATAAATAAAAGTCGGAAAGTATGATCTTAATCGAAACTGGATTTCCTTCAACTTTTTCCCGTCACAGAAAAAAAACTGCTTTCGATAAATTCGCTCCAAAATATCCTCACTCTGACATTTTTAGGAAACGAAAAACATGTCGAGAAATTATTTATTCTCCTCGAAAAAGAAACTAAATTGGAGTATCTCGCTTGATCGAACTGAATCAAGGGGGGGGGGGGTCATCTTAACGGGACATTTTCCACCCCTTTTTCCCTTTAGGAATTAACCGGTTGCAGATATTCGAACGTGATCGAGGCGACGTTGAAAGATCGGCAGATTCCCCTTTGATAACCCGGCGACTCTTAAAACAGAATAATGTTGTTTTTACGCTCTTCCCACAAGAATTTATTTGGGTTCTACTTCGAGAGAATGGCTGACTATGTGGATTCTATTTTTAGCGCAGTTCCCGATCCTATTCTTAAGAGTCAATCAAATCAGTCGGGTATCTTATTGAGTTCCCTAACAATGACGTCTTCCCCAGTGATTGAAAAACACGCTGCCGACGTTTTTACACACAATCCAAAGGAATTGTGCGCATTGGTTTCACTATAAGTCTATAATATTGTTCCATAAGTTTGTCACTTTGGGGAATATTTTACTGACAAGGAGACATCCCGAAGTGTAACCCACCGATTTTGTTCAAACTCGGGGTTTTATTAGACGTTCATGTAACTTGAAAAATCCTAAAGGGAATTTATTCAATGGGCAACCGTTTTGCCATGGCAACGAAAAATGTTTTTGACAACAACAAATTTAAATTTTCCCATTGAAAATAACATGGGATTCTGAACGATTCCTAGCCCCCCCCCCCCTCCGAGAAACATTTTAACCAATTTCAAATTTAAAAAATGCCAAAAATAGAAAAAATAGATAAAAATTGACAAAAAAAAACATCAAAACTGATCAACTTTTGATCAATTTGAGGTCAAAATCCCATGTTATTTTCAATGGTAAAATTTTATATTTTGTGTTGCCAAAAACATTTTTCGTTGCCATGGCAAAACGGTTGCCCATTGAATAAATTCCCTTTAGGATTTTTCAAGTTACACGAAGGTCTACCAATCCCCCGAGTTTGAACAAAATCGGTGGGTTACACTTCGGGATGTCTCCTTGTGAGAGTTAGTAACGGATTGACGTCATCACAAGAAGAAAATCTCCCCCTAGCGAGGCGCTGTCAAAGATAACGTGTGACGCGTTAGCAAGCGGACGCAAAACTTTGGCAAAGACGGTAATGCAGTGTGTCTTGTGAATAGCTCTCAGTAAAACGTTTGCGCGTGAAGAATAGGAAGTGTCACACTTATGTATGAATAATTATACACTTATGATAGTAGTTATTTGACCGAAAATTCGAGTTTCTATAAATTTTTCACTGTTTCAAGAAAATTTAAATAAAATGAGAAAATATATAATTTATATAACAATATTATACACTTATGGTTCCACGTACAGTGTAGCCGATGCCGCCGTAATTCTTTACCAGTTAGGGTTATAAATTTCAACGATATCTAGTTCGATGCTACATTTACCGGCCTCGGTATCCCAATAATTTTTTTTAAAGAATTTAATCGTTTTTCCATTTTAGTGATTTTTGGCGATTTTCGCCTTAAAACCTACATTATTTTTTTAAATTAAGAGCGACTTGGTTGAATATTATATTTTTAGTCAGTACTGATCATTTCTTAACTACTTTCGGTTGCATTAAGAAATTTTAATTGTAAGTGAGATTTCTGTCCACAACCCGCGTACGCACTATTGTCATATTTGAATTTCGTGCCAATTGATACAGGCGCCATTTAACTTGTTCGCGTTTCGATACCTTATTTCCAAAACCAGATAACTCGAGATAATTTGGTTTGTCTAAAAATTAATTTAAACTAACGTGTTCGCGTTTCGATACCTTATTTTCAAAACCTTGTAACTCGAAAAATTATTTTTCGATAAAATGATGTCCGCCATTCTAGCAACAATGTAAATAAATACATACTTGATTCTAAAGAAGTGCCAGTTTCGTTATAAAACATTAACAATGAAACGCGCTAAACAATTATCTTTAATTTTTCTTTTGAAATTGAAAAATTGATGATTAAATGTATTTTATTCTGTTATATATAGTGGCTGGTCTAGTTTTTAAAATTTTCATACGAAATATAATTTCATGAGAATACACTTTTTTTGAGCGGCTTTGAATTTGCATTAGAAAGTGTGTAGCAATTGCAATTACCTTACTTGAAAAACCGGGTAACTCGATTTACTCAAATTTGCTTTTTTTCGAAATAGCATTTCAACCTTCGTTTATATTAAAATTATTAATAATAGATTTTAAAGTTATCGATTTTATATAATTTTTAAAAAGCGTTGCGTAATATTATTTTTTTGGAATTTTAAATAATTTTTACTGATTTTTTTAAAAAAAATTTTGGAACTAATTTCTAATGTAGTTAATTTCAATTTTATTTTGATTTTAACTTGAAACTTCATGATTTGATAATTCAAATTTAATAATAGATTTTAAAGTTATTGATTTTATATAATTTTTAAAAAGCGTTGCGTAATATTATTTTTTGGAATTTTAAATAATTTTTACTGATTTTTTTATTTTTGTAACTAAGGTCTTTTGTAGTTAATTTCGATTATACTTCATGATTTGAAAATTCAAAATGAAAATTTTAATATACATGATTTTTGAAATAATAATATTAAATCATTTTTAAATCTGATTAAAATGAAATCTGTAGCTTCGGCTGTTCGAAAATTAAAACCGATGAAATCATGATTAAATGTATAATCTTGATTATTTAGGACATATTGTATCAGTTGATAATTTTTTATATTATATATGTTGTCAATAAAACATTTAATGGATTTGTTTCTTGCCAATTACTTTAATGTACCATAGGCCCCAACAAAAACAAATTTTACTATACAGTTAACCGATTTTGGAAGCCGTGAAGAAAACATAATCAGAATTTAAAGAAAGCGCGTTCCATACTTAAAGTATATAATCATCTTAATTATTGTAAACATTGACAGGTGTCGTTATACCTTTACAATGTTCTCGGAGTCGATTCTTCTTAACGATGTCTAAACCAGACGAAAGTGTACCCCAAATTTTTAAAATCTTTGACGCCTATCAAATTTCCCTTTAAAAGCTCTATTTCCTAGTCGCATAGGCGCTCGCCTGAGTTAATTTCCAATTATCTTCGCAGCGAACGAAAATTTACTAAAAAACACCGAAAAACTCTCTCGGTGTGAAAATTCCTAAAAAGCAGACGGTAACACCTTCCCTTACCAGACACTCCGAACGCGATACAATTTCCATTTCCAACGGATTCCATCTCTACTATCAGATGAGTCGACGCGATTCCACCGTGTAATTGCCCTTTAGTTTGAGTTATTTAACACGTTCTCATAATGAAAAGGATCTTTGGATATTTAGGATTAACTTACGTTGCGTTACGCGCCGATTAACATGAAGGTCGCTAAAAAATATTCTTTTTCTCATAAGCGAAACGCCGACATATTCAGGTCGAACTGTTCCCCCCCCCCCTTTTTTATCCTTTTCATCTCCACAAATTTAAAAAAAAAAGTTTTTAAAAAGAAAGAAATATTAGGTTTACATAGTTTTATTTTACACCTAAGTCTTTCGTCCTTTCGTCTTTTCTACACCATATCGTAGGTGCTTCTGTATTAAAAGAAGAAATTTGTTTTGACGTGAAAAGGTTTCTTAAAGTACGAAAGTTTTGTTATCTTTTAGAGAGCCATATATCAATCCTTTTCTTTGGACTATCTCGGAGGATTGCAAACGCGCTTTCCGTATCTCTGGTAACGTCGGATAACTCGATGATTTTGTACGTGGGCCAGCGGTATTTCGCGGTTGTTCTCTGTGGGGAATATACCCTTTCCTTTTGGTTAAGTTATTTTTACCGGTGGGTTACACTGTCCTCAATGACATGCGTACCTTACCTCGATGGTAAAATCACGTAAATTGAGTTAGGGGGTGGTTTTTGACGTTTAAACAATGAATGTATTGCTAAAAACATTTAACCGATATAAGTAAAATTCAATAAATTAATTATCTTGGTTGTAGGTCGTTAGATTTTGAGGATGAATTTGGTTAAAGTAGTTAAAGATGATCCCGGGGGTATCTTGAGCATCAAGGGGACTGGGAGCCAAGCCAAAAATCGTGAGCATCGAGGGGACTGGGAGCCAAACTAAAAATCATGAGCATCGAGGGGTCTGGGTGCAAAGCTAAAAATCGTGAGCATCAGAGGGACTGGGAGCCAAGCCAAAAATCGTGAGCATCAGAGGGACTGGGAGCCAAGCCAAAAATCGGGAGCATCAAGGGGACTGGGAGCCAAGCCAAAAATCAGGAGCATCAAGGGGACTGGGAGCCAAGCCAAAAATCGTGAGCATCGAGGGGACTGGGAGCCAAACTAAAAATCATGAGCATCGAGGGGTCTGGGTGCAAAGCTAAAAATCGTGAGCATCAGAGGGACTGGGAGCCAAGCCAAAAATCGTGAGCATCAGAGGGACTGGGAGCCAAGCCAAAAATCGGGAGCATCAAGGGGACTGGGAGCCAAGCCAAAAATCGGGAGCATCAAGGGGACTGGGAGCCAAGCCAAAAATCGGGAGCATCAAGGGGACTGGGAGCCAAGCCAAAAATCGGGAGCATCAAGGGGACTGGGAGCCAAGCCAAAAATCGTGAGCATCGAGGGGACTGGGAGCCAAACTAAAAATCATGAGCATCGAGGGGACTGGGTGCAAAGCTAAAAATCGTGAGCATCAGAGGGACTGGGAGCCAAGCCAAAAATCGTGAGCATCAGAGGGACTGGGAGCCAAGCCAAAAATCGTGAGCATCAGAGGGACTGGGAGCCAAGCCAAAAATCGGGAGCATCAAGGGGACTGGGAGCCAAGCCAAAAATCGGGAGCATCAAGGGGACTGGGAGCCAAGCCAAAAATCGTGAGCATCAGAGGGACTGGGAGCCAAGCCAAAAATCGGGAGCATCAAGGGGACTGGGAGCCAAGCCAAAAATCGGGAGCATCAAGGGGACTGGGAGCCAAGCCAAAAATCGTGAGCATCAGAGGGACTGGGAGCCAAGCCAAAAATCGTGAGCATCAGAGGGACTGGGAGCCAAGCCAAAAATCGGGAGCATCAAGGGGACTGGGAGCCAAGCCAAAAATCGGGAGCATCAAGGGGACTGGGAGCCAAGCCAAAAATCGTGAGCATCGAGGGGACTGGGAGCCAAAGTAAAAATCATGAGCATCGAGGGGTCTGGGTGCAAAGCTAAAAATCGTGAGCATCAGAGGGACTGGGAGCCAAGCCAAAAATCGTGAGCATCAGAGGGACTGGGAGCCAAGCCAAAAATCGTGAGCATCAGAGGGACTGGGAGCCAAGCCAAAAATCGTGAGCATCAGAGGGACTGGGAGCCAAGCCAAAAATCGTGAGCATCAGAGGGACTGGGAGCAAAGCTAAAAATCGGGAGCATCAAGGGGACTGGGAGCCAAGCCAAAAATCGGGAGCATCGAGGGGACTGGGAGCCAAGCCAAAAATCGGGAGCATCAAGGGGACTGGGAGCCAAGCCAAAAATCGGGAGCATCAAGGGGACTGGGAGCCAAGCCAAAAATCGTGAGCATCGAGGGGACTGGGAGCCAAACTAAAAATCATGAGCATCGAGGGGTCTGGGTGCAAAGCTAAAAATCGTGAGCATCAGAGGGACTGGGAGCCAAGCCAAAAATCGTGAGCATCAGAGGGACTGGGAGCCAAGCCAAAAATCGTGAGCATCAGAGGGACTGGGAGCCAAGCCAAAAATCGTGAGCATCAGAGGGACTGGGAGCCAAGCCAAAAATCGTGAGCATCAGAGGGACTGGGAGCAAAGCTAAAAATCGGGAGCATCAAGGGGACTGGGAGCCAAGCCAAAAATCGGGAGCATCGAGGGGACTGGGAGCCAAGCCAAAAATCGGGAGCATCAAGGGGACTGGGAGCCAAGCCAAAAATCGGGAGCATCGAGGGGACTGGGAGCCAAGCCAAAAATCGGGAGCATCAAGGGGACTGGGAGCCAAGCCAAAAATCGTGAGCATCAGAGGGACTGGGAGCCAAGCCAAAAATCGTGAGCATCAGAGGGACTGGGAGCCAAGCCAAAAATCGTGAGCATCGAGGGGAATGGGAGCCAAGCTAAAAATCGTCTGAAAATAAATATAAATACATTCTTGGCAAAATCAATTATTTATACCAAAATATTTTAAAGTGGAAAAAAACAGATTGAATTTATTCACAATACCAAAATAAACACATTAATATTTACGATACAAAACAAATTTAAAATGTATCTCATAATACCAAACCAAATTGAATTTATTAGAATAGTCTATGAATTTTCTGCTTCTTTACTGGGTTCTTCCTCGTATGGGTATCGTCGTGGAATAGCTCTGTAATATCTGCCGTAAGGGTTGAAAGAGTCAGCCGCGCCGTACTCCATGCCAGATCCACCGTTACCCTGTTGTTGTTGTTGAGCATTGTTCTGGGGTGCGTATTCCTCAACGGCTCCGTATCCAGCTTGGTATCCACTAGCCGGAGCTCCCGGTTGTCTGACGGATTCCAAGTACTCGTAGACGTTGCTTGGCAAACCTCCGAGCCTCCCCGAGGGAGGGTAGTTCCTCCGAAACCGCCTCGGATCCTCCCTGACCATTGAAACAATTTCTTCTCGTTCATCTTGAGATTCTTTGATGTTTTCTCCGATACTTTCGATGGCGCTTACAAATGCAATAACAAATGTTATCCGAGTTACGAAACGCCGCGTTGCCATTTTCACCATCTTTTATCTTGTTTTGGTCAGATACTATTATTCTCGTTGTCTAAGCCTATTTATGAAGATCCTTTCGCTTTCAAAACGTAGGCGGTTTTATTTTTACGCAAACTCACGAGTGAAAACATGCAATTTGAAATCACCCGGCGCGTGAAACAAAATAAAACTTTTTTATCGTAGCCTACGGTATTATTAAGGTCCGTGCGTGGCGAATATCTTCGATTCATTGCTGCCATTAGGTGGTTTTTTTTTCGCCTGTCCCAGACATTGAGTTGGGAATATTAATCTAGAGATCCAATCAAATCTGCTCCCCGCGAAACAAGTTTTTGAAAAATACGAATGTGCCGTCTGCTCTAAAATGACGAGCAAACGTTATCATATGACCCGTGGCGCCATCCATTATTTTGAAGAAAAAAATATTTTTGCTTGAAAACGCGTCTTATTTGAACGAACCATTGAGAGATAGACGGCGCCACGGGTAGAATGATAACGTTTTCTCGTCATTTGGGACGCCGATGGGAGCAGACGACAGTATTCTTATTTTTAAAAACTTGTTTCGCGAAATACTGAAATCCGACGTTTTGATTGGACCTCTAGATTAATATTCCCAACTCAATGGTCCCAGGACAAAAAGTGTAAACTTTTTACCCTAAAACGATTTATTCGCCTATTCTTGGGGTAAGATTTACCCTGTCCCGAATTTTGTTCGCTTGTTCCAGAGCTCAAACGTTACACTTTTTACTCCTCCTCGAAAGGAGGTGTAGAGGGACTAATCTAGCTTCTATAGAAAATTCGTCTGCTTAAATTTCGTTTCACGAAAACATAACGGGTTTTGAACATCTTCACATGTGGCAAGCTTTTAATAACGAATATCCAATTGTTAAATGCTATTTAATGACTTTAAAAGTTGCTTGATGACTTAGACCTAAGGGGGTGTCTTGGGTATTAGCCTAGCTGATTTTTATTATTATTAAATAAATAAGAAAAATGAGTCCTATATTGATGATCTCACCACCGGTCACCATCTTAAAAACAAAACAAATATATAACCTTTAACCTCTAACTACTCCCTTCTTACTCCAACTCGTTTTTTTCGTCAAGATAGAATTGGAGTAAAATGACGTCATAGGGCTACACTTTTGAACCTGCTCAAAAAACCGAGAACAGGCGAAAAAAACCACCTAGTTTAGTTCGACAATTCTGGCGCTCGCGTATCTGAATCCCGTTGCCTAGGTAACAGCAACGTCTTAACTTTCAATGGAAAAATTTAAGTCTAACTTTTTGAGCGGGGGGGGGGGGGCTTATTACGTCCAGTAAAGAGAGCCATATTTCGTGAATCAGAAGCAAAAGTATTCCCCTTTGTAGAGGGGCGTGCATGGGCCTTTGTAATAACGTAGGCAACGATTTTATGGATTTTAAAAGTCTGGGAAATTTTAATTCTGAAAAGGTATTAATAACAATTATAATGATACATTAGGTTAGGATATTTATGCCCTTCTCAAACCTGAATATTAACCATCACGGTAATAATCAGCTAAGGAACCACACAGGCCTAAGTCAACTAGTAAATATAGGCAGATGTGTTATTTAAATCATTCCTACATAATAGGCAAATCCTAAAACGGGTACGTGTCAATATCAAAATGGAAAATGCAACGGCGTAAACTTTGCGCGATGAACCCTTCAGAAATGAATAGAAGACATGCCTTTAGGGCGATCGTGACGTCCAATTATATTCGCCAGATAACGGAATAACCACTCATCGAAACAATTTGAACAAAACGAACTGTTCAAAGCCCTTCCCCCCCTTCCACGATAGAAGTCATTTCCCCGTCTATCAAAAGCCCCACGTCTTTACGTTCTTTTAGAAATCTGAAAATAATATTTTATATAACTTCGTTCCGATTTTTTTTGTGATGGTTTTTTCGAGGAAATATTTAAGAGCTACTTTATTTAATAAAAGGGTTTTCTTTGCGTTAAAATTGAGAAGAAAAGACCAAGCTAAAATAGTCAAAAACGAGTTTTCGGTTTTGTTGAGATTGCAAATAATGTTTATTTAACGAGGAAATGTACGCGTGAATTTGTCGTAATTGATGTCTACTTTGCCGAAGATGACTGACTTGTTATGTTTGTTGATTTTAATTTATGATAGGTCTGCCCTTGACGTAACCTACTTGTTGGTCGACTCCGGTACCTGAAAGTCTTGGTGGGGACGATGCCGGAGCTTCCCCTGATCCACCGGGCCCTGATTGCCTCCAGGGAAGGTGACCTTCAAGGTCTTCAACTGCTCAAGAAGAGCCAGGAGTTGATCCCGACCATCCAGGATGATTTCGGGGCAACTTGCGTTCATTACGCCGCCAGGGGAGGAAGTGTTAAGGTAAATACACCACCCTCTGAATCATTCAAGCGTGCTACGCCTTTACGCGTGGTCCCTTGTCAAATTTCAAATTAAACGCGACTCACTAGCGCCATCTATATATATTTTAAGTGAGTTATTAGATTTTCAAGGGATTTAATTTAGTGATTTATTATCGCTGAATTATTTAATTGTATAAAATGCTAAAACCTTATATTTAAGCAGATTTAAAAAATAAAATACTTAATTTAATTAAATACTAACCAATTAATGGTGATTATTCTTCCAATAACGGTTTATACTTAATAAAAAAATCTAAGCATCGTAAAGTGGCACCTTGGATACGCGCCTGGTATTCAGCTTTCCCCGCAACCGTACTGTGCTTTGCGGTTGGAACACTTCTACAGGGGTTTTTAGACCTAAATAGGCCAAATCGTTACAGCGTTCTAATAAGACTTTACGAATTATAAAATAAATATTCCTAGACATGTTTTATTTTGAGAATATGATTTTCACTGGGATTTTTAAAATTATTATTTATATATGTAAATAAAGCGATTAATAATTCAAACATATTTGTCGCAGGTTTTATGTTTCGTCGTCAAGAAATGCGGGATGAAAGCGAGCGTGCGCTCGTACGTGGGAGCGACGCCAGCGCACGACGCGGCCGCCATGGGGAAACTCAACGCCCTCATTTGGCTGCTGACGAATACGGAGTGTAGTCTCTGGGATCGGGATAAAGATGGCGCCACCGTTCTACACATCGCCGCTCGGTGAGTCTACGTTCTAACTTTTATATAGGGCGCGCTATCAGCTGCTAGTTTTAAAGGGTCAAACAATACCCATTTCCCGCCTTTGCGTTAAGTACCCAATGACTATGGGATATTGCGGTTTCGCTTAGATATGTCAAGAATCCTTCTTGGATGCGTGCGGTATAATTTTGGAAAGGGCGTTATATTGCGTGAAATTTACGTGGTTTCCAGCATTTGCGTTTTATACAAATACGTGCGGCTTATATGACAAAGCCCTAAAGTTTATTAGTGTTAATGAAATAAATGAATTATTTGGAATGCATACAGAATGCTTACCTCTGAGTTCTTATTCAGACGTTGGCTCTTCTAATTTCAACGTTTAATTTGGGCCAACGTTTAATTTGGGCCAACGTTTAATTTGGGCCAACGTTTAATTTTGGCAAACGTTTAATTTGGGCAAACGTTTAATTTCTGCAAGCGTTTAATTTGGGCAAACGTTTAATTTGGACAAACGTTTAATTTGGGCAAACGTTTAATTTCGGCCAGCGTTTAATTTCGGAAAACTTTTAATTTTGGCAAATATTCAATTTAATATCGCCGAATGTTTAATTTTGGCAAATATTCAATTTAATATCGCCGAATGTTTAATTTTGGCAAATATTCAATTTAATATGGCCGAACGTTTAATATCGCCCCAAAAAGTCTAGTATCGCGGAACAACAAATTTTTCCACACTGAAGGGAAAACACCTACTCAAACAAAACGCGGAAAAACTGATGCCAATAATTATCTAACAATCAGTTAATCCCTTGATTGATATTAGATTCAGTCTGACATCTTCTAAGCCCGCTTATGGCAAAAAATTCCCCAAAGCTGTTTCGAGAAATAACTGCAAACCTTTTTCGCTTCAATCCAAATTCCAAAGTTTTTATTTGCGAAGTTGTAAAATTATATATTTACGGACCGTTCGTTTATTGGACAGTTAGTCTGGTTATCGTATTGAGTTACGCGAAAATTGTCGTTAAATATATTTTTAACAGAACCAGATAACGGAACTTTTAGGGGAAAAAAGTTGTTCGTTGAAATATTAAAACACTAAAATTCCGATAAGTACGTTTCCGTATTTCTGGTCTATGCTTAGAAAAAGCTTCCATGCTTAACCCTTGGTCTATAAAATTCGATGTAATGATTTTTTGTCGGTTTCCTTTTCCTCGTGATTTTGCACCCCGATTTCGGCTACGCTATTTCTAGTTTCCAAAATTATGGAGATATTTTTCTGATAATTCTTGTTTTTGGGGCGTCTAAGAGGTTAACTTTTGTCGTTCAGTGAAGTGTAGCTAAGGATAAACAGACCAACAGTAACCGGAAAAAATATATATATTGTTTAAAAAAAAGGTTTTAGCACAAGTAAATTCTAACTGCCCTAAAAGATTGTTTATACTGTAAAAAAACAGTTGGGTTTTATTCGTGGGCGTAGAATTGTCTTTGAAATACGTTATTTAGCCTTTGTATTGATTCGATAGATGGCGTTACTGTAATTTTCACAGCTAAGAGAGCAAAAGTAACATAATCACAGAGAAGTATGACATAAAAGTATTTTCTTTAATGAAACCTTGTTCACGGGATATGATGTAAATTACGTCACTTCTAACTCCAATATGAAATACACGTCATCAACTTTATTTAGTATCTGAAGCTCGTGTGTTTGTGATTTTTACAATTTTCGTGGTTCACGATTTTTTAAAAAAAAAATCAAAAAATCGATTTATTTGATTTAAATTGGATTTTTAAAGATTTACATTGAGTTTTTTGTTTTATTGATTTTTTAAGGTTTGATGCCTGTTTTTCTGGGCAAATTGATAAATAATTTGACTGCGATAACGTAAACTATATTTCAAAATAATCTTTATTAAATTGACTTATTTATTAATAATAAAATTTAATTGAATTTTCTCTAAATTAAAATTTCTAAAGAACCTACTTTCGTACATTTTCATAAATATATTGAAGTATAATACGTGATTTAAATCAGAGCGTATGATGATAGAAGTTGCTTCGAAACATTCAAAAAGTAAATATGAATTACTAATTAATTATTATGATTAATTATTAGTTAATAATAATTACGTAGAGATTTCAAAACCATCCTCGCAGCCAGCGTGGGAAACAAAGCGGTGGCACTGTACGAATGTTCGTCTGCTTCTGAGTTAGTGAGTCACTGAGTATCGCCATCTAGGATTACTTGAGAGTAAATAGCAGACGAACTTTCTCAACAAGAACTGCGATGTTGGTATCAGAGTAAAAACATTTTGAAAAAGCATTTTGAAAATGTTTTTCCACATATAAAACCCACAAAATGCAAAATGTAAAATAGTTTCCTAGAAACTCAAAATGCAAAATGTAAAATAGTTCCCTAGAAACTCAAAATGTAAAATGCAAAATAGTTCCCTAGAAACTCAAAATGTAAAATGCAAAATAGTTCCCTAGAAACTCAATATGTAAAAATCCAAAAAAGGTTCCTAGCAACTCAAAATGCAAATGTAAAATGCAAAATAGTTTCCTAGCAACTCAAATGCAAAATAGTTCCCTAGAAACTCAAAATGTAAAATGCAAAATAGTTTCCTGGAAACTCAAAATGCAAAATGCGAAATATAATATTGGAAACTCAAAATGCAAAATGTAAAATGCAAAACAGTTTCCTGGAAACTCAAAATGCAAAATGCGAAATATAATATTGGAAACTCAAAATGCAAAATTTATGTAAAATGCGAAATACTTTTTCTAACTCAAAATGCAAAATACCATTTTGCATTTTCATTTTAAAAATTCATTTTGAACAACCATGCTGATTTGATTTCTTTTAGAGGTTGAGGGGGATAGCGTGCGAAGCTCAAAAAATCGTCCAGTTAAAATACATTCTTGAATCTCCGCGATGTCATCCAAATCCTGAAAGCACGCGTGCTTCTAAACGGACCGTAAACCAAATTCTAAATTAATCATGGTATCTGTCGATGTAAGTCATTTTGTAAATGTTAGCCCTTTTCACGCCATTCGCTGACAAATATTTTCTACGCATTCGGAAGGCGGCCTCTGACAATGACTGACTCGAAAATTGCCGTGACTGTCACACTTTGTATTCTCCGCAAGTTCGTTAAATTCGTTTTGACGGAAATGAAGGCTACGTTTGCTGTCCCCTTTTGCCTTTACGAATGCGCTACACTTTACCCTCTTCCTCCCCTTCGGTTAGACTGTCAGATGAGTCGCCTTTAAGACCCTTCAGTTGTCTCGCCTTAATGGTCGATAGAATGGTACGTAATTACAGCCGTAATAGAAATCAATGTATAACGAAAGCGACTGGCGGTAAGTATGAAAAGTCTACAAAGAGGAGAAGACCCGTTTGGCTATTAATCTGTAAGGGATAAAAAAACTGACTTGCCTACCCTTATGGAGTAATTAATCATGTCTCAAAAGAGAAAAATTTAAATTCTGGTTCTGGAAATTGGGTATTTTAATTTGGGGTGTTCTGATCTTGATAACCACGAAAAATACATTATTTTGTACCAAATTCGATAAGATATGTTGGATATTATGATATAAAGTTAAATAACACTTTTTTTACGTAGAAACATACATTTATTTAATTAATTCTTAGATAATTAGAAAAAACTGGTGTAAATAAAACTAGTAAACTTTTGACTTTAATCAGTACATTTTTTAAGCTTAAGGGGGAAGAATCAGTAAAAGCCTCTTTTTCGTTCAAGCTAAACGTTTCTGTTTTAACAATTACATAATTTAATTATTTTTTTCTTATTAGGCTGAACCTTCCTCTAGTGCTTAAGATAATTTTGATAATTCAAATATTAATAGTTAACGTGATATAAGGTCCTAACTAAAGGGTAGTTTGCCCAACTTGTTTAGCTGCGGGAATCCGAATTAAAACGAAATAACTTAATTAATTTAAAATTTAAAATTGTCAAAATTATTTTAGTTACTAAACAAGAGGCTGTTCTATACTTAAATATTAATTTTATAAGTTAAAATACAAAATTAAAAGAGTTTAGCTTGAAAATAAAATAAAAAATTATATTAAAATAATTAAAAATAATTTCTTAATATTGATTTTATTATTTATTATTTTAATAAAGTAATAAAATCAATATTAAAATTAATAATATTGATTTTTTACTATATTAAAATAATAAGTAATAAAAATATTAAATTAATATTAAAATAATTAAAAATAATTTCCTAATATGGATTTTTTACTATATGAAAATAAAAATAATTAATAATAAAATTATATAACTTCTCAATATTTATTTTTTTACTGTATTAAAATAAAAATAATAAATTAATAATAAAATTAATAACTTCTCAACGTTGATTTTTTACTATCTTAAAATAAAAATAATAAATTAATAATAAAATGATAACTTCTCAATAATGATTTTAACATGTCATTTAATTTAAAAATCTTTGAAAGTTTGAGTTATTTGAAAAATACTCCACTTTAAATTCTTTTTAAATATATGTCACAGGTGAAATATTTAAGTGAAGATCCTTTTTGGTCACGAAAGCGTTTTAAACGCTCTAAATTGAAACCGTCGGCACGATTGTCCGCCATCCACTAGATCTTTAATTATATCCTATTATTCTTCTCTAGCTAGCAGGTGAAATTTGGAAACAATTAAGGCCTAGTACCAACTGCGTACTTTTCTTAAAAAGACTCATCAGTCATATGGACACGTGTTTCAGTCACTACTTACCGAATCTATATAGCTCTCAGGTATCACGTTTTGGGAGGCCCTTGAACTTCAATTTTTTTAAAGAAAACTAACTTTATCTCTTACGAAAGAAGTGTCCAACTACGCTGTTAAAATTAAAAATCTCATAATAATTATTATAATAGGAGTTTAATGTACACCCAATACAAAGTGTACACACTTATTTGATTCTGTGCCTTGAGTAATAATTAAATGAAATTAAAGATAATAAAACAACTCCGCTTCATAATTAAGATAAATAATTAAATTTGGAAGTACCGCGTTTAAATTTTAGATCAACAATCAAATTTAAGAAGTTCATTTAAAATTCAGAATAATTGCATTAAAATTTCCGATTTCTGAATTAAATCACCATTAAAATTTCCGAATAATCGCATTAAAATTAAATTTCCGAATAATCGCATTAAAATTAAATTTCCGAATAATCGCATTTTAAATTTCAGATCACATACCGGTGTGTAAACCTGTAGCTTTGCTCGTACAAAATTTATTACGTCATTGATTTCAATTTAGCAAAGAAAGATACTTCTCTAGTAAGATAAATATTATATACTTTTGCTAAAACGAAATTCCGCTGTGAACCAGCAAAAAAAGTTAGTTTTTATTGATTCACCGTTTATTTAGATTTAGTTTTCTGCTTCTGAGGAATTTGGAAAACCTTTTTGATATATACATTCTGTTTTTGGGAAAGATTATAAAATTGGTTCGTGATATTTTTATTTTGTTTTTTTATCGATCCAAGGCTTATCCGTAACTGTTTATTATAATTTAAGGTATATACGGGAATAGGAAGGGGATAAATTCGAGTAAAGTTTTTTTTGTGGCCTCCGTTAAGTCTAACGGAAATTTATTGAACCCTATCCGAGTCTTTTAATTTTAAATGGAGAGATGCATGGGAACGCTGTACGTCTTTTGTTCGACGAACAAAAAAGTAATTTCTCTGTAGGGAAACCGTTAAGTTTGGGAAAATACCTTTTTTTTTTCTCTTCTAAATACACCGCGCTCGTTTGTTTGGGAAAAATATTTTCATTAATTTATTACGTTTTACTGAAAGCAACTGTTGGAAATTTATATTATTTACTACAGAATTGTCGGGGTCATAACGGTGATGTTTATTGGAAAATAATTCACTCTATTATTGGTCTTTATCAATCGATAATAATTCCATTCAATTCGGGTTTGTATTTAAAAAAACACGGAAACCATTTTAATCATAATTTCTTGGTTGGAAGGTTTCAATTCTAAAGCGTTGGGAAACGTGAAAATCGTGATAAAGCTTCCAATCGAAAACATTCTGCTAAATATTAATATAACATTACTTGAAGCGGGTTGTAAATTAATTACAAATTGTAATAAATTAACGTCTAAATTTAGACTTGGAAGTATTATTGTTTTAGATATTTATTTTGATTTGGGTACATTTGTTCGAATTTCATTCGTCCGAACGGTGGTACAAATGTCCGAAAACAGGATCGTATGTCCGAAAACGTATTTCATTTGGCCGAAAAATTTATCACAACTTTTGTTGGTGATTTAGTCGTTCAATTTATGTTAACTTTACTGGCGAATTTAATTTGTTCGAATAATCGTTTGTCCGTTTTTTCGAACATTAGGAATTGGTTGTTTTTTTTTAAATATTGTTAATATAAGAAAATAGTAACATTCACGTGAACCTAACCTAACCTAAAATATCCATAACATTCAACGCAATTCCCATTTACTAACAAACAACGATATTTACAATGTAGTTTTTTATTTTTTATTCTTCCACTAAAAAAAATCCGGACCAAAAAAACAGCAATAAGAAATACTAATTTAGCGACAGATATCGGACAAGTGATGCTACCGATTCGGACGAATGAAACAAACAAGTTGTCCAATTCGAACAATTGAAACATTTGTTATTTCGGCGGTTCGGACGAGTGAAATTCGAACATTTGTTCCACCGTTCGGACGATTGAAATTCGAACAAATGTACCTACCCCTTTATTTTGATAGGCGGGATAATTAATAGTTTTCAACGAGATCCGGAAATTTAGTTTTTATTTTCGCATGATTGGTTGATTTTAAACACAAGATTAGTTTTATACCGACGTCTCCGCGAGGAAAATTATATCTTACTTATATACTTTTAAGTTACTGTTACCTTCGACCACTACCAAAGGCGGAATTTTTCAACCTCCGCCGGAAATATAGTCCGCTAAATGAAGTGATCTATTTGAAATATTATAAAATGAAAGTTTGTTGAAATTTATTGTCTGCCACCTAGGAGCAACAAACACAGCACCCCACACAAGGAGAACGCAACCCGTCAAAAGCCGGGTTGGCAAAAACCGGTTTTTGCCGGGACATGTGGGAAAAACTGGTAAAAACTGGAAAAAACTCTTTTCATGCTAAATTAATCATTGATATATCTATTAAGTGACTAATTTGGTCATTGCAAATAGGAGAGATGAAAAAAGGCCAGAAGAAGAGTGAATAGAATAGAAGAATATACTGCTTTTATTATTTATTTGTTATTGAATTTTGCCACTAGAGGTGGAAAAAACCATGGAAGTACGATTTTCCACACGGTTTTTAACAGGAAAACAATAGGTGAAAAAAAACCGCGGAAAAATCTTGTTTTTTCCACCCGGTTTTTCCCACCCTGGTCAAAAGTCGTGCATTATTTTTCATTAATAAACGCATTATCGCCTGCTGCCGTCGGAAGGGGGAAATTCGGAAATTGTCTTCCCCCCTTTCCGTAAAACGTTCAGCGTAAAGGTTCGTCCAATGAAATTTGTACACATCATTGCGTTAGCGTGTTTAAAGGCTAGCTGCGTTCTTCTTGTGTTTGTTGCTCCTAGCTGCCACTAACACGAAAGGGCTTGTAAAAAAATTGTTTTATCATAAAAATACTGAACTTAAATTAACACTGTGACGTAAGTAATAACATCCGCTTCTAGGAAAATCGCCAATTTAAGTAAATTCATCAACCGAACTTGCTCGTACATTGTCAAACGTTTAAAAATATAAATATATATTCTTTTAGATTTAATTTCAAACCTCAAAATTTTAAAATAAGAATTGTTTTTAAAATTTATCGATTTTGCAATATTTTTTGTAAAACAAATCCAATATAAATTAGGTTTTAGACTCAAAAATTTTTATAGTACATTCCCAATGTATATGCATTTTCAAAATACACTTCAACGCGTAAAGTCAAGAACTGAGACGTTTTAGAAATAATATTAAACTTAGGTAACGCAAATATGGGAACAACAGACTTCAGGAATTATTTCCAAGATTATTCATTAAACACTAAACACTATCTTAAACAATGAATTGCAATATAGTATTTTAAAAGCAGAGCTAGAAGGTAGAAATTCTTACAATCTTGCAAGAAAAGCCAGCATATCTTATCAAATAGACGTGAATTCACCTTAAAGGGAATATAACCTCCAACAATGTTAGGAATTACATAAGCAACAAACCACTACATAGCACCAAAATTTTCAAAAGCAATAAAAGGCAGTGGCGTAGAAAGAAATTCCTCAAGGGGGGTCGAAATATGTGAATGTTAAGAGGGGGGTCGAGAAGGGGTGGAAATTTAGTACAGTCAAAGGTAGGCCCAAGGGGGGATCTGCACCCAGACCCCCCTTGTCTAGGACACTGATAATAGGGAACGGCCAATAATAATAATAATCAGCTGGGCTAATACCCAAGGCACCACCTTAGTCCCAAGTCATCTAGCGACTTTAAATGCCTTAAATTCGGGTGGCCTTGTTACAATGCGTAGGAGGGTGGTGGCAAGCCCTTCATTAAATTACACGTTAATTAACATGTATTAAATAATAATAAGTATTAAAAATGAAATAACTTTTTGATATTGGTTAAAATAAAATTAAAAAATTATATTAAAATAATTAAAAATAATTTCTTAATATTGGAACTCTACTAATACTAGAAGTTATATTTCCCGTTAACGCCGTAAGATGGGGTTGATTTAATTTACAAAACCACGATACATCATTTGGCGACATTTCCGTAAACGATATTTCATTTCCTGAATATTGGTCAATCGTACAATCGCTTATTTCACCCGACGACTAAAGTCCAAACTGCACAGTCGAATTGGTTTGTGAGCGATATTTGGGAGTTAATTAGTGGCGCACCACCTGGAAGCACTCATGCCGAAATGCCACTAGCGCCCCTTCATTACTACCGCTTCCAATTGCACGCTTCGATCATTGATACAGGGTTGACAGAAGGGGGTGAGGAAGGGGAGGTAAGTTTAATTACAATTAGTCGCGGTTAGTCCTTGTAGTCCCTTTTTTTACTTAGGTGTCTGATATTTTATAGGTCGATTACCTTTTGACAACCGTATTTTCGGTATTTTCCTCCGTATAATTAGACGTGTAAATCGTCTTACGTGGGCTAAATATTGTTCGATTTCGTAACAAGGGAAAAAAATTAATTCAATTTATTTATTAAACCATTTATTTTTATTTTGGAACTTTTGCGGCCAACATTGTTGTACTTGCTGATTCTTTAACTTCAAAATAATACAGCCACGAATTAGTTTTAAAATAGAAATATTTCACAAGTTAGTTTCCAATTTTTTTCATCTCCTTAAATGTTTAAATTAAAAGAAATTCTAATAATTTATCTGCTGCTTACTCATTTAAGTTATAATTATTTTGTAAGAATAGTATAGCTTTGGAAGCGGTTCAGAATTTCATTGTATGCATAATGTTTATTTTCCATGTTCTACGAAATTCTTCTGTCCTAATTTTAACGTAGCGTTTTGATTAATTTAGTTTAAGACTACTTTTAGATGAATATACAACTTAAAGGGACTTTCAAGTGGGGTGTGAGGGGTCGGAAGTCGATTCAAAAAACGTCACTGAAACGTCATCAGAGTGGAACTTTGTAAATGTGACCAACGGTAATCGAATGACGTATTTTAAATTGACTTCGACCCCGCGCAACTCTCCCTTGAAAAAGTCCCTTTAAGACTAAAAAAACGAAGCACTGGAATTGTAATGAAATGAAACGATATGTTCGTGGTCAGTTTGAGCGAGAAATACAGAGTAACTATAGACTGAGCAATTACAACTTTCCAAAAAAATACACAAATATAAGCTTAACACTATTATTCGGGTAAAATATTTTGGAGTAAAAAAATCAATAGGCCTTTCTATAAAATAAGCTTCGTTTGCTGAACTGATTTTTATGCAGCTCATTCGTCACGAAATACGTATAAGTTCAGTTCAGTTTATGCTTAAAAACAGGGTGCCTCGTCGAATTTACTCTTATGTCTAGGGATTTTCGTCGATACGTCACCCGTGATGCAGCAGCAACATAAAAACAAGAATGCCAATGTTACTTTATAGTAAGGCCTTTTCCTTATAAATCTTAAGAAGTAAGTTACCATCAAAAGACATACAATAATGACGAATCTAGAGAGTAAAAACGTAACATTAAACACGCCTTCGACTTCTTTCAAAACTCAATCCATTTATTTCGTTTTGTGATATACGGCTTAGGGTTTCCAGGATATAAATTGTAGAGAAGCTAAATATAATGAAAAAGGTTGTCTCGAGAATAGCCGCGAATTGGTCGTCGTCGGCGTCAGGTTCTTTTCAACTCTATTACGTCGGTAGAAGGGGTCGAGTAGGAGGTCCCGAACCAGACCAGATCGCGTCTGTCTCGTCAAGTGAGCGCTCGACCTTGTCCGCTTTAAGCCGCTAAGACGTATTCCTTTCAATCCGACAGTCGAGCTTCTTCTTTGAAGTTCTTCTTTAAAGAGGAAGATGATCTATACCGCCTTTTGCCCGAGAAATAGTCGGTTTCCTCGTTCTGTCAAGTTGGTCGTGATCGCGGATTTTTCATTTTAAATCGCACACTCGTTTTTCTTGGCTCTTGGAAAAAAATCTTTTGTACTTAAACTAGAATGTAATTTTTTATCTTTCGCGTCGAGAATTAATTTCTCCGATGTATTTGGAGCGCTGTTACCTTTAATTTCTACAAAGTGGATTTTCACGAAGTGGTTGTAAAATTGATCCAGTTACGGTTTTTGTTCTTACGCGAAGTGTCCCGTTTTGAATGCATTTTCAGTGATCCATGGATCAGAAGTATATGTCGAGGGGCTAACCACTCTTAGAAAGTCTGTACACCGGATTACGCTTAGAATAGCACTGCCAAAGGCAGGGACTTCAAAGATTACGCGTAATCCCATTAGTACAGTCAAAGGTACGGCTCTGTACACCGATTACGCGGAGTGATCAGCCCCTCGGTATATGTATGACTTACGATAGGCCATTTAAATGAAACGTGTACTTTTGCAGGTTTGAAGCAAGATTAGATTTATAGTATATATGAGGTTAACGGTAATAGTTAGTGGTAAAGAAAACTTCTAGCCAGTGGTTAATAATGGCTAATAATGGACAATAATTGCTTGAGAGGAGATATTGCATTTAAAATGTTAAAAATTACTAGTGTGATAGTATTACTTAAATGTTTATTGGTTATATATGTGGTAAAAACATTACAAAAACAGTTAAAACACTTAAAAAAATATTTTCAAAATAAGTCGCTAGATGACTTGGGCCTAAGGTGGTGCCTTGGATATTAGCCTAGCTGATTGTTGTTATTGTTAATATTGTTTGTTTGTTATACTTAATTTTTGTTTCTTTGTTATATTTAATTTTTACAGGATTTTACCTTTTTCATTTTATTTAAGTATTTACATTTTTAAAGGAGACACAGAATAAAATTATATGTAAACGGACTTTTTAAAACCAGATATAAACATTTAACGAATATTATTTAAAGTTTTTAAAACCAGATTTTTTAATTTAACCTGTTTTCAAAGAAATGAAATTTTTCACATAATTTATTGCGTGTCATTTTTTAATTGGGCTTAAACTACTTAAATCAGGCGTGGAAAAAAAGCCGTTTATTTCTTATATTAGTGGTTGGTATTATAGATGATATAAAATCTAAAAATTGCAAGTATATTTTCTTATTTATTAATCAAAATATTTTTTCATGCTTATGTTATTTAAAAAATGGGTAATAAACTAAAACTAAAAATCGTCTGCTAAAATAGGTTACGTAACTAGCGCCTTTTAAATTTTCCGGCCGAAATGCGAATTTTACGCTCAGTTTAATTCCTTTTTATTTGACCTTTGAAGCTTAAATGCAAAGTGATAATTTGTTACCTTGTTATCGAGGCCAATATTTAGTCGGACCTCTAAATGGCGACTATTCGAAATCATTGATGCTTCTCAATTCGTATTTCTTTAAGTTCACTGCTCCATCTGACGTTTTGAATATTTGAATGGGAAATATTTTGACGCGTTACAAATGTACCCGATGATGGATCGAGCAACCTTTTACTGGAAATCCCTGCCTAACGAGTCATTGTCGAGCTCTCCCGATCAAGCATTCCACTTAAATAGGGCCACCCCCGATGAGAAAATAGATACGTGTCAGAACTTGCTTAATATTACACGCAAAATGTTATATTTTTGATGCGGGTCCCGTTGGCAATGGTTTTGCTATAAATATAACGTCTTTCAAACCCGCTCTGTTTCTGACAAATTGATTTTAAAATGGTTCTTTGGTACCCTCTAATCTAATATCCTTTAAATAGTATTGTTATAGTCGGTATTAAAAAATTGTAGTACTTGAGCATTTTACAGGGTGACCTGGACTTCAAAGATGATCTTAATTTGATATATTTTAAAGGGATTGGCACTTGGCTTTCGATATTTAGTTAGAAAATTCTTGCTCAAATTAATAATAATAATCAGCTAGGCTAATCACTCAAGGCACCACCATAGGCCTAAGTCATCGAGTGACTTTTAAAGCCATTAATTCAGGTGGCCGGGTTACAATGCGAAGGAGGGTGGTGGTAAGCCCTTCATGCCACGCGAGCCAACAGCTCCCTACACTCACTATTACCGTTAGCTCGGGGGAAAACCCCTTATGGGGTTCTTTGAAGAATACGTTGAGGCAGGAATCCATACCTCTACTTGGAATGCTTATCGCGGCAAATTTTTGTCTCGATGTGCCTGACGGTTTTTTTTGACGTCACTATGTTAACTTAAAAAACAAAAACGTGAGAGGGGAGCGCGCGCAAAGGGGATTTTGTATCTCGTAGGCGGGGCCAAAGCCGTCAGAGTAATTTTACCATACGCGATACGGCAAGATTAGCATTCCAAGTAGAGCTATGGATTCCTGGTTGAGGTTATATTCCCTTTAAGGTGGAAAATTAAATTTTATGCCAATTAGAACTTAAAAATTGGTTTGGTATTTTATGTAGTCAACTTAAATATCTCCAATGTCTTTTTTTCTCCGCCCTTTTGAAAATTAGGAAAATAAAATGTTTTGAAGGAAAAGTAATGTTACATAACAACAATTCGGCGGCGGCGTTTGATCGGCGGCGCTAGGCTTTACTTAAAATGCTTTAAAATATATAAAATGCATCGACAAATATAAATTTCAAGATTAAATTATCAGCAAATAATTAATAATTTTTACCTAGAAAAAGTGGAATTTTAACGTAATTTACAAAATCTTATACATACATCTGCAACGCTCTATAAAAAATTATTTCCAATTAGGGAGACTATTATTAGCGTTGTTCACGATCTCCATCACGTTTTACCAGTAAGCTCCTCCTCCTATATAAATCATATCGTCTTAACATAGTAATTCTCACTAACTTTAAAAAAAAATTAATTATTGTCCCAATAAATTAAAACAAAACAAGAATAAATTATTGTTTTTTTCACGCTTTATATTTTAAAATGAAGTTTAATCGAAACGCCCTCATAAATCAAACGAAGCCTCCCGGGAATTTTCAGAAATCTCTTTAAATAAGGAACCTCAAACCTTCAAGAAGAAAATAAAATATAGCACCTAGAGGGCATTTTACGCTTTTCAGCCTAATAGATGGCGATATTAGTAAATGCGCTCATCCCCGTTGCTTTAATTAAACAAGGCCCAGAATGAGCAGTGAGAAAAAAAACCAACATTAACATTATCTACGGTAGATTATTAATGATGATTATGGGCGTTTGATGTCGAGGGGGGGGGGGGGGGTAATTTACGCCTCAGGCAAATTGCTCGCACTCAATTTTTCAAATCATTGGCCCTACCCCGCCGAAAATTCTAAATTACCCTTTCAACCAGCGTGGCTAACTTAGCACATTATTTAGCCGAAAGGATGTAAGAATGACTCGCGATCTCAGCCTTTTTTATTATTGACGTTTGTTTCCTTTTATTAGTTCGTAGAACAATTTATTCGGGTTAACATTGATTATGTAGGCGGCACCCTGCAAACAAACCACGCCCCTCCACCTTTCCTAGCGTTATCTTTCCCCCTTTTCGATGGTAAGGGGGGAAGACACTCGAATACGATCCCAGGCTTTCTCTCCGTGTAGGCGGAGAATATTTCCCGGAAATCATGAAACCTGAGTTTATAATTGAGGTAACATATTCTCTGTTTAACCAAATATATTCGTGGATCGCGTAATTGGAACGATTGTTAAAATCGGTTGCGCTTTCTGCGTCAATGATTTAATGTATGAATATTTAGCAGTCCCGATTCAGAAACTATAAATAAATGTCATAAATATTCATAGCTATACTTTGGAAATATTTTTGCGTTAGGGATTTTCTTGAAACGTTTTTTATTTATTTTTGGTATTCTTTTTATAGCATTTTTATGATGAATTGCTTTTGTTTCGACTCGATAATTGAATGATTTTTTAGGAGGTAGTTATGTTTGTAATTATTGAAATTAATTCATGCTGATGAATAATTCCGTCTAATTGTTTTAAATTATTTTTAATTTTAATTTTGGAATTGGAATCTATTTAAATCTGAATAAATTAGGTGAATATTGGGAATAGTTATGTTTGTAATTATTGAAATTAATTCATGTTAATGAATAATTCCGTCTAATTGTTTTAAATTATTTTTAATTTTAATTTGGGAATTGGAATCTATTTAAATCTGAATAAATTAGGTGAATATTGGGAATAGTTATGTTTGTAATTATTGAAATTAATTCATGTTAATGAATAATTCCGTCTAATTGTTTTAAATTATTTTTAAATTTTAATTTGGGAATTGGTATCTATTTAAATCTGAATAAATTAGGTGAATATTGGGAAGATAAATAAGTAAAAATGCGGTAATTTATTTCGCTTTTATCTCATAAATTTGATGATACAATATTGAAACGAGTTACTGTACCTACAGACACTTTTAACCCAGAATGTCCCCCAACCACCCAAGTAAGGATTTAAAGCGAGTGTCAAGAAGTACATGGGTATCAGAAAAACCCCGTGCACTTTTCAATTTAGATTAGGAGTGAAATCAATTATTCCATTGCCTCGGTACACCAAAAATACATTGGATTAGAAGATAGAAGTAGATTAGGTTTGGCGAAACCAGGAAGAGGCATTCGCTAGTATTTAACCCAGTTCTTCAAACACGTTCAATAATTTACACCTAAAATATTTCTAATATAATAAACCCGCCTAGTTTAAGGGAGACCATCCACGATAAAGTCCGTCAATTTTACAGATAAAATTTGACCGAAACTTAAAAATTGCCGCGTGGCCTTGAGAGAAAAGGTTCACCGTAACTTTTATGTCGTGAAAACGAACGGTTCTCGCGGGCGTTTTTCGTATTTTCTCCGATACCTTTTGAGTACGTGAGTTCAAGTTCGAAATTTTGCTTTTGAAAAAGGATTTTTGCGAGTCAAAATCGAAAGATCTTCCTTATGGGTAGTCGCACCCTTCAACCGAAGTTCATCCACGGAGGAATTTTTATGACTTAATTTATTTGGCTGTCTAATGAAAGCGTTTACCGTCTGTAAATGAAAATGTTTACGCAATCTCGCTTCAAATAATTCAAATCGAACCTTTCAATTTTGTTTACAGTCGCCTAGAGGATGATATTTAAGTTTAAACGCGTTTTAGCTTTCTGTTTTCATTCGCGCCTCAATCGTAAATCAGTCTTCGATTTCTTACGACTTTAAAATTATTTCCTGATGTAGAATTTATGGAGTTTATTAGGTTGATATATTTCAAATCGTTGATTTTTCCAAAAAATTATGAGCTATTTGAATCTGAATTTATAATATTTTAATCATGTTTATATTTAACTTTTGTAGCTTAGATGAATACTTAATTCGTAAGAAATCTCTAATTTATTTCTGGTAAAGCGTATGTTAATTATGTAATTCTTAATCGCGCTTGTAAGGTTCGGTATAGTGTTATAAAGGATTTAATTAAAACTCCTTTGAAGGAGTTAATTGGCAAGTGAATCATGGGTAGTAGATTTTAGAGGATCGGTAAAAAGCCTGGTATTTAGCCCCCGTAAACCAATCACACTAAGGGAGTCGTCCAAGGTTATTTGAAAACAACAAGTATCGCTAAGAGTGGACGATACTGTTCGAAAAACGAAAAAAGATAAACACGAAGTACATTTTTACGCCAAAAGGTATTTTTTCACGTTTTTATAGATTAAATATGATATACTAAATATCAGTTGATAGTTTTTATTGAATTAAAAAACCAAAATTAAAAATTACTAAAATATAAAGAGTAAAAAATTACGTAACAATATCAACCATTTTGAAATTTTAAGATCACGTGGTACAAACGACCTTGCAAGACTCCCTCGGAGTCTCTCGAGCTGATTGATACGCGGGGAGAAATAAAATGCACTGTGGAAGGGTATCGAAAACCTGTCCTCTTAATTTACTGTCCATGAGGGAATTAATTTCAAATAATTCAAATGGGAATATTCAAACCCATAAAAATTAACAAAACTCTTTTCGCAATCATTTCACTGGTCCGCAATTACTAGCGAAACTTTTCCCAAATGAAACTGGACCAACAAGATTACACCCACAACCAAAGTATTGTATCACTTTTCCGCGCGTGGGTGTTTGGGAAACCTTTCTACTTTTTTCGGGGGTGGCAACGAGTGGTCCTTTTCGAATAAGATCGAGGAAAAAGTGGAGCAGTGGAACATGAGACAAGGTTGGGTTCAAGAACACTTTTTGTTTGATTCTCGGATTCCCCGACCGACAAATTTTTTATCAAGTCACAAAAAAAAATTCCCTTAAAAATGTCTCCCACTTTACAAAAATCCCACATTGTCCACCTCCGTTTGCTTATAATCTTTTTGTTTTCCTTTACACAATCTTTTCATTTTTGGGCGTAGTTTTCGCAATATCTTTATTTGGCAAAAACTCGAAGAATTTGAAAGTTTTATCAAAATACAAAGCTTAAAAGTAGCTTTTTGAGGAAAAAATTGGAAACGATACGGTACTACGTCGGTGTATTATTAGACGCTTTCATACTTATTTTTCCTTTTAATTTATCATTGCGTAATTTAAACGCGCTAAAGTCAGTGGAAAAAACGAGGATATTTTTCAATAGGGTAAATTTAGAATTTGGATAGACTTGGTCAGGGTTGTTTTAACGATAGAAATAATGGATTTTGGAGGAAAACGTCTAATTGCCATTATCTTCCATGGGTGGAAGTTTTATCGTCCGTCCTTAACCGCGCGCTCATTCATTTTACGGGTGTCGCTAAGATCGGTGGTCGCCCGCAGTTTGTTTTGGCGCAAGTGAAAGTTTGTTTATATGGTGAAGGGACGGTGTATTTGTGACATGATGAACGTCTTTAACAACGGGATTCGTTACGAACATTATTACGCCTACTCGGAATACTACCAGAAACAGCATCGGTAAGGTCATTTTCTTTTGACACTAGTTACAAGCATCGCGAGCTTCATTTTCCGCTAGGTTTATCAGTTCTTAAATTAGCCGTTTAATCTGATGATCGGTCAATATTAGTTTCAGTATAATTCTGAAGTTTAGAATTATTTCTCAGTTTAGTTCGATTTAATCAATGTCAATTGAGTTTAATTTGGCGATCGGTAAATATGAAATTGGTTTAATTTGACATTTGGTCAATATGAAATTGGTTTAATTTGACATTTGGTCAACATGAAATTGGTTTAATTTGACATTCGGTAGATATGAAAGTGGTTTAATTTGACATTCGGTCAATATGAAATTTGTTTAATTTGATATTCGGTCAATTTCAGCTCAGTTCAGTTCAGTTTAATATGACATTCTGTCAATCTCAGATCAGATCCGTTTAATATGACATTCTGTCAATCGCAGTTCAGTTCAGCTTAATATGACATTTGTCAATCTCAGTTTCATTATAGTATGACATTTGCCAATCTCAGTTTCATTATAATATGATATTCGGTCAATCTCAGTTTCAATATAATATGACATTTGCTCAATTTCAGTTTAATAAGGCTTTCGGTCAATCACAGGTCAGTTCAGTTTAATATGACATTCGGTCAATCTCAGTTCAGTTCAGTTTAATATGACATTCGGTCAATCTCAGTTCAGTTCAGTTTAATATGACATTCGGTTAATCTCAGTTCAGTTCAGTTTAATATGACATTCGGTTAATCTCAGCTCATTATTAATATGACTTTCGGTCAATCTCAGTTCAGATCAGTCTTAGATATGAAAATAATAAATTAACGCCCTTAATTTAAACGGTCTTTTAAAATTTGAAAAACACAAATTTGAAGCTGTTACTAGATGACGCCATGTCAACGTTACTGATTTCAATTCCATATATCCTTGCAACAAAACGTTTCCTTTTATAGCCGATAGATGTCATTTGCTACAAAATTTACTCTCAATCATTCGCAACGTATAAGAAATGGTTAACAATAGTCTATCAGAATAATTTGAAAACCAATTTCGGAATACGACCCCGAATCAATATTCTATATTTATAAATGTAATACAATCAAAAGTAAAAAGTACAACGGTACCGTTAAGTGCCAATTCGGATAAACCCCTTATATTTCATATTATTCGTAGACCTAAATATTTTAGACTCCACTGTATTTATTAAGTTTAAAAATACATTGTCCATTTAAAGTCATTTATCCATTTGAAACTATTTTTCAGCAAAGGACGTGTTTTCTGTCTGGCGTTAGTATTATTCAATCTATAATGAAACAAATAAGTAATGGCATTTTTGGCGCCTTAAAAGAAAAATTGAACACACCGTTTTGGTTGGGTGCTTCTTTCCAAGAAAATAAACAGTTGATGAAGTTACGTTGATGACTGTCCTCATATTCTCGTCTACAATTCGGGATGATCTCATTTAAGTCGGTTTTAGTTCGAGATTATAACGCGTCAAAACTATGATTTTGTGGCGATGTCGACTTCAGCGCAAAAGTCACGCAACTTTTGAAAGAAATTCGGTTTAAAAATCTCCGTGTTTTTTTACATTAGGGTTTCTATAGACTTGCTTGACATTTGCTCTTAGTTTGCGAATGGGGTAAGATACTGGCTTAGATTCGAGTGTAAAGAGGGGGTATAGTCTGCGAGGTTTTAAACAAGTTTGACTATCAACTGAGGTATATCTGTTTTCTTTCACTTTTTGGAAATGATGGTTTTGACAAGGTACAAGACAGCTTTTTTGGGGGTCAGGTGATAATGCGGGCTTCTTTGGCTTCTGGCTGGCTCGCCGTTCAAAGAGGAACTAACCACGACCTTTGCTTTATTTGGTCGCTGGTTTTGAAATGTCGACGCGTTGACAGTAAATAAATAGGATGAATTTGCAAACGTAGCTGTTGTGACGCGCGTTCTTTATTTATCGGGGATTTGGAAGGTCGTTTCGATGCTCGAATGAGTTTGAACTATTGACCTGGCATTCGCTTCGACAAACCGGCCCAGTTTGTTTTCAGGTGTTTATTGGCTGGATTGATTTAGTAGTTTAAGGATTTGACTTCTGACTTCCAAGTATTTCCCCCATTTTCAAAACTTTCAATATAAATCATATCTTTGCTTTAAATGGCCGCAAATAACGAATGATTAGTCGCCGAAATTGTTCGTGACGTAAAATTGACATCACTACCGAAACCATTGTTGCGCGCTAGTCAGGGAAATCAGCTAAAATTCAGGCTATTTGATAATAGTTAAGGAAATGTTGGGAAATGGTCAGGCAATTTTAAGCATTTGTAAAAATTCAGGGAATGGTCGGACATATTAAGAATTTGTAATTATTCAGGGAATGGTCGAACAAAAGAATTTGTAATTATTCAGGTAAAAATCAGGCAATTTTAACAATTTGTAATTATTCAGGGAAAAATCAGGCAATTTTAATAATTTGTAATTATTCAGGGAAAAATCAGGCAATTTTAACAATTTGTAATTATTCAGGGAAAAATCCGGCGGTTTTAACAATTTGGAATTATTCAGGGAAAAATCAGGCAATTTTAACAATTTGTAATTATCCAGGGAAAAATCAGGCAATTTTAACAATTTGTAATTATTCAGGGAAAAATCAGGAAATTTTAACAATTTGTAATTATAATAATAATCAGCTAGGCTAATACCCAAGGCACCACCTTAGGCCTAAGTCATCAAGCGACTTTTGAAGCCATTAATTCAGGTGGCCGGGTTACAATGCGTAGGAGGGTGGTGGTAAGCCCTGCATGCCACGAGGGAAAGGTCGTGTAATTTAAAGAAATTGTAATTATTCAGGGAAAAATCAGGCAATTTTAACAATTTGTAATTATTCATTGAAAAATCAGTCAATTTTAACAATTTGTAATTATTCAGGGGAAAATCAGGAAATTTTAACAATTTGTAATTATTCAGGGAAAAATCAGGAAATTTTAACAATTTGTAATTATTCAGGGAAAGGTCGTGTAATTTAAAGAAATTGTAATTATTCAGGGAAAAATCGGGTAATTTTAAGAAATTGTAATTATTCAAGAAAAAATCGGGTAATTTTAAGAATTTGTAAAAATTCAGTTAAAAGTCGGGTAATTTAAATTTATTCAGAAAAATGTTATAAAGGTCGTTTAATTGTAATTTTACTATAGTTCACTAATATATTATGTGATTATTTTAAAGTTTCATAATGTTCTGGTCATTTTTAAAGGTTGTGATTCTAACGTTGTAATAAAATGTGTTTTATTTAAAACATGACCTGAAGGTTTGTACTAAAATATAAGCTACAGTAAATTGATTAACTTCTGATACTTTCACATCTGAAAAGAAAAATATAAAGTTAAAATTGACTAATTTGGCCTTAGAAAAGGTAAATGAAAATCTTTAAAGATGGACAGGGAACTGGACATTTGAAATATTAGGGCAACTTAAAAATTATAGCACTATGACTACGAGTCAAGACTAATGACATAGTATGAAGTCCACTAATTACGCGAATAATTAAAAACTTAAGCTCCAAGTTATAATAAATTAATTCAGCCGACTCGCAACTTTGGGTTTAAATATCGCTTCACCAGTTCTACTTTACCCGTACAACAGGGCTCCAAGAGTTCCTATAATTCCTATAAATTCCTATAATTTCAATATGCTCCTATAATTTCCTATTTTCTCAAAATTGTTCCTATAAATTCCTATTTTTTCGAAATTTACTAGCTTTTCTATAGCTATATCCAGAAATTCCTATAATTTAAAAAAAATGTATTAGAAAACAGCCTTAACGTTTGGGTAAAATTTGCCTTCTAAATAGAGCTTAGATCTGGCTTAGGTCCGGTGTTTCCGAAAACATCAACGGTTGAGTTCCCAGAGTTCCTATAAATTCCAATAATTTCAATATACTCCTATAATTTCCTATTTTTTCAAAATGGTTCATATATATTTCTATTTTTAGTTAAAATGTTACTGTAAATTCCTATTTTTAGCTAAAACTTTCCTATAAATTCCTATTTTTGGCTAAAAATGTTCCTATAAATTCCAATATTTTCTAGGAAATTTCCTATTTTTTTTTGGCTAAAAATGTTCCTATAAATTCCAATATTTTCTAGGAAATTTCCTATTTTTTTTTGGCTAAAAATGTTCCTATAAATTCCAATATTTTCTAGGAAATTCCCTATTTTTTGTCTAAAAATGTTCCTATAAATTCCAATATTTTCTAGGAAATTCCCTATTTTTTGTCTAAAAATGTTCCTATAAATTCCAATATTTTCTAGGAAATTCCCTATTTTTTGTCTAAAAATGTTCCTATAAATTCCAATATTTTCTAGGAAATTTCCCATTTTTTTTGGCTAAAAATGTTCCTATAAATTCCAATATTTTCTAGGAAATTTCCCATTTTTTTTGGCTAAAAATGTTCCTATAAATTCCAATATTTTCTAGGAAATTTCCTATAAATTCCAATATTTTCTAGGAAATTTCCTATAATTCCTATAATATTAAAAAAAATCGCTTGGAGCCCCGGTACAAAAATACGGATTTAATTTTTTTCCAAGAAAATGTAAAATTCCTGAAATTTCTAGATACGAGCAATTACTTTATCGATATACACGGGCGACTTCAAACTTCAAAGGCCGGTTATTAAATTATTGTCAAACAAATCACGTCGTGCAATGACCGTTAACGGTCGCGTTTCATGATAGGAACTACTTTCTCCTCCGAAATTAACCCTCAATTAGTCACTCGTTAGCTTAAGCATCGTGCAGCGGAAAAGTGTCGATAACCCGACGAAATATTTTTCTTTCCATTTCGGATTTTTTACTGGAAATTCAAGTCTCAACTTTTACTGCAAACTAAAAATGCGCCATATTTAGGTTGTTTCGCGGTTTTTACGCGTAAAAAAATCACTCTAAATGGCTTTTTCGAGAAATATCTTTATTTTTTTGCCTTTTCCATTTGGCAATCTCACCCTGTGATCAATGCGTTTTGAAAACGAGTGAAACGTTATAGATAGAAATACCACCATATCGTTGTCAAGTTTTTCCTTAATTCTTTGAAAAAGAAAATTACGTTTTTATTCCGCGAAACAGATGTAGATCTTCTGAAAAAAAAATATTAAAAGATTTTATGTATTATATATTGGAAAAAGGAAATATTTTGAAAAGTATGAAGGTAATTGGTTTTAATTATATTTGTATCAAATGATACCATTTTTCAATTGATATTCTTCGTGTAAATTTACCTTTTGTGAGTTATATTATAGGGTCTTGGCAGTGCTACGTCACAGTTTTTTTTTCAATAATTTTTATCGTGGGGAGAAAAATATGACCACAATGGCGGCCATGGCCAAAGCTACGGAGTGCCAAGTCTCTATTGTCAGTGATTATTTAAAGATTTTACATAACATTGATTACTGATTTTAATAGATTTTTTTTTGGTAGATATTCTTAGTCGAAATTGAAATAAATTTTCAATTAGTATTTGCCTTTGGTTCGAAATATGTTTGTTAATTTTTGTACTAAATTTATGGCCTCGGTATTATAAGAAAATTACTGTGAAAAAACCTTTTGAGTTATGAATTTTAATTAAAATATTCGCTGTAAGTAGTAAGACTGTTATACGGTTGTAAATCTACGTTTTAAAACCGACAAAAAATCTAACAATTAATTTCGAGAAAAAGCTATTTATACGCCCCAAAACATTCAAAACGAGTTACAAAACAAAAAGGAAGTTCTGATAAACAAGATATGTTTGAATGCAAATAATTAATGGTAATTACGTCACATGGCCCCAGTGTGGCGGCAGATGTAATCTTCCAGTAACTTCTAGTGTTAAAATCCGTTTATCCGTCTAGTTCATTTTTTTAATTAGAGTTAAGAATTTATTTATTAATGGCCCTTGGATGTATCGATTCTCTTATCGTTTCAAAAAGCGCCATGATAATTGGATCGCTCTTTAAAGGGAGTATAACCCTACGTGTTTGGTAGGGTGCACTAACAAGCTTACTCAAAAATCCACACGAGGCGCTACGGTGAAATAGTAGGATGATTTCCAGATAAAACCTCTATAGCACGCTGCTAATGACCTATACTTTATACTAAAAATCTACTTGTAGATTTGGGTTTAAGGTCATAACCCTACTGATTTCCCCGTTATATTTTTAAACAAAAGCATCGTAAGTAGTGAATTAACTATATCTCAATGATTACGTAAATAGTTAAGTCATAAACGTGCTATATTTTGAAATATAATTTATTCTTGTAGTTTTCCCTAACTATCTATTAAATATCGACTTGATCCGCATTCAGAAGAATATTCGTGGTAAAAAAATCTTATTTATTATCCCAAAAACACTCCTATTATTTTTTATCTTAGGCGCCTGGGAGGAATGGAAAACTTTTCACCCTAAATTCCGATAAAGGTTATACTCCGTTTAAGTCTTAAATATTCACAAATTTCACGCGATATTTCGATAGGGTGAAGGATGATAAGTTTTGGCCAGGGACTTTTTTTTATCACGAGAAATACTATGTTTATATTTAACGTTTGAAGTCTTTTTACCTCGAGGTAAATCTTGGGATTAGCACAATATTTTCGGCTGAAACTTTTAAATTTAGTTTTCACGTGACGTCATCTTAAGTCATAGTCCCTTTTTTTCCTCTTTACGTTCCACTATCGAACCAATGGCTGGTGATTTCTTCTTTAAGAACTTGTAATATGTCAGATAATTTTATAAATTCAAGAAGTATCGAGATTTTTTTGGCCGCGATAGCGAAATTTAATTTAAATTTTCCCTGATTACAAAGTTACATTTTGTTCGTTGGTTTTTTACACGGGAAATCAAATTTGATAGATAGGCTATTTACAACCGAGTGGGTGAATAAAATTTGAAATGTAATCTCAAGCAACATATTTAAATCGTATACACTCTTTTATATCCTTATTTGTGAGAGCTGCCATGTTATTACAGGTCTGATTTCAAATAGCGCGTACAAGGCCACTTCACGCGGTCAAGTGCACGCGACGTCTCGAGCTGATGAGCACGTGCAGGCGTCCTTGCCTGTACTATTTTAAATTAGGCCTGTAAAGAAATGGCCGACTTCGTAAAAGAGTGTATACAATATTCACGACTTGGAAGATTATCATAGCAGTATTTTAACCTTAAATTAGACTAATACTTTGGGGGTTATTACACGAAATATAAAGTGTCTTCATTAGCGACTAACATGGTATCGTAATTGCCCTCGGCTAAGTTCAACTCCCGCCGTCAACCTTTCCTCAATGCCTCATTATAGTACATGCGTCTACAAAATCTTTTATACCCAGTTGGAAAATACGTAATTGACATTCATTTAAAGATACGTTTATCGGCCTCTAGGGGATGCAATCTGAATCGTTATATTTGTATAAGTAATATCTACCTCTAGCCAAAATTTAAATATAGCATTTCAGGCGCGTACCGTCACTGTTTTGAATAATCAACGGTTTCCCAGATCTGAGCCGATAAACAAAAATTTCTTTCGGAATTTATTGCGAAACGGGCAAATTAAAATGACAGAAATTCTCTACAAAGTGGCTGATCAAACTGAACGGTTCCCCAACAACAATTATTCGTATTAATGTCAATAGTTCTTGCCCGGATTCTTTCGAAATTTGTTTGTCTTTCGCGAACGTTAAATCGTTTTATTTTAGCTTTTATTATTTCATACCAATATTTGACGGTTCACAAATTTAACGGGTGAATAAATAGTTCGAAAGGAATTTAACAGAAAAATACTTTTTTTTTTAAATATTTATATCAAAGGTCTTTTGAATCTATTGATCCTAATCAAATTTGTTTATAACTGTACAAAAAGAGCGGTTACCAGCGAGACTTGGGAATTTGGTCTGGATTGCGAACCAATTTAGTCAGTATTAAAGGTTTGAAGAACCTAGCAATGTTACACCAAATAGCCAGACGATCCCAATCTGTCGATAGATTTATGTGAAAACGTGAAAAAAGTTGTTTTCATCGACCCAGGTTCGAAGATTTCACTTAATTCGGGAAAGGAGTTAGAATTAACGGTCGTAGGGTATCTTCCGTTAGAGATCTGGCGCTGATAAATTATTAAACTGGTTCTCTTATATTGAATTTCGACGTTATCGCGTTGTGGAGGTGATATTGGTTTTATACCACGTAACACTGTCTGTTGCCTAACACTGTCTGTTGCCTATTTAGACGTTTGAGGATGTAGCTAAGTTCAGAATGACGTCATCTGGTTGAAAAAATAGTCAAAATCGTCGTCACTCTAACGAACTTTCTTGCTCAAAACTGGTCTCGAGTATAAATGACCATAGGGTGTATGATTTAAAAATGGCGGTTTTATACCAGATTTTATAAACAGCTTCGCGCTCTTGCTGGAAGAGATCATATTATTTAATAAACCACTAATTTCATATTTTATTTGTAAAATAAATCGTTACGAAAAGGCACTTTTTGACGACATATTGTTCTACAAATTTCAAATATTAAATTCGTTTTTTAATTTTTAATTTAAATTTAATTTAAGAAATTTTTAGATTAATAATTTTGTGACCGAAGTATCGGACACTCGACCTTTTTACCAAATTAAGGCGAGACCATTTAAATATTTTAATATTAATTAAAATGTCGATTCTAAAGCCGTTTTTTTTTCAACCAAAAAGTGTAATTAACGTAACCCGCGTATACGAAATTGAGTAGCAGAATCTCTTCCAGCTGTTAAAATTTTAAAGTTGATTATTTTCGTACGTGAAAAAATCGTCCAAGTGGAACGAGTCAGCCCTCGGGAGGTTCGCGCCGAGTAGAACAGTCTAAAATCGTAGTAGCATCCACCACGACGAATATGGGGGAGCCAAATTGCACGGAGCTGAAGAGCTGATTCCAATACCCGAGGAGTCACGGAAAACTCCATTTTTTCCGGGAGGATTTTTTCCATCATTTAAAACTTGAGTCTCGGCTGGGGATCAAGCGGTTCTATGTCAGTCCCGCCGTTATTACACCTTTGCCCGTTTTCATTTGTCGTTGGTGGAGGATTCCGACCTCTTTTAGATTAAGCGGCGCGCCTCGACTCGGCTGCAATTTCAAGAGCGCTTTTTTTCGGGATTGGATTGAATACCGTTGGGATTTTGGTTTCGCGTATAACTCCGTTCTAAGATTTGGTGCTCTGCGGATTGTGTTCTTTTGTTGACAAAATGGCCATTGATTGAGGTAAGATTTACCGAAGTTTTGTATATTTTTATTGGAGGGATTTATGTCAAGTTTGGATTTGTCTAGCGTACGAACCTGGGAAATATTAAATATTTCATTCAGACGTAAATATTATTTTCGTTTGGTATTTAAGTCAAATTTAAATGATTATTTATTAATAAATAATGGCAAATTATTATTTTGACGGTAATAAATACGCTTGCCCGTTCAACGTTTTAATTGATCTTTAATTTAAGGAATAACATTAATTAATTTTACCTGGCCATCCCACTACATCGCGATACGTAGTTATAGGTTTACAATTTTACTTAAAAGCATTATTCGCCTCTCAACTCTCAATTAGATAAGAACGATTACGAATAATTAAGAAACCCTTAAATAAAATTTACATTAATGATTGTATAGGAATCATTCTAATTGATTGTGTAATTAAAACACGAAACTTAATGAAATGGCAATATTTAATTAAACATCGTTGGAATAAATTATATCCCAGTTAATTAACAATAATATCCATTAATAATCCAACTTGGAACTAAGAATTTAATATATATGACGTAGTATAATAATATAATATTATATTATATTATAATAAACCAGTGGAGTATTAAATTGAAACATTTTAAACAACTTCCGTTCCGTCATATTGTCACTCGGTACAAAAGAAACCAATATATTTTTCCATATTTCAAACCACACCTTTTTAAAAAAAAACAATATATGTATTTCACCGCATAGTGGTTTCCGGTAAATTTTCCACAGTGCAAATTTCGGTCGCTTAGAACGTATTATAGAAGTCATTGAGTTTAACGATCTTAAAAATACTCGGCGCCCATATTATTTAGCGTCAATACTAAGTACTAATACGTGTTTCTTTGATAATAAAAATAAATTCTAAATAAGTTACTCTAAAGGAACATTTGAGAAAGCCAAGAAAAAGAAAAATGTTTGAGACGACGCGCTTCAACGAAGCTACCAATTCCTTCGCGGTCAAAGATTCTTTGCTCTCTTGGAAATTAAAGTTTTCTTCAATTTAAAACTTGGGAACCACAATTAAGGGTAGTTCACCTAAAGGCGGGATGCTTTTGACGGGGTCTATAATAGCACCTTGAATTGTTGTAGGTGTATTCCCGAATTTCGAGGTAAAATTGCTACTTAAACAACAGGATTTTTTTGGTGAAAAGTAGTTTTTATTTAGGAATACCTAACTCTTCTAATCTGCATGAGGGATTCCCGTCAATTAGACCTTTTACGCTCTCTCTCCCACTGCCAATTTTTTTTTCAAGGTTAATGATCTTTATTTAAGGCTATTTTTTAACGCGGGTAAAGGGGTTTTACGGCGATGTTTTGGTTTTCTCTTCTCCGACTGTTTGTTTGGGAAACAATGTTGCGTTTCGGAGAAATTTGATAAACGAATGAACATTAGGGTCGATTTTTATTTTATCTCGGGATTTGAATTTGCATCTTTTGTAGTTCTATGCCGCTTTTTTTAGAGGAAAGAGCCTGATTACGTGTAAAAGTAGTTAAAAAAATAGTTTTAATATATGTTAAATTATATTATAGTGCTATATTAGTGGTACCTAAATAAGATTTATTGAATTTAAAGTAATTAGTATTGAGAATTAAATATCGCTTTAAAATTAACAGTATAATTTATAATAACGGGAATATTTTTCCGGAATATTTAAGTGTCTTAATATTAATTTAAAATAAATTTAACCACTATTGCACAGTAAAAACATTTGCAATAGTGGTAATATATGTTGAATTATATTATAGTGCTATATTAGTGGTACCTAAATAAGATTTATTGAATTTAAAGTAATTAGTATTGAGAATTAAATATCGCTTTAAAATTAACAGTATAGTTTATAATAACGGGAATATTTTTCCGGAATATTTATTTTAAATTAGTTTATGTACACAAATAATTGTCTTAATATTAATTAATAATAAATAATTAATCTAAAGTAAATGTATTCTATTCTGGGTTTTGGGGTTAAAAACGTATCTAAAATTAGCTTACGTTAATATATTTACCAAATTTAATTACACCCTTTAAAATTACTCATAAAATTAATTAATAAGAAATTAATTATGTCTTTTATTAATTTCTAAAGCTACTGCTAACCGATAGAAAGTAAATATTGCCATAATATTACTATAATTCGCGATTAATAGACGCTTCTAACGAGGACAGTCAAAAATAATAGTATCGTAAAGCACAGACCACCTACCCCAATATGGACTCGCATCAACCTCTCAAAAAAGGTGTCTCAAAAGTGATGCGGCTTTATTTACGGCAAACAGAAAATTTTTATTTTACGAAATTAAAATGAAAAAGCCGTGTCTGTATTTGTATATACCTTTAGAACTGCCTCTACTTACCATAAGATGGCGCTCTCTTAAAAAAGCCACATCACATTAGAGACATAAAACAATTTAAATTACTACCAGCGATACATGTCCTCTTGGGGTAGGTGGTCTGTGCTTTAAGTATACGTTTCCGTGGTCCACTAACCTAAACATTTTCAACGATCATTTAAAAAGGGATTCGAGAACAAAAACGAAATACGGTATTGTTAGGAGGCGCAATTATATCTAGTGCCAATCAAGTAGGTGGGATCGAAAACGGTGTAATGTAACACAGCCTAGTTTTAGTCTTGTACTACAGCTTCGAATCTCAATAACGAGATCGCGTATTCGAATTTAAGCGTTTTTTTTTATCAACCTTAATAAATTCAAGGATAAATTGATACGATAGTGGTTTCCAAATATAGCCGCTTGTTTCTCGAGAAAAAATTTATATTTCTGTAAATATATTTGTAATTCATTCAAACGCGAGTAAATGACCTTCGCGAGAGAATTACTATATAATTAGCGCGGAGATTAGGGAGTAAAATCTTTGATTATACCTGTATGGTTTCAACTTAAAAATACATCGTAGTAATTCGATATAATTGTACATTGTTATTTGTACCGAATTAAATTGGTTGTTTAATTTCGTTAAATACATCAGGGTTTTGTTTAAAATTAATTTTAATTTTTAAAACTTTAATTTCTGACCTAGTTAAATTCCTAATTGGATCAAATTCGGAGTTTTTCTGTTAAAGGGGTTAATATTATATTTTCCTTTGTTTTAAATTACAATCTGTTTCGCTCTATATCAGAGCCAAATAATTGGGTGTGCACCTAATAATTTTGAAGCTCGTAAATTTACGTAAAAATATTAATAATTTGGAATAAATATTTTTATTATTTACAATAATATAATAACAAAACTATCCCTGAACATATAACAACATAAAATATTACAGAATACCATTATAGCTTTGATAAATTTTCTTATAACTACCGTTTCGTGCATTGTTAGGGCAAAGGTTCATACTCTAGGGCCTCTGAAATGTTACAAATTAGTGTAGACATAAAGTTAATTTCCACCCTAAGGTGTTAAGTATATTGCGCTTCGTGTTGGCAAAATTGAACTTTTTTTTAAAACGATACGGAGGTGAGTTATTATCCGTTCGAAATATTTCATCGGCACGTTGAAAACTCAAAACGTGAGGGTCCAAAGCGTGTGGAGCCGTGATTTTATTATTTGAAGTTTCAAAACCATACAGAACCCCGCATTATATAAAGCTTAGAGTTATTTTACAAAAATATATATTAACATTAAGAAAAAAAAAGTACTTTCCGCTTGAAAATGAACGGAGAATTTAGTGTGTAGGTATTTTTATTTCGAGCTCCGATTTTTAGAACTTCTCACTGATTCTTTAAGAAGATACAAAGTTTATCTGAACCGTTTATCTCTTACGAGTCTGAAGACTGAAGGAAGATATTATTCCAGTGTCGATATTTATAGTTTAATAGTTCCTAATATAGCCAAAGAATGAGAAATAAAAAAGCTATTTTATTTTTAATATTTCCTTAATATTATCTGGCGCTTGGGTGTTATGGATATGTAATATTTTTGTCCTTGATAACGGTTTGTTCATTAATTGCTCTTTTTGTATTATTACCATAATGGTTATATACGACAAGTTTTGTTTTGCTGTATTAACGACATTGACCTAATAATGATTATTTACGTATATAAAATATTTCAAATAATATTTATCAATAATATTATTTGGATTATTTTATTCATATACTATCATATTTAATAGTTTTTATATTTATGTGGATTTACTCACCTTTTACGTTTTTTTAAAACTAGCTATACTAAGGAACTTAACTTAAAATAAATATTCTTAACACGTACTATTTTTAAATTAAATTTTACCTATTTTTAATTGGACATCAATTCTTATTTTTATAATAGTATAAAATAACGCAATCTTCTAAAAAATCCTTTCTACAAGTACAAAACCGATACGTACGTGACATTAGCGAGTTTAAGCAATCTTAGTTCTGAACGGGAGCGTGTACAGGGTTCGTACACGACCTGGAATATCTGGAAAACCTGGAAATGTCAGGGAATTTGAAAATGTTTCCAAAAGGTCAGTTAAAAGTCAGGGAAATTTAAAATGGTCCGAAATAGTAAGGGAATTTTAAAATGACCCCAAAAACAAATCCGGTAAATAAATGTTTGAAAAATTTATTAAAAATACATAATTAACATTTTTCAAGATTTTACCTCAAAACATAAATTTATTCAACAAAAATGGTCAGGGAAATTTGGCAATTTAGTCAGGGAAAACCTGGAAATGTCAGGGAATTTAATTCCGGAAATTTTGTACGAACCCTGGTGTAGGCTTTCACAAAGCTACTCGGAAGTGTTCGTTAAAACGTCGACGTGGCTTAGCTTAACTTCGTTCCTTATTGAATTCGAACGTATGTAAGCCACAACATAGATAAGAAAACAACCCATAACACCCCAATATAATTTACAACCCATAATAAGTCTAAATCCATAATTGCTTTTTAATGACGATCCGGAATTATAGGTTAGTCCGTCTATTAGTGTCTCGCTTCGACTAAGATGGTCGATCTCGATAAGTTTTTCCCCGTCCCAGCGCCCACCAAAAGACAATATCGAAACAAGGTTAGTTAAAACAACGATAGATACCAGTTTGTATAAGACTTCTTAAGTTGACAATTCGCCTTGAAACAGAAAGCGAGTGAAGTCTGTAAGGATCGATACTGAGAAGGGGACGAAGCCCTTGGCATTGATTTTTGGGAGGCGAGACGTCTAGGTAACCCGCTCTTCTTCGGGTGCAATCCTTGGGCTCCGTAACAGAAACAATCGGCATGTTTTAAGTCGCTAATGAATTCCCGTGACCCGGAATCAACGCGTCGTTATATTGTGACATCATTTATTTGGGAAATTCTCGTTCATCAACAACTAACGAAGATGAGATCTTTTATACGTTCACCCCAAAATGGTAATTGAAGGGTTAATTTCAGTGTCTCCGAGCAAGGTTGGGAATTTTTTGATTTAAAAAAAATCAAATAAATCGATTTTTTTTATTTAAATCAAATAAATCGATTTTTTTATTTTAATCGGATTTTTATGGATTTTTTTGATTTTAATTAAAATTTCCAAGTTTTATATAATTTAGTATCATAATTTTACCTAAAACAAATGTTTTAATTTTTTAAAGATTTAATCTATAAATATATGTATCATGAATTTATTCAATTTAAGCTAATAATCATATAGAAGTTGGTTTTTTTTTAAACCTATTTTGGTACTTTACAACAAAAATTCGGCGGAATCTCCACCCACAGGTAGAATCCAATGCAACATTAGGGGGAAGTACAAGAAAGATTATATTTAAACCTAAGTTATAGCAATTGGCGAGGTTTTTTCTTTTTCAAAAATACTATATAAAAATTAATTTAAATCAATGATTTCTTTTGAAAAAAACATTTGATTTAAATCAAGTTGATTTAAATCAGTCAACGCTGTCTCCGAGAAAATTATACCCCGCAATGTACAATTATTAAAACATAGCATGAAATTTTAAGATTATGTTCAAATATCTAGCTTCGGAATGTGACGAGGGTGCGCTATTAAGCAAAAAAATAGTAACGAACTTTAGGTAAAATGATCTTGTTAACTCGGAAATTTTCTAGTGCCAGTCGTAATATAAATTAGAATACCATAAAATTTGGCATTCCATAGTTTCGTAAATGTAGCGCGAAATTTTTCAGAGTATGACATTAAAACCTTGAACGAATAAAGTACTGGAGCCGAATCATAAGGACAAACCTCATTCTTTAAATTGCATTAACACCTAGCGCTCCTACCGAGGGGATCTGGAAATATTTTCACCCAAATTCAAAGCGCTTGCGTTAAAACGATAGATTAAGAGCTAAAGAAATTAGCTTATACTACGTGTGTGGTTAATATCTGATGTCTTTCCAATATTGAATACCATGGCGCTACTAGCGGTGGTGCTTTGATTGAATCAAGAGCTCAATCTACATTCGGGTTCAGTAGCTTATTCGTCCAAGATGAAACCATGAATTTTGTTTATACTACGCTTGTGTTTAATAATGGGTAGAAATCTTTTCAATATTGGACACCGTGGCGCTACAAGCGACGCTGCTGTGATAGAATAATGTGCGGAAACTAGATTCGTGTCCAATAGCTTATTCGTCCAAGATAAAACCAGGCATTTTGTTATACTACGCTTGTGTTTATAAACGGGTAGTAATCTTTCCAATATTTATCACCGTGGCGCTACAAGCGACGCTGCCGTGATAGAATCAAGAGCTCAATCTAGATTCGGGTCCAATAGCTTATTCGTCCAAGATGAAGCATGTGTTTCGTTTTGTTATTTGTATATATTTATTTTTATTGTGATGATTATTATTTTTTATGGTAGACCGACTAACCTAGAGCAAAAATCACGAAGCTCAAAATCTGTCCCCGTACGTTAGAAAAGTTATTAAATAGGAAATAAATTATAATGTAATTTCTTTCGGTGGAATGACTCGAATGGGTTAAAAGGGGGGTGCGTGTTTTCCCGGTTCACTTCGGCGTGTCTAAGAAAGCGTTGGAGCAAATCCAAGTCGTTTCTCGCGAGCACTTCTAATAGCCAACCAACTATGCTATTTGTCGCCAGTGACTCTGAATGTGCCCAAATACGCTTCTTTCCGATGGCCGCCCCGTGAACTCCATTAGCCGATTACCCCACTGAATTTGAACGTGTATCTTTTATACGCATTCGTGGACAATATTGGGTGACATTTCATAAATCATTTCTTGACCGGATCTGACTTTTTAAGCGTGTTTAAATTAAAGAGCGGTTTGGAAACGTTTTTTAATCAATTACCTCGCTAACCGTGGAAATGACGCTGATTGGCGGGAATCAAATTGATATCTTATTTCGGGAATGGATGGAAATTGTGATTTTAAGTTCGGGAATGGTCGGTAATGGATTTTCAGTTTAGTCAGGTTTGTCATTTCCAATTCAAAATATCTTGACTAAACTGAAATTTCATTACCGACCATTCCCGAACTTTATTCCCATTTCCATCCCTTCCCATTCCCATCCCATCCCATCCCTTCCCATCCCATCCCTTCCCATTCCATTGGACCAAGGTTAGTCATTCCCAATTCAAAGTATCTTGACTAAATTGAAATTTCATTACCGACCATTCCCGAACTTAAAATTTCCATTTCCATCCCTTCCCATTCATTTGACATCGGTTAGTCATTCCCAATTCAAAGTATCTTGACTAAATTGAAATTTCATTACCGACCATTCCCGAACTTAAAATTTCCATTTCCATCCCTTCCCATTCATTTGACATCGGTTAGTCATTCCCAATTCAAAGTATCTTGACTAAATTGAAATTTCATTACCGACCATTCCCGAACTTAAAATTTCCATTTCCATCCCTTCCCATTCCATTTGACATAGGTTAGTCATTCCTAATTCAAAATATCTTATATTAAATGGAATGGGAAGGGATGGAAATGGAAATTTTAAGTTCGGGAATGGTCGGTAATGAAATTTCAATTTAGTCAAGATACTTTGAATCGGGAATGAAAAACCCATGTCAAATGGAATGGTAATGGTTGGAAAACAAATATTTGAACGAAAATGGTCGGGAATGTGAATGTTTCAACTTAAATCATTGATACTATATTAGTTAACCCCTTGTAAATTCCCAAATTTAAAAGGATTATATTCTACACTGAAAAATCATCTGTTAACACGAGCTACAACTTGTTTATAACGTAACCAGTGCCAATTAAACCTAGTGGTAGAAAAGTGAAATAGTGCGTGGTGAATACCTCACGTAGTAATTTTCTAACCTTGTTAAATCAGAAAAAAATAGTTCATAAATAAGTGAATATTCCTACATCATGTAACCAAGAATGTATTTATTTATACCTAGGTCCTAGGGAGAATGTCTATGGACAGACGGTTTTTAGCCCGTTGGTCCCCCCAGTACGCTCCTCCGTTTAAAATAAAACGAATAGTCCCGGTATTTCATTGGCTGCTTAAAATTTACGTCACCTAACGCGATGGAAATCAAACGCCGGTGACGTTTTGTCTTTCCCCCCGCGCGAGACGGTGGAAAGGCGTTCAACGTGCCCGGCGATTGTCGCAACATAATCATTCTTCCTAAATATAAATAAATACATTCTTGATGTAACTTTGACATTTTACAACGATACACCCCCTATTAAACTGACTTGTGAGTTTAATCAACCGAAGTTCAATTTGTAACTGTATAATTTCTTGGTTTAATTAAAATTGCGTTAAGGTAAAAATTTACTTCTCTCGTACGAAATACATTACATTTCTGTGATATCACGCCTTACTAAGTTTATTTTTCAAAAATATAATACATTTCGCGAAATGTAACCTAAGATATTTCCCATCCAGCAACAATGTAAGTTTTAAACTTTATATCACGATTTCGTAACGATGCTATAGAAATATTTTTTTTAAATTATTTTCCCAAAAATTAAAACGCTTTTTGTTCCTTACAAATATTTAATCGGAACAATATTCGTGATAATTATTTTTAGTGTATACCTAGAAACAGCGGCGAAAACCGTAATTTTTATTGAATAAAAATTATTTCCTACAATTGTTCTTTTTATACAATATTTGCGAAATTTGGCAAGATTCCGTTATACTTCCCGTTCCTGACTCAAAATTCGTTACTTTTATAAAATGGTAGTTCTTTGTTTCGACACATCGTGCTCCTCGAGAAGACAAAAGAAACGTTTTAGAATCGTGCTTTTGTTTCTGTTATCGCAATTAGATTCTATTTCAAGCGTCAGCGCTCGCTCCAATATTTAAATGGAAAGTGTATATTTCTTTATCGGGGGTTTTTATCTGATACCTACACTTTCGATTTTCAAATTTGAAATAAGGATTCGTTGGAAATCTAATAATAGTCCATTTCAAAGTTACGCTTCTGTGAATACAATAATGCGCTTATACGCTGGTTTTATTTTATTGAATTTCATGGCAATGTTTTTGTATCAGCTATAGATTTCTAGGGATCTATAGATTAGAACACTTCTGTGTTGGTTCCCAAAATTTAAAAAATATTTACAGTAATTGTTTTAAAGTGATTAATTTGTTCTTAGTTTCAAATTCTATTACGGACCTTTAACCTGGTGTTATACGACAATTATATTGCCTCTTTTGTTCGTAGAAAAACTAGAAATTCAACAGAATAATCTAAATATTTTCAATAACAACGTGTAATTATTATAGACGTTCTATATAAAACCTTGCCTAAATTCTATAGAAACGTGTAATTTTTATAGACGTTCTATATAAAAACCTACCTAATTTCTATAGAAACGTGTAATTTTTATAGACGCTCTATAGAATAACTTAGCTAATTTCTTTAGAAACGTATTATTTATAGATATTCTAATAACCTACCTAATTTCTATAGAAACGTATCATTTTGTAGACATTCTAAAGAATAACCTACCTAATTTCTATAGAAACGTATCATTTTATAGACATTCTATAGAATAATCTACCTAATTTCTATAGACACATATCATTTTATAGACATTCTTTAGAATAACCTACCTAATTTCTATAGAAACGTATCATTTATTCTAGCTTATAGAATAAGCCTAATAAATTATAAATAACCTTGTGCCATTTTATTGTCATAGCAAAATTTTAATAAAGGTCGTTTCTATAAAAAACATTTATGTCTATAGAATATGGTATATATATACTTCTATAAATTTACTTATAGAGTGAATATAACGTCTTTATTCACGTCTGTCTGGATACTTCTTTGTATCGTCCTTTCCTCTTTTTTGCCTCTTCCTTTCAAATGATTTCGAAAAGTTTAAAATCTTATATACACACGTCTGTACGAAACGCTAAATTTGTTCATTAAAATAGGTTTCCTTATTTTTTGTTGACTAGGCCTAACAACAACCTTCAAAAACAGCTTTTGAAATGTAATTCCTTATTGACAGAAAAAAGCTAAGCTCAGATATGAAAGCCGTTTAATAATTACCCTAATTTAAAGGCAGAAATAATCTCGAGTTCGCTCTTTTGAAAATGGCATAAGTCCTCCTTGGGCAAAAGAAATTCGTGGTCGGTCGTATGTGATAATAAAATATAAAATTTCATCAACAAAATCATTAAGATTCTATAGAATACCACACTACGGGGTAAATACTGCTTAAATTAACCTTTTTTTCCTTCGCGCGGGGAGATCAAGAACCTGAAACTTTTGCTTTCGATAAAATTTTCCTCATCCGTCAGTCGCGGAATCGTAATAACAAACCAACCGAGATTTGCTTCTATCAAGAAAGCCTGGACCCCGGCTGAAGCCGCGAGCAATCTGAAAAGAACGCCGTGATAATTGAAAATATTATTCATGAATTCATTATGGCGGGTAGAACAACCAAATGCAAATGGCACTCATCACGGAATTCGATCATTTCGTCTGTGGGCCAAAATCTGTTCTCGGGAATTCCTCTTTGATATTTAGGCGCTGATAGACAGGGATGGCTACCACCGTATCTGGGGTGTGACCCGTAGACCAGTTCCCTTCGCTACTGTATTCACGATTTAGAGGTCTCCGTTTGTGGTGTTGGAGGTTTTGACCGCCGCTCGGACTGTGTTTGCGGGTCTTATAGGCGCATTTCGACGAGGACTTGTGTGGTCGTGACTAGTTCGTTGTACCGTGTGCATCTTCGGCTTGTGAATGTTACTTCGAATAATCGCCTTATTATGCATTTTCAAAAAGGATACAGTAAGGTCGCCCATCATAGTTTACCCACAGATATTGGCTTGGATCAGTATTTAAATTTGTGGTATCGTATTATTTTTGCTATTTTCATATAACATGTGCAGGGTGTTTCAAAAGGTTATGCAAAAATTTGAAGGAGTTGTAGGGGTGAGTGGAGAAGTATGCCTGTTTTTTCCCCATTTTCCTACGATGAGTTAAAAGAGCGCCAGAGAGCTTCAAAGTGTGGCCTACTAGCCCCTGGAAGTAGGCTGCAACAAGCGCAAAACAAAGCAGCAGGGACTTTAAATACGGTGTAAGTTTACTTTTGTACGCTGGTTACCTCGATTTGTTAACAAAGTCCTTTTTTACCTAACACACGAACCCAAACCTTAATGTTCGCATTTCCCTGCTGCTTGGTTTCGCGCTTGTTGCAGCCTACTTGCAGGGGCTAGTAGGCCACACTTTGAAGCTCTCTGGCGCTCTTTTAACTCATCGTAGGAAAATGGGGAAAACATGCATACTTTTCAACTCACCCCTACAATTCCTTCAAATATTTGCATAACCTTTTGAGACACCCTGTCAGTGGCGTCACCAGGATTTCAAAACTGGTGGCGCTTAAGCCATGAGCACTGGTTAGGGCGTCTCATTGAGTGATATGGGGGAGGGGGGGGGGGGCTCCCAAAACGGTTTGTAAAGTTGAAACATTGAGGCCGACTAGGAAAAATTTTGATTCCCATTTTAAACTTTTCGCCAAGTGAATTGGAAAAATTCTGAATTTTAGGAGGCGCTTCAGAAATTTTTCAGGTGGCTCCAGCGCCGCCTAAAACACCCTAGCGACGCCACTGCACCCTGTATAATTTATCACCTGGAATTTTGATATATTTTAAAGTTGATGATTCGGTTTCCCATAGATCTAAAATTTTATTTAGATTGCATTTTTTATTGATAAAGAATTACCGAAAATTCTAAGGAAATCTTTTTCCTCGTCTTTTTATTAGGAAAATATAGAATTGCCACAGGTTAGACCAAGCAATCAAGGAAAAGTTATGGATTTTGAAAATATACCTAAAACGTCAGGAAATATTAAGAACGGGTAAAATGGTATGAGAAATTCTAGAAATTTAAAATTAGTTGGAGAAGGCTTTGAAGTTAACTAACCTTAAAAATTGGAACACATTTACTTAAATGTCAGGGAAAACATGTTAAATTCAGAGAATGTCAATCTAAAAAAAATGTGGTAACCCTGTACTCCCAGTTTCTCGTAGCTATTTTCATAAAACTACGCGGGGAAATATACTTTTTGAAATTCCATTGCTATAAATTTAGTCCAGGTCTTTTCGAAAAATTTCTTTCCAATAAAATCTTTAAAAAAAAACATAAAATAAGGCTTAGGTCAAAATATTATAGGCAACATTTTACGTAAACCTTTTTGAGTCTTTTTCCCATTATCAATAAATATTTTTAGAATACAATAGAAACCACCTTCATCAATTTACTACGTTACCTCCGAATTGCTAGAAATAATATTTAAGATTGTTTACATCTGCGAAAAGAGTCGATTTATACTTTGAACTTGAGAAATGTCTTCGGTACGTTCCACTCACGAGTGTTGTATATAAGTATATTACCCTTTAACAATGAAACCAAAGCGTACATACTCTAGGTATAATAATGCCGCCATATACACCCGTATATTGTTGGATTATTTCTCGAATGTGACCTTTGATGGATGTTCCAATGGTCTGAATAGAGGGTGGATGCTATAACTTATACTTCCTGCCATTATGATGGAAAAAAACCTTTTTCATCTCGTTATTGTTGTTTCGTTGGCGGGCTAATTTAGGCGTAGATACGGAGGTGAAATTTCTGTTCTACAGAGGATGGTTTTTATGCAAATTGCCGCCGTTAGAAATAAGGGCGTTTCGGAATTCAGACTTTTGAAAAAATTCAGGATGTTGATGATTGCCTAGATTAAACGGCTCGCGCTCCAAATTAAATTTGCTGAAATGTATTTTATTTCAACAGCTGAACAATGTGAAAAGGAAACTTTCGTGAATTGCCGAGACCCTTGCGTAAACACATTTTCATAAGCGTTCAAGGTCTTTTACCATCGTTCGTTATCTGAGCTTAAAAAAAATTGTTACTCGGTTTCGAACTTTTTCTATACTGGGAAATGGGGCTATCCCATAATTCGTTTTATTTTAATTAATTAATTTAATTCAATTATTTTTATTTGGCGATATTAAGAGAATTATAAATATAGTAAAAATTATTTTGCTTTAAAAATCCGTTTAATATTTGTTTAAAAAGGTACGTTATTTTTATAATAACATCAATTAGTTAGGTTTTGTATTTGTTTGGAAAATGTAATTTTAAAGTAACTTGAAGTTGCATTACTTTTGTTTAAAAAAGTTAATTTATTTATAATAACTTCGATTTACGATATCTTGGAACGAAAATTTCCACGTAGTTTAAATTAATTTGTTATTTATATTTACATTAAATATTTTATGGATATTCGTGAAACAAAGTAGGTTTTTAAAGTTAAGATGTTTTTAAATTAGGGAACGAATTTTTCTGCCAACAATGTGTCGGTATTTGTTAAAATATTTAGCGTTTTTAGTGAGATACCACATATTTCTTCCGTGGCCTTATTGGAATGCGTAAAGGATGTATGAAAAGGAAGGGGAAAAACGTATTAACTAAATGGGTGCTCGATTTGTGAGTTATTTGGATGTAGGAGGAAACGTCGGGGATACGTTTACGCCACGCTGCGAATTCTATTAATAACGATCCAGGCAAGAAGGATAAATGAGCTGAAAACCACCTTCACCGATCTCTCTTCACCCGATCTTTATAACATCCCAGTTTTCCCCGTCGAGTAGTTTAGTGGATGCTGGTTTGAACGTAAGCTAAGATCTAACGATCATCACAGTATCTAAGTAGGTGTTGAAACCCCGAGAATCAATCAATCTGGAAAATCTATCCCCATTTTTAAGTCTTTTAAATAAGGCGAAACTTTGGGTCCGCTGTACCCATTTTGATAGACAGATTTTGAAATTAACATTCAACAATTTGTTTGCTACGAGTAAACAAGACGAAAAAGATAAGACAACCACGGCGCTGTCAAACTCAAAACGTCAGCGGCAAAATCTAAACTATAATTGGCTAGGCTTAATGGTTTTTTGTTTTTTTAAAGAATTTGTGGTAGTTTTTCTAGGACAAGATCCCTTTTATGTTTTCCACGATGAAAAATTAGGCGTATCTGTAATTCACGTGTCAGGTATTAAGATAAAAAAAGGCTTAAGAAAATGTTATGTAAATACCGTTCGCGACGGTCTTATACGTTTTATTTTGGGAGTGTTTTGAAGAAACAGTGAGGCACGCGCCTTTGCAAATGTAATTTATTATAACGTCGTAAGTTCGTAACGCCCTTTTGATTGGGAGTTTCCATCCTTCAACGGACCTATGAATTGGTTTATGGAAAGTAGGTTGTACTAGACCGCGGTCTATCCTTTAAATTGTTGATTATAGCTGAAGTACATTTGACGTGGCGAGCCACCAGGAAATTAAACTCCCGAGGGACGTGGTATGGTGTCAAACGGCGAAATTAAACATTTCAAGTTTTGTTCAAATTTATTGTTCGTACTCGCTGATTAAGTATATTTTGTAAGAGGTTTCTAGTCTGGCTTGTACATAAACGGTTCTTTATCCGGTTTTCATTCGATCTGAACCAGACCCTTTTTTCTTAAAACATTAGGTATCTTTATGTCTTTTCTATAAGTGGATTACCGTATCTGACTCAATAAATCACCACCGACTTAAAATCTTCAAATAGATGCGGTAAGGTCGCGATTTTTGAAATTCTTGCCGAACGTAACGATAGCCAGCCCAATCGCGCTGTATTTATCCAATTTTCCACTTATACGCTCTTCTAAGTGTGCGGGCTCAAATCGTATTGGGCTGTTTCGATGAGAAAGTTGGCGGTTATGTCTTTAAATTAGAGGAAAGTTGTTTCATTCGTTTATTAACTTTACGCGGTACAATGAGTGAACTTTAAAAAAGTAATCAGAGACAAGCCAATCTATTCTAAAAAGGATAAATGTTTCTTTAAATATATCAAAGTTCGGAGCTCTTTCGACCTTTTTAAGTCTTTGAGATCTCGTTCAAGTACTTTCTGCGAATCGAACCAGTATTGGATGTATGTAAAAATAACAACTTCCTCATTTTTGAAATCAAAGATCGCTCTGTGAAGAAGTACAAATCGAATCGAAGGTCTCCACGGGGTCATAATCAACAGAGAGGGTAAAATCTAAAGTGGCGTCATTCCCCCAAAAATGTCCAAAATATAACCGGGTTCTCACTGGAGTGTAGAACTACTTTATCTCGCGAATGAAAACGATTCCGAAAATAGTCCCGGAGAGAATCAATTTAGAACTGCGTTACATAAATTTGTATCGCCTTCGCAGAACGCTTATAACATTCATCTTTTGGTCGTGATAAATTGAAGAGGAAAATAAAAAGGTTTTATTTCTTTATTGAGATTTCTCGTAAGCGTATCTGATATTCGCAATTCTACCTATAACTAAAAAGCTTTACGTCTCCGAATTGCCATTAATTATAATTAGAATGGCTATTGTAATTTATTAAAAGGAGATCCGGATTTCAAAGAAGGCGTCTTAACAAATTTGAATAATTTGTTACGCTTACTATATCGGAGGTATAAATATCACGATGAAAAGTGGTCGAGGCTTAGGTTGTCAATTCGTGTCGGCCTATTGCGAGGGATAAAAGGCGCTATTATTATCGATAGTCGACAAATTTGACCTTAACCAATTTTATAATAATAGATTTATGTCGCCTACCGAACCGGTTTGAGTTTATAAAAGACGAAATGAGAAAAATTATGTGATGTGTAACAAAACGAAAGCTTACTGTGAAAATGCTTACTAAGTTGAAGGCTAGGATAAAGAGAAACAGTTGGTATAATTGCGCGCCCTAATAACCTTTCGTTTGTTTTTTTTCGTCGAAAATTGATTACGTTATGCCCTATTTTATTTGGCGCACTGTGTTGAATAGCAACGGGAGGTGCAGTCATTCTTTTTGTTTCAAACCTTCGTTGCTGTCAAACATTAAACGTCAAATGATCTTGGTTCTAATTATTTTTGAAGTTAGTTACGTATAAAATTAATTATTAAACTAATTATGTTAAATAGCAGTCATTCTTTTTGTTTCAAACCTTCGTTGCTGTCAAACATTAAACGTCAAATGATCTTGGTTCTAATTATTTTTGAAGTTAGTTACGTATAAAATTAATTATTAAACTAATTATGTTAAATAGCAGTCATTCTTTTTGTTTCAAACCTTCGTTGCTGTCAAACATTAAACGTCAAATGATCTTGGTTCTAATTATTTTTGAAGTTAGTTACGTAGAAAATTAATTATTTAACTAATTATGTTTATTATGTTGAATAGCAGTCATTCTTTTTGTTTCAAACCTTCGTTGCTGTCAAACATTAAACGTCAAATGAACTTGGTTCTAATTATTTTTGAAGTTAGTTACGTATAAAATTAATTATTAAACTAATTATGTTAAATAGCAGTCATTCTTTTTGTTTCAAACCTTCGTTGCTGTCAAACATTAAACGTCAAATGATCTTGGTTCTAATTATTTTTGAAGTTAGTTACGTATAAAATTAATTATTAAACTAATTATGTTAAATAGCAGTCATTCTTTTTGTTTCAAACCTTCGTTGCTGTCAAACATTAAACGTCAAATGATCTTGGTTCTAATTATTTTTGAAGTTAGTTACGTAAAAAATTAATTATGTTTATTATTTTGGTACGATATCGACGGTAACAGAAATGTTTGACTGTGATAAGGTTGGTTAATTTCTCTAAAACTTGCGGCCGTTACGATCAAAGTGCTTTAGTAAATTTTTCAAATCCGCAACATTTTTTCCGGAATGTCTTATCGACCCTCAGTCATCCAGACACTATTACCTATATCGTAGTTGGTCAAGTTTGTCAAACAAACAAAAATATTTCAACGTGGCCCAGGGGTGAAATGGTCTACTATACTAGGTCATTTGAAGAGACGCCGGCTCGCTCTTATAAGAAAAGGCGTCGCTTCTATACGTTCCGGATCACTGAATGGCTGCCTATCTAGATGTATAGTACCGTGCCCAACAACGATTCGATTTTTATGACTTTTGGGAGTGCTTTTATTGACTACATTTTCTGGCTCGTGTCTTGGGTGCTCGCTTACGTTTAGTTTGAGGGAAAAATTTTGGCACTTTGCGTTCCGGGGCTGTATTCCAGGATGTAAGCCAGATTGCTTTATCTCGTGGGTGGGTTTTTTTTGTATTGGCTTAGTTTCGACGTGAACCGAATTAATTCGAATTTGTTTGCGAAATAATTTATTTATTTATTAATTTTTCAATATTCAACGCGAGTGATTCGCTTAACGACACTGCTGTTTTTATTCCTTTCAAAGGTACGATAAACTTTTCTTAGACAGTAGTAAAGTTGTAAGTTCTGATGTAAGGGATTTACACGCGAAGTACCGAAGGAATGAATGTAAATTGATAGCCTGGAATTCAGTGGTAGAAATAACTAAATAACCACTCATTTCTTAAGTTTTATCGGTACACAAAAAAGGATCAACACACACTCTGATTTAGTAATGTTAAAATTCATAATAAGTTCTAATTGTTTCGTCTCGTACCCATTTTACCCTAAAATTGCAACACTTGATCCACGTGGACGGATTTGAAAAAATTGTGGTGGGGGGCCCTCCAAATTTTCGTTGGGGGGTGCGCCAAATGGTTGGCCTACCTCCTCAATAATCCTGGCGCCGCTACTGTTACGAAATAGATTTTGATTTTCAAACGTTGGCATTTTAAATTTTGACGTTCGCCTTCTAAGGTTACGTTTTGGATTTTATTCAATCAAAGTTCGTGAAATTCTCGGTAAATTTGTTGTTTGAAAATATGCAAATATATTCCCAAAATTAAATTTGACGTCCGCAGCATATTGAAGTTATCGTGACTATCCTTGATAAGGTTAAGTAAACCTTAGGCACCATTAGACAAGGAAGTGGATCAGACCACGATCAACCTACGCGGTACGATCCGTCAAAACGTTAAAATTATATCCTAACGTACAGTCACGTATTTTAGGTCGAGACGGCATTGACCGTTGGGAATATAAATCATTCGAGATTCGTTAAAAGTTAATTAATCGTCTTAATTAACCCAAAATCGAAGAAATTTGTCGCGAAATATATATTCCATCAAAAATCTGATCACCCCGTATCCATTAGCAGAAGTTCTGGTATGGAAGACAAGATACTCATTAAAAACGCATAATTTTTCATTTAACAGCTCGTTTCCCGGAGCGCCTTCGACAATGAAGTGTCACTTTTCGAACCCATAATCTTCGGCAGGTTTTTTTTTAAGATAGTCGTCCAATTTGTTCAATTTAATTTTTGACTTTTAGTCAATCGAACAAGACTAAATTAGTAATGACTTCAACCACATCGGCGCCTTATCCCGCCCGTTGCCCGCGAACGATGACTTTGACCCAAACCAGGACCGCTAATCCTTCATTTCTTATCATTTCGCGTTTGGATGAAGCATTTTATCTTGGTCGAAATTTGGAATCTTCCAATTTCCATCCTCTTAAGTTATCAATTTTATTTTGAAGATTTAATTTTACCGGAGGTAATTTCGCTTTGGGGCCGTTGTCTCCCGATCGAATTGGAACTTTATTTTTAAATTTGGAAAGTCCCCCTTTTGATTTTCACCCCGCAATGTCGCTGGCGCCGTCTTCATTCTAGCGCACGCGCCTTTTTTCTATCATCCTTTTCTTCTTGTTGCGTCGTGAAGGTCGTGTTTCGTACGTGATCTTCAGGATTATCAAACTAACAAGTTCAGTACACGTGCTTCCTAGATTTCCCAAATCTCGGTCTACTTTTCGGCTTAGACCCGTTTTCTTTGAAGAAGCACCCGATAAAATGAAGATACTTGTTTGAGTTACCATTTCCACAAATACGATCTGTCCAAATTTTGTAACTCGAATACTGATTTTCGAATAACATTTTGTGTTCAATGATCTCTAACAATTTTTCTGTGATTTGCATTTGAGTCCGCTTACGAAATAGACTTGATTCAATATGTCCAAATTTAGATTCAAATGGAATGAAGACACATCCAATTTGAATCAAATTCTGTTCAAATAATTTAGACCTAATTGGATTGGATCAAACATAACACATTTAGAATAGGGTTACCAACCGATATATCGGCCGATTTTTATCGTATCGGTTGTAGGCCAACAGTAGAACACGTTGGCCTACCACCAGGATATTTGTTTGAAAGGCCTTTAAACTAAAACGATATTGGCCGATACAGGTATTAAAAATATATTTTCAGGAAAAACGTTTAAAAATAAGAAAATTCTCGATTTTTATTGACCGTGCCACGTACGCCAGACTTCAGAAGCGAGATCATACAATTTTTTTAGACAGGGGGTTACGAGTGTAAACGAATGAAAAACAACGATATTCGATTTGTGATAGAAAATGTGCATCAAGTGAAATGAAACATATTTGGATATGCTCTTGCAAACTTTTTTCGTTAAAAATTAGAATAAAATGGTTAGACAGTGCACTGAACCGTCTTTTACGATGATGTTATCATATGCACTACGGTTGTGATAGATAACTTTGTTAATATCGGCCGATATATGAGCGGTACACATATCGGTGCATCCCTAATTTAGACCCAATCGGATTGGATCAAACATAACACATTTGCAAATGTAATTATCGATTAAAGTCAAATTTGTATCTGCCCAATTTTCAGCCTTACTCAGTATTTCTGTGATTTCACCTGATTTCTAACAATCTTTCTGTGACTTCCACTGAGTTTTCACAATTTTTCGATGATTACAATGATTTTCTAAGGTGATTTCCAGTGATTACACCAATTACTTTAGTGACTAGTAAAATGGCTCGCGTGGTATGAAGGGCTTGCCACCACCCTCCTACGCATTGTAACCCAGCCACCTGTTTTAAAGGCATTAAAAGTCGCTCGATGACTTGGACCTAAGATGGTGCCTTGGGTATTAGCCTAACTGATTATTATTATTATTACCCCCTGCACAAATCGATGTCTTTTTAGATTCAAGTACGATTTGAAAGTGAAACTTTCCAAAGCTCTTGTCAAACTTGTTTCTGGCTTCGATTTGGTTAAAGCCCAAGGCGCTTTTGTGGAACCCTCCCCAACGCCTTTCTTAGCTTGTATAGTTATTTTTCTTGAGCTGGATTGGGGTGTACTGTTTTTTCGCGATGCGTGACTAGGCACGTACGGGGAAATTTGTGGACACCCCGTGAAAGAAGTCACTCGCCTTGCCTACGTAGTGACTCTTCATTTTTTCTTCATTCTGAAATCTACCTCATTCCAACATCATCATGTAAATATCAAATTGAAGACAGCAATTTGGAATCTTAACGAAAAAACTCAAGAGGACAAAACCGAATTAATTGAGTGAATTGTCCATGATGACATAGTCTAGATTTTCTCATTAAGTTTAACAGGCTTATCTTATTTAAATCGCGATTTAAATGAAGTTATTTTTAAAAACTTTTATTTAAAACGTTAATTAAACTTCAATAGGAAATTTAGGAAAGTACATTCTATAACAATATCAAAACGTTTTCAAATATAATTAAGATAATTCATTTTAATTTGTCGTCTAACTGAAATTCCTAATCAATTTGTCAAGAAAAGACACGCAAAACGTTAAAATCAATAAAAATCCGAGTTAAATCAAATAAATCAGGTTTATTTCGATCAAAAAAATAAAAATCAACAGAAATGTAATAATAATAATAATAGTAATAATAATAATCAGCTAGGCTAATACCCTAGGAACCACCATAGGCCCAAGTCATCAAGCGACTTTTAAAGCCATTAATCCAGGTGGCCGGGTTACAATGCGTAGGAGGGCAAGCCCTTCATGCCACGCGAGCCAACAGCTCCCTACACTCACTATTACCGTTAACCTCGAAAAGTTTTTATTAAACGATTTATTTACTACTCTATTAAGTAATCATGTCTTGAGTCATTAGTCAGCGGTAATCAAAGGAGGGAAAAAGTACAGTCTCAGAGTCTTCCTTAAACAGTTACGTTCCCACCACGATTTTGGAGTACCTTTTGTTGTCTGGTTGAATCGTTAACGGAAATACTTTGATATCTTCTTTGACAAAATCATGACAGCGTCTATTCTGAAACCTATGATTTTACACCTCATAAATTTTCGATTGAATTTCACGAAAGGGGTCGAACTGGGTTTAAGTATCTGTGGTGTATCAAGTTAACTTCCCAAAGGCGATTACTTATTCGCGTGTGGACGTTAAACTGATGGGGCTGATATAAAACTATAATTCTATTACCATGCTCTGTTCATCGGCATAGATTCTTGTTAGACGTAACGTGTCTTTGTATTTTGAAAAGTAGCTTTGAATTGAATGTGTCTTTGTTTGTTTCGTGTTTCAGGTACGGCCGTAGAAGCGTGCTGAAGTGGTTACTACGAGAAGCTAAAATGCCGGCCCTCGAAAAAACGGCTACGGGGGCTCTGGCCTTGCACTACGCCGCGGCCAAAGGCTGTCTTGATTGCGTCAAGCTACTCGTCGAATCCTGCACCGATCTCAGGTAAGCACACTCTCAATTGTATTTGTCTATTTGCGTATGTCAGTGGCAACTATAGGAGCAACAAACATAGGAGAAGGCAACCCGTCAAAACTCGAGCATTTTCTTCCGTACAGTTTTCATTGGCTCGACGCTTTAGCGCCTGCTGCCGTCGGAAGGGGAAAATTCGGAAATTGTCTTCCCCCTTTCCGTAAAACGTTCAGCGTAAAGGCTCGTCCAATGAAATTTGTACACAACGCTGCGTTAGCGTGTTTAAAGGCTAGCTGCTTCCTCCTTGTGTTTGTTTCTCTTAGGTGGCAATATGTGTAAGACTTACAAGTTAGTTCTAAGACAGTGTTGCCAACTTTCCCTGGTCAGGAAACTGTCAGGAAATTTGAAATTGGTCCATAAAGATAATTTTCATAAAATTTGTGAACCTTTGTAATTCTTACAATGTGATAAAAATATTATTTTTAAAACAACACCTTTATGCTAAAATATTAATTAACTTATTAAAAAATTAGAGCGTAAATTTAAAAAATGGTCTAATGTTGTCCTTAAAAAAGTCAGGGGAAACTGGAAAAATTCAGGAAATGGGAAAATATTGTGGCAACCCTACCAGTGGATTTACCGATAGTTACCGATAACTTTAATAATATTTCCTGGAATATTTATGAACTCTCAATACCACGCGTGATTGGAGTCGCGGAAGCTACTGTAATCGTCTTGAATCTAGAGAGTTATCCATAATTTAGTAACGCGCTGTCGGAAAAATTCGAACCAGGTACCCTTCAAAGACCCACCAAACGCTTAGATCGAACCAGACAATGCGGTTCCTGTAGTGATAGCGTCTCTTTTTAGATGACAATCTTCGTATACATTTCCGGACATTGACATTTCTAAATCGCGATGATTAATCCATCGGGCTTCGTTAGAACACAGCGATACGACGCCAGACCCTTATCGTACAATTAAAACTAAGCTTTTGTTCATCCAGAAGCCGGGATGAAATCTGCATAATTGAATTTACGAAGTTGCGCGTTCGAGCATGCTCTTAACCTACAAATCGCTCGAGTACACGTTGTTTTGGTCTTTTGGATCACGCAACAATGGGCTCTTCTGCCACTATTACAGTTGCCGGGACGTTGCGCTGTTTGATCTCTTCTTAAAGGGTTGCACTTTCCGCGTACCGTATCGAAGCGCTCTTTTGAACGTTATGTAAATCAATTTGGTGTATCTAGGTTCCCCAGTCGCCGATATTCCATCGTTGGAGCCCTCGCGTGCTGCTCTCTATTGTCCTGGCCATTCTTCCGATACGCGTGACACCATTCGGAATACTATACGCCCGTTATATATGTTACAAGGTCGTCTGGGTTCAACCTCATTTATCGGCGGATTTTTCATTAATTTAATTTAAAAATATATTGAAATTTTGGCAGTTTAATTCCATACGCGTATCCAGTTTCGATTGTTTAGAGACTTAAGAATATTATTAAGTAAAACTGTTTGGTCTTCGGCGTGAAAAAGAGGGTGCCAACATTTACAAAAGCGTTAAGTAAACAAACTTCATTCGGTGTTTAAATCCTTTATAGGTAATTATCTATTTCATATTTTAATTAAAATATGTAAAGGAAGCCGCTTTGTGTTACCTATTTTACATTTAGTTAATATTAAACGTTTTTAAATTGTAAATTATTTTAAATACCTAGCGGTATCTGGGTCTCCAGTCTCCACGGTGCTTTTTGGTTCCCGGAATTTCCAGTCTCTGTTTTCAGTGACCGGGGATTGGAGGTCCAAGCTGCTGATTTAGCTCCGCTGTGTATGCCTCCGATTTCCAATGCCCACCACAACTAATAATCTCCGGTCTCCACGCCTCCAGTATCCGTCGAAATTTCAAGTCTCCGGTCTGGGAGTTCGGAGACTTTAGATTGGAGGCTGGAGCCGCCGATGTATGTCACCTTCACGTAAACAGGGAGCCTACGATGGTACTATAGTGTCCAACCCCCTTACTTCCGGAAAGGTCGAGAGGCGTGGTTTATCTTCGGGTAATCACGAGCGCATGTTCTCTTTTCCCCTAAATACATTCTTGGCTCCAACGGTTATCTTAAAAAAAATTTCTTCGGAAAATTTGGAGGCTCGATCCTCCTTATCACGATGCTTATTGGCCTTTGACCTTGGCCTTTCAAATGAATCACGAACACCATTTAGTGTCGGAAAGAAGCCCTCCTACGGCCTCACACCATCAAAAATGGATGATTATACCCCTATACTTAGATATAGATGGTTCAAATATATTAATACGTTTGTATAGTTTCCAAAACTGCGTGACAGCGATAAATCCGGACTTGGTAAGGGGCGTGGCCGAGTGCTGACGTATCGTGCAAACGTATATCGTGCTTCTGTTGGAAATCCGGTAGTTGGAAATATTTCGAGTACTCTACTAAATTAAAAAAAACCCGTCATTTCTTCCTGGTTTATGAAATAATCGAGTTTTACCCCCTTTAAACGTAAGAACCGTATTTTATTTTTTACAATATTATTCATATTTATTTACATTTATTTACTTTCCGAATCAACACGCTTATCATTAAACAAAAATATTGTTTAATTTTTCATTACACATTGTGTTTCCGTAAACCCGGGTTTAACACCTAATATTATAAACAAGGAAATATAATTTTGTGAAAAATGGTTCTCATGGGGAGGGTTTAATTTATTAAGATGGAGGTGAAATAATTTCTCATCTCTTTGGGCGGTACCATCATTTATTATATTAGCTCGGGTTCAGTTGAACGTTTTTACCTGAGCAAAAATTCAAAGGTACTAAATGGCCCACCTTTTTGAAATTTATGAATATTTTAAAGTTTACCGGACGATATATTTTTTTCACGGTAATATTTATACACAAACTATAACCGTACAAAAGACTAGAGTGTATATACTCCAGTCTTTTCAAATTTATATAAATATATATATTTATATAAAGTTGATATTGATAAATAATCTCTGGATTATATTGATAGAATATTGTGTATTGAGATTTTGAAAAGGCGATCGTAAGCGGCTTATTCCCACCAAAATGAGGTCGTAGTTCAAATTGGGGCTGTTTTATTCAAGTCAGGTTCTTGGTTTTAGAGAATTTGAAAAGTTTCTTCTTGTTTCTCCATTAGAAACGAGGAAGTGTATGGTTTAGGGAGGGGATTTGGGGGCCTTCCTTTGTAGCCGGGAATCCTTCATCCTTCATCCTTTCGAGGCGAGAGGATTTAAAAGTCTCACCGTATTTAAAAGCAGATTGTAACGATAATGATGATCACGTTTTACCAGAAGTATATAATATATCTCATACGATGGAAGTAACGATCGTGTTATTTTTGTACTGTATCGCATAATGGTTTTCTCAGAAAAAATGCTTTTACATTTTACATTGGTAGGTGAAGTAAATGTTAAGAGACTTCAGAATCGGTTGCATTTTTAGGGTGGTACTATAAAAGGTGGATACTTTTCGCTTGTTCTGGGATTTCAGAGTAGGGTAAGAAGATTAATCCTATGACGTCATTTTACTCAGATTCTGTGATGGCGAATAGTTCGAGTCAAGGTAAAAATGTTATGCCTAAATGATTGTCTGTGGCCATTTTCGTAGATACATTCTGGATAAGCAGACTATATTATCAGATTACTTGTTACTCCTGCTTTTGAGGAGGAGCCTCAGTATTCTGACCTTAACGAATAGCGCAGTTACGTGTGTAAAGCTAACTAATTCTTATTTTAAAAATTTCTAAACACTCTGTCGAAAACGTGACGTCATGGTTTGCTTACATCGACTCCCTTTTGGCTCTAAATGCGCCAAGGATGATGCGCAGTAAACAAAGACATTTAAGGTGCCATTTATTCTAGTCCTGCAGTCCTGGTAATAAAATGTCCGTGCGAAAAGTATCCACCTATTATAACGTGTTTTGGTAAGCTAGAAGCGTAAGTCTATAATATTGTTCCATAAGTTTGTCACTTTGGGGAATATTTTACTGAGAGCTAGTAAAGGAGGTACGTCATCACAAGAAGAATATCTCCCAATAGCGAGGTGCTGTCAAAGGCTACGTATGACGCGTTAGCGAGCGGACGCGAAACGGCGACGAAGCCCGTATTGCAGTCTGTCTTGCGAATAGCTCTCAGTAAAACTTTTGCATGTGAAGAATAGGAAGTGGTACACTTATATAAAAATATTATACACTTATGCTAGAAGGTATGTCATTGGCCTTTCTATAAAGTAACATTGGCCTTCTTGTTTAGATGCGCGTCACTCGTGACGTAGAAGTGACGTTTCGCTACGACAGCCAATAGACGCTAGCATAAACTCTATTCGTGTCTTATTCAACTTGTTTAAAGTTCTACGCGCGTCTTGATATTTTAGCGCAAACGGGCTCGAGCGATTTCGCGCGTGCTCCCTGAAATAAAAAAAAGCGCGAGCCTTTTACGCTAAAATACTAAAGAGCTCGTGGAACATTTTAGCAAGTTGAACAAGATACGAATTCAAATTCGACGAGTCGCCCTTTTTATAAAGATCTAAACTTCGAAACTGAACTGAACTCCTACGTATCTCGTGACGAAAGCGATACATTCAAACAAGCGTAATGACGTTATAGAAAGGCTTATTTAACTGAGAAATCGCGGTATTTTCTCATAGAGTTATTATATTAAATTATTAAAAGCGTCCAAGAGGTTTTCTTTGGAGCTGACGCGTTGTATGTTTCCCCTTGTTGACATGAGATTCGCGCCCTTTGAAAACTAATTGAAGCCACGAATTAAATGATGGTCACTTCTTTCGTAAGAGAGAGCTATTATACGCTTCTGGTGTAACGTATCCTCGAAACTGGTCTAACTCGACCTTCGAAGGTTTTAATACGCGATATTATTCAACGCGGCAGGCTTATTAATGGGTATTTTCAAGATTAAATAAAAAAGTAATAAAGTATTTATAAAAAAACTAAGATTTTTTACGTGTAATTTGCCGTTTAATTACTTCCTAAATGCATCTCAATTTTTATAATTTGGGTGCCGGTTTCGTGTGAATTATGGATATTTTTGAAAATATTGCGATGATGACGAAACCGCTTACTGGAAAAGTACTTGTTAAATGTATACTTTTAATTAAATTAAAACAGAAGTAAATGAACCGAAGTTATCCGACCGCTATATTGGCCATGTTGGAGACGTTTTCCTAATTATAGATCGATTAACAATTTTTAAAAGGGCGAAGACGACTTTAAAGGGGTAATATTCATCCGTGGTAACGTGGTGAGGGCGTTATTTGTTAGTAGATGGCGCTCTGATAGAAGCATGACGTCATCATTTTGATTTTCAACGATTGGTTGAAAGTTTTCAGTTTTTAGTGGAGAACGGTTTTGTCGAGATTTAAAATACAAAATTATCTTCCCTCATTGGAAAGTTTAAAATCGTATTATAGTGCTATCTATAGCGGAAAGTTTTATCTTCTGTTAATATTAATTGTTAATTTAAATTACAAAATTATATATTTTTAATAAGAATTTAAAGTACTATAATTTAGTTATAAATTAATAACTTTTTAAAAAGGTTTATTTTTCATAAACTTTATAGTGTCGCCATCTACCTCAAACATTATTAAATAGGAAGGTACCTCGGGTGGATTTCGCCCCTTTTTGAATGTTTCCCTGTAGGAAATATGTGAATGGGTCTATAGAGCCATAGTTTAAAGCATCCTTTAAAATTTGACGCGCTGAGTAGCTATAGAGCCTAAGTTTTACTATCGCCACCTACCGTCTCTCGGAGAAAACAGTTAGGCACCCATTGTTAGGCTTAAGTTACATTTCAATGGTTAAAATAACACGTGATATTGAAATAACGCGCGCTTAAATAACAAGAGTTATATACAGCGTTTACATGGGGAATATATAGTACCCACAATTCTCTAGTGCAATTTATCGTGAAAGTAGATGGCTCTATACATCAGCTTCGTTTTAACTAGATTTCCGTAAGGAAAATGCCTCCCAATTTTCAGGTCAATTCCAATAACTTCGGTTCATTTACTTCTGATTAAATATCACACACTTTTGGCAGAACTTTATAGTTAGTATTCGGCAGTCGATTAATTTTTATCCATGAATAAAATAAGCTCGGCTATATTTAAATAATATTTATTTAAATAACCAATAGTTGAATAAAAATTGTAAAATGTTTAAATAATCGAAGGTGAATAAACCTATTATTTAAATAAAACAAACAATTATTTAAATAAATACCACTTTTATTCAAATTAATGCTTGGTTGCGTAAAAAACATAATTAAATAAGTTAAAATGATATTCGTTTTACCAACGTTTTTTTAAATAAATTGGAAAATTTGTGGATAATGAATAAACAATTGCGAACACTATTTAGAGTTATCTTCGTTTCGGTGTTAAGTTCCAAGCTAAAAATTATCCGCCATTTTCTTAAAACCCAACGGAAGACGCAAAAACAAAATACATAGATAAATACTATAATAATAATCGGAGAAAGCTAACTAGTCATTATTTCTTAGAATGTCAATAAATCAAATCTTAATAATTTAATTATAAAATAAGCCTGGTTTTCACCATTCGAGAAAATTTTTCACGATTCTAAAATGTAAACTTACCAAACAGAAATAACTCGTTTACAGAAACAGAAACAAATTATGACGCCAAGTATAAACTGCACGTATTTATTTAATGGCGGGGCTATTTCAATAATTATAATACTAGAGGAAACAAATTATACAGCTCGTATTTCGTTTTATCTCTGGAGCCATTAAAGTTACTCAACGTGATGATATTATACTTTAGTTTCTGCCTTTAAATTATTTCAAGTCGTAAAAAACTCATTCGGGTCTTCACACGTGGCGCCGGTAAACAGTCAAAAGAATGACTAATGCTATCACCTTCAAAGGTGTGAAAGGTCAAAGCAGTCTTTATACGTTAAAAATATTCTCAAATTAAATTAGGTAGGGCTTTTAATTGTCACTTAAAATTTGACCTTAATATCGTTTCTTTCAAAAATGGTAGAAGGATGTCATTATAAGAACGGGTATAATTTTAACTAGGACTTGGTTGAACCCGCTTTTGGGCCGTTTAGATTCATAGGGGGCGCCATTGCTGAGATGCAACGGGGGGGGGGGAAGGAATATCAATTCGTGAAGCTACATGCATCAAGGTTGTGGTAACCTTCTGTTGAGAGTATTGTGGGGGAGATTGTAGGTTTGCATAGATCGATTCCAATTTAGATTTGTTTAACAGCTGATGGGCAAAATACTACACTTTGATCTTAATCAATGAAGATTCTTATTATTAAGTCGTCTATTTTGTATAAATAATGATAAACTATAAGAAAATCACATAAACAATAAGAAAATATTCTGCACATAAACTATAAGAAAATTATCTGCGCATAAGCAATAAGAAAATTATCTAATAATCAGCTAGCTAATACGTAGTCTAGATTATCTTTGCTAATACTCAAGGCACCACCTTAGGCCTAAGTCATCAAGCGACTTCTGAAGCCTTTAATTCAGGTGGCCGGGTTACAATGCGTAGGAGGGTGGTGGCAAGCCCTGCGTGCCACGCGAGCCACAAGCAATATTAAGAAAATTATCTGCGCATAAGCAATAAGAAAATTATCCGCGCATAAACAATAAGAAAATTATCCGCGCATAATCAATAAGAAAATTATCTGCGCATAAACAATAAGAAAATTATCTGCGCATAAACAATAAGAACATTATCATATCATAATTATTTTACATTTTCCAAAATTTACACATTTACGCCAAAAACTATACTGTAATTGACGTATCACTTACATTTCAACTTTTTCGGAAAAATCTATCATTAATTATCCACAATATCACATAAAAAAACTTTGAACTAAGGGAGGATCCACTTCACGGTCAGCTAGTACGTTCGTACCCTTAAAAGTACAAGCAGATCGACCAGGTAATCTCATTGGTTCCCTAAAAAATACGTCTTATGGCGCGTTGAAAAAACTAGACCATGGTACCCGTGTTTTGATTCTGCTAGTACTTGGCAAATGAGTACTTGACGTGTTAAATATTTAATTTTTTGCTAGATTTTTTTATGGTAAAATTTCGCCGTTCACGAAACCCTCGCGGTGAAGTTTTCGATATTTCCTTTGGCCACTAGATCAGTTTGGCAGTCGCGTGCTTTGGAAGATTAATATCTGGGCATCTTCCGTTGAGCTCTTACTTGATAGTTTTTTGCATGTGCCGTCACTTTTGAATGACAATCGAGAGACGCCTCCGCCATCAAATCAAGAGGGGTTTTCCTTTCTAGAGCGGATTTTCAGACAGTAGCCGCCAATCTCGCTAAAAGCATTCGTGAGAGAAATTGATTGTGAAAGACTAAATTTTCAAAAGTGGTTTTCCGTTTATAAAAAATATATATATTTAGAAAAAAATGTTTTTCAACGGTAAAAATTGCCACATGTTTTCAAAATACCATTATTACCACAAGTAAATAACACGTTGTTATCGGTGGTGATGAATACAACGTGGCGCTAGCTCCGAAAGGGACTCCGCGAAAAGTCGATTACTCATCAACGGCACTTGATAAAAATTTAATTGATTCGTCGTTCGATTGGTATTAGTTCCCTCTATCTAACCATGCCAAAGCAGCGACGTGGTTTTAATCAAAGGGAGGGTTTTGTCCCCCAAATTCAAAAGTTACTTCGAAGTCCATGCGAAATGGCGATTTCTTTCCAACGGCACTCAATAAAAAATTAATTGATACGTCGTTTGATTGGTATTTTCCTATATTTTTAATTCCTTCCTATAAATTCCTTTATTTTCCCCCATTTTCCTATATTTTCCTAAAATTTCACGAGCTTTTGAAAATGAGATAATTTTTTAAGTACTTGTCATAGAACATCTAGTGAAAAAACTGCCACTTTCGAACCAAATCTTGAAATGTGCGGGCTTTGTAAATCCGCTGAGTGATCCAATAATGCAAGAAAGCAGTGAACAAAAAATTATCAATATTCTAGGTGATTCGAGTCAAAATATACCGATATGCAATAATTACCTTATTATTTTCCTATATTTTCCTATTTAGTTTAATATATTTTCCTATAATTTGCTTATTTCTATTCCTATATTTTCCTGTAATTCGCCTCTAAAATTCCTATTTTTCCTATAAAATTTTCCAAGCCTTTCCCTGGTCACCCTGTATTAGTTATCTCTATCCAACCATGCCAAAGCAGCGACGTGGTTTTAATCAAAGGGAGGGTTTTGTCCCCCAAATGCAAAAGTTACTTCCAAGTCCCCACGAAATTGCGATTTTTCTCCAACGGCACTCAATAAAATTTAATTGATACGTCGTTCGATTGGTAATAGTTCTATCTATCTATCTATACCAGTGCCGAACCTTTGTTGTTAATTAAAGGTTTTTTTTTCGCCCCCGAACAAAACTTTTAAGCGAAAGTCCCCGCGAAACCGTCGGTTTATTTATCAGCGACCACTGAGTCGACAAATATGAACGATACATCCATGAAAGGGGTATATAACTGTCTCAGATTTGATACCCGTTCGTGCCTTCGTAGGGGGGGGGGGCGTAACTTTGGACCCTCAATTTCTCAGCGACCACGGAGGCAATAATTATGAATATAAATAACAGGGGTGATGATTCTATTATGGCCTGTGCCATCTTGTTCAAAATATTGATAAATTATTTTTATTATTACGCAGGAATTAATAAAATTAGAAGTTTCATTTAAATCAAGGAACGGGTTAAATGTATCCCATCAATATTGTGAACCAGATCGAGTCATTCTCAAATTGGATGTCCGAGGCCTGATTATTCGTGGCCTCGGTAGTCCAATGGTAGTGGCGTTGGGATGGTAATCCAAAGGTCGTAGGTTCGTTTCCTGCCCGAGGTGATATGATTTTTCTCAGTCACTCTGGTATGGAACAATACGCATAGGTTTTCCTTGATTTAAATGAAACTTCTAATTGTTCAAAATATGAGTAAATACCTCTAGAAAATGTAATTTTACATCGCCAGGCGGAATAATTAACGCGGGATATTTTGAGCCAATTGGAACCTTCGAGGTACGTGTTATGGTCTAGATGGGTACTTCTGTTCTCAGAGGAATATTATATACTTATGTTGCTGTAAATATAATTATCTTGGAGCATTCACTCCACACTCTGGAACTAGACCATCCTACTATTTAGAAATTTCGTCTTAAAATCGAGAAAATCTAAGCGCAATTTTTCGATATAGAAGAACGGTAAAAGTATAATTAATCAATTTTGGGCAGTTGAGACATCGGTACAACTGCAAAGAATATTATACCTTTATCTACGTCATACGATGGTTTATTGTATACGCGGTCATCTAACACTTGATACGTAAGGTAGGAAACTCTATCCTAGCCTTTGTTAGAAGTGCGAAGTGGCTGGGTGCGTAATTACCTTAAGGGCAATCGTTCTTTAGTGGTGGGAAAATTCTAAGAAAGAGGCACGAAAGATCGAGGTGTTGCGCGCCGTGTCCCGAAGCGAGGTCCTTTAATTAGGAGCAAAAAAGAAATTAATTGAAAAACGGATGTACGCGTGTCATGTTGAACCCCTTTTTCTAGTTTTAACGTTGTTGCGAGGCCGTGAAAATGGGCTGGACCTACCTCGTTGATTATGTACCTAGTGCCTACAGCCTGCTCATATTAATTACCGCCATGTCTTCCTAAATACTGTCTTAATGTGGACGATTTTAAGGTTTCCTTTAAGACGGTTTCCTACTATTACTTGTAATAGGTTTTAACCGCTTCACCATCTGCTATTGGGTTCACTGGACTGTGTTTTCAAGTTTCTATGATAGAGTTGCTGGAATGTGGTTTCTTCGACAATCTGCTGTTCAGCGATTGTTTTTAAAGATTTTTCAATATGATGAATGGTTTTCCCATAGAAGTATTAATTGGTAGGCGGGGAAAGATTTATTTCGATAATTTCAAATTCTTATTGGAAGAGATTCGAAAATTCAAATATATTTGAAACGCATTTCTACAAGGATATAACATGTGATACTGACTGTTAAAATTTGGAACCCTACGTTTGAAACGTCTAAAACCATACTTTTAAATCGTCTAAAACCCTACGTTTAAATGGTTAGAAATCCCTCGATTGAAACGTTTGAAATCCCTCGATTGAAACGTTTCAAATCCCTCGATTGAAACGTTTGAAATCCCTCCGATTGAAACGTTGGAAATCCTCCGATTGAAACGTTTGAAATCCCTCCGATTGAAACGTTTGAAATCCCTCCGATTGAAACGTTTGAAATCCCTCCGATTGAAACGTTTGAAATCCCTCCGATTGAAACGTTTGAAATCCCCCGATTGAAACGTTGGAAATCCCTCCGATTGAAACGTTGGAAATCCCTCCGATTGAAACGTTGGAAATCCTCCGATTGAAACGTTGGAAATCCTCCGATTGAAACGTTGGAAATCCCTCCGATTGAAACGTTGGAAATCCCTCCGATTGAAACGTTGGAAATCCCTCCGATTGAAACGTTGGAAATCCTCCGATTGAAACGTTTGGAATCCCCCGATTGAAACGTTGGAAATCCCTCCGATTGAAACGTTGGAAATCCCTCCGATTGAAACGTTGGAAATCCCTCCGATTGAAACGTTGGAAATCCCTCCGATTGAAACGTTTGAAATCCCTCCGATTGAAACGTTTGAAATCCCTCCGATTGAAACGTTTGAAATCCCCCGATTGAAACGTTGGAAATCCCTCCGATTGAAACGTTGGAAATCCCTCCGATTGAAACGTTGGAAATCCTCCGATTGAAACGTTGGAAATCCTCCGATTGAAACGTTGGAAATCCTCCGATTGAAACGTTGGAAATCCTCCGATTGAAACGTTGGAAATCCCTCCGATTGAAACGTTTGAAATCCCTCCGATTGAAACGTTTGAAATCCCTCCGATTGAAACGTTTGAAATCCCTCCGATTGAAACGTTTGAAATCCCTCCGATTGAAACGTTTGAAATCCCTCCGATTGAAACGTTTGAAATCCCCCGATTGAAACGTTTGAAATCCCCCGATTGAAACGTTGGAAATCCCTCCGATTGAAACGTTGGAAATCCCTCCGATTGAAACGTTGGAAATCCTCCGATTGAAACGTTGGAAATCCTCCGATTGAAACGTTGGAAATCCTCCGATTGAAACGTTGGAAATCCTCCGATTGAAACGTTTGAAATCCCTCCGATTGAAACGTTTGAAATCCCTCCGATTGAAACGTTTGAAATCCCTCCGATTGAAACGTTTGAAATCCCTCCGATTGAAACGTTTGAAATCCCTCCGATTGAAACGTTTGAAATCCCCCGATTGAAACGTTTGAAATCCCCCGATTGAAACGTTTGAAATCCCCCGATTGAAACGTTGGAAATCCCTCCGATTGAAACGTTGGAAATCCCTCCGATTGAAACGTTGGAAATCCCTCCGATTGAAACGTTGGAAATCCTCCGATTGAAACGTTGGAAATCCTCCGATTGAAACGTTTGAAATCCCTCCGATTGAAACGTTTGAAATCCCTCCGATTGAAACGTTTGAAATCCTCCGATTGAAACGTTTGAAATCCCTCCGATTGAAACGTTTGAAATCCCTCCGATTGAAACGTTTGAAATCCCCCGATTGAAACGTTTGAAATCCCCCGATTGAAACGTTTGAAATCCCCCGATTGAAACGTTTGAAATCCCTCCGATTGAAACGTTGGAAATCCCTCCGATTGAAACGTTGGAAATCCTCCGATTGAAACGTTGGAAATCCTCCGATTGAAACGTTTGAAATCCCTCCGATTGAAACGTTTGAAATCCCTCCGATTGAAACGTTGGAAATCCTCCGATTGAAACGTTTGAAATCCCTCGATTGAAACGTTTGAAATCCCTCGATTGAAACGTTTGAAATCCCTCGATTGTAACGTTGGAAATCCTTCGATTGAAACGTTTGAAATTCTGTGTTTTAAATTTCAAAAATCCTACTTGTAAAACTTTTGAAATCGCACGTTTAAGGTCCCTTCAAAATAATAAGATAAATCTTTAAAAAAAATCCAATTTCGAAGCCTTTTCCAAAAGTGCAAACCACAACAATAAACAAACCATAAACGTGATCAAACAACAGCTACCGACCAGCACAAACAATACGCTGAGTTTCATTAAATAAAACAGCAGGATATTTTATCTAATTGTTTCATTTGAGCGAACATTTAATACGCAAAGTGTTCTCTCACGAAGCGGAAGTGGCTATTTCAGCCGTGAAGGGGCCAAAATTGATGGCTACACTTCACCCGTGAAACGCCAAAAAAAACTATTTTTTTTCGTCGGATGAGTAGTAACACTAGCTGGAAATCTGGTATACGTATGTAGAATTTAATTACGACTCGTTTGCCAATTTATAAGGCACTTTCCTGTAATATTTAACAATTTCCTGGAAAAACAGTTAATTATACAAAAATCCCATTAAATATTTCACTTAAAATTCGTACAAATGGTAATGAAATTTGAACTCTTGGATTTCCTGATGTTAAAAGTATTTTTAAAGTTCTTGCGGAATTTACGACCAAAATGTTTTAATGTAGATAATATTGTATTGAACTAATTCGTATTGAAATTTTTAATCTTTGATTTCCCAATGTTTTTAAATAAAGGAACTTATTAGGGAATTTACGACCAAAATGTTTTACAATTTAAGTATTTGAATTTGTTTACATTATTATTTTCAGAATAAATATAAAACAATGTTAAATAATTATACTATTATAAATGATAATAAATATCAAATTAATAGTGTTCATTAAAAAAACTGATAATTTAGCCAAATATTTTTTAATTATTTCATCTTCAGATTGTTATCTTTTCAGCCCTCTCAAAAATAATTTGTGCCCCTCAAAAAACCTGAGAGTGTCCCCTTAAAAATATTGTGCGCCTACCAAAATATCAAAGTTAGTAAACAAAATCATTAAATAGTACCCTACTCGCGTATTACATTTAGTTAAGTCCAAACTATATTATTTACTTTCCGAACATTCGCTTCACTATATTAGTATCACTTCCACCATTATAACTATACACACTTAATTGTGTCGAGTTTTAAGTTTACACCATTTTAGTTTCGCTATCGGCTAGCACGAGAATAATCAGTCATGGTAACGTAACTCAATATTCAGCTTTTCGATTTACCTTTTATTTAAATTTAATTTATATTTATTTAAATTACGTGTTCCAATGTCAAACGCCATTGAAGCTAATTAAGGGTCTTACGAAAAACATTGATTTTTAAGGGTACTCCTTAGGAATTTTCCTGGCCCCCTAAACTGAAAAATCCTGGCTACGGACCTGTGTTTTCGGTAAATTTATATGAAACAACGTGCAGTTTAAGCGTGGGCCGAACTAGGTTAGAGGTATGGTTTCCTGACGTGGGTTATGGAAAAACAAGGAAGGCTAAACGGTATACGTGTGTCATATCGTCTGAAAAAGTAGATCATCTGCTTAAAATTTCGTACCGATGCGAATTTTTCTCGTTTCGATGGCAGATTCGGAGTACGTGGTTGCTAATTTATTGCGCGGTTTAGCAAATATAGAACACCGTCAATTTCGTCTTTAATACTATCGAGTTAAATCTTATACCTCCATGAAGGTATTCTCTTCGTTGGAACAATCATGTATTTATTTCAGCCTCGTATCTCATTGGGTCCCCAATACTTTCTTCGTCGTAATGCGATTGAAGCACACGTGGGTGACGAATTTCGTTCCCCCTTTCGTGCCGTGAGAAAACTAGACCATAGGTGCGTCTAGTTTGTCATACTGGACAAAAATATTTTTTCTGAGTTAGAAAAATTCTTAGCGTAAGATTCGAAACAGAATTTCTTTATTATAAAATTCATCTAAAAAATCAAAAGAAAAAGTACGTGTTTCTGTTAGGCCTTGGGTCTAGAGCACAATTTTAAATGAATAGGTACTAAAATAACTGTTAAATGACCAATAATGACGAAATATTATTTACTAGTGTTGCAAGTCGGAAAATGACCGAGGGTTTTTTCCGTAAAACTTTCCGTGTTTTTACGAAAAAAATAAAAAACGTTTTCATTCCATGATTAGTCTAATATATTGTTTGCAAATTTATTTAAATAAAGCGGAATTTTTGCCTAATTGTTTCGAATCTGAAAGTAAAACTAAACCTGATTAACAATGTAACACTATTAATGTTTTGTAGTATGTTTACTGTTATTAGACATTTTATATTGATAAAAAGTTAAAAACATTAAAAACCCTTATTATTATTTTTAATTTTTCCGATTTGCGAAAAATTAACAACACTATTATTTACCATTCTCCGTTATTTCGTATTCCCGCTGTTTTACAAGTTAAATAAAATTTATATCTGTTTCGGAATCGTATAGTGTCACATCAATATCAGCAACACTACACCCCGCCATTTTGATTTCTGTCGGCCAAATACCTCGAAAATATTCTGACTATTTGGCTCTGAATGGTGTAAAAACAAATGATTCTATTTCCGGTCAGAAGAATAATAATAAATAATAATCAGCTAGGTTAATACCCAAGGCACCACCTTAGGCCTAAGTCATCAAGCGACTTTTGAAGCCTTTAATTCAGGTGGCCGGCTAGTTTCTCAGAATGAAACATTTCTGAGTTTCCGAGTTAGAATTCTGACAAACTAGACGTACCTCATGATGCCCTAAATATAAATAAATACATTCTTGCTATACAGTAGATTGTATTCTAACTATTCGAATGATAACGCTTTCAGTTCCATACCATGATTTTACACGGAATATTAATCATCCTAATTGTATTTCATCATAATAATGTATTGTACGAAACACTTTCACTTAATGATAAAGAAAAAATGCACCGTAATAACTTCCGTGTGATTTATATGGAAGAAAATTGACTTGAAAATGTGTTTCGCGATTATAACTGTTACGAAATGAATTAGCAACATTCATTCCGTGGCTAGTAATTATGTTCTCTCGGCCGATCCGAAGGCGATTTTAAGGAGCGGATGATCTTCAATCAAAAAATCCCCTGGCAGTTTGCCAAGAAACACGTTTTCTCGTGCTCTTCGCCAGTTACTTTAAAAAGTAAACTCGCTAAATTCTTCTGAACGTGTCTTGGTTTTCCAATTTCTTTCTTTGGTAAATCGGAAATGAACTTTTACCATGTCGTTCAAGGTAATTTGGAACTGTAAAATACGACAGTTACGCGTATAGTTCAATCATAAATGTATAATTATTTAAGTCGCGTGTTTAGAGGCTGTGATTTTTTTGGTATGACGTCAATTCCACGTCACTACACAGATCGCCAAAATTATAGATGGCTAACTTATGGAACATAATTATTACAAATTATGCCAAAGAATAATTTTCCGGAAAATTACGGAGGCCTTTTTTCCAGAAAATTCTCCGTTTAGGGTTTATATTCCATGATTAGAATAATATTGTTCGTCAATTAAAATTTCGCGGCATTTTCGGTTCATTTTATCGAATCCCAAAGTAATACTAAACCTCTAGACTAGTCTAGTATTAAAACCCTTAAAAAGTAATATATGTGTCAAATTTTCTTTTTCGATTTGAGATTAACTTTCCGGATATTTTTTCGGAAAATTAACAACTCTACAACAGTTAATATTTAAATTATTGATTAGATAATTTATCTAAAATTAACTCTCGAATACCAAGCCATAAACATTCTTTGTTATTGTATAGCATGAACAAATTAATTTATTTCGCTGAGGGCGAGTCAGGGTTAGATTGCATCGGAAGATTTACATTTAATTTATTCATCTTCTCCCGCCGCGAAAATTAATTTGAATAAAGATGTCATATTTTTTTTCCGTACCGCGTTATTTATGCATTGAGGGTTTAGCACATCGAAAACAGTTTTATTATGAAAGCACCGAGAGAGTTAATAATTTGAATATTTCAGAAGTCAAATTCTTCTTGTCAGACGATATAAATTTATTTCCCCACTTTTGAAGCCCGTAAAAGGAGGAGGAGACTTTGTCATTTCGACTTCTCGAAATATTTTTTCCTTTGACCGGTGCAGAGAGAACAAAATCCCATTGTGCCCTTAAATAACTATATGTGAGAATGGACCCTCTTGTACATAATATACTATGAAATAAACGTAACCCACTATTGTACAATAATTTTTTTTTTGTATTTTTAAATAAATAAAAAAAAAATTATTGTACAATAGTGGGTTACGTTTATTTCATAGCCCTTAAATAAATCAAATAATCATAAAAAGCTGTAGGGAATATTCAGCCGTGTATTTAAAAGGAAGAAGCTGCACATTATTTTCACTGATGACCCAACTTGGACGTTTAGAATTGCTTCGGTAGAATATTTTATGGAATGATTTTTATAACGATCTACGAGTAGGGAAATTTAAAGAACGGTTGTATTAAGAGAGTTTCGATAATATTACCGCCATCTATTGGCTTTAAAAGTAATTTTTTTCCCAATTTATGCATTTGATAATGTTAATTTTAAAGTATATTTTTCAACATCTCATATACGTATGGTTAAATATTTATATTAGGCATTTTGGACAATATAACCTAGCTCGCATTTATTTTAAAAATAAATACACTAAATATTATTAAATCCATACATACACTTTAGAATTAGTCTAAGTTGAAAAACTATATCATTAAAAAATGCGTGGAAATTAAAGAAATTTGGTAGCATCCTTAGCAATAAACACAAGGAGAACGCAGCTAGCCTTTAAACACGCTAACGCAGTGTTGTGTAGAAATTTCATTGGACGAGCCTTTACACAGCATGTTTTACGGCGGGAAGGGGAAGATAATTTCGGAATTTTCCCCTTCCGACGGCAGCAGGTGTTAAAACGTCTAACCAATGAAAACTGTACGCAAGAAAATGCACGACTTTTGACGGGTTGCGTTCTCCTTTATTTATTTATTTATTTATTGAACAGTAAACATTTGTGAAGCCGTTGCCGACTTATATACAGACTGCGGATTAGATATAAAAGTAATGGGAATCCAGAATATAATGCACCACATTGAGATCATATGAGTGAGAAAAAGGAAAGAAGATAGGGGAACAATAATCATAAATTGGGAGAGCCAGAGTGTTGTATAGTGTGCGAATAATATGTGGGGTGCTGTGTTTCTTGCTCCTAGCTTAGATTAATTTCTGCTAATTGGTGTTAGAGCAACGAATCTAATGTAATTATAAAAATACTGAAAAGCCAGTTGCATTAGTGAACGGAGAATTAAATTTTTACTCTCAAAATACGAAGGGGAAATTCTGGTGTTTCGTAAATCGGAACTACGTTACATTATATCTAGAAAATACTCGGGCAATAGATCGATTTACAATTTTTAACGGGCAAAGACGACTTTAAAGGAGAAAAATTCATTCGAGGTACGTGGTGCTGGCGTTATTTGTTAGTAGATGGCGCTCTAATAGCAACATGACGTCATAATTTTGATTTTCAACGATTGGATGAAATTTTTCAGTTTTTAGGGGTAAACGGTTTTGTCGAGATTTTAAATACAAAATTATCTTCCCTGATTGGATAGTGTAAAATTGTATTATAGTGCCATCCATGGCGGAGAGTGTTAACTACTGTTAAAATAAATTGTTAATTTTAATTACAAAATTAAATATTTTTAATAAGAATTAAAAGTACTATAATTTAGTAATTAATGAATAACTTTTTAAAGTGTTTATTTTTCATAAACTTCATAGAGTCGCCATCTACCTCAAACATTATTAAATAGGAAGGTACCTCGGGTGGATTTAGCCCCTTTTTGAATATTTCCCTGTAGGCAATATGATGTGAATGCGTCTATTCTTTACGAACCTGAAAAAATTTCGAAGATTTATAATAAATGGAATCGGTGTAGTAGCAAAGAATCCAATTTTTCAAAAATTCAATCACGCGTTTGACTCGTGAGGCGAAACATCGGAGAGTAAAAAATGAAACCACCAAAATACTCGAGTTCCTAATTTTTCACGGACCATTTTTCAAAACTAACCAAAAACTTTGAGAAGAATCTACTTTATATCTCTTGGAGATAATATTTTTCTTAATAAATTTCTTTATATTATACTTTTTTTTCGTATATTACACTCAGCGGGATTTCGAAAACGGTATTTATCACGACTAGAACTGTTTTTCGCCTATAACAAGTACAGTTTCTTTGTCACGGATGTTAAAAAAAAAATAACAAAATGTTTTCTGTTAACGGTGTTTTTAGTCTCCCGTGGTGGCCTATTCGTAATTCTTGTTAGAATTTGTATTCGACCCTTTGGATCATCCACCAGGGAAACTTTATTTTTATCTTTTAACCTTTAACCCCTTTAAAATGTGAGGAATAAGGTAGTTTGTTGGTTTAGATTGAAAACTACGTTCGCTCTAAGTGAGAAGAACTTTTTGGGAACACGGCCATTTAATTTTTAAGGTAGTTTAAATTTGTCGCGGTACATTTACTAAGTTACATCTCTTATTTAAAAATTTATTATTTTATCAAAATTTATACAAAGGATTTAAAATAGATAGCTTAAGCCATGGGCGTATCCAGGATTTTATTTCAGGGGGGGTTTTGAGGGAAAATTTCAAGGGGGGGGTTGAACCCCCAAAACCTTGGTTTAAGCGGCTCTAAAAAACGCGTAGGGAGACTATATGTAGCGCAAAGAGGCTGTGCATAATACTCCTGCGTCACAATCCTAACACGATCTCCTAATTACGCCTTATCTTCATAACTTAATTTTATCTTTATAACTTAATTTTATCTTCATAACTTAATTTTATCTTTATAACTTAATTTTATCTTTATAACTTAATTTTATCTTTATAACTTAATTTTATCTTTATAACTTAATTTTATCTTTATAACTTAATTTTATCTTCATAACTTAATTTTATCTTTATAACTTAATTTTATCTTTATAACTTAATTTTATCTTTATAACTTAATTTTATCTTTATAACTTAATTTTATCTTTATAACTTAATTTTATCTTTATAACTTAATTTTATCTTTATAACTTAATTTTATCTTTATAACTTAATTTTATCTTTATAACTTAATTTTATCTTCATAACTTAATTTTATCTTTAGAACTTAAATTTATCTTTAAAACTTAAATTTATCTTCATAACTTAATTTTATCTTTAAAACTTAAATTTATCTTTAAAACTTAATTTTATCTTTATAACTTAAATTCATCTTTTAAACTTAAATTCATCTTTTAAACTTAAATTCATCTTTTAAACTTAAATTTAAGTTTAAAAGATAAATTTAAGTTTAAAAGATAAATTTAAGTTTAAAAGATAAATTTAAGTTTAAAAGATAAATTTAAGTTTAAAAGATAAATTTAAGTTTAAAAGATAAATTTAAGTTTAAAAGATAAATTTAAGTTTAAAAGATAAATTTAAGTTTAAAAGATAAATTTAAGTTTAAAAGATGAATTTAAGTTTAAAAGATGAATTTAACTTTAAAAGAAAAAATTTAAGTTTAAAAGATAAATTTAAGTTTAAAAGATAAATTTAAGTTTAAAAGATAAATTTAAGTTTAAAAGATAAATTTAAGTTTAAAAGATAAATTTAAGTTTAAAAGATAAATTTAAGTTTAAAAGATAAATTTAAGTTTAAAAGATAAATTTAAGTTTAAAAGATAAATTTAAGTTTAAAAGATGAATTTAAGTTTAAAAGATGAATTTAAGTTTAAAAGATAAATTTAAGTTTAAAAGATGAATTTAAGTTTAAAAGATGAATTTAAGTTTAAAAGATAAATTTAAGTTTAAAAGATAAATTTAAGTTTAAAAGATAAATTTAAGTTTAAAAGATAAATTTAAGTTTAAAAGATAAATTTAAGTTTAAAAGATAAATTTAAGTTTAAAAGATAAATTTAAGTTTAAAAGATAAATTTAAGTTTAAAAGATAAATTTAAGTTTAAAAGATAAATTTAAGTTTAAAAGATAAATTTAAGTTTAAAAGATAAATTTAAGTTTAAACTTAAATTTATCTTTTAAACTTAAATTTATCTTTTAAACTTAAATTTAAGTTTAAAAGATAAATTTAAGTTTAAACTTAAATTTATCTTTTAAACTTAAATTTATCTTTTAAACTTAAATTTATCTTTTAAACTTAAATTTATCTTTTAAACTTAAATTTATCTTTTAAACTTAAATTTATCTTTTAAACTTAAATTTATCTTTTAAACTTAAATTTATCTTTTAAACTTAAATTTTTTCTTTTAAAGTTAAATTCATCTTTTAAACTTAAATTCATCTTTTAAACTTAAATTTATCTTTTAAACTTAAATTTATCTTTTAAACTTAAATTCATCTTTTAAACTTAAATTCATCTTTTAAACTTAAATTTATCTTTTAAACTTAAATTTATCTTTTAAACTTAAATTTATCTTTTAAACTTAAATTTATCTTTTAAACTTAAATTTATCTTTTAAACTTAAATTTATCTTTTAAACTTAAATTTATCTTTTAAACTTAAATTTATCTTTTAAACTTAAATTTATCTTTTAAACTTAAATTTATCTTTTAAACTTAAATTTATCTTTTAAACTTAAATTTATCTTTTAAACTTAAATTTATCTTTTAAACTTAAATTTATCTTTTAAACTTAAATTTATCTTTTAAACTTAAATTTATCTTTTAAACTTAAATTTATCTTTTAAACTTAAATTTATCTTTTAAACTTAAATTTATCTTTTAAACTTAAATTTATCTTTTAAACTTAAATTTATCTTTTAAACTTAAATTTATCTTTTAAACTTAAATTTATCTTTTAAACTTAAATTTATCTTTTAAACTTAAATTTTTTCTTTTAAACTTAAATTTATCTTTTAAACTTAAATTTATCTTTTAAACTTAAAATTTATCTTCGTAACTCAATACAATATTTATCTAAATTGTATATATATTGAATATGTTTTCAAATTTAACCCATTAGAATCTTTTGATATTTTTTTCCATTGTATTTATATCAACGCCGTGTTTCTAAGAAAGAAAAAAAAACTATATCTGTAACGAGATAACCTTTGTTAGCTTCAAATTAATTGCGCTGCAAATTATGATTGTCCTCTATGCTACTTTCGCTATTTCAAATGACAATACGTATTGACCTTCCGTATAAAACACTTGTCAATTATGGCGTCGATTTCTAAGGAACCGCATCCTTTGAAGTAAAATACATTTTTTTCCTTTTCTTATATTTAATTGAATTTTAATCTATAGTTAATGGGCAAATTCCATTAATAGTCTGCTAAATTTGTTCTATTGTAAACCAAATTAATTTATTCAATTCCCTTTATCTTAAACCGTAAAATTAAAGAGGATATTTATAAATTAACACGTAAGATTATTTAATAATACTTCTTTTTTTATCTTATTAAAAGCTGAAATGGTGGTTTTATTAATTTCCTAACGTTATTTCGTTTGATTTTTCCTTCAATAGCAAGCGGAATTCATAAGAAAATGAAATATGACCAGCGGGTCTTCATTTTTTAAAGGAATTTTGATTAAAAACCCTTAATTCTTTCGGCACGAGTCGAGAATTTTTATTTTATTTTCCTTTATGCTTTTCGACATATTTCCTTTTTATATATAAAATTCATTTTTTTTATATTTTATTGCAACCTTAGGCAAAATTACCTATTTTTGTTTAACAATCATTTTAATTGCAAGGTCAACGATACGTCCTTCCCAGAAAAACGTAGAACTTGTTAAAAGTTTGAAATACGAGGATAGAAACTCCTTCTATTGGAAAAATAAGGAATTAAGTAAATACAAGATTATGCAAATTTTGGAGAGGTATTGATGCCCAAAATATGAATTTTATTATGATGGTATTTACATAATCTTTATGCCCCAAGTTTTAACATAAGTAACGTAATAGTTAAGTAAGACAAAAACGATATTGGTTAACTGCCTAATATCTTTGGGGAAACCTAAACGCTATGTTTTCGGGTAGTTGGGATGTCCGATATATTTGAGATATAAAAAATATTTGAAATTAATCTATTGAAACCTTTAACCCGTTTTATGCTTACTCTATAATATTAGTCTAAGGAGCTGTTGGTTAGCTCGGCATGTAGACCTTGTCACCGCCCTTCTACTTATTGTAACCAGCCAGTGGCGTAGATAAGGGGGTGGTTTCCGGGTCCCGATCCCTCCCCCTTGGGCCTACCTTTAACTGTACTAAATTTCCACCCCCTTCTCGACCCCCCTCTTACCATTCACATACTTCAACCCCCCTTGGCGAATTTCTGGTTACGCCACTGTAACCAGCCAACCGAATTAATAGCAGCTAGGAGCAACAAACACAAAGATAACTCAGCTAACCTTTAAACACGCTAACGCAGTGTTGTGTACCAATTTCATTGGACGAGTCTTTACGCTGAACGTTTTACGGGCGGGGGGAAGACAATTTCCGTATTTTCCCCTTCCGACGGAAACAGGCGCTAAAACGTCTAACCCATGAAAACTGTACGCAAGGAAATCCACGACTTTTGACGGGTTGCGTTCTCCTTGTGTGGGGTGCTGTGTTTGTTGCCCCTAGATGGCAGTAAAAGTCCCTAGGTGACCTAGGCCTAAGGTGGTACCTTGGGTATTAGCTAATTATTATTATTATAATTAAATAAATAACAGGCTCAACCTAATTTCTAAATTTGATACAGGAAATTATAGCAGCTAGACGATAATAAAAAAATCCCAATAATACCATTGGAGGAACCGAAATCGTGCGCACTCGTACGAGCAATTTTCGTACTATCTCGACACAAAAAAAAATAATATAAACGACATTTAGGCGTAAAGGTGTCAACAGCGTAGTTTTAAGGGGGAAGAATACAGTAAAAGCCTCTTTTTCGTTCAAGCTGAACGTTTCTGTTTTAACAATTACATAATTGAATTAAATTTTTCTTATTAGGCTGAACCTTCCTCTAGTGCTTAAAATAATTTTAATAATTCTAATATTAATAGTTAACGAGATATAAGGTCCTAGCTAAAGGGTAGTTTGGGCGCTTGCCCAACTTGCTTAGCTCCGGGGGTCCGAATTAAAACGTAATAACGTAATTACTTTTAAATTTTAAATTGTAGAAATTATTTCAGTCACTAAACAAGAGGTTGTTTTACACATAAATATTAATTATATAAGTTAAAATACAAAATTAAAAGAGTTCAGCTTGAAATAGCGCGAAAGTAGACAATGGCCACTGTAGTCTTCCCCCTTAATCCCCTAACTCCCTTATGACGAGAAACCAGCATTTGTCCCGTTATAAAACTCGCGTTAGTTTCCGTATCTGAAAAAGGAATATTCTGGAAACTAAAGAAATCACCGTCGTAATTTTTATCTTCGGTGGAAGCAATAAACAGCATTCTGCATCTTGACAAATTTATTACTTTCTTTGTAAATATTTATTACTCACTTAGGAAATCTCTTTTCCATAACAACGGTTAAAGCTAAACGACCCCTACCGTTTCTCCGATATAAGGGCTAATTTTCACTAGGCCAAAAACGCCACGACGGTTAGCTTCGACGCAAAAAATCCCCATTAGGCTTAATACAATATTTTTGCGTCCGCCGTCGCTGCCGTCCTGTTTCGGTCCTAGTGAAAACCAGCCTTAAGTCACACGCAGGTGCATCTTTTATGTCTCTTACAGAAGCTCATAAAAAGACCGTCGAAGTCAAAGTTTCAATTTAATGTCCAAATAATCTGCCAAGAATGTATTGATGGAGAATTCCTGACGTGGGGTCATGATAAACAAGGAAGGATATACCACGCCTAATATCATTCCGCCTCAAAAAGTAGATCATCTACTTCAAATTTCGTACGGACACCCTATCAATAGCATATTATAAAAATAATGTTTAGGTTACAGACTATTCGTAGTCACGGCCAACTTTGATTTCTCGCGCATCTCTCGCGCTACAGCGGCCATCTCCTTCGTTGACGTTTCTGTGTTAACCTATGAGCAAAAGATGTGTATGACGTCAGCGCCCCTAGCGGATTATTATTTTTAGAATAGCTTTTACATTGAAGTCAATATAACAACCGAGCGTGGCGCTGACCTCCTACACATTATAGTACAGTTTATAGGGGGAATTTCGACGAATGTGTTGGCCGTAGTAGCGCGAACAGCGCCTGATCAAAGTTGGCCGTGACGTAGTAGACAACTTGGATGACTTCGACGATTTAGACGAAGGTAATAAATACTAATGGTTAGCCATCCCCTATAATATTACTTTATTTAGTTTTATTACGGGTCTATTGGAAAAATAAGTACGAAGAAAAATTTAAAATGTTTATTAATCCTAATTTAAAACGGTTTAAACAATGAAATTGGTTTTAAACAATAAAAAAACACCTTTGAAAATAAAACATAGACTTTGCCACCATTGAAGTATAAAGGCCGGTGAACGTAGACGCGAAAAATTTCCGTTAGGCCTAATGCAATATTTTTGCGTCGCCTGTCACCGTTGTGGCGTTTTTGACCTAGTGAAAACCAGCCTTTATACGTTTAATATTTCGTGTTTAAATTAAATGGCTTTATAATTAGTCCTACGAAAAGTGTCAATTTGAGGCGTCTCTACATCCAAATAGGCGAGGAGTGACTCTTGACCCAAATATCAGTTTGGCGTCTGTACACCACCCAAATCGCTCAAAGCTGACAACAGAAGTCAAACTGAAGAAAATAAAATAGTCTTAGTTCATCCATTTATCTGAGTATGGCTAGGTTACGCTTAGGCTATATATATAACGTTCTCTCTCTAGCTCTGCTGTATCGAAATAATCTCGTATTCACTACACAAACAAAACACCCTGATATTTTTCCCTATTCTCAAGAAATTCCTCTCAAATTATACATCATTTAGAATCCCTCGGGACACCGAAACGTTGACCGGGCCACTTTGGTTCGCCCTGGAGGCCAGCTCTGTCGTGGGGCTCTCCTGATTGAGAGTTTTAGGCAATGTCGTGACAGTCGTTAATCACCTGGCGCGCGCGCTAATTCGCAGACTGCTGGGTTTTTATTTAATTATTGGGCTCTGCCGAAGTTGGCCAAAAATATAAAGGTCCCCCGAGACTGGTAGGGATCCACTTGGAACCGCTTCTGTTCGGTTTAACGTTTTGCTCGCTGATGCGTTTATTAATTATCTTACGTCAACATATCAGAGCTTCTGCAGTTTTTACCATTATTATTTCCCCAATTCCCGAGTTGGGGGACTTCATTATCTAATACGCTTGTTGCATTTTCTAGTTCACGTTTTTCCGATCAATGTTATCGGGAAACTTTATACGGATCATGGTTGCCAGGTCGCTTCTCAGATTATCGCCCAAAACGTATTTAAAAGTAGCCCAATAGACACTTTTATTTAAGTAGTAATACAGAGAGCCACACATACTTGTTAAAGTGTTATATTTTAAAGAACGCGCTGCTTAATATTTGAATATAGAAGGGCTCAATCAATTTCGCACGCGCAACCTGAAAGAAAAAAATGCGCACGCGCAATCAACTTTAGCCTTACAAATAAAACTAACATAAACACGTGACTATTTTATTCAGTGGCTCGCGCGTGCGCGTTGGAGAGGAAAGAAAAAGAGAGCGGCATTTATTGAAGCGCCTATTTTCCACCCAAATTTAAACAATACCAACAAATTTGCATACGATACTAATTAGTTTCTAATATTTCCCGAAATATTGTAAAACTTTGTTTAAACAATTTTCACTACTAAACTTTATTAATTAATTTATTAAAAATTCCTCAAAGTGAACCTAATGTAGGACATTTTCAAAATCAAATCTGTAAACCACACCCGTTTCTATGATAATCATCGGTGTCCAAATAGGTCTTTATTATTAATTCTAAGTGTATTCATATATAAATTCCGGCAACATAAGCCTCCTTTATAAATACCTGCAGGACATTGGAAACGTAGAAAGTTCTATTTCAACGCGTTCCTCCCCAAACCTCATGGTTGATGAAGACATCTCCAGAAGGCGTAGTCTGTGCTAAGAGTCCCTCTAATTTGACTGTAACGTGTCCATTCATTTAAGCAAACGTGTCCTCCCATTTCAACGTTCAGTGCTAAGAATTCTTCTTTACCTTTTTTACGTGTTACCCGCGATTCCCTAATGATAAATAAAACCAGATAAACTGTTTACCTTTCCTACATGTCCAATTCCTTAAATATAAATAATACCATAAGTCTATAAGATTGTTCCATAAGTTTGTCACTTTGGGGAATATTTTACTGAGAGCTAGTAGCGGAGTGACGTCATCACAAGAAAATCTCCCCTAGCTAGGCGCTGTCAAAGGCTGTGTGACGCGTTAACAAGCGGACGCAAACCCCCCCCCCCTCGATCTTCTCCGATGGCACCCCCTGCTGCCCTGGTACCCGGGGCGGACCCCCCCCCCCCCCTTTAGGCCGCCACTGGGCCACGAAGCCCGTAATGCAGTCTGTCTTGTGATTTGAATAGCTCTCAGTAAAACCACGGACAACTTTGATCACGCGCTGTTCGCGCTACAGCGGCCAACACATTCGTCGAAATCCCGCGAGCAAGGATTTTCCCCCTATAAACTGTACTATAACGTGTAGGAGTTCAGCGCCACGCTCGGTTTTTATATTGGCTTCAATGTAAAAACTATTCTAAAAATAATAATCCGCTAGGGGCGCTCACGTCATACACATCTTTTGCTCATAGGTTAACTTTTGCATGTGAAGAATAGGAAGTGTCACACTTATATAACAATATTATTTACTTATAATAATAATAACGAGAGACGGGGCTAACCTATCACTGTATACCAACAATGACGTCACTTGAAAGCCCACGATAAACCATTTAGAACCGCAAGCTGCGGGAAACATCTCCCGAAATTGATATTAATGACCCATCTAACGTAATTTTCCACCCCGAAAAAGTAAACATATCCAATTAAAATAACGTCAGCGAATCGAACGCGAAAAGAAGCCAGGCTCTGGTCAGTGAGATTAATAGCGCCAGGCAACAACTAAACGAGATCTATTTACAGTAATTAGGGGGAAGAACGCCCTCGTCTGGCGGGATTATTTCCAGTCTACTATTGCCGGGGAAAAAACCGCGCGTAATCAAGTACGAGAATCAAACCAAGGCTTAAATTATGACAATATTAGGTTGTTTCTTTTCGCTTGTTCCGGGATTTCGGAGTAGGGTAAAAAGAGTAACGCTATGGGGATGCCTTTTTTTCTAACATCGGTATTAATGGATTAAGCGAAGCCGATATTGGCCGATACCGGTATTAGAAAAATATTTTCAGAAAAACATTTAAAAATAAGAAAATTTTCGATTAACTAACTAATGATAACATTTTATTTGATTGGCCGCGCCACCGACGCCAGACTTCAGAAGCTAGATCATACCTCTTTTTGGCAGGGGGTTACGAGTATAAACAAATAAAAAACAACGATATTCGATTTGTGATAGAAAATATGTATCACGTAAAATCAGAAGTAAATGAAATCGAAATCGCGCTCAGAATCGGAGGGCGTTTTTCTGATGAAAATTATGAGAAAATCGAGTCAAATAAAAGCTAATTTCCATCAACTTTTGACGCGATGAATTGCACCTGAGAAATGTGGGTATAGCTATTTCTATGTATAAAAATGGTTTCATAAAAACAAAAACCTTTTTTTTGGCCTAGGAGCGCGCAAAATTTCAAATTCGAGGTCAAAATGTAACTTTATAAGGAAAACGCCTCCAACATGGAGAGTAACATGTATAGCAGTCTGATAACTTTGGTTCATTTACTTTTGGTAAAATGAAAAGAAACATATTCGAATATGCTCTTGCCAACTTTTTTTTACGAATAAATAGAGTAAAATGGTTTGGCAGTGCACAGAACCGTTTTTACAATGATTTTATCATATACACTACTGTTATGATAGATAACTTTGTTAATATCGGCCGATATATCGTACGATATTACTGCCGATATTATCGGCCACGAATAGCCGATATATCGGTGGCTTCGGTGCATCCCTAATGACGTAATATTACTCCGATTCTGTGGTGGCGAATAGTTTGAGTCAAAGTAAAAACGGTATTCCATAATGGCTGCCCGTGGCTTAGCAAATAAATTCTGGCTAGCAGACGACAAAATCCGATTTACTCCATTTCAGTGTTTCCACTTTGCGGCGAAAAGGGGCGTTTTCGGCGAAAACTGTCTCGGTGGGCACCATAAATTTTAAAACCGGCGAAAAAGCGGCGAAAACCATGGAAAACGGTGCAAATTGCGGCGAAAATATTTTTCAATATTTTCAGTCAGAAAAACTAAAAAATCGTCGTCTCTGTAGTCCCTCTACTCTGACCCTATGTCCGCCCATTCAATTTTTATATATACCAATAAAAAATGTATAACATTTGAAGAAATAAAAAAAAAAATTATATAAAAAAATATTGCCCAAATCTAAGATTGGAAATAAAGATAAGTAAAATATGCAGTGACCCTCACTAAAAAAAAAATTAAGGTAAATCTAATGGGGGGAAATTGCGGCGAAAACGGCGGTAAAAATCGACTATAGAACCGGCAAAAACTGGTAAAATTGCCCCTAAAATAGGCGAAAATCTCTACCGCAGAGTGGAAACACTGCTCCATTTACACCTCCTTTCCAGAAGGAGTAAAAAGAGTAGCCCTAATACTCCGAAACAAGCGAATAGTTTATGAACCAGGGTAATTATCATCCCCGGAACAAGCGAATAAAATGTTTTAGGGTAAAGAGAGTACACTTTTAGGCAAAAAGAAACCACCAAGAAAGACGTAGGCCTATAAAAGAGAGCGTTTATTTTCAGTGTTGAAGGTGATGTCTGTTTTCCGTAAAGCCTTGGCGCGTTCCCCGTCATGTTTCGGACGTTTCCAGTCCCGTTCCGCTCTAAGTCGTGGGCAATCGGTCGTAAAAGGTGGTTGCTTGGCTAATTTTATTGAAACGCGAGACCAAGCCTTAGCTTCTGATGGCCATTAATAAAAGTGATCGGGATAAAGAACCAGATGAAGCTAGCTGGAGAGTTAGCTCGGGGCGAGCCAGACCGCCGGTTCTGTATCATCTCCAATTAAAAATGAGACCGGTGAGTGACCGCTTCTCTTCGGTGACTATGAGCTTTAGCCACGCTGTGTTTTGCGGGAAAAAATAATCGTCTCGCTTCAACGCACTGACTGAATTTTTACCTTCGAAATCCGGATTTTGGTGGAAATAGTTTGTTTAAAAAAAATGTTTTTAAATATTCTATCGGGAAGAGAATTTAGTGAAGACACGCTGATAAAAGTAAATTTATTGAGCTGAAATTTCGCATCGCGTTCTAGACGCGTTTTTTTTCACGATGTGAGGCGGAGATTGGGCGAAGTTAAAAATGGACGCCATCCTGTGTTTTGTTTAGATTCGTTGCCTTACGCGGTGGTGGCATCTGTTGAAGAAACGCGGAACTACTACTTCCTGAATGTTTGTTTTTTGGGTGATACCCTGCGTTGGGTGGTCCCCCGACGATCGAAATTAGGTTAGCTACGACCATTTTAATGTCATACTAGGCTCCTTGGTCTAATTTAAACCCTTAAAATAGTGTTAAATTATAAAATTACGTTTGTTTGAGTTACCTCTTTAACGCTCTTGTCTTTTACGTATACTTTACAGTGCAAATGCTCAGATGGAAAACAACGTAACTCCAGTATATCTCGCCGCTCAAGAGGGTCATCTGGAAGTATTAAAGTACTTAGTCCTAGTAGCCAATGGTTCGTTATACTTGCGAGCTAAGGATGGCATGGCTCCGATCCATGCCGCGGCTCAAATGGGAGCCATCAAATGCGTCAAATGGATGGTAGGATGGCTTGTTAAGAAAAATCCTTTAACCGGGATAAATACTTAATTAAAGTGTTATTAATACTCGAATAGGTGGAGGAACAAGGGGTGGACCCCAATATGAGGGACAACGACGGCGCTACCCCCGTCCATTTCGCCGCCAGCAGGGGTCACATGGAGACTCTCAGGTGGCTCATCAAACACGGTGGCAGAATACTCTTGGACAAATTCGGGAAAAGTCCCTTAAACGACGCTGCTGAGAATGAACACATGGAGGTAAGCGTTACTTCCGGTTGTTTTACCTCAAATTTTTTGCAAGTGCCGGCACCATCCAAGGCACTAGAATAGCTTTTGAAACAGGTTGCTGAACCTATTATGGCTACCGAAATCGGGTCCCTTGTTGCTGAGTTATTGAGCTTTTGTTTTTTAACAATTGTTTCCGGGGGGGTAACAGAAATTTAAAAAAAAGATAGACCCCTTTTTAAGAAATCTATGGACCCTAGAGACCCCATAGCCAGACTGTAGCCTGCCCTTAACGGCGCTTTTAATATTTTTATACGGAAAGGAAAATAGGTCCATTTTGAATAATAGTTTTACTCTTTAACTATTTTTTCCCCGGATATTCCGTATTTAAGTATGCGTTGCCACTAATAGATGGCACACATTTCGCTTTTCGCTCAATCTTACAAATACTTTCTGGAAGCGTTTTGTCGGGTTGCTTTTCACCTTTTTTTCGATAGAGCCGTGACTTTCTTTAATTACGGAGAACTTGAAAAATTATGTGGTGAAATCCGGGTCACATGATCGCTTTCTAACTAGCTTCATTCCGCGAACAATGAAACTCATTAGTCTTGAACAAAAAACGATTGGACTAGAATCGCCCACTAGCGCACCAACCGAGACAATCTCGAAACATTTCTACCCAAATAGAAAGCACGTGTGTAAAAATGCTAAATGTTAATAGGTTTGAGAACTATCTGTTTGTTTAATATATTACGCGCGTGTTTAATATTTGGGTGGAAATATATCCAATATCGGACACCGTGGTGCTACGAGCGGCGCTGTTCTATAACAACCAATCTAGATTCAAGTCCAGTAGTTTATTTGACAAGCTTTAAACGTATCTCCTCTACTTTGGGCTTAACCGCAATTTGAAGGTCTCTTAGGCTTAGACTTATATCTTTCCATAGATAAGATACGGTGAATTTTATACCTGTTAGTAATATCCTAGAGGATAGGGGTAATTTAGTCGTATGGGAAATTAGCGAACGGGGTAATATTCAAGTTGAGTAGGTTTTCTTGACACAACTACGTGAAGGATAATTATCGCTTTTTAAGATAGATACCGTTTCGCTCAATAAAACGTGACTGTACCCGCTTTTGAGCTGAATTGGCTAGCTGATTTAAAGGTCCAATTGATTCCGTAACCGTGCTAACGGCTCGTTTTTATTCCAACAGTGTTTGGCCTTGTTGATCGCGCACGCTTCGGACCCTCGCCACCAAGACGAAGTGCCGGCAGTCCTTCCGCCCACGAGCTGCGGTCAACCTGGACAAAGGCGTTGCACTTGCAGGCGGCCTATGCAACAGAGGTCAAACCCTCTCCAAGTTCATCGACGCTCGGTAAGTAAAAGCATCGTCTTTCCAGTCCTTATAGATAAGTATATTTATCTAACTCAATAAATAAAATTCATTGGAAAGCTTAATTGAAGCCCACTCGCTCGAAATATACGTTTAACAATGAGAATGTATAATTTTATTGCAACCCTCTCTATCTATAGCTTCGTAATTGTTGCGCAAAAAACTATAGAAATTAGTTTACATTTCTCGCTAATCTAATCTGGTATACCGGGAACTTATGATTAATCGTGCTTTTTTTTTAACGTTCGACGCACGCGTTGTTCGCATTTGGCCAAGTGATTCTTTCAAGATGGGTTTGGTTGTACCGATTTTGATTCGTTCGCTAGGACTCTGACGGTTGTTCCTGTCAATCAACCGGTTCCGAGGAGAGTTGGTCGGACGGATATCCCAGTTCCGAAGCCACAGGCGCGCAAGTTCGCGTCAACGGACAGCACCCGCCTCGCCGGAAGCACTCCCCTTCGCGACACCACCACCATCACTTGCCCACCAACGGAAACGGTGTCCTTCACGCTCGCCATTCTTCGTCTTCTTCCAGCGGCTCTTCTCACCTGCACGGAAGTCCCAACAGCGACCACAGAAGAAACGGAAGCGAGAGTAGCGTCAGTACCAGGTAAACGGAGCGAATTACCTTGACATTTGAAAAAACAATTTACCACAAACGGCTAATGCGCTATTCCCGCGTCAACGCGTAGGCGAACCGATAACGGCAGTTGCAAAACTGGCGTCACTACCGATATCAGCAAGATCCAAGAACCATTTTTCTTGCACGAACCTAGTATGACCTCGAATGACCGCGTGAAGCAGTTATTCGAGTCCAGCAGCGGAAAATCAGACAGCGAAGGTTCGCACAAATCGAACGGGAAAACGCTCGGTAATTCTTGGCATTTTTTAAATAAATTTCATGAAATGGGAATATGAAGAATTCCGTTTATGATTTCCAGTAAACGCCGAAATTCATAATTCAGACGATTCTATGAGTTTATCGGACGCCAGTGACCCCATTCCGGACTACGAGGATCCGGCCTTGACCACCAATATTAAGAATCGAAGCGTGGTTCGCGTCGGCGGGGACGATGACCATCATAGAACCCAGTTCGGAGCCCAATCGTTGCCATCTTCGGAGGCTTGCAGTACCAGTACCGACGAGGGATTTTACCACGAAGTCGAAGACGACATAGCCGAGGAAGAAGGCTCTGACATTGTTCAGTACTCCGAAATCGACAACGTTTCTGTCAATAACCAAAAAAATATGGACGGAAAGCCCTTTAAGAGCGATAGTTTGAAGTAGGTTTCTTCGTAGTCTTTTAAATTTGTACGTATTTTGTTCCTCTAAATATTATTTGTTTTAGATCAAATAAATCAACTAGAGATAACCAAGAACGCAAATTGCCGTTTACGCTGAAGCAGGATATAGAGCAGGCCAGGGCACTGTTCCAAGGCGCCACTTTGGGCAACGAAAACAACAACAACCACAACAACAACTCTTATGCTAAATTGGGCCTGACTGAAAGCAAATCGAGCCCTTTTACCCAACAGATCGAACGTAAAGCTAAAGACGTCCTCAGTCGTCAAATGTCGGACCCGACCAGCCCCGCGCCTCCTCCGCCACCGCCCCCGCCACCTCCGGCCGAAAACAAACCGCCCATGCAAACCGAATCGGTCGCGCTGCCCAAAAACAATACGGTTCATTTGCCGATCCAACCCGAAAAGGTCGTCCTCAGACCTAAAAATCCGTTAACGGCTACCAGTCCCGCCGTTGATAAATCCAGGCCAGTTTCGATGCCTCCGCAGAATGCGGACATCAAGGACGACGCGTCCGTCATAGACGATGACGCCGTTTCAGAGGACGGCGGGAAAAGGAAATCTCGAGTCATGAGTGCTCACGCCAACCTTCCGTTCATTCCTCCGCAATTCAACGACCCTCCCGATTCGGACACCAATATTAAACCATCCGAGTACTTGCGCAAGGTGGTGGGAAGTCCGAAGAACGGTAGCGTGGTCTCGGGTAAGTCTCCCTTGACAAAGGCCCAGTCCATGGAGGTTCTTTGTCGGGATCGCAGCGTCGATAAGTCTAAAGTGGATATCAAAAGTTACGTCGAAGTCAACAAGCCGGTCGTCGAGAGTAGTCAAAAGGAAATCGCGCCTCTGGAACCACCCAGTATCGTTTCGGAGGAAAGTAGCGCTCCATCCCTCTCGAACGCGCCAGCTCCTCCTCAACCACCTCCCATGGTCAAAAGTCCGATCAAAAGCGAAGGTCACGCGCCTCTAACTCAGACGGTGTCTTCGGCGTCCTCAACCGGATTTAACATTACCGTCGAGCAGTTGCAAACTATACAGTTGAAGAAGATGGATAAACCGGCCGGAAATGGTATCGTAAACCTTTCTATCGCTTATGGAGAACCGATCTTTACCGTCCTTAAAATATCGTTATTTTTAGAGAGGACAGTTTTGCTTCAAAAGAACGAACTGATCGCCGAGTTGAAACAGTCCAAGTGCATCGAAGGGGTCAAGAAAATGAAAGAAGAAAGGGTCAAACAGGAAATTGAAATCGTAAGTCATTTAATTTTTAGCCTCGAAATGGTCGCTGTTGTCAACTTAAAATTTGTTTGTAATTTCTCGTCCTTAGGAGAAACAACAACAGTCGGAGTTGGAAAAGACTTTCGTGACGGAAAAGTTCGTCGAGAAAGTGCCCGAAATCGACGTGAACGGATGCGTCATTCCTCAATGGAAGCGACAGATGATGGCCAAGAAAGCGGCCGAGAAAGCCAAGAAAGAAGCCGAGGAGCTGAGGCAGCGCGAACTCGAAGAGCGCCGCTTGAGCTCGATCCCGCCGTGGAAGAGGCAATTGCTGCAAAAGAAGGATCCTCTTAGTCGCGACCCGAGTCCAAAGTAAGTGCTAAAGACGTGAGACAAAGTTCCTTTTTGTTATTTTGGCAGACCATTTGTTAATTTTTACCCTCAAGCCTGACTGTGCCGTCTCGTCCATAATTATTTCCCATAGTCCCACTGTGAGGAAACCGCTAGTTCCTGTAGTGGCCGCGGCAATCGCCGCTGTCGTTTCTCCTCCTCCTCCTGAGCCAGTTTCCGCCGCCATTCCCGTCGTCACTGCCACCACAATTATTCCCAAAGAGACAATTGTCAATAGTCCGTTGCCATCCAACACCCATACCAACCAAACCAACGACGGTCTTCCCAACGTTATCATCAAGGAGTTAACCACCAAACCGGAAGTATCAAAGCAAGCGGAATCGGAAGCGACACCCAAGCAACCGGAAGCCGTCGCTACCTCCAATCCCTGGATGAAGCAATTGAGGAAAACCAATAGTAACTTCCGATAGGTTTCGACCTTCTGGGCTATTAAACGTTTATGCGAACTTATTTTACGGTACTCCTCGCGAAATCAACGTTGAAAAAAAATTTAATTTAAAAGAATGAACTATGAAGTGTGATTTACTTAATATTTAGTGAAGTACCATATAATTCTTTTATACATCAATATAGTTAATATTTTTATTTAACTATTGCGAAGATGTAACTGTTAAACCATACCAGTGCCTAGATGTTCTATTTTTCTAGAAGATTTAAGAGCTCTTTTTTACAGTAAGTAGAAAGGTGTGTCAAGCATTTAAAGAATCGCGCGAAATGTTCTGGTGACTAACGCCTTAAGAATGAGGTGTTGGTTCATTGATTAAAATAATTTCCTTATCTTTCGAAACCTACCACCTTTCGTGTATAAATTGAAGAAATGCAAATTGTTACTTTTTTTCTTCGTTTGTTAAATTTTGTAAATAGACAAAGAGATACCCCCTTTAAAACTTTTTAATCATAACTTTAATATAAACCATTTTTTAAGGAGTTATAAAAACCGCTAGTTTAATACTTCTGCCAAACGTATTATCCAGACAATAATATGAATCCGATCTTGCATTTTGGTTTAATTTGAATGACCAAATATGATTTAAACTTGGCTCTTATTCTATTGACGATGAAATAAAACTTCAGCTTATACTTTTTGTGTAAAACGTTTTGAAATGGAACCAAATAAAGAACAAAAACTCCTTTATTTTTTAAAATAGTTTCGAATTAAGTTTCGGTTTAGAAAACGATAGTTTTGCAGACCAGGATTTCGTAATCTTGGTAGTTGTGCTCCTGGCCACCGAAAGCGATGTAGACGCATCCGTGGCTGGGATGGACTTTGCCGACAGTCATGGTGCCTTCGTGTTCGTGTCTGCCGATGTACAATGGCTCGCCGTCGGAAGTGGTGCCGCCTTGCATGGCTCCCGGAGGAATGGCTCCGCCGGAACAAAATTGCCATTCCAATTGGCACCCGTACGGGTTGGTAAGTACCTGAGACGGTAGGGTTTGTCTTTTAGATCTATGTAACAGGTGCCAATATTCACCTTTCGGTTTTACCTGGTAATCGCCGGATGCCTTTTCTTCTCCGGCGTAAGGAATGTAACAAACTCCGTGGGAAGGAACTACTTTACCAGGGATGATGTCACCCTGTTGGTGGGCTCTTCCGACGTAGATTGGGTCGCTGACGTCATATCCACCCTGGACGGCGTTATCAGGTACGCTTCCGGCGCTAGCTTCAACCCATTCGGCAATGGGACGATAACTAGTAGCTATAAGTATACGTTACATCAGAATCACTGGCGTATTCATTATCATACAGGTAGTTGTATTTTAACTATTGTTCTCGCAGTATAGCTGATAGTATTATTAATCCAAGCCTCGAGACCCCATCTGGTCGGGGATAAAACATATCGATGACGTCAATTTCACCATGGAGAACTGATTCTCATCTACCTTATAGGATTTAAGACGCGTTATGGGCGCAGCTTCGAGGCGAGCTAGGGAACCGAAAGCTTTCGCCGTATCTACTCGTGACATTTCGTTATGTCTAACATCAAGGTGTCAGTCAAATATTTAAGATTAGGGGAGCGTATCTCGCCAATCGATCGAATTTCGAGTGTTCGTACTAAGGTAAGGTTAAAGTCTTAGAGAGGTGGAACATTCATAAATACGCGAGATAAGATACGTACAGAAGCGGCCTTATTACTTTCAATTTGAATTTTTGTTGAAAAGAAAGATGTCCTTAAATTGAACAATTTGTAACGTAAATGTATAGCGGTAATACACGACAATGTCCGAAGAAAAACGTTCCTCTTTAGAATATATCAACAAATTCAAAAGGTAACTAAATCTTACAATCACTTCGTGTACCTTAAAACTAAAGATAGCTTTTTCGAAGGAGAGGGGTACCAGTTCATTCATTCGTAAAATAAAATAACGCGACCAATAAAGACTTCAATCAAAAGGTAACGATACGTGTTCTATCCGCGATTTATACAAACAATGAAAAATAAACGCATACTCACGTCCACAGTAAGACATGATTTTATTTGAGGAGCTGAAGGTAACCTGTAGTTGTTTGAACGACGCAAAACCGCGATTAACACCGAAAAACCTGTGCAAACGAGACTGTTCGCTTTTATATTGCGGATAAAAAATCGTTGATAAGATAATTTAATTATTGCGCAGAGTATACGCCCAATGGCTTATCTTATCTGTGTCTAGAACTTAGGAGAGGCATTTCAATAATTTTAACAATTAGTTAGTGTTGTACGTTAGCAACTAGCGATCCAAATGGCGGAATAAAATGGATCGTATAGCCGACACCTTTTGGCTTCTTCCAATTTTTGCTCAATCACCGTCTGCGACTTCAAAATGCGGAATCATTTTTCCTTCGCTACAATTACTTTGAATATTTTTAGGAGTATAATGTTATTTTTATTATTTGGTAGCCCTCTAAACACTTAATTAACTGATTGTTAAACTAGGGGCTTTGAAGTTCGTACACATACGAAACACTATACTTTAGCTACTGACGACCAGCTAGTACTTTTCTTTTTGTTGGCAGAATTACTATTAAATTAACTCAATGAAGGACAAATCTTGTACATAATTTAGAAATTAAAAATAAGAAAAAACCACTGTTGTACAATTTAAAAGGTTTTATTATAAAAACAGCTACGGCCGTTTCGACGCTAATTAACAATTGAAACCAAAACACGATCTCGTCTGAGGCGATAGACAGAGTAAATACAATTTGAGTAACACTCGCAGTGAGTTAACCGTCAGGATAAAACCACAAAACCGATGTAGAAAGAGAAACCAACCACACGGAATATATTAGCGTTTGGAATTGAACAACATACTATATTGTAACACCAATTCGTTCGCAGGCCATCTATGTTATTAATGAGTTTGTTTTCTAATTTCAATTTGATGATTTCCACAGATTCCCTAATATTTAGTTTGACGGTTAACTCACTGCGAGTGTTACTCAAATTGTATTTACTCTGTCTATCGCCTCAGACGAGATCTTGTTATTGTTTCAATTGTTATTTAGCCTGACGACGACGCCGGTGTTTGGCGTCGAAACGGCCGTAGCTGTTTTTATAATAAAGCCTTTTAAATTGTACAACAGTGGTTTTTTCTTATTTTTAATTTCTAGAATTACTATTATCTTACGTTGATGGCCATAAATACTAGTGAAATCTTCAGAAAAGAAGGGAGTGTCAATTTTATGTTCGGATTACAATAATTTGAATTTATTTCGCCGTAGAAAACGTCAGCTGTCACTAGACAGTTTCGTCAACTCATGAAAATGTGTAAACGTGTCCATGCATTTTCACGAGTTGTCGAAACTCTCTATTACGATATTGTTGTAATTTTCAGTAGGTCTTGGTTGCACTTAAGAATTATATGTGAACTTTATGATCAGGTTGATCTTTTTTCACAATCCTAGAGGATTTGGGTGTATTACTATTATCCTATGGTGTTGACACATGATACGTCCATCAATTGCAAATATCATGCCCTCGCCGGCATTGCTAACATTTGTGAGATCGGGGCTCCGGAAGTGAGGCATTTGCCCATTTTAGTAATTGTTGGCGATTTAATTTCTAGAGATTTTCGAGTTCAAATGCACATTCCTTTTTTGAATTAAGACCGATTTTGTTGTAAATTATATTTATAGTTAGTACTGATTATTTCTGAACTACGTTTTTGGTTGCGTTAAGAAATTTTAATTTTAGGTGAGATTTCTGGCCAATTCGCCGAACCCGGCCGACCCGCGTACGCGCTATTATGGTATTTGAATTTCGTACCAATTGATACAGACGCCATCTACCTTATTTCAAAACCATGTAACTTGAAAAATTCGGTTTGTTTGGAAATCAATTTAAATTAACGCGTTTCGCTCCCTTATTTTTAAAACCATGTAACTCTAAAAATGCGGTTTGTCTCAAAATAATTAAAATTATTAAAGTATTCGCGTTTCGCTACTTTTTTTCAAAACCAGGTAACTCGAAAATGTTTTTTATTATAAAATTTCTCTTTAAAATTTAAATTTAATATTTAAAATATAGTTAATACATCGGGGGATTATTTGTGACATCTTGTTTACACCTCAATTTCATATGTAATATCATAAGTCTATAATATTGTTCTATAAGTTTGTCACTTTGGGGAAACTTTTACTGAGAGCTAGTATCGGCGTGACGTCTTCACAAGAAGAAAATCTCCCCCTAGCGAGGCGCTGTCAAAGGCTACGTGTGACGCGTTAGCGAGCGGACGCAAAACGTCGACGAAGCCCGTAATGCAGTCTGTCTTGTGAATAGTTCTTCAGTGAAGAATAGGAAGTGTCACACTTATGTAATAATATTATACACTTATGGCATATGTAACATAATTACTCATAAGTATGCCACTGTACCTTTATTCCATTCAAAAATCTTCACTAACGGTTTGTTTCACCACGAACCAGTAAAAAGGTGGACTACGTTAGATTTTAACCTTTTTATTCATCCTAGTAATTTTGGGAGTCACACTATTGGCTACTAACATATGTATTTAAGCCAATGGAAAACCTCTAAATTGAGAAGGATTTTTCGCGTTGGAATTTTAGTCAGCCCAATGTATCTTTATTGAAATTTATAAACTCGCTCGGTTTGTGCGGATGAAGTTAAATAATGAGTAATTTAGAAAAATAAAAGGTTGGGGAAAATGACCAATAAGTGATCGCTTTCCGAAAATGGAACAAGTCGTCGAAGTGGGATATTCCACCATCGTTATTAAAACCCATATCAAGCCTAGAAGAGCTAGGCCTAGGATCAAAAGAATCTGCAAACCAACCTTGTAGATGCGCCAGAAAAGATCAACCTGAATTTCAACTATTTTTTCAATAAACCTGCTACTTTTATTTCACAATGCAAATTTAGTTTAGAACGTGAGTCCCCGAGAACTTAATTAATTTGCAAATTAATTACATTTTAGCTCCTAAGCCTTGGTTGTTCAAACCGGTTTGTTTACTAAAATAATGGCCGTCAGTTTATCAGACGTAAAGCTAGTTGGGCGCATTGAATTGGGAATAATACTGCTAGAATTACAATTACCATTTCGGTTGCCATGGTTACGCGGGACCTGTTCTGAGAAGACTGTACGATATTCATCTTTATAATTGGGTGGTAGCGCCATCTATATTTTGTAAAGTTATATGATACGCGCAAAAATTCAATTGCAATATAGTTGCCACCACTAGAGACAGATGCCGCTACGGTTGAACGATATAGTTTAAAAAGTCTCCATATTGAACGAAATTGGTCCCGCGCTAGCCAGATTTATTTGTACCTCTATTTATTCCCAACTCAATGGTTGGGCGACGGCTTAATCGACATTTGAGATTGGATGACGTCATATATGACATCAAATATGACGTCAAATATTACGTAGGGTACGGATGACGCAATATCTGTGAAGCAAACCGTTAGTGAAGAAATAGAACTAGTGGTATACTTATGAGTAATTATGTTACATATGCTTATGGTAATATGTATTGAATGAGCTCCCTTTATAAAAGGTGAGCCGCCCTGCTACAAAAAGGCTGTAACAGTTTTGTACAAGTCTAAGAATAAATCTTAAATCTTTAAATGATTTTTTTTGGGGCTTTATTATAAATGTAACTGTGTAGAAGATAAAACTCTTTTCTTACCCAATTCATTTGTAATACAAAATTTTAATATTATCCCGATTAGGAATTCTTTTAAAACATTCATATTTAGCGCCTTAAATTTGTTTGGTTGAAAAAGTGTAGGGCGCGTACAATTTCGGTGATATTATTGGTCGAAATGTTATGTAACGTTTCATTTTTAGTGGTAGTCATTTTTAAATCCCTTCTAGCCAAAACTGCTGTTGGTAAGATTATGTAACAGTAACATACGATTTATTAACTTTACCGTAAATAATTAATTAAACCTATGCCTAAAGCCAATGATTAATTTTAACTTTAATTACTTTAAACTGTAATCTTATCTTATCATCATAACCGATATTCTGTAGATAACTGGCCGTGAAAGGCAGAAAGTCTAGTCCTAGGCTCAAGGCTCCCTCAGAACTGATTGATAAAAGTTTGAAAATTTAAATTCAATATGTTTGGAAGTAAAAACGCTCTACTAGTGGGTTTCAATGTTGTGACTAAAGGAATTACTGTAAGTTGAAGTACTGAGCTTTTTATGCTCAATTAACATGTTTAAAATTTGGTAAATTAAAAATATAAGGTGCGTGCTGCTCAAACGGCTGCAGCTTCGGTTCCACAAACAAGAGTAAAACCATTTTCAGTGTACAGATATGTATGTAACAATGTTCTCTATCAGCTTATCAAATAATTTTGACAAGTTGATGATTTGTTTGTTTCCGATAATAATCTCAGGATCCAAATAAGCCAGGAGATAAACCGCAGATGCAAACCTACGATATTGACCTAAATGCGTAAGATTGTTTTTCTTATGACACAACTACCACATTATTTTCTTCCAAATTTAACTTTTAATTGTTCTGAAGCTGCGGACCCATGGTTCTGGATGCATTAATTAAAATCAAAAACGAAATGGATCCCACCTTGACCTTTAGAAGGTCATGTCGGGAAGGTCAGATATATTAATGCAATTTGATGAAGGGTGTATTTAATGTATTTTACGATTCAGGTATTTGTGGTTCATGTGCTATGAATATTGGTGGAATCAATACCTTAGCATGCATTTGGTAAGAAAGATTATGTGAAATCTTGGGTAGGGGTATGACAAAATGTTATTGAAATATTCTTTATTTTAGCAAAATTGATGAAAATTTGACTAAACCAACTAAAATCTACCCATTGCCTCACATGTACGTGATCAAGGATCTTGTTCCGGTTAGTTAAGTTCAGTGGCGTAGCCAGGGTTTTGTTTCGGGGGGGGGGGGGGGGGGCACACCATTGAAAAAAAGTTAAAAAATAAAAATATTTATAGGTATGAAAGGTTAAAGGTTTATTTTTTGATCGTACAAACGTACACTCCTTCGAAACGGAGCGGCATCACCGACAAGAAAATGCGGGAGCACAATCATTAGCAGAAAAAAAAACGAAAATAATAATGACAAAAAAAAAAAACCCAAAAGTACACTAATTTTTCTTTAAAAAGAGATAAGAAACGAAAACAAACATTAAACAAAAAAATTAAGGAAAGTAGTAAACTGGTAAAGTGAGACCATACGTTTGGGGGGGGGGGGGGCCTGGCTACGCCACTGGTTAAGTTTTACTCTCTGGAGATCAAACATGCCTAAATAACATTTTTTGGTTTCAGGATATGAACAACTTCTATGAACAGTATAAATCAATCCAACCTTGGCTTCAAACTAAGTCTGACGTGAAATTGGGTGAAAAGCAGAACTTGCAGAGCATTGATGATCGAAAAAAATTGGTATTGTCCCCAAATTAACTTCAATTTTACCGTTGCTAATGCAAAAAATGCACGTGTTACACCCTTTAATTAGGATGGTCTCTACGAATGCATTTTATGCGCCTGCTGCTCAACTTCTTGTCCCAGCTACTGGTGGAACAGTGATCGTTACTTAGGACCTGCAGTACTTATGCAAGCCTATCGATGGGTGATTGATTCTAGGGATGAAGCCACGGAAGAGCGCTTAGAAAAACTGAAAGATCCCTTTTCAGTTTATCGGTGCCACACAATCATGAATTGCACCAAAACATGTCCCAAGGTATTGCACTATACCACTACATGACACAGAAAACCCCTCTTAACTAAATTTTCCTCTTTTAGGGACTTAACCCTGGCAGGTCAATTGGAGAATTGAAGAAATTGATGTCTGGAATAGTGAAAAAGGACAAACCTCAGTTATCGGGAACTGTTTGATTGTAAAAAGAGAGAGTAATTTAAGAAAGCATGTAGTTGCTTAATAATTTAAGCAATTTTAGGAGCATTTGCTGTTAATTTCCTTAAAATGAAGAAAAATTCCAAGATCTGTAGACCTCATTAGTATTTTTCTTCCCTTTCCCAAAACCAATCTCTCTCTGGATTTTTGGGTTTTTCTGTAAGATAGCGTATACGAGTTTATTTATTGCAAAAAATGATAGGGCTTTAAATGAATATTTTCATGTTTGCATTAAATAAACAATGAAATCCATGTTTAAATTGGAAGCTTTAATAATTTCAATACGTATTTACAACTTGATTTGCAATGATTTAAAATAAGTAATTATACAAAGTAATGGGGTTTCTTGACATTGATTCCATATTCAGTCAAAGCCGGAGTTAGATCTTCCATTGTCAAAGTATAACGCTTGTCCTGTGTTATTTAAAAGTGGTTTAAATTAAGGAAATTAGCTTTAAATTGAATATTTGATTAACCTTGCTAGCTTTTTTGCTCTGTCCAGCCCCTCTCATTTTGCAATGTTGTAGAGCGTCATTTGCAATATCCGAAATAAATTTTTGCGCAGCCAATGAGATCAAACGAACGCTAAAGAAATAAAATTCAATGAGCAAGTAACAATTAAAATCTTGTATAAAAAATAAGTTACATTCGGGGATCGGAAGCTTCAAATCCAGCGCAGTTCAAATAGTAGGCTGTTACTGGATCTGGGATCTACAGAAGAAAAATAACGTAATTTCGTAATCGAAGTAAGCTGACAGTTCAGTCAAAGGCACTGAAACAGTAAAGTCTGTGCTCAGGTCCTACAAGCGAATTGTTAGCTTCTGACTGATGGTTAAAAACAAATGAAGCTTACTGTAGGTGTATAATCTTCCAATTGTAATAGGAAATCAGCCAATGGAGTGACGTTTTTATTTTCCTGGGGAGCATTGGCAGTAGCTCCAACTACTGAATTATTTGGGTTCACATTTTGATTGCCAAGATTATTTCCCGAAACTAGCAGACTTGCAATGGCGGAAGTTGCGGGGGTGACAGGAACACCTGTTGTTAAAAAAAATAAGAACACATTCTAAAAAAAATATTTTCTATTTAAAGCGCATATTTAAATTTGCTAGCATTGGCATAAGTCTTTCTCCAAAATGCCCTTTAGATAAGAGGCCTGGAGGGAAGTTCGTTCTAAAAATAGATTTCATCCTCTGGAAATCCACCAAAATGGGAAGAACGTCTAGAAACTTATTTTAGAAGGCAGCTTGAGCTAGGGATGGGGCTATGTACTGGAATATATAAGAACTATACGCGTTAAAGAGAAATGTCCTCTTCCCACCCAATTAAAGTTAAGACCGCGGCAGTTTGCTAAATTTATTAGCTATTAAGGCTTGATGAAAGATTGCTATAGCCCTTAGTAAGCCACTAATTAAAAGCGTTTAAGAAAAGTAGCAGTTACAACTGTGGACTAGTATAGAGTGTAATTTTGCCCTTTTGAAAGGTTCCTTTTTGGCAACTGACTTTTTAGAAACTATATATAAACTTCCTGTTTTTTGTGGACTAGCTACAATAGTTTGGCTTTTTGCTCCCTGTATAAGAAAAAAAAATATTTTTGTTGTAGCATTTGTGGTATACAATGAATTTAGCTCTGCCACAAGTAACACTGTTTGTGAAAGCTGGCGCGGATGGAAAACGATACGGTGCTTGCCCCTTCTGCCAACGTATTTTTATGATATTGATTATAAAAGCGGAGGCTAATAAACTATCCTTTCGCGTTGCTACTGTAAATTTGGCCAAACCACCTGAGGAGTTCAAAAAACTGACATTACGGCGTGTACCAGCCATATTGCACAACGACGATTCTTTGGATAATGTTGATGACATAGTGGAATATTTAGATTTAACCTTTCCCATGCCTACCCTGGCCTATGAGGAAGCTGAAGCTGTTCAAGTTAGCAAAGATTTGTTTCAGAAATTTTGTTTCTTTGTGAAGGAAGTCTCGAAAGATTCTAGCAGTTTGGTTGCGGAATTAACCAAATTAGATACATACTTGACTGAGACTGGCAAGTTGTATCTATGCTCTGATTATCTAACTCATATTGACTGTGAATTATTGCCAAAACTACATCATATACGAGTGGCCACTAATTATTTGAAAAATTTTGAAATTAACCAAGATCTTAACGGTTTGTGGAGGTACCTCAAACAAGCTTATCACTCTACTCCATTCATGAAAAGTTTGCCAAGTGATCAAGAAATTATATTGCACTGGGCGGATAAACCTGAAACTCCAAATTTAACTATGGAGCAACATAGTCAAATAACTAATGAACAACCAAAATACAGCACAAAGGTTCCAGAATAACATAGCACGCTACCCAAATTAAGCTTTTTATGTACTTTTAAATCATGCAAGTAGGAAACTGACATTAAGGTGTTGTGTGAATACTGTGGACCATTAGGGAAACCTTGTAATTGCATTGTAAATGTATGTAATAGGTGCTTGGATTATAACATATTATTAATCCAAGGTCAATGTAACAAATAAAATATGTTTGAGAGTGTTCCAGTGTTTATATTAGAGAGGCTAACATTAAATCATGCAAGTAGGAAACTGACATTAAGGTGTTGTGTGAATACCGAGGGGCTGATCACTCCTCGTAATCGGTGTACAGAGCCGTACCTTTGACTGTACTAATGGGATTACGCGTAATCTTTGAAGTCCCTGCCTTTGACAGTGCTAATCTAAGTGCAATCCGGTGTACAGACTTTCTAAGAGTGGTTAGCCCCTCTGTGAATACTGTGGACCATTAGGGAAACCTTGTAATTGCATTGTAAATGTATGTGATAGGTGGTCAATGTAACAAATAAAATGTTTGAGAGTGTTCCAGTGTTTACATTAGAGAGGCCAACATTTACCCTATTTTATTTTTATTTTTTGTTTCTCACAACAAATGCTTATTATATTGAAAAAAGAAGATATCTCACCCTGATTGAATGACATTTTTTGTAGTAACGAAAAGATTTGCCGAAAATAATAAACACTCTTGTTCAGGAAAGCAGCCTTAGTTAAAACTTTAGAATGCCACCAAAGCAACAACTTCTATCTAAAGCACTTTTTTAAGTAAAAATTTTCATAGCCAAATTGAGCGTTTTTATCTAACTTTTGGGTGAGTTTGCAGCCGCTCAATTTAGGTCTTCTATTATTTCGTTAAATAGAAGAGACAGACTGCGGGGACTAAATCCCAAGCCACAACGTCTGGGTGGCAGATAATGTGGATGGCCGTGCGAGGATAACCACCACTCCCCCAACGGGTGGCTGTTATACTTCCGCCACGGGTGTCCCATCCCTATCGTCAAGTATCACCCCGTTGGTGTGGCCGTTACACATATCTGAAGGTTCTCACGCCTGATTATTCAGTTGTTTGAATCATGAACGCATTTATGATGTCCCACAGACCACACATCATAATCTCTGATAAAAAAAACCTGACTCAGTGCCAGTGGTCAAGCTATTAGATTTTCTTAATATGGATTTTAATACCATTTTTTGGTTTATTAAAATTTAAACTAAGGAGCTTTTTGGATATTGACAAGTTGAATGTCGAGGTGATTTGGCTACTTTCCATAAGTTTTGGCGAGATTTCTTGAAGTTACATGGCAACTCTGCATTTTGGAAAATCAATAATCATCTTATTTTTGTGCCAGCAGTTTGTTTGGCCGTTGGCCTTTCCCTTGTAGAAAATAAGGTAAATTTTGTGTTTTTTTATTTAATTTATTCAAACTTAAATTGTTTATTTTACCAATTATAATAATATATAAAAACGTTTTAAGACAGCGGTTTAAGTTAAATTTTGAAGTCATTGAAAGAAACCAAGGCCCAGTTCAATATTTTCTGGTCCTTTTATTTGTCTACATGTGTTTGTGGTCCTGGGACTTGCAGTTTTGTTTAAGAAACTTAAGGGGTTTCAGAATTTTTCACCGATTTCATTAAACTTGTATCAGGCCTCTCATAAGTGAAAAACAACAGGCAAGATCAGAAGTAACAGTGTATAGCAATCATGGGAGTTCCAAAATTTTATCGCTGGATTAGCGAACGTTATCCTTGTTTGAGTGAAGTTGTCAAAGATTATCAGGTAAAACTTCAAAGTACTCTATAAATTTTACAATTTTTGTGACAATCTCTTTCCAACCAGATTCCTGATTTTGACAATTTGTACCTGGACATGAATGGAATAATTCATAACTGTTCGCATCCAAATGACGAAGATCCTCATTTTCGTATATCAGAGGATGATATATTTCTTAACATATTTCATTACATAGAGGTAAACTGATTAAATTTTTTTGTTCTTTATTGCTATTACTAAACTAGTTTTGTTTTAGTTTTTATTTCGTATGATCAAACCACGTAAAGTTTTTTTCATGGCTGTTGATGGTGTTGCACCTAGAGCTAAGATGAACCAGCAAAGAGGAAGAAGATTCAGGTAATATTCCTTAATATGGTAGCTGAAAACTGCTTAATGATGATTTAAAACACTTCCAGAGCTGCGCGAGAAGCCGAAGCTAAAGAGAAGGAAGCTATTAGTAAAGGGGAAATTTTACCAACCGAAGAGCGATTTGATTCAAATTGCATCACGCCTGGAACAGAATTTATGACAAGGCTTAACACTCAACTCAAATACTTTGTCACTTCAAAGATTTCATCAGATAAACTTTGGCAAGGAGTCAATGTTTATTTGTCTGGACACGAGACCCCTGGTGAAGGTAAGATTCAAGTATAATTATCCGTATGTGGAAACACTTTTCTGATTAATCATATTTCTAGGTGAACACAAGGTTATGGACTTCATCAGATTCCAAAAATCTCAACCTAATTATGATCCAGATACCAAACATTGTTTATACGGGCTAGATGCAGATTTGGTAAGCCGAGTGTTTTTGGTCCAAAATAATATTTGTTTAAACTTTATATCTTCAGATAATGCTTGGTCTTTGTTCTCATGAACCTCATTTTTCTTTACTACGAGAAGAAGTTAAGTTTGGTTCCAAGAATCAGAAGAAGTATGCTTTATTAAATCGGTCACTGTTAAGTTCAACTCTCAATCAAATGTTTTTTAGATCTTTGGTGCCAGAGAACGTGACTTTTCACTTGCTTCATTTGTCTCTCATGAGAGAATACTTAGAGCATGAATTTTCATCCGTTAAAGTATATCTCTAACTAGTTGTTTGAAATTGCTCAGACGTTCTCACTTTCAATTCTTTCAGGAAAAGTTACAGTTCCCATTTGACTTGGAAGCGATAATAGATGATTGGGTTTTAATGGGGTTCCTCGTTGGAAATGATTTTATTCCGAACATTCCTTCGATGCACATTCAAAATGATGCACTTCCAATTTTGTACAGTTCTTATATTGAAGTTTTACCCACTCTTGGCGGTTATATTAATGAAAGTGGTCATTTAAATCTTGAGAGGTTTCAAAAATTTTTGGCTAAATTGGGACAGGTACGTATATGGTTTAACTCCCTAAAATAATGACAAAAAAAATTAAAAATTTTATCTATAGCTTGACAGAGAAAAATTTAGTGATGAATCGGCTGATTTGAGATATTTTGAAGCCAAGTGCAGCCGACCAAAGCGTGGAAACGCGGCAAATGTAAATCCAAATTTAGGACCCAATTTAAGATAAATAGTGTAGCATTTTTTTACTCCAACTAGGATGAGAATGGATTTTTAGATGTCTTGGGTGGGAATTTGGAAAATATTGAGAGTGTCAATGGGCAGCGTAAGTTTTCTGTGAAGTGTATTATGTTGTCATGGGGGTTTAATTCTTTATTGCGTGTAGCTGCTGTTGGAAAGCTTCTTGATCTTGATTTTGGTGATTCTTATGAAACTGAGGAAGATATCAGTGAAGATAATGAAGAAATGTTGGACTTGGAGTTTAGTCAACATAAACGGGACTATTATATGAATAAATTAGACTACGCTAATGTTGATAAGTATGTTGGTTTTTCATCTTAATTTTGAATGAGTTACTTGAACTTATCTTTTAGGGAAGTCTTGAAAGAGCAAGCTTACGAATATGTACGAGCAATTCAATGGAACCTGCATTATTATTACAATGGCATAGCTTCTTGGAGTTGGTAAGTTTTCTTTAGAAATTTTATGGGTCTTAGATGTTAATTTACAAACATTTACGTTTAGGTACTATCCTCATCATTATGCGCCTTACATATCCGATGTCCATGATTTTTCCGATATCAAACTAGATTTTGATCAAGGAACCCCATTTTTACCTTACGAGCAACTTCTAGCTGTTTTGCCAGCAGCTAGTAAAAAATTACTGCCAAAACCCTTTCAGGTAGAAAATTACTTTTTCTAAATATGACATTTTTTTGTTAAGTAAGAGTTGATGTGTTACAGTCATTAATGACCAGCGAAAATTCACCAGTTAAGAGCTACTACCCGGAAGATTTTAAAACCGATTTGAATGGAAAACAACAAGAATGGGAAGCTGTAGTTTTGATACCATTCATCGATGAAGTAAATTGAACGAATTCTGTAATCATTTTTTGTGAATAGATCGATATATTTTCCTTCTTTTAGAAATTATTGTTGAGTTGTATGACCCCTTTGTTGAATCAATTATCCGATGAGGAAAAGAAACGAAATACGCACGGTCCACATTTATTGTTCACTTTTTCACCCCAGTCATTGGGTCCATATTGTTCAACCAAGACGTCTGTCTTTCCTAATATTAGTTTTAATCACGCTTTGTAAGTCTACAAGTTGGTGTTTCAGAGTATTTTTTTTTATCTTACGTTATTTTGTTAGGTGCAAAGAAATTCCCAAGGATGGATTTCTACTGCCAAGAAATAAAATTCTCAAAGGCCTTTGTCCTGGAGTTCGTTTGGAGGTCTACTTTCCCGGATTTCCTACTCTTCGACACATTGAACACACTGTAATTAATAAATTTTAAATTTTTTTATCCAACTTTTTATTAAATTTAGAATTACTATTAGGCTGAGTTGCGTAATGAGAAGGTCAAAGTGTTCCAGATGGTTTCGAGGAAGGAAAATATGATGTTAACTGTCAAAGAAAAAGATGATCTGGTATTGCTCCTTTGGTACCCCATCTTTTCACGCGTAGATTACGGTTTTCAAATATTACTATTTTTGTATTAAGACAATAGGATCTGCTGCCAAACTAATTGGTAAAACAGTCTATGTAGGCTGGCCTCATTTGACAAAAGCCAAAGTGTTTGCTGTGATAAATGGAGAAGTGAATATACAGTAAGAATTTCCCAATCGTTTCGCTTCTTGTTCAAATCCCATTTTTTTTTTTCACTTTTAATTCTTTACTTTTAGGAAAAAAGAAGATAAAGGGCAATCTTTATCGAATAGTCAAAAACAGATCTATTCCAAGCAATGCAACAATATTAAAGAAAAGCAATTGGAAAGATTTGGCATTGTGTTTAAAAACATAGACGTACTTATTCATGTTAATTTACTGACTGGCATACGGTGAGCTAGAACTTTACTGAAATACAATTTTTTTTTTAATATTTACATTACGTAATTTTCTATCGTAGCTTCAAATGCGAGAATGATGGGAGGGTGGTGAAAGAAAAGATTTGGTCTGATCAGACTAGCTATTATCCTTATCAAGGCATAGTCGAGGAATTAGCTGTTGAACAACCTAACATAAGAAGCTTCGAAAGCGTTGAAGATCTTTATTCACCAGAAACTGTTTGTTTCATCATAAATTACAAGAATCACGGTCATGAAGCTCATGTCGTGAAGAGAGTGGATGATGATTCTGGTATTAAGTTGGAAATAAAATTATTTTCACCATTGGAACCGGATTTTTCACGCGTTATGGCTAATGAAAAGGTACAATTTACCAAATATAACATTTACTCTTAATATTTTAATATACTAAATAGTAATCTTTTATAATAGACTTTAACTAATAATAGTTATCACAGGGGAAATGTCCTTGCCCAAAAATTAGGGGTTAGCAGCTATTTGCTATCAAGGTTTACAGGAACATTTTTTGTCCAAACTAATTCGTTGGAGAGTATGAATCCGACCAAAATTAATATTGGGCTTAATTTGAAGTTTAATAAGAGAAATCAAGAGGTGTGTATACTGCATATATTTACAAACTGACTTTTGTTAACTCGAATATTAAACAAGTCGGTAATTTTTTAGGTTCATGGATATTCCAAGAAGTTACCCGATGGCTCTTGGCTCTATTCTCAAAAGACATTGACCGCTATGATGGAATACGTTTCGAAGTAGACTTGAAGCTTTGAATTTTGTGACAACAAAATTTTTAATCGCATATTTGACAGATTTCCAGAATTATTTGAAGCTGTAACTACCTTGTTAGATCAGGATGTAGTTCACGTTGATTCCTTGTTTCCTTCGCAAAATGGGAAAGAATACATAAAAAATGTTAAAACTTGGCTAGATTCATTGCCACTTTCAGCCAAAGAAAGACAAACTTGCGGTGCGGAGGTACTTGATCTCGCCGTTGTGGAAGAGTTGGAGAAACTGACCTTAAACAAATCAGTATAAAAATTTTCACAACCATATGTAAAACTTTTTTATTTAATCATTTATAATGGTCTTATAGAAGGAGAGTCAACCGTACCAAATTGTTAAAGTCTCGCCTCAAGATTTGTATAGGCCTCACAGCATTCATGGCTCATCCTCTCCTGACCCAAAGACAAATTTTTGTTTGTACGATAGGGTTGTACATGTATCAGAAGGAGCATCCGTACCGTTAGGGTTTAGGGGAACTGTTGTTGGAATTCACAACAGTAAGTATTAAACTAATAATTTTCATTGTTTTGTACATTAACTTTCTTATTGTGATGCAGGTGAACCTGACTCTGACACCATGTTGGACGTATTATTTGACGAAGAATTCGCAGGTGCCTTGACCATCTTCAGTTCATCACGCAGGGGTTATCGTCTCAGGCCTTGTAGTCTCTTAAATTTGACTTATGGAAAAAGGAAGTTGTCCGGCTCCCCTTCAAAGGCCAGTTCAATAACTCAAGCCAACTCTGTTCGAACTGCAACCAATATCGCTAATAGCTTCAAGAACAATGACAATAGAAGACAAGCTATGAGGAATGAAGTTCCTTCTAATAGTAGATTGTATTCTAAGGTACATTTCAATAAGATAGTTGTAACTGGTATTTATATTGATAAGTTTTTTATCATTAGGCATTGAGCAGCATAGTTCCATCTGTTGATCGTACGGAACAATCCAAGTCTCCCACAAAGAAATGTCAAATGACTATTTTGTCACATAAATCTGAGGCCTCGAAACAACAGACAAAATCGAGAATGCAAAAGTTTAAAGATATGGCTTCTAAAACGTCTTCCGAAGAATCCATGGAAGAAAATGCTATGATTCGTGATGAACAGAGCACTCCTACCAATAATCCTTCCGTAAACCAGTTTAATCATTCACCGGACTCTCCGTTTGTCCCCAGAAATGTAGGGTTTTATAGATTTTTTTTCATCAAACAGTTTAAAAGTCATTCACGTGCCTGCTGTTACCTTTTTTATATATCATTATTATTCGTGTTTTTATTTTTAGAAACATTATCACTTTATTTTCACAAAATTTTTATACACTATTAAAAAGGTTTAAAAGTAATCAATATGATCTTTGGATTAATTAACAGGCTGGCTGGAATAGTAGTTTTAACTTTGATTCGCCCTCACCTGACCAAACTGGCCAAAGAACGCCAGCCAAAAAATCCACTGGGCAGAAGGTATAATTGTCGTAAACTGGTTTCACACCCAAAGGAAAATAAGGAGCATTAAATTAATTTCAAATGAAACCTTTTTTCTGCTTGTGTGAAAACTGTTATAGTTGAGTTCTTTTGAACCTAAATTAACTTTTTCTTGGTTTTAAAGTCTTCCTCGGACAATGAATTTATGAGCATCTGGGATGGACTGAAACAAAGTTCTGTTCCAACCAATGTTTTCCTTAAAACTTCTCCAAGTAACGAAGATGGTAAAGGGAAGAATACAGTAGTTTATGGAAAACCTGTTTCTGTTCAGGAACTATTTCAAAGTAATTGTTTCTATACATTACTCCTTACTTTTTAATATAACCTTAAAAATCTTTTTTTTAGCAGCCTTAAAAGCTGAAACTTCTAAAGCCCCCCAAAAACCATTGCAACAACCAAGGTATTTATTTTAATTTTATTTTCAGCCAATTTTTGATTTGCCCATTTTGGATTTCATAACATATTTATTAGCAACGAATATTAAAAGAGAAATAATTTTCTAAATCTGAATGTAGCTATTTAATATTTTAATATCTTAATCTCTGTAATACACCAATTCGCATATTACATACAGGGAAACAAACCTTTAGAAACCGCCATCGAGTATAAAATTTTAATTTCGTATTTCTACACTAGATGACACCAGCGTGTATATTTTGGCGCAAAATTTGAAAAAATAAAATAAATTTTTTAAATTTATTATATAATTTAAGTGCTATTTCAAGCTGAAAGTTTATATAAAATATTTTAGAAAATGTAGTTATACAAAATTTCAGCTTTTAAATAACCACAATTTAAATTAGACTTTCTCGGATATTATCATTTTTGTTATTTTGGATTGTAAACTGATGACGCCATCTAGTAACAAGTAGATTATGAAAAATGTACACACAATGGCGGTACCCCTGTAAAAGGGTCTTCTCCCTTATTATATGCGTATTAGTGTATTTCAATAAATATATATATTTTTTTAAATGCTGGTTGAGCTCCTTCTAGCGGAGGTGCCCTTTTGTAAAAGGATTCTTTTTTATTTGAAAACCAAATAAAACCATTCATATACTCAAGCTTGTTAAAAAAAAACTTATGGTGTCTGCCAAAGGCTTTAGGCACCAAATTTAGTTATATATTATTATATATTCAACACCATAATATTTTGGTAGTAGATTTAACTTGGAATCCAAAATTTAAGACTTCCATGTTACTAGTATTTTTAAGCAATATTTTTTCTAAATTTTCAGTACAACTAGCCACTGCACACAACTGCTTCATTATATGGTCAACTCTAACAAAGGAGTGCCGAGTTATTCTTTTTCAAATAGTGGGGTTAGTGATAATTTTGGCTGCACTATATCTCCAATCCAATTATTTTGATTTGGGTTAGAATGTCCAACCATTCAAATCAACTTCATTATTTAAACAGAGCACAATAATTGCAACTTTATCTTTTCCAACTGGGGAGAAGTTCACAAGCGCACCATCCTCTAACAATCAAATGGCTTCAGAAAATGCAGCTGAACAGGGCCTCTCTTACTTAGCCAACTCTTTTGTAAGAAAACATTGTATTGAAATTTATTGTGTTGGCATATATCTAAATTTACCAGATAATAATACTGATTTTGAGGTTAACAAGCACACATTTCATTCAGAAAAATCTTTAAAAAATTTTTTAAAATTGCTGTCCGTAGTTTCTTGACTAATGGACAGTTTATTCACATAAATATTAATCTGTTAAATCATGATATCAGTATTCAATATCCATCTCATATTAGATTGTGACCATAACAAGAAATTTTTAAGTCATTATTTTATTTTATATTGACTTTTTATATTTTACAGAGTGCAATGACTATCTTACAAAACTCTCAAGCCTTCCAAAGACCTTCGTTACCACCGGCATTTAGTACAATATCTAGACCACAAATACTACACCCACCAATGAACTTTGTACCAGCCACTCCACGATTTTCCCCACCTGTTAGTACTTTTCCATCTCCGGTTTCCTTAGCAATGGCCGCAGCTACTCTTCCTAAAATTCCAAATAGCCTATCGTGCACTCGTAACCCAGCTCCTTCCGTGCTGTCCACGATTCCGTATAATTTTGTGGAAATTAATGAAAGAGCTTTGCAAGATTACCAGCAAAAGCAAGCGTTGTCAAATGAGCCCAACTATTTCTACTCCTCAACTGCTCCGATGAAGCCTAACTTTCCTGATATGAGCCAACAGCCAAGATTTCAACCCAAACCATTTCCCAAGTCAAACACCCATCAGGTGCACCAGCCAAATCACCAACAGCAAGTTTTTGTTGGTCACGGACGTGGAAATAATTGGGCCAAAGGATGGCAGCCATCATCCCCTAACAGAAGGAAAGGGTCAACTGATGAGAGGCAATCCAGAGGACCTGGATCTTCAAACAGACAACTAAACAATGCTCAGACATATCAAGCATATGTAAATTTGCATTTGTTATTTATTGTAACGAAAATTTAGACTGATTTTCATGAAATGTGATATTTTTCATAGACCAAAATCAATGATAATCCAGATTGGAATCATTCGAGTAACACCAATAAAGTGCAACTAGATAAATATGAATTCATCCCTTCACAGGTTTGCCCTTTGTCTGTAATTGAGAAAACACTACTATACTAATTTTTGTGACCTACAGGTAGCTAGAAATCAAGCGGGACATCCTCAATCAAAGCATAGCATTAGAACTGATGTCTCTGAAGGAAATAAACAAAATTTGGTGAACCAAATGGAGGAACTTGCAGTCTCAACAGCCCCGGATGTTGTTCAGTCAGTGAGTGCTAAGAAGGACGAAAGCGAACCTGTGATAAGTCACCAGAAAAGGAAATCCAGACTTGCTGTTAAATTTAATAAACAACCTCCGTCATAGTGAAAATAAACTTTTAACCACACAAAGTTTTAAATGTAAAAATCATGTATTATGTAAGACAACTATGATTGATTTTTTCTGCCCATTGCAAAATTTTATTTCAAAAACTGAGCCCTGAAATCTTTTCAACTGTCTTGTGAATTTTAAAAGGGCATCTTTTATCAGTTTCATGATTATTTGAGCTAATGTATGTCATTTATTTCAATATTTAAGGGTAGAGTATTATGTGACTTGTACAAAAAAATTAAAATTTGTAATGTTAATTACAATTTTTGTGTGATTTTTCCCTCCTCATGGGAGTAATGATAAAACAGGGAGGTGGGGGGTAATTATTCCTTGACAAAATGGCTTCTGTGCTTTCTCTTGTTTTGTCAGAGCATTTAGAATAGTATGCATATACACATTTTTATAAATCTGTTTTTTAAGATATTTTTGTGTGCTTTTACTTGATTCATAAATAACGGTAAAAAAAAATATTCAAAAATATTTTTTAAAAATTGGTATATATTTATGATAAGAGTGGTGGCGTTCCAATCTTCGACCTTTCGTTGACCTTCGATTTTCATTCCGCGTTTCTCCTTCAGTCAGTGTTCGGGCAAATTTTTCACCGGCCACCATGTTGAATGCGTGGACAAGAGCATGCTCTAGTGTTTTAAAAGTAGCGAAACCGGCAGTTAATTTATCAAAATATAAAGAAACTAGTACCAAAACCATTCCAATATTATGTAACACACGTAAGTTTTATTCGTTTTTCCTGTTTTCACTCTTTGACTAGAATGGTAACCGCTAATTTTAGCCTTGGTTTATTTGAGGCCCTCCCTATTAAATTTCAGTAGATTAATTAAAATTCGCCTTTGATTTAGCCGATTGAATTTCTTACTTCTTTTGATTTCGCATCATTATTACAATAATTAAGTATTTTTTAATCTAAACAATTCAATTAGTCAATTCTATAGACCTATTTTTAGATCGGCACACTTTTGGCAACTTCCCAATTTGTAGGGTGGAAGCCATATTGGCCATCCCAGCCGTGACCCCCGGCGTTCTGAAATGCAAATTTTTAGATTCCAAATAAACTTAAATAAATCTTATTTTAGTATTAAGAGCCGATTGCTACAATGTTATGTGTTTATTTTACACAGATCAAAAACGATTTGCTGCAGCCCAGGCAGCAACAAAATCCAAAGCCACTGGTAAGATTGTTGCTGTTATTGGTGCCGTAGTAGATGTTCAATTCGACGATGAACTTCCCCCAATTTTAAATGCATTGGAAGTTGATGGACGCAAACCAAGGCTTGTCCTTGAAATTGCGCAGCACTTGGGTACGCTGAAGTGTTTGTTTTCCAACTCTTAATATGATAAAGAGTCTCATTTATAACATATTATGAAATAGGAGAAAACACTGTACGAACCATTGCTATGGATGGTACAGAGGGTCTGGTCAGGGGTAATAAAGTCATAGACACTGGCTCTCCAATAACAATCCCTGTTGGACCTGAAACATTGGGCAGAATCATCAACGTCATTGGTGAACCTATTGATGAAAGGGGCCCAGTTAACACTGACAAATTTGCCGCCATTCATGCTGAAGCGCCCGCTTTTGTAGAGATGAGCGTAGAACAGGAGATCTTGGTAACGGGAATCAAAGTTGTAGATTTATTAGCACCTTACTCAAAGGGAGGAAAAATTGGTATGACTTTTATCCCTATGACTTAAAAACAATATATTTTCCTAAGAGAAAACACTCAAGTTGAAAACCTTTCAATAGGTTTATTTGGTGGAGCTGGTGTGGGTAAAACCGTATTGATTATGGAACTTATTAACAATGTTGCTAAGGCTCATGGTGGCTACTCTGTATTCGCTGGTGTTGGAGAGCGAACTCGTGAAGGAAATGATTTGTACCATGAAATGATTGAAGGTGGAGTTATCAGTTTGAAAGACAAGAGTTCTAAGGTATTTTTGGCTCATCTTAACACCTACAATTTATTTTACTAAGAATTATCCGGTATTTTAGGTGTCTCTAGTATATGGACAAATGAATGAGCCCCCGGGCGCTCGTGCTCGTGTAGCTTTAACTGGTTTAACAGTAGCTGAGTATTTCCGTGATCAAGAGGGCCAAGATGTGTTGTTCTTCATTGACAACATTTTTAGGTTTACTCAGGCTGGTTCCGAAGTATCTGCTTTGTTGGGTCGTATCCCATCCGCTGTAGGTTATCAACCAACTTTGGCAACTGACATGGGACAAATGCAGGAAAGAATTACCACCACTCGTAAGGGTTCTATCACATCCGTACAAGCTATTTATGTACCGGCTGATGATTTAACCGATCCTGCCCCTGCCACCACTTTCGCTCACTTGGACGCCACCACCGTATTGTCTCGTGGTATCGCTGAGTTGGGTATTTACCCCGCTGTAGATCCCCTTGATTCCACCTCTCGAATCATGGACCCCAATGTTGTTGGAGCTGAGCACTATGATATCGCTCGTGGAGTACAGAAAATCTTGCAGGTTAGTCTCCCTTTTTAATATTTGTTTGCCAAAAATCTAAGTTTTATCTCCTTTGATCTAGAATTACAAGTCTCTACAAGATATTATTGCCATCTTGGGTATGGATGAATTGTCTGAAGAGGATAAACTTACCGTATCTCGGGCCAGAAAGATCCAACGTTTCTTATCTCAGCCCTTCCAAGTAGCTGAAGTTTTCACTGGTCAAGCTGGAAAATTTGTTTCACTGCAAGAAACGATTAAGGGATTCAAGCAGATCCTCGGAGGTAATGTCATATATTTAATGTAGTATTTCTTTATAGTAAATTTTGTTTTTCCTTCTAGGTGAAATGGATCATTTGCCTGAGATTGCTTTCTACATGGTTGGCCCCATGGAAGAAGTTATTCAGAAGGCGGAGAAATTAGCGGAAGAAGCATAAATATTCTAGAGTATAAATCATTTTTTAGAGGAATTTAAAATCACCGTTACTTTTTGTCATTCAAAGTATTTGTAGAGATCATCGTCGCTGGATGAATTAAAACAAACTTAAATTAAAAAATATGGTTAACTTTTCACCTTTTTAAATTAAAATTGGTGAATTGTGTTAAAAAGAATGTAGATTTTTCTGTTGTGGAATAAAGTGATTTTGAGTCCTATATTGAAATTGATTTCAGTTCCTGGTGTTATTCTCACCAATTTTACATTGTAATTCAACTTTTAGATTTATAAAAGTATACTTGATTTCAGTCTTTTTAAATATGGTCCTTAACTTTTTCACATAAGTCTTTTGTCATGAAAGTGTCAAAATGAAATTAAGAATGAGGTGCTTGCCATAACAAAGATGGCATAAAATTTATTAACAAAAATTATTTGCAACAAATATATTTTATTTATCAATTAGGTAATTTAGAGCTCTTGGCGCTTAATATTACTTTGAATGGACACATCTATAATATCATTTCCTAAAAAGTAGTCAGTTGCTACTATATTGGCGCAATGCCAGAACCTTTCGCGGAACCATTTGCTAACGTGAAGATTGACATCTTGGGCCATTTTCCTTAACCCTCCGTAACGATCGGTAATTAGACCTGTACCAGTAGGGGTCAGTTCCGCCATGGCCGACTTCAAGGGTGGGAAGCGGTACAAACATACGACGGTGTTCAGGTACTCTTCCAAGTCTTTCAGGTTGTCTTTATCTCCCCACAAGTGCCTAACAGCCGGAAACAACAAGTTACTTTCCACCCTTTGATCGCTCGCGTACCCGACCAGTAATCTTTTGTTGGATGCCATCAATTCGTTCAGGGTTTTAGTGTAACCGTAATGCGCTGGTATCATATAGGTCCCCAACTCGGATATCAACATTTCCATCAGCATTTTGTGGCGCCGATCGGCCAGTCGACCCGTAAACCCATTGTCAAAACGGTGAAAGTCTAAGATGACAATTTCGCGGGTTAATTCCATAAAATCTTTCACCTGAGACAGAATATCCTTCACGGGGTTTGGCGTCAGCAATAGACCGTGTGAAATCCAAAGGGAATCGTTTCGACTCAATACCGTTCGGTAGCTAACTCGCAGATCCAAGTAGCGTATCCCGTACACTAATTGATTCCAGACGCTTTCGTCTTGGCAGTAGAGATACTTTCGACTAATCGTATCTTTATCGGGTCGGTAAGAGTTGTAACTTCCGGAATTATGGGTACCCGGTATCATGAGTTGGTCCAGAGTCTTGGAACCTAGCACATCGCTGTTGTCTTGCATCCAAGTAGGGTTGGATCTCACGCAGTTCGACGTCAACACGCGGTCTCCGCGAACGAAGGCCACAAAGTATCCGAGACATTTCTTCACCGGTTTTATATGATCGAAAACGGGTCTGTGGTAGATTATATCTGTGCGAAAATAACCGTCGGGATAGTCTTTGGGGTGAATCTTCACCAATGGATGGGACAAGGCGTCAAGCGTCGCTACTTCCGTTGGGTTTTCGTTAAATAGACCGACCCAGGAATCGTTGTCTTTCAAGATCGTCTCTGGAACATTGTACCAGTTTAATTCAATCTGTCGCTCGAACACGCTGCCGTTCTTTTCCTTTCCAGCCAATGAGGAGACGGTAAGAAAAACTCTCGGACCCGGTTCCGTCATATCGAGTCGTCCTACAAAACAATAGTACCCCGCCCACCTTTTGTACAAATCTCGGAAACAATTGCAATAGTATTTACGGTGAAAATTACCTCTGTACATAACTTGGGGGTGTGCCTGGCTCGAAGAATAATGTGCGAAGAAGAATAATGAAATGAAGATGAGCCGAGACATTTTCTAACCGGCTGCCTCCACTCGATCTATTATTGAAATATTTCACTCTGGATTGGGATCTGGTTTTTCCTTTAAGTTGTTTTTAATTCTTGGTTAAATACAAAACAAGGCACAAGAAAGACAAACAGATTCTCTCAAAAATATATCCGTTACGGTGCCCCGGGACTCAATTATTTTGTATCAATTTATAAAAGGAAATATTTCTGAAAAAATTACGCCTACGTTATCTGACCCCGATTATCATTAAGGCGAAACATTTCACCGGAAAACTCTATCATCATCGGACCACTGTCACCCCAATAATACTTGCCAGGAATTTAATTTATGTGGAGAAACAAGAAATTGAGATAAAATCTTCTCGGAGTTCTAATTCCCAGTTTAAAATTCACAGACGGACATTTTTAAATTTGCATCAGCCCCCCGCTAGAAACATTTCTCTTGCCCGGTATTTCAACATATTTTTATTCCATTCAAAATATTTTTTCTTTTTATAAAAGAGGCCAAAATTTAGATAAAGGCATTCAAAAATACCGCTTAAATAGCGGGAATTCTGATGGAGCCCTGAGGGTTAAAATAAATTATACGATAATTTAATAACAGCAATTTTCTGGTTTAGTTTATTAATCGAAAGCAGTGACGCTCGTAACTCATGGGGGCTTTTGTTTTACTTAAATTACCGGTACTTTGTTACGACTCTTGAGTTTTTTTTACATAAATTTAAAATTAAGTTAAGTTACGCGGTTATATAAGGAGCACCAAACTTACCGGGAAAAAAATGCACCGAGATGGTCTTCAGCAAACTGGCCTTGAAACCCCTTTTAGAAAATCTAGGTAACGAATAAAACGATTTTATTTTTCTCGTTAACTTTTATAGAGAATTATATAGGAGCACAATAAGAAGAGTTGTAAAATTGCCCGCGAGAGCCTTGAATCTTGACAGAAATACTCAGAACCAGCTACTCTATTTTAAAGTGTTTAAAGGGTAGTTCTAATTAAGTGATAGTTGTCAGACTAATTGGCGCCTCTGATAAGTATATCTTAAACAGGTTATGCCATATTTTTTTCCGTTGTTTTTATACACGTTTTTCATATGAAAGACACGCGTGAGTTTTTGCCTCAATCTGTTTCTTTTCCCTTAATGCATTTTATCAGTTTTCCGCCAAATGCCATGTTCCCAGTTTCGAAGTTTTCGAGGTCGACTTAATCGTTATTTGAATAATATTTTGATAACTCTATAAACCCTTTAAGCAAATAAATTTTCCTCAATATTTTTGGTAATTACTTGAGACGTTTCATTATTTTACGAATTATAACAAGCTTAAGAGTTTCGTCTGCAATTTCAATTAATTAGTGCCCTATTTATAGATATTTTTTTATAACAAGAGTATATTAAGAAACTCTAATTACGTTCTCTTTTATATCGATAATAAGTATGTTTGGTTCCTATAGCAAATTTGCTATTTGCTTAATAGGAAAAAAATCGCCTGTATTTATAACTATAAGTGAGAGCATAAGGTGAAAGTGAAAGTAGCCCAAATTTATTTTTTAAAAGAAAATGATATTGCAGCCCTGTTGTGAATATTAAATAAAAATAATTCTTGTCGTCTGCATGTAAGAACCAGATAGCAGGGAGGGATTTGGATCACACGTCTTTTGTTCTAAGACCTTTTTTCCACGTTAAATAAATTAATTTTATACATTTATTGATAATGGAGTCTGTTGTAGAAGAGAAATCGGAACAAGAAAAGCCCGTTGACAGGGAAAGAGTAAGATTATTTCATTATTTTTAACAAAGCACAATATTACATAAAAATATTTGAATTATCTTGGCCAAGGCTTAATGCAATTGCTGAACGCCGAATTTATAAATTTGTTTATATACTAGACTTGCCCTTTGTTACTACGTGTATTTATAAACTCTGGTCGTCATCATTTACTAAGTGACTATTCAAGAGGTCAAGTACCTGGAAACGAATTGCAAATATACACATGGTAAGTAGGTCTACTATATACAAATGCTTTTTTCACCATGATTTGAAGTAATAATGATTTAAAGTGCTGCATATCTTGCCATAGGATGGATGCGACTTTGAAGGAGTTGTCGGGACTAGTTAAAGAAGTCAACAATGATACTAGAAGAAAAGGCACATTCTTTGACTTCGCTTTGGTATTTCCTGATGTTCGGGGACCGGGCTACCGAATGAGAGATATTGGTAGTACTTGTTCTGGTCAAAAAGGGGCTGATGACAGTAAATCTTTGTCGCAAAGTAGATTCCAAATAGGGGATTACCTAGATATTGCAATAACACCACCTCCTACCAGAGGAAATATGCAAAATAATATGAGAAGGGGAAGGATTCCAATCTACAATAACTAACCGAAATTAAGCTCATAATATTATCATAACCATTTCTACTGTATAATTTTCCCATTAGTACTTTGGGACAAGTACTCTGTAACGTCCACATCACTAATAAAATGTCATTTACATCAAATTTTAAACACTTTGGTAGATTTGTAGAATTTTTGTTTTAAGCTATTTAAAAAGTCAGACGAGAATGCCATGATGGTACAGGCTAATAAGTAGTGATATGCTGTTTTTTTAGGCGCTAATTAACTTAAAAATTATAATTTATAGGCAATAATTTCACATTGACTCCATAAAAACCTTTTACTGAATTTCTACAGTTAATTATCTATATAATAAAAAGCTGTTTGTTGGGTGGTAAGTAGGTAGGTTCGTTCGTCAACCGATTTTGGAGATTTATTTCTCGATTTTCTGACGCTTTTCGCACGGGCGCGGGGGTCACGTGGCATTTTTTTTACGTACGCTACGATTCGCGTTTTCGCATCGAGTAGGCTTCGATTTCCGATTTGGTTTTTAAAATCTTTAATAGAAATTTTCAAAAGTGACGCAAACGTCAGTTTCTAAAAATGCTCAAAATCTGTCGCCCCTGAGAGTTGGGCCGTGTTTGTCCCAACCCGAAATTTTATCTCTTTCCGCCGCGAATTTCGAAGGGGGGGAGTTGGGGGGCTTTCAGGTTCGTTCCGATTTGAAAGTCCCGTGGCTCTCTCGGCGTACGTTAGTCCCGTGGCCTTTATGCATCAGCCATTTGATACAGGTGGTTTAAAGGGGTACAGGGTTGAGTTATTTTTGCGGGGAAAAGGGTACCACGGAAAATCTCGCCTGGAGAAAAGGGGGAGGGAGTACCACGGTAATTATCACATGGGAAAAGCGGAGAGGGGGTACCACGGTAATTATCACATGGGGAAAAGGGGGAGGGGTACCCCGGTAATTATCACATGGGGAAAAGGGGGAGCAAGGGCCTTACTGGGGTGGTTCTATTATGCGAAACCTCTGGGACCGCCCCTGGTGGTAATAGGTCTAACTGGCCCCTAGTAGGCTTGGTGCCCTAGGCCCAGGCCTAGTCGGCCTTTTGGATAATCCGGCCCTGATTTTGTTAAAATTCTCCCATGCTTCACCGTGATTTTCTACGAACCTGACACTGTTTCTACATTCTTGTTTTTTTACTTGCTACATGTATATTATTTTCCGTCATTTTTTTACCATTGTTTGCCCTGTGAGGTTGCACATATTTTGAAATAATTCAGTATTTATTTAATTATCAAATATAATGTTTTTTTTTTAGTAGTAACATTCACACACCATTCATTGTGACAATCGTCACAATCCATTCGTCTCTGCTAGCCTCTGAAACGTGACCCCTCGTTTTGATCTCGCAGCGGTTCACACGGCCGATTTCTAGCGCTTTTTGATGGAAATCTGTCATGCCTTTGGTCATGCTTAATATAGTCAGGCAATTAGGAGTTCACGTGACATGCGTATGAGTTACGATTAAAAACATTAAAAACTAATGCACCCAGAAAAAAAATTACGTGTTTTTTAATCAAATAGAGAGAGTCGAAAGACTATTCTTACTAAAAATTCCTTAAAAGAAGTACATAGTTCGCAAGAGTCGACGCTAGAGGTCGGGGATGGTTAACTTTTATTCAATAGATAAAGCTCTCAAAATTATTCGTAAAACGTTTTGATCAAGTAATTTATATTTCTGTATTATCCGAATATTTTTTTTATAAATTTGTAAAATTAATCGGAAAACGACGTTTTTTTCGATTAAAAGCTCAAATTTTACGAATAATACATGTTTTTAATCATTTTCCGAAATATTAACCGGTAAATTTCTTTGTTTACATTTTTTCCCCGAAAAAAATCAATTTAAACATGGATAATGATTAACCGTTCCCGACCTCTAGTCGACGCGATGATGTCGTGAATCGCTGTAACGTTAACTTTTCAGAAGATATTTAGGCCTACTTAGGCTACTTTCAATTTTATTTTTTATTTTATTTATTTATTAACAGAAAAATATCTACCAAGCCAGCAAGGCTTTTGTGTAGATTTCAAATACATATGCGTGAAACAGATACAGTAGGATAAACTATACAGAAGGTGAGATCATAACGCGCGGTTAAAATGCTCATTTAAAAGTGCACGGAATTTAGGGAGGGTTCGGATACAATAGATTGGGGAAGGGCATTCCAGTCATTGATTACAGAATTAGAGAATGAGTTTAAACGAACAGTTGGGCTTGTATGGCACGCCAAACCGGACAAAATTCGTCTACCACTCGCTATATTCATACTTTACCTCTTGTTACATTCATACTTGGTCTTGTTATATTCATACTTGGTCTTGTTATATTCATACTTGGTCTTGTTATATTCATACTTGGTCGTGCTATATTCATACTTGGTCGTGCTATATTCATACTTGGTCGTGCTATATTCATACTTGGTCTTACTATATCTATACTTTGTCTCTCTCTTATACATCGAGGTCTCGCACACTTCGACTCTCTCTCTCTACTCTAACTTGGTCGTTCGCTATTCATACATCGCACCTCTCTCTCATACTTCATCTCTCTCTCTCTACTCTAACTTGGTCATTCGCTATTCATACATCGCACCTCTCTCTCATACTTCGTCTCTCTCTCTCTCTCCTCTAACTTGGTCATTCGCTATTCATACATCGCACCTCTCTCTCATACTTCGACTCTCTCTCTCTACTCTAACTTGGTCGTTCGCTATTCATACATCACACCTCTCTCTCATACTTCATCTCTCTCTCTCTACTCTAACTTGGTCATTCGCTATTCATACATCGCACCTCTCTCTCTCATACTTCATCTCTCTCTCTCTACTCTAACTTGGTCATTCGCTATTCATACATCGCACCTCTCTCTCATACTTCGTCTCTCTCTCTCTCTCTCTACTCTAACTTGGTCATTCGCTATTCATACATCACACCTCTCTCTCATACTTCATCTCTCTCTCTCATACTTCATCTCTCTCTCTCTCTCTACTCTAACTTGGTCATTCGCTATTCATACATCGCACCTCTCTCTCATACTTCGTCTCTCTCTCTCTCTCCTCTAACTTGGTCATTCGCTATTCATACATCGCACCTCTCTCTCATACTTCGTCTCTCTCTCTCTCTCTCTCCTCTAACTTGGTCATTCGCTATTCATACATCGCACCTCTCTCTCATACTTCGACTCTCTCTCTCTACTCTAACTTGGTCGTTCGCTATTCATACATCACACCTCTCTCTCATACTTCATCTCTCTCTCTCTACTCTAACTTGGTCATTCGCTATTCATACATCGCACCTCTCTCTCATACTTCATCTCTCTCTCTCTACTCTAACTTGGTCATTCGCTATTCATACATCGCACCTCTCTCTCATACTTCGTCTCTCTCTCTCTCTCTACTCTAACTTGGTCATTCGCTATTCATACATCGCACCTCTCTCTCATACTTCGACTCTCTCTCTCTACTCTAACTTGGTCGTTCGCTATTCATACATCACACCTCTCTCTCATACTTCATCTCTCTCTCTCTACTCTAACTTGGTCATTCGCTATTCATACATCGCACCTCTCTCTCATACTTCATCTCTCTCTCTCTACTCTAACTTGGTCATTCGCTATTCATACATCGCACCTCTCTCTCATACTTCGACTCTCTCTCTCTCTACTCTAACTTGGTCATTCGCTATTCATACATCGCACCTCTCTCTCATACTTCGTCTCTCTCTCTCTCTACTCTAACTTGGTCATTCGCTATTCATACATCGCACCTCTCTCTCATACTTCGTCTCTCTCTCTCTCTACTCTAACTTGGTCATTCGCTATTCATACATCGCACCTCTCTCTCATACTTCGACTCTCTCTCTCTACTCTAACTTGGTCGTTCGCTATTCATACATCACACCTCTCTCTCATACTTCATCTCTCTCTCTCTACTCTAACTTGGTCATTCGCTATTCATACATCGCACCTCTCTCTCATACTTCATCTCTCTCTCTCTACTCTAACTTGGTCATTCGCTATTCATACATCGCACCTCTCTCTCATACTTCGTCTCTCTCTCTCTCTCTCTACTCTAACTTGGTCATTCGCTATTCATACATCGCACCTCTCTCTCATACTTCGACTCTCTCTCTCTCTACTCTAACTTGGTCATTCGCTATTCATACATCGCACCTCTCTCTCATACTTCGTCTCTCTCTCTCTCTACTCTAACTTGGTCATTCGCTATTCATACATCGCACCTCTCTCTCATACTTCGACTCTCTCTCTACTCTAACTTGGTCGTTCGCTATTCATACATCACACCTCTCTCTCATACTTCATCTCTCTCTCTCTACTCTAACTTGGTCGTTCGCTATTCATACATCACACCTCTCTCTCATACTTCATCTCTCTCTCTCATACTTCATCTCTCTCTCTCTCTCTACTCTAACTTGGTCATTCGCTATTCATACATCGCACCTCTCTCTCATACTTCATCTCTCTCTCTCTACTCTAACTTGGTCATTCGCTATTCATACATCGCACCTCTCTCTCATACTTCATCTCTCTCTCTCTACTCTAACTTGGTCATTCGCTATTCATACATCGCACCTCTCTCTCATACTTCGTCTCTCTCTCTCTCTCTACTCTAACTTGGTCATTCGCTATTCATACATCGCACCTCTCTCTCATACTTCGACTCTCTCTCTCTACTCTAACTTGGTCGTTCGCTATTCATACATCACACCTCTCTCTCATACTTCATCTCTCTCTCTCTACTCTAACTTGGTCATTCGCTATTCATACATCGCACCTCTCTCTCATACTTCGTCTCTCTCTCTCTCTACTCTAACTTGGTCATTCGCTATTCATACATCACACCTCTCTCTCATACTTCATCTCTCTCTCTCATACTTCATCTCTCTCTCTCTCTACTCTAACTTGGTCATTCGCTATTCATACATCGCACCTCTCTCTCATACTTCATCTCTCTCTCTCTACTCTAACTTGGTCATTCGCTATTCATACATCGCACCTCTCTCTCATACTTCATCTCTCTCTCTCTACTCTAACTTGGTCATTCGCTATTCATACATCGCACCTCTCTCTCATACTTCGTCTCTCTCTCTCTCTCTACTCTAACTTGGTCATTCGCTATTCATACATCGCACCTCTCTCTCATACTTCGACTCTCTCTCTCTACTCTAACTTGGTCGTTCGCTATTCATACATCACACCTCTCTCTCATACTTCATCTCTCTCTCTCTACTCTAACTTGGTCATTCGCTATTCATACATCGCACCTCTCTCTCATACTTCGTCTCTCTCTCTCTCTACTCTAACTTGGTCATTCGCTATTCATACATCGCACCTCTCTCTCATACTTCGACTCTCTCTCTCTACTCTAACTTGGTCGTTCGCTATTCATACATCACACCTCTCTCTCATACTTCATCTCTCTCTCTCTACTCTAACTTGGTCATTCGCTATTCATACATCGCACCTCTCTCTCATACTTCATCTCTCTCTCTCTACTCTAACTTGGTCATTCGCTATTCATACATCGCACCTCTCTCTCATACTTCGTCTCTCTCTCTCTCTACTCTAACTTGGTCATTCGCTATTCATACATCGCACCTCTCTCTCATACTTCGACTCTCTCTCTCTACTCTAACTTGGTCGTTCGCTATTCATACATCACACCTCTCTCTCATACTTCATCTCTCTCTCTCTACTCTAACTTGGTCATTCGCTATTCATACATCGCACCTCTCTCTCATACTTCATCTCTCTCTCTCTACTCTAACTTGGTCATTCGCTATTCATACATCGCACCTCTCTCTCATACTTCGTCTCTCTCTCTCTCTCTACTCTAACTTGGTCATTCGCTATTCATACATCGCACCTCTCTCTCATACTTCGACTCTCTCTCTCTACTCTAACTTGGTCGTTCGCTATTCATACATCACACCTCTCTCTCATACTTCATCTCTCTCTCTCTCTCTCTCTCTCTCTCTCTCTCTCTCTCTCTCTCTCTCTCTCTCGCTCTTTCAATGCAAAGTCGTGTCAGATTGAGCTCCGATTTTGATCAATAATTTGTTAGTTAAAAGTATCGTGAAAATAGATTTTTTGTTTTATTTCATAAAATTAACGTTCCAGCAACAGTTTGAGAGTTTTGTTTTCCTGTTTCGACGGATATTTTTGAAATTAGGACCGTTTTTCGTGTTGCAGTGTTAGCTATTTAGCCCATTTTTAGGCCTAGCGCCTTTTGAAAGTTTATTTTTGCGCGCGCGCGCAAGAAGAATAACTTTCAAAGCTCGCGCCGACGGCTCGTAAGCCTAACGCCGGGATGGCCGTCTCTTCTATTTTTGAGACTGGCGTCTTCAACAACCGAACTCGATTGAAAGCCTTATATTGGTGAAATCACAACACACTGGACTCTGGACATCTCCGACTCTACTATGTACAACTCTAACTCAACTTTTCCCTACCCGACCCGAACATAGAAGCAAGTCTTCTCATCCAGAATCCAAGATTCTATTTCTTACTCGAATGTTACTGTTTCAACTTCATTTTAAATATTGGTCAATCCTAAGCCGTATTTATATATTGTTCATCAGTTCAATGAATTTTGATTGTTATTACCAAAAAAAAATGTTTTATTGTAAATATTTTTTAACCCTTATTGTAACTCTGACTTTGATGTGGCTTAAATAAAGCCTTTTTATACTCTCTCTCATACTTCATCTCTCTCTCTCTACTCCAACTTGGTCATTCGCTATTCATACATCGCACCTCTCTCTCATACTTCGTCTCTCTCTCTCTCTACTCTAACTTGGTCATTCGCTATTCATACATCGCACCTCTCTCTCATACTTCGTCTCTCTCTCTCTCTACTCTAACTTGGTCATTCGCTATTCATACATCGCACCTCTCTCTCATACTTCGTCTCTCTCTCTCTCTCCTCTAACTTGGTCATTCGCTATTCATACATCGCACCTCTCTCTCATACTTCGACTCTCTCTCTCTACTCTAACTTGGTCGTTCGCTATTCATACATCACACCTCTCTCTCATACTTCATCTCTCTCTCTCTACTCTAACTTGGTCATTCGCTATTCATACATCGCACCTCTCTCTCTCATACTTCATCTCTCTCTCTCTACTCTAACTTGGTCATTCGCTATTCATACATCGCACCTCTCTCTCATACTTCGTCTCTCTCTCTCTCTCTCTACTCTAACTTGGTCATTCGCTATTCATACATCACACCTCTCTCTCATACTTCATCTCTCTCTCTCATACTTCATCTCTCTCTCTCTCTCTACTCTAACTTGGTCATTCGCTATTCATACATCGCACCTCTCTCTCATACTTCGTCTCTCTCTCTCTCTCCTCTAACTTGGTCATTCGCTATTCATACATCGCACCTCTCTCTCATACTTCGTCTCTCTCTCTCTCTCTCTCCTCTAACTTGGTCATTCGCTATTCATACATCGCACCTCTCTCTCATACTTCGACTCTCTCTCTCTACTCTAACTTGGTCGTTCGCTATTCATACATCACACCTCTCTCTCATACTTCATCTCTCTCTCTCTACTCTAACTTGGTCATTCGCTATTCATACATCGCACCTCTCTCTCATACTTCATCTCTCTCTCTCTACTCTAACTTGGTCATTCGCTATTCATACATCGCACCTCTCTCTCATACTTCGTCTCTCTCTCTCTCTCTACTCTAACTTGGTCATTCGCTATTCATACATCGCACCTCTCTCTCATACTTCGACTCTCTCTCTCTACTCTAACTTGGTCGTTCGCTATTCATACATCACACCTCTCTCTCATACTTCATCTCTCTCTCTCTACTCTAACTTGGTCATTCGCTATTCATACATCGCACCTCTCTCTCATACTTCATCTCTCTCTCTCTACTCTAACTTGGTCATTCGCTATTCATACATCGCACCTCTCTCTCATACTTCGACTCTCTCTCTCTCTACTCTAACTTGGTCATTCGCTATTCATACATCGCACCTCTCTCTCATACTTCGTCTCTCTCTCTCTCTACTCTAACTTGGTCATTCGCTATTCATACATCGCACCTCTCTCTCATACTTCGTCTCTCTCTCTCTCTACTCTAACTTGGTCATTCGCTATTCATACATCGCACCTCTCTCTCATACTTCGACTCTCTCTCTCTACTCTAACTTGGTCGTTCGCTATTCATACATCACACCTCTCTCTCATACTTCATCTCTCTCTCTCTACTCTAACTTGGTCATTCGCTATTCATACATCGCACCTCTCTCTCATACTTCATCTCTCTCTCTCTACTCTAACTTGGTCATTCGCTATTCATACATCGCACCTCTCTCTCATACTTCGTCTCTCTCTCTCTCTCTCTACTCTAACTTGGTCATTCGCTATTCATACATCGCACCTCTCTCTCATACTTCGACTCTCTCTCTCTCTACTCTAACTTGGTCATTCGCTATTCATACATCGCACCTCTCTCTCATACTTCGTCTCTCTCTCTCTCTACTCTAACTTGGTCATTCGCTATTCATACATCGCACCTCTCTCTCATACTTCGACTCTCTCTCTACTCTAACTTGGTCGTTCGCTATTCATACATCACACCTCTCTCTCATACTTCATCTCTCTCTCTCTACTCTAACTTGGTCGTTCGCTATTCATACATCACACCTCTCTCTCATACTTCATCTCTCTCTCTCATACTTCATCTCTCTCTCTCTCTCTACTCTAACTTGGTCATTCGCTATTCATACATCGCACCTCTCTCTCATACTTCATCTCTCTCTCTCTACTCTAACTTGGTCATTCGCTATTCATACATCGCACCTCTCTCTCATACTTCGTCTCTCTCTCTCTCTCTACTCTAACTTGGTCATTCGCTATTCATACATCGCACCTCTCTCTCATACTTCGACTCTCTCTCTCTACTCTAACTTGGTCGTTCGCTATTCATACATCACACCTCTCTCTCATACTTCATCTCTCTCTCTCTACTCTAACTTGGTCATTCGCTATTCATACATCGCACCTCTCTCTCATACTTCGTCTCTCTCTCTCTCTACTCTAACTTGGTCATTCGCTATTCATACATCACACCTCTCTCTCATACTTCATCTCTCTCTCTCATACTTCATCTCTCTCTCTCTCTCTACTCTAACTTGGTCATTCGCTATTCATACATCGCACCTCTCTCTCATACTTCATCTCTCTCTCTCTACTCTAACTTGGTCATTCGCTATTCATACATCGCACCTCTCTCTCATACTTCATCTCTCTCTCTCTACTCTAACTTGGTCATTCGCTATTCATACATCGCACCTCTCTCTCATACTTCGTCTCTCTCTCTCTCTCTACTCTAACTTGGTCATTCGCTATTCATACATCGCACCTCTCTCTCATACTTCGACTCTCTCTCTCTACTCTAACTTGGTCGTTCGCTATTCATACATCACACCTCTCTCTCATACTTCATCTCTCTCTCTCTACTCTAACTTGGTCATTCGCTATTCATACATCGCACCTCTCTCTCATACTTCGTCTCTCTCTCTCTCTACTCTAACTTGGTCATTCGCTATTCATACATCGCACCTCTCTCTCATACTTCGACTCTCTCTCTCTACTCTAACTTGGTCGTTCGCTATTCATACATCACACCTCTCTCTCATACTTCATCTCTCTCTCTCTACTCTAACTTGGTCATTCGCTATTCATACATCGCACCTCTCTCTCATACTTCATCTCTCTCTCTCTACTCTAACTTGGTCATTCGCTATTCATACATCGCACCTCTCTCTCATACTTCGTCTCTCTCTCTCTCTACTCTAACTTGGTCATTCGCTATTCATACATCGCACCTCTCTCTCATACTTCGACTCTCTCTCTCTACTCTAACTTGGTCGTTCGCTATTCATACATCACACCTCTCTCTCATACTTCATCTCTCTCTCTCTACTCTAACTTGGTCATTCGCTATTCATACATCGCACCTCTCTCTCATACTTCATCTCTCTCTCTCTACTCTAACTTGGTCATTCGCTATTCATACATCGCACCTCTCTCTCATACTTCGTCTCTCTCTCTCTCTCTACTCTAACTTGGTCATTCGCTATTCATACATCGCACCTCTCTCTCATACTTCGACTCTCTCTCTCTACTCTAACTTGGTCGTTCGCTATTCATACATCACACCTCTCTCTCATACTTCATCTCTCTCTCTCTCTCTCTCTCTCTCTCTCTCTCTCTCTCTCTCTCTCTCTCTCTCTCTCGCTCTTTCAATGCAAAGTCGTGTCAGATTGAGCTCCGATTTTGATCAATAATTTGTTAGTTAAAAGTATCGTGAAAATAGATTTTTTGTTTTATTTCATAAAATTAACGTTCCAGCAACAGTTTGAGAGTTTTGTTTTCCTGTTTCGACGGATATTTTTGAAATTAGGACCGTTTTTCGTGTTGCAGTGTTAGCTATTTAGCCCATTTTTAGGCCTAGCGCCTTTTGAAAGTTTATTTTTGCGCGCGCGCGCAAGAAGAATAACTTTCAAAGCTCGCGCCGACGGCTCGTAAGCCTAACGCCGGGATGGCCGTCTCTTCTATTTTTGAGACTGGCGTCTTCAACAACCGAACTCGATTGAAAGCCTTATATTGGTGAAATCACAACACACTGGACTCTGGACATCTCCGACTCTACTATGTACAACTCTAACTCAACTTTTCCCTACCCGACCCGAACATAGAAGCAAGTCTTCTCATCCAGAATCCAAGATTCTATTTCTTACTCGAATGTTACTGTTTCAACTTCATTTTAAATATTGGTCAATCCTAAGCCGTATTTATATATTGTTCATCAGTTCAATGAATTTTGATTGTTATTACCAAAAAAAAATGTTTTATTGTAAATATTTTTTAACCCTTATTGTAACTCTGACTTTGATGTGGCTTAAATAAAGCCTTTTTATACTCTCTCTCATACTTCATCTCTCTCTCTCTACTCCAACTTGGTCATTCGCTATTCATACATCGCACCTCTCTCTCATACTTCGTCTCTCTCTCTCTCTACTCTAACTTGGTCATTCGCTATTCATACATCGCACCTCTCTCTCATACTTCGTCTCTCTCTCTCTCTACTCTAACTTGGTCATTCGCTATTCATACATCGCACCTCTCTCTCATACTTCGTCTCTCTCTCTCTCTACTCTAACTTGGTCATTCGCTATTCATACATCGCACCTCTCTCTCATACTTCGTCTCTCTCTCTCTCTCTACTCTAACTTGGTCATTCGCTATTCATACATCGCACCTCTCTCTCATACTTCGTCTCTCTCTCTCTATACATAGTTTCCTTAGCTTTCTCTCTAGCTACATACCGTCGAGCTATCAAATTCGAAGGTCGTCTGTCTCGAACTTTGTACCGCGCGCTTTTGACGCCGACTATATTTGGCCAATCTAAGTGAGAACTTGACCAACTGAAAAACTATTCTGTCTTAGCCTTATTTTATTGTACAGGTAGTTTGGAAATTAAATTTGAAGAATGAGAATCTACCAGAGTTCAAAAGATTAGTAATTCGAGATACGTGACTTTTCCCCACTTTTGAAAGGTATTCTGCGATTTTGCAATCATTTTGCAAGTAGATGTATTGTATATGGCACGCCATCCAGGACAAAATTCGCAGAAAATATAGGGCTAAATTTTAGAAATATAGGCCTACCCTCAGAAATATAGCGCTACTTTTTAGAAATATAGGGCTACCTTTTAGAAATATAGGCCTACCTTTAGAAATATACGGCCACCTTTTAGAAATATAGGTCTACCTTCTTTTAAAATATAGACCTACCTTCAGAAATATAGGGCTACCTTGTTTAAAAATATAGGGCTACCTTGTATAAAAATATAGGCCTACCTTGTTAAAAAATATAGGGCTACTTTGTTTAAAAATATAGGCCTACTTTGTTTAAAAATATAGGCCTACCTTCGTTAAAAATATAGGCCTAACTTGAATAAAAATATAGGCCTACTTTGTTTAAAAATATAGGCCTAACTTGTATAAAAATATAGGCCTACCTTCGTTAAAAATATAGGACTACCTTCGTTAAAAATATAGGACTACCTTCGTTAAAAATATAGGGCTACCTTCGTTAAAAATATAGGACTACCTTCGTTAAAAATATAGGGCTACCTTCTTTAAAAATATGGAGTTGTCTTTTCGGTCGCTCAAAGCGGCACATCGCAAAATCTCAGAATATAATAAACTATAGTAGTATAACTTGTTCTTCTTGTGTTTTACTCAGTTACCTAGTCTGGTGTATTATCAAAATTAAAAATAAAAAAATCAAAAAAATATATGTCTTGTTATTCAACTAATATTAGGCAATTGAACGGGGGTCGTGAAAGAGACTTATTCCTACGAAAAAAGAGCGAGCAACATTCTTGGCTTGCTATTGTCGGAAAAAAAGGGGGACCCCTGGGGCGTAGAAGTCAGCGGCTTGAACGGTCATTGTAAGTATCCATAAAAGGACGGGTGGTGAACGAGGCTCTGAAAAAACGCCGGAGGCAAGGAAAAAAGGCGAGGTTAAGTATCTATGAAAATCGCTCCATAATTTTGGATCTATAAATTCGGTGGCTCTATAAAAATCGCTCCATAATTTTGCTTATATATAAAAAATGTGAGACCTTATCTATAATTCTGGTTATCTATAAAATCGCTCTATAATCTTGCTTATCCTTGGCCAGGCCTATTTCTCTATGGTCAAAAAAGCACGCAAAAAAGGCTGTGTGCCCAAGACATGTACCTGTAGTGTCGCGCGCTAAAACGTAATTTCTAAATCCGTCAATTAGAAATTGTATTTTCCATAGCACTTCTCGAAGGCTGAGCGCACGCGCTTTGAAATGAAATATAATTTCGCGCGCTGCTCGTAGTTATTTCACGAGCGAGAATCAAACCGCTCGACCTTTTCATTTCAAAGCGCGTGCCACATAGGGTTTTTCTAACTGTTTCTAATGAGCTTCTTATCAAGCAGACGACACTGTGACGTCATAGGCACAAGAAATAGTGCCCCAAGTGACCACAGTAGGTGGTTTTTTTTCGCTTGTCCGAGGACAAAAAGTGTAAAGTTTTTACCCTAAGACATTTTATTCGCCTGTTCTCGGGGTAAGATTTACCCTGTCCCGAATTTTGTTCGCTTGTTCCAGAGCTCTAAGGTTACACCTTTTGCTCTTCCTCGAAAGGAGGTGTAGATGGAGTAATCTAGCTTTGTCGTCTGCTTAAACGAAAACATGACTCGTTTAGACCTCTTCACACGAGGCAAGCTTTTTGTAAATAACCTTTAACCTTTGACTACTCCCTTCCTACTCCAACTCGTTTTTTTCCGTCAAGACAGAATCGAAGTAAAATGACGTCATATGGCTACACTTTTTAACCTGCTCAAAAAACCCAGAACAGGCGAAAAAAACCCACCTAATAAGAAACAATTCAGTGAGACAAAGCGCGCACGGTTAGAAAAAAAAAATGATTTGATTATAAACCCCCAAGGGATTTAAAAAAATTCCAAAACCCCCAAAAACCCTATAACGGAAATTTTGAAACCCACTAGCTTAAAGATAAATATAAACCAATAGAAACCCATAAAAACTTCGTAGGTATTAAAACAAAACCCTGTAGATGCAGGGTTTATATTTAAAACTTTTTCAAACCCTTTAAAATCTTCCTAGTGTTTGGCAACCCAGCCGACGCCACTGGCGTATTGGAATTCATCAATCACCACTAGGTTTAATTTTTACCTCTCCGGGGGGAGGGGAAGGACCGGGCGTAAAGGCTAACCTCAGTGGCGTAGACAATGGGGGTTTCCGGATCCAACCCCACCCCCTTGGACCTACCTTTGACTGTACTAAATTTCCACCCCCTTCTCGACCCCCTCTTAACATTCACATAATTCGACCCCCCCCCCTTGACGAATTTCTGGCTACGCCACTGGTTAACCTTAAACGTCTTAGCATCCAAATGGCAGGGTTTCCACCGAATGTTTACGGTATACATCTTAATATCATTTAGCGATGGGGAAAGTCCGGCTTCCTCTAAGTTTGTATGAACTTATTAACGTCAATTTATTCTATAAAAAAATTACGTTAATAAGATTTTAAAAGTCAACTTATTCAGTAAGATTTTTATTATTTATAGATTAAATTAAAATTAATTGATTTAATTTAAAATACAATTTTATATAAAAAAATTTAAGTAGATGGCGTGAGATAGTTTAATGAAATGAGTTTTAAAAAGTTATAAATTATTACGTTTTTTCTATTGGTTCTTTAATTGGAAACCTAAGGATTTTCAAGTGACCTAAGGGGTTTCCTTTAAACATTTAAACCCTTTTAAAACCAGGAAATCTGCCAAAACCAACCTTAAAGGTTTAAATTTCTAGCCAAAAACATTTTTAAACCCAAAGCAAACCATAATAAATCCCAAGGAAACCATAATAAATCCCAAGGAAACCATTTTTTCTAACCGTGCGCGACAGCAAAATGAGACGAAAAAGTGCGAGGATACATATGTAGTATCCAATAAAAACGCGTGAACTTAGCACAACCAATAAAAAGTAAACATATACAATATAGTATTTATGAATGGGTTTAGGCACTAGTGGCTAGTCCATCTAATTTTGTCCATCTCATTAGAAAATTTGTATGTAAAATAATAGAAGTGCCATACTTATCGAAGATAAATTATTAACTTATGAGTGATTATGTTACATATGGTGGTAGCAATGGAAATTTACATATACAGGGTGTTTCAAAAAGAAGAAATTCAATGAACGTTTTTCTCCAAATGACGTCAGGAACAGATGAAACTCGTTTGTACCATCCGTTTTGAGACATCCTGTATATTAAGAACAATCACAATTATATCGTACCATAATGCATTTGCTCCACGAACTCTATATATCCTCCTTCTTATAGAATTACGTCTCCTTAAGGCTCTTCCAACTGGATCCAGAATATTTAACCTTTGTCTGATTCTCCATCTTTGTACACGAATCCCCGAACTTCTAAGTCCACCAATGACGCAGGTTTCACCTATGTTAGGATGTCTACCCAAAATATTTAAAATGAAAGTATCCAAAACTTCATCCGATATTGGGATATCATTTTCAGTAAAATTAAAGTATTGCCTGTGCCGTGATAATGTACGTACTGATACACGCAAAAACGATGCCGTTTGTGTCCAAGACAAACCTAGTCCTCCTCTACAAAATCTAATTTGCTCCGAGGAAATATCATATCTTGGCCTTCCTATTGCTCCAGTATTCAAAATAGGGCAAATATATGGATCATTAGTATCTTCTTCTCTTAACAGGACATCTTCCAGTTCATTGGAAAGGGACGATATGGTGGTGTACAAATTTAAAATTATTTTATAAAGACGTCCTATTTCATTGTCGTTTGATGACTCGTAATTAATTTGAAGTGAAGTTACAACTGCCTCTAATACTTGACAATGACCTTGAAGTCGTCTTTGGTTTCTTTCGATTGTATTTATGTCTCCAGAATACCTATTTCTCGAACTTTGCTCAAAATCACGGTATAATTCGCGAAGGTAATCTTCTACATCGTCACTTTTACAAGGAAAATATAAAACGTTCAAAGTAAATAATAACAAAATGAAAAATAATGTATGTCCTGGCAAATTCATCATTTTTAAATGATAATTTTCTATAAAACTATATTGTGCAAAATTGCTTTTTATCGTCGTACCCCGACCGTCGTAACCACAGTCCTACGAAACAAGTAACTTCATCTGCCAGACAGAGATAAAAGATGAAAGTGAGACGATCCCCGTACATTTTTTTTCCGAATTAGGCCCGAGCCCCGAGAGCAGCGTTGCCAACCGTGGAAGAAGTGTTTATCGTACCAGGGGCTCAAAATTATCATACCAAAACTTCCACAAGTTCCTAAATCATTATAATTTACCTCTGTTATCATAAGTAACATAACAGTTTATATTATTAATGCATTCAATAATTTTCTTAGTCAATCCTATGTTTCTATTGACTGTAATATTTTTGTATTATGTTTTATTTCTAACATTTTTTTTTCATGTTATTACATGTTTGTACTTCGTAACTCTCTTTCGATTTGAACCCCCCGGGGAGGGGGTGGATTTAGGCATGATCTTTTGGGGCTACAGGCTACCCAGGGCCCCGTTCAATCAAAGAGCCCCTTCGCGGTCAAAAATGCATTTGATATAATAAAAAAATAACAAAATAAATGAAAGAAGAACATACATTCATTAATAATAAAACATAATATAAATACATCTGAGTCAGTTTTATCCCAATACAAATTTTGGCTTCCTGAGCCCGGGGACTACAAACAAAATATAAATCGTAAGGTAGATCATTCGTCCCATTCCGTCGAAGATTTACCCGATAGCGCTTAGCCCTTCCCGCAGATCAAACCTGAAAGTATAGATTAACGGAAACTGTATATATAATTTCGAGTGGCGTAATGAGGAAAATTGGACCCAATGAGAGATACGAAAATTTGCTTAGTACAATATAATTTTTGGGGACCAAAATGCAAGTTTGAAAAATCAGCCCCTAAAACTTGTAATTATTTTCTGCATTGATTGCATCGCCCTGCCCTATTTACACCACTAACTATTTCTCTCGAAACATTGACGTCAGGAGTAATAAGTACAGTTTCAATTTCCAGTAGGGTATACGACCAAATTAAATAATTAAATACCTATGGGTCATTCGATATGGATTTATCAAGTTATGCCAGCAGCATTGCCCGATACCAGAAGTAAATGATCCGAAGTTATTGCAATAGCGTTCAGAATCGGAAGGCGTTTTCCTTATGAATATGATGAGAAAATCGAGTCAAATAAAAGCTAATTTCCATCCCCGTCTTTTGACGTGATAAATTGCACCTGGGAATTGTTGGTATAGCTATTTCTATGTGTAAAAAATGGTTTCTTAAAAATAAAAACGTTTTTTCGCGCAAAATTTAAAATTCGAGGTAAAATGTAACTTCATAAGGAAAACGCTTCCAACATGGCGAGTATAGCAGTCTGATAACTTCGGTTCATTTACTTCTGCCGATACGTATATAAGGGAAAATTCTAATTAAAGTGAACATGCTCATGATAATTCTGACATGTTTTCTAGTGCTTGCTCATTCTATCGGCGGATCTTAAAAAAAACGTTTGAAGAAATGTTTATGAATCGACGTTTTCCCGGTGTTTATGTTAAAATACTTGTAATTAAATTTTTTGGAAATACTTTGAATCCAACCCACCGGAATTAAATAGGCCTAACGAATCCCGAGATCCACTTGCAATTCATCCTATTTATTTTCTTTTGGAAACACATAAGCTGAGTTGGAAAAATCACGAATTTCTCCCCCACCCCCCGAAACTGACTGCCTAAAGACTCGCCCAAAAAGAACTATTGTCGAAATATTAAAATCAGTCTTCGTGAGACACACAAAATTTCACTTTCTCACGCGGTAGTAGTAGAGTGCAAAGTTCAGAGGTACCACTTTCACTTTCGCTATAGCTACTGTTGTCATGCGCAGAAACGATTTTCGAGTTAGTTCTGGATTTTTCGTCTAATAAGCCGGCAATTTTCAACGATCATTTTTTGAGCGAAAACAGTCGTGCCTGAACATGGATTCTCGTGAAAAAAATTATCTTAAACCTTTTAATGAAACGGATGTTCTCAATGCGTTTCGAGCCGTTCTAGTGAGCACAAAAATGACTAATGATAGTCAATCATCAGTTTCAAGTCCTAATCCGCAATTACATCCACGAGGACCAAGAGACATCATAAGTAATCGACCACATAGGGAATCTACCCGGGAGTCGGAAATGAAATCTCTGTTCCGTAAATCTGATAACATGAAGTTTAAGCCAAATAATAGGTTCGTATTTATAACTCAAATTTTTAATATTTCTTAATCTAAATATAAATTTAATATATTTTAAGGAAACGGAAACTTAATGATAAGGACAGTAAACCCAGTTTTTTTTTAAACAAGTCGTCCTACTTCCTGAGTACATAACCAAAATCTCAGAGAAACAGGAAAAGCTTCGATTGCGCAAAAAAGGGTTCGTGATCGATGCAATGAAATTCAATAGATCTTGGACAGAAATTGAAGTTCAAGAAGCAATTAAAGAACAATTCCCAAAACTTGAAAATGGGAAGTAAGTAACATAACTAATTAAATTTTATACTATATCATTCATTTAAACTATTATTTTCGAATAGTTTTGATCTAGTGATGGCTACTGATAAACAACTGGATAAAATAAAAATCTGCAAAGGAGAATCCCTTGATGCAAATTACATAAGTTATATATGGAAACAAAAGATTTTGTATGTCAAATATAAATCAGATTTAAAACTCTGCAACTTAGTTTCGTCATCAGAAGACGAATCTGGCGACTTTGAACTGCCTGACATCAAAGAAAGCCTGAAAACACGGCCAGAATCAACAAATTTGGAAGTTAAAGTGCCTAATTCAACCAACGATGTTTTTGATTTCTATTATGATTCCAAAATTTTTTCTGATAAAGAAAAGTGTGAAGTTCGTGCAGTTAGTAAACCAGCGGAGTCAGGAATCATTAATCATTCTTATGCCAGTGCTGCCAGTACAGACTATTTAGGTAATAGTGACAGTCTATCATTTTACGAAACATGCTTGTCGGAAAGTGAGACTTTTGGATCGAAATATGAAAACTACCTGACAATTTCAGATGATGAAAAATCATGTGATATCACAAAATGTGAAGAAAATCTTGCTCAAGTCGAGAATGATTGCTCTAAAACTGTAACACTATCTGAAATTTTGGAAAGACTAACCAAACAAATTAAAGTTGAAATAACCTCAAAGTTCAATATCAATCGTGATACAGTATTGAAGTCTACTCTTCGTGCCTTTAATAGAAAAAATTTTAAACCTGAAAACAAAATAGACGTGATTTTCATGGACGCATTTGACATACCTGAAGGTGCTATTGATGAAGGAGGCCCACTACGAGAGTTTTTAAGACTGTTGATAAACGAAGTTATCAAAAGCCATCTATTTTCTGGACCCGATGAAGCACGAAGTCTAACACTCAATGCTAAAGCACTGACTGATAATTGGTATTTCAATGCTGGACAAGCTTTCGCTATGTCATTAGTTCATGGTGGTAGTGGTCCCAGATGTCTTTCAAAAGTGACATTTGAAAGCCTTGTAACCTTAGACTTAAGAAAGATTGAAGTTACTTTGGATGAGGTACATGACGTAGATTTGAAAACCACACTACAAGAAATTCTAGACTGCACAAGTCAAGAAAATTTACAAAGTCTGAGTGAAGAAATATCAACCATTGCAATTGCAGCTGGAATATCAAAATTGGTTCGGAACTTGGAAGAAAGACAACAGTTTGTTAACCACATCATTCGTTTTTGGGTTTTAAACCGTGTTAGCGAAGGTAGAATACAATTCATTGGTGGTCTTCAGAAACTTGGTGTTTTTCGTGAAATGCAAGCTTATCCAAAAGTCTTCGAATCAGAATTTTGCTACCAGGAAAGAAAAATAGATTCCGACTCCTTTTTGAAATTATTCAAAAAAAAAGTAGAATATTCTCAAGGCAATAAATACAAAATAGAACTGGAAATTATGGGTTTCTTTTCCGACTATGTTTTGGACTGTGAACTTGGTGAGACCGCAGTTAGTGTACAACAACTAATGATTTTTGCCACAGGATCTGAAAATATTCCTCCTTTGGGATTTGATGTGGAACCTTCAATTGGTTTCTTGCATATGGAAGAAGGAAATTCAGAATACGTGCTCTACCCAAAAGCCAATACGTGTGCGTTAAAATTATTCTTACCTACCCATCTCCATGAAAATTATAAAGAATTTTCCCAGAATATGGATTTTGGAATTTTAAATGCATATGGTTTTGGATATGCTTAAATGAGCTTTATTTAACTATGTAGTTTTTGGGTAATAGTTTTTTGTATAAGTGATACAAAAAAATTTCAATTGTTTAAATTCATTTAAAACATTTCCATATTACTGCTATTGTTTCAATATTGTTCAATACTCCTTTTTCTAATATTACATTATAAATTTTCCGTGTTAAAATTTAACTTGGATTGATTCTCATCTCCATGTCAAAACCGCCGTCGTCTGCTAAACCCAGTTTTGCGCAAAGTTTTAAATTAATTAAAATTTTAGTTTAATCGGGAAAAATCTTATACTTATTTTTCACGTAGAAATCGATAGAAAGCAAGTTATTTACCGATTTCAGTATAGTGATCTCATATTGTTGTAATTTGGCAGGCACATGGATAGCAACCACAAAATGATTTCGTGGAATTTCGTGGTACACGGTTGCATAGATGGTTATAGTAGGTGTATAGTCTACCTTCATTGCTTGAACAACAACCGAGCCGACAGCGTTTTGCTTCTGTTTCAAAACGGCGTTGAGGAATATGGTGTCCCATCGAGAGTTCGTGGTGACATGGGCACAGAAAATGTAGAAGTAGCAAGGTTTATGCTGGACAACAGAGGACTCGACCGTGGGAGCTTTATAACAGGATTGTCGGTTCACAACCAAAGGATCGAGAGGTTATGGAGGGAGGTAAATAGGCTAGTCTCGTCCTATTTCCGCGGAATATTTTTCTTTTTGGAAGAAAGTAATATGTTGGATAGAGACAACGAAATGCACATGTTCTGTTTGCATTTTATATTCCTTCCAAGAATAACGGCATCTCTCGAATCTTTAAGACAATCGTGGAATCATCATTCGCTTCGAACTGAACATTCGAGTACCCCCTTACAATTATGGACTATCTCAAGAATGTCCAGAATACATGAAGACGCGGAAAATGACGAATATGAAAATAATCCTATTTTGTACGGAGTGGAAGAAGTCGAAAATTTTCCAATAGAAACTGACAATAATATAGTTATACCGGAGTGCATTTTTCATCCTGTAAATGAGGTGTACCAAGAACTGTTAAATTTAATAACACCAACTATGGATGACGGAAATCATGGTATTGAACATTATTGTAGAGCTGTAAATTTTTTCCTGAACCGAGGTTTTGGTAATGAACAACTTTAAATGAGAAGACAGCGTAAAAAGATTTAATACCATTGTAGCTAACGCCACATTCAACACTTTGGTCAAGTTACCTTCCTAAATCTCACCCATTACACCTATCGATCATTACGTTTTTTACTAAATATAGTAATTCCATGCTATATTCAGTCTTTAATTTAAATAAAATAAACTTATTTCAAAACCGTCTTTAAACAAATAAACTAGAACTCTCAAACTTATGGCGAAAGTCAGATGATTCAAATCCTATCTTTCAGCAGTGCTTTGCGTCTTTGGACGCAGCTTTTCATTTAAATTTTGTTTCGGTAAAAGTCTACGTCCGCCAAATTAAATCACTACATACCAAAAAAGTGTTTAAATTCATTTAAAACATTTCCATATTACTGCTATTGTTTCAATATTGTCCAATACTCCTTTTTCTAATATTACATTATAAATTTTCCGTGTTAAAATTTAACTTGAATTTTTTTAACTATATAAGTCACCTTAAAAATATTTTAGAATACTTAATTTCAAGAAGACAAGTAGTACTTCATAAATAATAATTTTCTAATTTTTTTATGAACAAAATTAATTTTAGTAATACCCCTTTTCAAAATTACTTTATACATTTGCCCTGTAAAAAATATATTAAATAAAAAAAATAAATGAAAATTATTCGCGTTTAAAAATAGACTAATTTAATTCTAACATTGTAAAACCATTTTAGAAAAATACATAATTTTCAAAAATGTTTTCCCCATTGTTTCATAATATCTGAAACCCATTTCAAGAAGACAAGAAGCACTTCATAAATTATAAATTTCTTATTTTTTTGTGATCACATAATTTTTTGGTTGTAGTACCCACAAACAACTGTGTAAAATGTATCATTTGCTAAAAGACGCCATTTTGCAAACTTATCTTTAAATAAATGAAACTTGCAAAAATATTCTTAAAGAATATTATTTTTTTCTCATTCTTTATAATATATTCTGTCTTTTTGTATAAAAATTAACGACCAGGCGCGTAGGAACGTTTTGGATTAAGGGAGTACAGCTTGAATGCTCATTTTTTCGCCCCCCTCATCGACAGGCTGTTTGCACCCCTTCTAAAACCATTTGGCACCCCTATCCAATTTCAAGGGGGCTACATGGTACCCATCTTTTTTTTTTAAACACCACTTAAAACAACCTTGCCCAAGTCTGAAGAATTGGAAACATTTTTGGATTCAATAAATGTGATTCTGGGTGAAATGTAAGAGACGTATCATATAAATACCTTCGAAATTTATATTAATTAGTCTGTGGTCACCCATTGAGTAAGGTAGTGGGTTTAAAATTTCAATTTTTTTTCAAAACGTTTAGTTTGAAATTTAATTATCCATTGAAACGTTTTTGCTAAAACAAATGGCAATTGTATTTTGATCACTACTGTTGTAAGAACCTGCATAAAACCTTTATGACTCTGCTTAAGGTGCACATATATGTTTTTGGTTCAATAATTGTGATTTCGTACGAAGAACTAGCATTTATTAAAATTATTATATTGTTTAGCTCAAAGCAGTTTAGCTGCTGAAGAGTTTCATATTGAAAAATATTTTGTCTGAATTTATTAAAATCAAGATTGAGGAACAAGAAACAGCTGGATTTGAGTAAGTTTCATCTCGAGTATCTCCATCAATGGCAAACAGACAAGATAGCTGAAGCTGATAATTTCAAATAACATCAACTGCTAAATTAAATGAAGTATTAAAGAGCAGAAAAAGTCACGTTTATAATTAAATTTTTTAATTTCACAGAAATACAAGTGTTGACCAACGTTGGCAGAATTTTTTAATTTTATTAATAAATTTGAAATTATGAACTTTAATAACGGTATAAATTTTAAGAGGATTTTTTAGTATAATTTTATATTACCTGTAAAAAGAATCTTGTTGGTGTTTTTGTTGATGTAGTAATATGTTTTGTTCACTTAACCTGATTTAACTCTTGCTGTATCACGTTTTTCATATAAATTATTCATCAATAAAATAGTTTGATCTATTTAAATTTAAAATTGCTTTTCAAGTAACATTTGTTTAGATCACTTATGTACCACTATTATGTAGTAACTGATATTTAGAATTAAGTTTGGGTAGGCCTATAGCAGTAGCCTATTGTTAAATTACAGTAAAAACAATAGGAAATGAATGACATGTTGGAACAACAGTAATTTTCACAACAGGATAATAAGGTACTATTGTAAAAATTACCGTAAACGCAACGGGAAATTTAATGTTGGAACAATTGTAAATTCACTGTTATTTGTACTTCATATTTCTCGTGTCTAGAACAGATTTTTAATTGCAGCCTTGCTACGTTTACAGGAAAAAAATACCTGTAATTTTACAGAAATTTTCCTGGTAATTTTGTACACCTCCGTTTTTTTCGAGTGCAGCCTCGGAGATGAAGACTTTTGGTAATATTATATACTTCTGCAACAATTTATCCTTAAATAGTGACACTATAGTAGAATCCTACTATAGTTTATTATATTCTGAGATTTTGCGATGTGCCGCTTTGAGCGACCGAAAAGACAACTCCATATTTTTAAAGAAGGTAGCCCTATATTTTTAACGAAGGTAGTCCTATATTTTTAACGAAGGTAGCCCTATATTTTTAACGAAGGTAGGCCTATATTTTTATACAAGTTAGGCCTATATTTTTATTCAAGTTAGGCCTATATTTTTTACGAAGGTAGGCCTATATTTTTAAACAAAGTAGGCCTATATTTTTAAACAAAGTAGCCCTATATTTTTTAACAAGGTAGGCCTATATTTTTATACAAGGTAGCCCTATATTTTTAAACAAGGTAGCCCTATATTTCTGAAGGTAGGTCTATATTTTAAAAGAAGGTAGACCTATATTTCTAAAAGGTGGCCGTATATTTCTAAAGGTAGGCCTATATTTCTAAAAGGTAGCGCTATATTTCTGAGGGTAGGCCTATATTTCTAAAAGGTAGCCCTATATTTTCTGCGAATTTTGTCCTGGATGGCGTGCCATAATTGTACAAGGTGAAAATAAGGTAGTAGACGGAAATTTCGGACCTTTTCTAAAAGACGGTTTTCGCCAAGGTTAGTTAATTTTAGGCTATAAAAGGTTGCTTCGATCACGCGTACCGCGCTTTAGCGGTCCCGTCAATCGCATCGCATCTAAATGTTAATGAAATCGCGGAAAAATGTTTTTTCTTCGTTTTTCCACTTTCCTATTTATGAAAAACAAGGTATGCTAAGTTCGCAATATATTTATGTATAATTCATAACAAAAAAATATTACCTTATAAAAATTAAATGAAGAAAAAGCGCCATATTAGAATACATAGTTTTGAAGGCTGTAGAGTTGCTTAGAGCGTTTTGACGCGTAAATAATGTATCTCTTAAAATTTATAAATCTTTAACAAAAACAAATCTTTATTAATATATATATATATATATATATATATATATATATATATATATATATATATATATATGGTCTTCAGCCTACATTTCAAGGAGGATGATTTCTGTTCAGGGTTGTACCTTTATTATGGAAAAGATTTTCAGTCAGATAAAATTACAAACCGGCCCTTACTAAATTTACAATATTATTCTAGGTTTAAAAAGAGGAAATTTTAAAACTTGTTGAAACCTAAAATTATACCTTATTGCGCTTATAATATATTATTTAATAAAAAATTTTAAAATAATATCTTTACACTGAAGTTACAGTGAATCTTCTTTTCACTTTTTGTTTTATTTATTTATTTATTTATTTACATGTGTTTCAACTTTCAAGTATTAAACAATAATACTATTTGCACACCTCTAATAATTAAGTAATATCGTGAGCTAAAGAAATTTCATACAAACCAAAAGTAAAGCTACGGAAGATAAAAGCTTTTTGTTAGGATATAGTTTTTTTTTGTTTTTGCTATAATTATTTAATTCCAATTCTGTAAAGTTACCTTTGATTATTTAATCTTAGTTAAAAACGTTAGGCCAATTTCTCCTTCTTGATTTAGGGCATTTTAAGAGGGGGAAACACTACGAGTGAACGCTACATGGAACATTTTAGTGCCTTCTCTCAAACACTGCAAAAGTTGCGACGCTCACGGGCGAAAATTTGATGGGAATGCCAAATAATTTAAAACAAAATCAAATAGTCAAAATTTATGTTTTTGAGCGCTGCGCCCATGTTTGAGATTAATTTATTCAAAGACATTAAATATTTCGAAAAGAAGACTTTAGAAGCCATAGAGATATTCCCCAAAGGAGGTGCCGGGCGGGAAAGTGTTCAGCACCAACGCGGAATAGTATACACTCTTTTTCGCGGTATTTTATAGGCTCGTCCATGTTTGGTTTTCCCCCTTTCAGCCTCATCCACCATTACGGATACCTAATGAGATGATGTTAGACTCCTCTCTGAGGGCAGAGGCAATGGCCGACGAGCGGGAGGCAAGTAAGAGGGGTCAAATAAAGGCTCCCCGTTGAATCGCGATTCTAAATATCCTGATGAACTTGCGCCCCCCCCCCCCCCCCCCGATACGACGACCAATGGAATGGTCCAAGGCCAAACTATCGCGGCTGAAAGAGCCGAGACATTGCAGATGATTTCACAACCACCGCTTCAAACAGAGGCCTTTATTAAAAGGTGGGTGAAAATGGCTACCCTCCCAGCAAAATTTGAATTTATGTGAAAGACCAATAAGAAACTGCTATTTCGTTACACGTCGTCTGAAACGCGGACGATTTTAAACCGAAAACCCGAAACTACGTGAGACCATGTGAGACAGGAAATTCGTTTTCATATAATTTCAAATATTGCTGGGAGGGTCGACATTTTTACACACCTTTTAATAAAGGCCTTTTCATTATTTGGTATTTAAGAATATTAATAAAAAAACTTCGATCGATTCGTCGGTGCGAAAGGTAAACCCGAAATTTAACGTCATAATTTAGTCGAATCAAATAGTGGAAAATATCTTGCACGGTCCTACTGCAAGGTCGTTTGACGTCGACTTCGCACTTAAAGCTGGTTTCTCACTCGACCGAAAATATGACTGAAAGACGATAATAAACGCCGAGCTGAAAATTGATTCCCATTACATTTACCGCTAACGTTCAACTTTCCGCTGCTAATTTTCCGTCGAGTGTGAAACCAGCTTTACACATAGTCAGCCTAAAAAATTTCCTCTGTCCGGAAACTTGTAGGTGTTTGAGAACAAATAATCGAAGGTAGAAATCAGCTCAGACTAAATATGTGACGCCCGCCGGTCGCGTTATTGACTCGTTAAGCATGTCCGGCCAAGGAACGCGCTAAAAACGGTTGATAAAACGTTCCTATAAACTAAATTCTAAGCAATTTTAAACGTTTTTAGAGTAACGTAAAATAAACGTTATTTTCGGAACTTTTTTTAGGCTATTTTAAAACCATTATATTAACATTTAAATTGATTTAATATCGGGTACATAAATAAAAATAAGCTTTAAATTCAGGTACTCTTGAAAATTGTATAGGATTTAGAGCTCGCATCTCCAAATTAAAGTAAAAAATCTTTAGCTGAATCTGCATACCTTCTTTTTAACGATTTGGGACATCAATATTTTCCATTGGGCAATATATGATACCATTAATGCCGAAAATAGTAAAAACCAATTAAATTTAAATAAAGTTCCATGTATGTTTGGATCAGAATCTGGTTATTTTGAGATTCAACTAACTCTTGCAATAAGCTCATTCCTCAAGCTGCAGGTCAACTGAAATTTGTGATGTATTAAGGGCTGCGTTCAGCAGAGCTCATCGGACTCACTGATTACTAATCGCTGACATCGGTTTCCTACTGTACGCTTTTTCACGTTTCCGGTTTTGACGTCACGAGAGTAGGGTCTTCGAGCGGGTCCCGGGCCATATACATTGGAAGGACTCCTCCCGTTCCACCCATTCCTCCCATTCCACCCGTTCCACCCATTCCACCAGGGAGTATACAGTGGAAGGCCACCTCCCATTCCTCCAATTTCCCCAATTCCTCCATTTCCTCCCGTTCCGCCCGTCCCTCCCGCAACGCCGGCCCACCCGTCCTTCCAGCAAATACTTAAGTGGTGAACGTACAAAGGCAGGGTGGTGTCGTTGGTGACGGCAGGGTGGTGCAATGTTGCATCTCAGGGAGTATACATAAGGTTATGTATTTGTACCCCGCCGTTCCGCTGGGCACTACGGCGGCACACAAGACAAAGAGTCATGCCGGACAAAAATGCACTTTGCGAAACAAACGTTCGGCCAGTGAGACAGCCATAAAGACAGGCTCACATATGGCAAACAAACGCCCTCATCATGGCCCAACAAAAGGCGACACCATGGGCTGCCCTAATTCCCACCCTCGCACAGCTGAGGACTAGAGTGACTTCCTCTTCCACCTCACAAATCCTCCCCAGTAGGATATTGAATGCCAAGTATGGAACACCCCCGAGGTTCCAGTGACCCAGCGCCCCGATCACGAGACACCTCCTCGAGGACTCCAGTGACCCAGCAAACCGGGTGTGGACCGCCCCCAAGAGCCCCGCGACACTGAACGCCGGGTGTGGAGCCCCTCAAAAGCTCCAGTGACCCCATCAAACCACTGGATAGGAACAGTGTACCTGTGCAAATCAGCCGCAGGTTATTAGCCATACGTTGCCCGGCTCTCGCCACGAGGAGGCTTTGCAGTCAGGATTTAAGGGAGTATACAGTGGAAGGCCACCACCCGTCCCAACCGTCCCGCCCGCGAGTACAGTGGTGAACGTACAAATGCAGGGTGGTGTCGGCGGTGAACAGCCAAAGGTAGGGGTGATGAAGAAATAAACCTTATTTTAATTTGCAAATTAAATTAAAATGTTAACCGTTAATTTCACCAGTTTTATTTCAATGGCAAAGAAGTTACAAGGAGGCTGTGTGATTCTCCGTTACAGTGTTTAGATTGTTACTAATTCTTGCGCAATGTAATAGTATAAATAGCCGAGAAATCATTATCGAAAAAACATTCAAACGCATTCAAAGATGAATTCAACAAGCTATACATAAGTATATTTTCATTTAGAGATTATATTTTCCGAAAACGTACTTGAGTGAATGTACTAAAATTTATTTTTATAGGAATAAAAAATCTATTGTTATTGACTTCGAATTTCGAATGGACGTACTGGAGAGATAGAGATAAAAGAGTCACGGTGACTTTGGTAGCTTTTAGGGTACATTTGGTCCAATTTGGTCCATTTTTGGTAAAAAAGCAGATGGAAAAACGAAGAACCGTAATTTTACCACTCCTCCAACCCAATTATCATTTCGCTGAAAAGACTTTACGCAAACGGAACATGATAAATTTATATTACCATGTATAGAATTAACATGGAGAACTAGACTTGGCTTATGGTTGAAAACAGCAAAGGAAATTGTACAGGAAAACATCAAGAGGTCGAATGTGTCCTTAACCTTACATTCTGACCCTTTTTATACAACATGATGCAATTTTTGGATTCATAGTTTTTCTAAACTCTCATTTTGTTAAGCTTACGTATACCTAAACTTTGACATGGTCAGTGAGTCTCGGAAAAACCGGCGTAAGGTGTCGCAACACAGTGGAGTTAGGTCCCCGATTTCCCCAAGTAGTCCATGTTGCGCAATTTACCGTTGAACATAGTATTTCCCATTGACAATAACGCGAAGGTTCTTAAAATACCCCGATTTATATACTATAAAATAATTCTTATATTTCATGTACAGATTATTTATTTAAAATAATTCTTATATTTAAAAAATTTAGCGTATCAATATTTTTTGTATATTTGGAAATAACATTTTATTCTCTGTGAAATCGCAGACTATGTGATGTTAGTTGATTGCATGTTTTCAAAGAATGAGAAAAAATTTCCCCGTTTTTAGAGATTCTGTCATTCACGTTACCCATAGTACGTATAAGTAGAAGTTTTCTCGATTAATATTTTCTAACCCGGGCGATAAAGATTATTTTAATATAATTTATTCATAAATATTTTTTGAAGTGCAAACAAGAATAGTAACCTAAACCTACACACAAGAAACATCTTTACTCTACTTTAAATCCAATAAAATCTATTTCCGATATGTAAATAGGTGGAAACATATCGCCAAAAATCTCTTTTTCTACTTTTATTATCGTAAAATACAATTCCAATATGTAAATAAACAACTTACCCATATTTAAAATAGGGTAAAATACAAATCTTATACACAAATATAGTCAGAATGATACCATAAAAACACAAAAATGAAAATAAAATAAAATTAGTGTCGATAAGATTTGTAAATATCATTTTGAAACTAATAATTTTTCACGCTTTAATTAAGTCAAGAAATTACATTTATAAAAATGAAAGACGTTAAACAAAATAAAATGTGTAAATATTGTAAATATTTTAAGACAATAAAGAAATTAAGATATGTTTTAATTAAAATATCTTTTATTTTCCGGAATAGTTAACTTTTATTACTATAAATATTCCAATATTAAATGGGAACCGCTGTCCTAGAAGAAGTGCACTCGGAAAATTTTTAAATATTGTAAATTTGTACAGAAATTATCTCCAATTGGCTATAGACAGAGTATTTCACCCAGCGAGGAATTGTTCACTAACTCATATACAAACTAAGACGTTACACAAAATGATATTTAAAATCAATAAATAAATTAAGAAATGTTTTAAATAAGATATTTTTTTTTCTTCTACAATAGTCACCATTTATTTCTATACGTATTTCAATATTGATATATTATTATTATTATGTTAATATTAAATCGCACAATTTTAACAGGAGTTAAGCCAGTCAATGGTATACAACATTGCAAAAAGTTCTAATGGTACTGATTCACGATGTCAATTATTCTATGTCTTACTCTTTATTCTACGACGTTTTAACATACACCATTTCGATACATTCTTAACTTATTCCATACGCTATAGATAACGAGGAAACAAGTTAACTCTGAACTTATATGTTTTACTCTACGGGAAGGATGTTGTAAGCTTAAATTCACAATGGTTAATGTGTAGTATTTTTCTACCTTTTTAAATTTTGTAGTATTTCTTTATCAATATGTGTATCGGAAATGTATTTTAACGTATCGAACGTATATTATTGAGTTTTTTTTAGTATTTTCTGTCTATATTTGCGTATCGGAGTTGTATTTTGCCGTATTAAAAGTAGGAAAGGGTATTTTATAGTATTATTCTACCTATTAACATATGGGAAATGTATTTTATCAATTTTAAAAAGGGATTTTAGTAGTCATTTTTTATCCATATTTTCATATTGGAAATGTATTTTACCGTATTAAAAGCAAAATAAAAGATGCATAAGAATTCATCTTTCTGACAAGGGTCTTACCAATCCTACATTCACCATCTAATATGGAATTTATGTTTAACAATTGGATGAATTCGTGTTTACAAATGGTTTTTTTAAACGTAACTCAGTACGTTAAATATTTGAATATCGGAATTGTATTTTGTTGTATTAAAAGTAAAGTTTAGATGTATTAATAGTATCTTTCTACCTATATTTACGTATCGGAAAAGTATTTTAACGTATTGAACGCCAAGTTAAGGTGCTTTTGTAGTATTTTTCCACCTATATTTGCGTATTGAAATCTATTTTAACGTAGAGTGAGAGGTTTTTTTTGTAATTTTACTAGTGAACGTCAAGTATATATATATATTTGTATATCGAAATGTAATTTAACGTATTCATATACCCATTTGAAATGAGCAGCGTTACGTATGTATACATTTACCAGGTCCTCATACGGAATCACTTGTACAATTACAATACTTGAGAAAAATACGTTTCTCATACTAAAACTTGAGATATTTATTTTAACAAAATGCTTGTGATGTTGGCTAAAGAGCCACTTCGGTGTATAGACACTTAATGATATTAAATGGAGTTTATGATTACTTTGATTCTCTTTAACAAAACATTTGTGCCGTAGTAGAGAGAAGAGTCTTTCAGACGACCTAAATTTCTGAACTTTTTATATTCATTATGTTTTGTTACTTATAACCATATGGATTTCAATACATTTGAAGAAGCGAGTAAAATAGTGGAAGAGTATAATGTGACGTGGCTAGATGTAAAGAAATAAGAAAGCATTTGGAGGAAATGGAAAAGGATATTGAAGAATGGAAATTTAAGCTAGAAGAAGCTAGTCAGAGAGAAATGGTACTGAGAAATAAAGTTAAAGATATAAAAACAAATATAATTGTATTGAAAATATTACAAGATAGTTGGAAGAGAACAGAAAACTAGAAAGAAAAAGTGAAACACGCGAACTAGTTTAAACAGTCTCTCAGTTCGAAACGAAATCTAGAATAATTGACATCGTGAATCAGTACCATTAGAACTTTTTGCAATGTTGTATACCATTGACTGGCTTAACTCCTGTTAAAATTGTGCGATTTAATATTAACATAATAATAATAATATATCAATATTGAAATACGTATAGAAATAAATGGTGACTATTGTAGAAGAAAAAAAAATATCTTATTTAAAACATTTCTTAATTTATTTATTGATTTTAAATATCATTTTGTGTAACGTCTTAGTTTGTATATGAGTTAGTGAACAATTCCTCGCTGGGTGAAATACTCTGTCTATAGCCAATTGGAGATAATTTCTGTACAAATTTACAATATTTAAAAATTTTCCGAGTGCACTTCTTCTAGGACAGCGGTTCCCATTTAATATTGGAATATTTATAGTAATAAAAGTTAACTATTCCGGAAAATAAAAGATATTTTAATTAAAACATATCTTAATTTCTTTATTGTCTTAAAATATTTACAATATTTACACATTTTATTTTGTTTAACGTCTTTCATTTTTATAAATGTAATTTCTTGACTTAAATAAAGCGTGAAAAATTATTAGTTTCAAAATGATATTTACAAATCTTATCGACACTAATTTTATTTTATTTTCATTTTTGTGTTTTTATGGTATCATTCTGACTATATTTGTGTATAAGATTTGTATTTTACCCTATTTTAAATATGGGTAAGTTGTTTATATTTATATTTACATATTGGAATTGTATTTTACGATAATAAAAGTAGAAAAAGAGATTTTTGGCGATATGTTTCCACCTATTTACATATCGGAAATAGATTTTATTGGATTTAAAGTAGAGTAAAGATGTTTCTTGTGTGTAGGTTTAGGTTACTATTCTTGTTTGCACTTCAAAAAATATTTATGAATAAATTATATTAAAATAATCTTTATCGCCCGGGTTAGAAAATATTAATCGAGAAAACTTCTACTTATACGTACTATGGGTAACGCGAATGACAGAATCTCTAAAAACGGGGAAATTTTTTCTCATTCTTTGAAAACATGCAATCAACTAACATCACATAGTCTGCGATTTCACAGAGAATAAAATGTTATTTCCAAATATACAAAAAATATTGATACGCTAAATTTTTTAAATATAAGAATTATTTTAAATAAATAATCTGTACATGAAATATAAGAATTATTTTATAGTATATAAATCGGGGTATTTTAAGAACCTTCGCGTTATTGTCAATGGGAAATACTATGTTCAACGGTAAATTGCGCAACATGGACTACTTGGGGAAATCGGGGACCTAACTCCACTGTGTTGCGACACCTTACGCCGGTTTTTCCGAGACTCACTGACCATGTCAAAGTTTAGGTATACGTAAGCTTAACAAAATGAGAGTTTAGAAAAACTATGAATCCAAAAATTGCATCATGTTGTATAAAAAGGGTCAGAATGTAATGTTAAGGACACATTCGACCTCTTGATGTTTTCCTGTACAATTTCCTTCGCTGTTTTCAACCATAAGCCAAGTCTAGTTCTCCATGTTAATTTTATACATGGTAATAAAATTTATCATGTTCCGTTTGCGTAAAGTCTTTTAAGCGAAATGATAATTGGGTTGGAGGAGTGGTAAAATTACGGTTCTTCGTGTTTCCATCTGCTTTTCTACCAAAAATGGACCAAATTGGACCAAATGTACCCTAAAAACTACCAAAGTCACCGTGACTCTTTTATCTCTATCTCTCCAGTACGTCCATTCGAAATTCGAAGTCAATAACAATAGATTTTTTATTCCTATAAAAATAAATTTTAGTACATTCACTCAAGTACGTTTTCGGAAAATATAATCTCTAAATGAAAATATACTTATGTATAGCTTGTTGAATTCATCTTTGAATGCGTTTGAATGTTTTTTCGATAATGATTTCTCGGCTATTTATACTATTACATTGCGCAAGAATTAGTAACAATCTAAACACTGTAACGGAGAATCACACAGCCTCCTTGTAACTTCTTTGCCATTGAAATAAAACTGGTGAAATTAACGGTTAACATTTTAATTTAATTTGCAAATTAAAATAAGGTTTATTTCTTATATCGTAGTTAACTCTATCCTCGCAAGGAATAATATATACCGTTTTACCGGAGTGTTTCAGATAACGTTTACTTATTCCACACCTTCAATCCATTTTTTTTCACATTAATTTGATATAACCTTGTATCCACTAAATTATAGAGAGGATTGAAAGATCATAGTAAGAGTGAAAAAGCATTACTTGGAATTATAGATATTGGGGTGGAGGTGTGGTAAAATTACGGCTCTTCGTTTTTCCAACTGCTTTTCTGGTGTAACCAAGAATGGACCAAAATCTAATTTGCATATTAAAATTATGTTTATTTCTTAATTCCTAATTTACACGGTCTTCTTACGGTAGAACGCGTATGATAGTAATGGAGAAACGTACGCGTTTCATATCGGTGGTCAAAAAGCGGGGATTGTCAATCAGGATTAAAACTCTTCTTTCTGCAGGTGGGGACCTTCTATCTATAATACAGAGAAAGGCTGCTACCTTCTATAAACCTTTCATTTTAGCGGGGTACAGTCTTTACGTTTTCTTATGCACCACTTTACACGTTCACCACCTAAGTATTGCGTCACTCTTTCGTTAAACACAGCTTTGCTAGTTCACCCTGCTTTTGTACGTTCACCACCTAAGTATTTACCCTTCATCATCACCCCTACCTTTGGCTGTTCACCGCCGACACCACCCTGCATTTGTACGTTCACCACTGTACTCGCGGGCGGGACGGGTGGTGGCCTTCCACTGTATACTCCCTGAGATGCAACATTGCACCACCCTGCCTTCACCAACGGCACCACCCTGCCTTTGTACGTTCACCGCCGACACCACCCTGCCGTTGTACGTTCACCACTTAAGTATTTGCGAGAAGGACGGGTGGGCCGGCGTTGCGGGAGGGACGGGCGGAACGGGAGGAAATGGAGGAATTGGGGAAATTGGAGGAATGGGAGGTTGCTTTTCACTGTATACTCCCTGGTGGAATGGGTGGAACGGGTGGAATGGGAGGAATGGCTGGAACGGGAGGCGAACTTCCACTGTATATGGCCCGGGACCCGCTCGAAGACCCTACTCACGAGAGTCATCGGTTACTCACCGAAGTCATCGGCTAGAAGAGTCGGTTTTTCCGATGACTGACGTCATTACTAACGTAAAACTACTATAAAAGCACCGATGACAGAATAAAAGCGTTCAGCAACTTACGACTTTATTATGACGAAAAAGCTCATCGGTGGAAAATATCAAATCCATCGGGTTTTTTTCCGTTGACTACTATACTGAAAGTACCCAATAGATCAATTTTCTACAATTTACAATCTACATTAAAGTTTATAAATTGACCAATTAAATTTAAATGAAATACCCTATATATATTTTTCAAGAGCTGATAACAGACTAAAGCCAAGTGTTTTTAGGGTTCTAGTTTAAAAACAACTTATTTTTTCAATCTCTTAGCTAGGGATACATTTCAAAGAAATAAAAATTACAGTTGAAATCCTGATAAAAGGTCATATGTAATTTTCTTAAATTATTTCTACCTAATAAGATGTAGACATGGCTATTTTTGACCATATAAGCCAATACACTTCGCAACATCTTCCAAAAAAAATTATAGAACAGGTAATTTTACCTCGCTATAACATTAAAATATTGTAAAATCACCCCCAAAAGTTAATAATATTATCCTATATGTAACTAAATTTAAATGAAATGCCCGTTATGTTCCTCAAGAGCTGTTAACAGACTAAAACCAAGTGTTATTATGGTTCTAGTTTCAAAAAAATATTTTTATCAGTGCATAATAAAAGCGATATAATTCAAATCCCAGAAAAATTAAAATTTCACAGTTTTAATCCAATAGTGTCTTTAATTTTAAATATTCCATTACCTTTAAATTTCTAAAAAGGTTATTACACTAAACAGAATAGGAAAAGAGCATCTGGAAATACAATAAAAAGTGCCATGAGCATGACCATTATTTTAAGACCAGGGGTTAAACAAATGTAATTAATTAATCTAAGCCTTTAAAAAAATGTTAAAAACTTGTATTTGGTTTTAAATTTTTAATAGCTCAGTCTATTTTGTATATAGCCAAATCAAGAATGTATTTATTTATATTTAGGTATAAATAAATACATTCTTGGACAAATCCAATGACCCAATAATAAGGGCTAGATATAAGCGATGTCTCATAGTGTTTAATATAAATACATTCTTGGACAAATCCAATGACCCAATAATAAGGGCTAGATATAAGCGATGTCTCATAGTGTTTAATCAGTTAGTTTCTAAACATTAAAGAAAATGTTGATGCCAAGAAAAACTTAGTTATCATTTACAAGTATCTGTTTTAATTTAAGAATAAGGATGTTTAATAGTTTTCAGTTGTAAATTCGAAAATTATAAAAGAAAATAAAGATAATTTTAATGATAACTTCCGAAAATATGATAAATGTTTTGAAAAAGAATCGTTTTTTTTCTATATATAACTAATATAATATTTGTAAATTGAAACGGTATTACAACGTATATAACTCTCATTAAATATAACGTTGAAAAGAGTTGAAAGTATGCACCTAATATCAACGTTGATATTAAGTTAAGAAATAATCTTAAAACGTTATATAAATCAAAAAACCAAAAATCAACAAAACTGAAACATTGTCATTGCTACCTGGGTCAGACTACAGTGCTACGGTTTAATTGACTTTTGAAAGACGCAGAATACCCTTCAAAAGTGAGGAATTTTAATTTCAATTTCTTTCAAAAGTAATTATTTAATTATTGAAATTCAATTTCCAAACACCCTGTACAATAAAATACGGCTGAGACAGAATAGTTTTTCAGTTGGTCAAGTTCTAACTTAACTTGGCCAAATATAGTCGGCGTCAAAAGCGCGCTGTACAAAGTTCGAGACAGACGACCTTCGAATTTGATAGCTCGACGGTATGTAGCTAGAGAGAAAGCTAAGGAAACTATGTATAGCGAGAGAGAGAGAGAGAGAGAGAGAGAGAGAGAGAGAGGTGCGATGTATGAATAGCGAACGACCAAGTTAGAGTAGAGAGAGAGAGAGAGAGAGAGACGAAGTATGAGAGAGAGGTGTGATGTATGAATAGCGAATGACCAAGTTAGAGTAGAGAGAGAGAGAGAGAGAGACGAAGTATGAGAGAGAGGTGCGATGTATGAATAGCGAATGACCAAATTAGAGTAGAGAGAGAGAGTCGAAGTGTGCGAGACCTCGATGTATAAGAGAGAGACAAAGTATAGATATAGTAAGACCAAGTATGAATATATCACGACCAAGTATGAATATAGCACGACCAAGTATGAATATAACAAGACCAAGTATGAATATAACAAGACCAAGTATGAATATAACAAGACCAAGTATGAATATAACAAGACCAAGTATGAATATAACAAGACCAAGTATGAATATAACAAGACCAAGTATGAATATAACAAGACCAAGTATGAATATAACAAGACCAAGTATGAATATAACAAGACCAAGTATGAATATAACAAGACCAAGTATGAATATAACAAGACCAAGTATGAATATAGCAAGACCAAGTATGAGTATAGCAACACCAAGTATGAATATAGCAACACCAAGTATGAATATAGCAAGACCAAGTAGGAATATAGTAAGACCAAGTATGAATATAGCAAGACCAAGTATAGATATAGTAAGAGGTAAAGTATGAATATAACAAGACCAAGTATGAGTATAGTAAGACCAAGTATGAATATAACAAGACCAAGTATGAATATAACAAGACCAAGTATGAATATAACAAGAGGTAAAGTATGAATATAGCGAGTGGTGAACGAATTTTGTCCGGTTTGGCGTGCCATATGCATGCTTGCCCTGGGTTTTGATAATTTATAAGAGTGGCCTCTAGTACGAGAACCCTCATTTAAAACAAAAAAATCAGAAAAGTTGTGCACGAGACTTTTATGGAAAAAATTGTGTAAAAGGCATAAGTTAGTTATTTTGTGGCGAATAATTACTGAAAGAATGGACATGGATTTTAAGCGCGACGGGGCTGGTAGCTTATCAATTTTAGTAGCTAATTTGGTAAAACGGTTTTGAGCCTTTTGCAATGCCAATTGGTCAGAAGCTAAATGAGGGGTCCAAATTGGGGAACAAAAATCGAAAATCGGGAGAACTAGGGCATTATACAAAGTTTTAATTAATTTTGGGGAGCGGAAGTTTAGATTACGGCGGACACATCCCGCAATTGAACGGACACGCTTAGTGACTTTATTGGAGTGGCTGGAGAATTTCAGGGCGGGGTCCACAATAATACCGAGGTCGCGCTCCGAAAGGGTGGTCTTAAGAGGGTTGCCAGTGATGGAGTAGATAAAAATAGGGTTCTTGGGACCTAAGTGAAGAACCGCACACTTAGCGTCGTTAAAAGAAAGGCCATGATCACCAGCCCAAACCACAACAGCGTCCAAATCCGCCTGAAGCTCCCGGCAATTAGCTTGAGAACCAATCTTATGAAAGAGCTTAGAATCATCCGCAAACAACAGAACAACCGCGACAAGAACAGACTCAGGCATAGAGTTGATGAGAACATTGAAAAGGAGCGGCCCCAGGACAGAGCCCTGAGGCACACCCCTGTCCACATCAGCCCCGCCAGACTGCTGCCCGCCGACGACCACCCGCTGCTTACGCCCACATAAGTAGCTCTCGAGCCACGCCAGAGCATCGCCGGAAATACCAGCCGAGCGGAGAGCGTTTAGAAGGCATGAGTGGGGAATAGAGTCAAAGGCTTTTGTGAAATCAAGGTAAATGACGTCGACACTAAACCCCTCGTTGAGCCATTTGGACCATAAATTTGTGGCCTCCAACAGGTTAGATAAACATGAACGATTCTTAAGAAAACCATGCTGGGAACGGGAGAAAACGTTAGTAGAATATAAAAAGGCAGTAGTTTGTTCATTAACTAGATTTTCGCAGAGTTTGGGAACTTGGTTCAAGTTACTAATGGGCCGGTAAGTAGTGGGGTCAGAAGGGGAACCAGATTTGTGAATGAGGGTGATATTAGCAATTTTCCAGGAAGGGGGGGGGGTTCAGATTGGTCAAAAGAGCGCGAAATTAAAAGATAGAGTGGGAACGTAAGCGCATTGGCAAGAGATTTGAGGAGAAAGGGGTGGATACCGTCTGGACCAGGGGACTTAGATACCTTGAGAGTATTTAGCAGACCAAAAATATCTGCAGATTCACAAAAAAAGCGAGAAAGAATATGGGAGGGGGAGACGCTGGCGGGAGCGCCAGAGGAACTAACGGGAGCGCTAACTGAACTAGGGGAAGGGCCGGTGACAGATGGAAGAGTAGTGAGGGGACCCTGAGTACGAACCGTGGAGGTGAAGAAGTTATTCAGAACTGAGGCAGCTTCAGCGGGGGAAGAAGTGTAGGTGACGTCTGGCTTAATAAGGTTTATATGAGACCAAAAGGACTTTGGGTTATCACTAATTAAATCTGAGAGGCCAGCCTCATATTTCCTCCTAATATTTCGACAATGGGAGGTATGGGCATTGCGAGCCCTACGGTACTGCTCGTGGAACCGCCCTAAAATTGGAGTGGGAACGCAACGTTTTTTAGCTTGTAGGAGTTTGGCCCAGGCAGAAGATTTAAAGGCCCTACTGCGGGCGGTACGAGAATTAACCATAGGGGAGGAAGGGGGCTTACGAAAAGGGACAAAGGAAGAGATACCGGCATTTAAAATTGTAAGAAAACTGGACCAGGAATTAGACAAGTCTGAACAAAAGACCAGTGACCAATCAATTTGAGACAAAAAGACATCAAAGGAGGCGTAGTCGCCTTTGAAAAAGTTGGGTCTAGGAACAAAGTGAGGGGATGAGCCCCTCAACTGAACATTAAAGACAACAACACCATGGTCACTAGTACCAAGAGCAGCAAGACGTTTAGGGTCAGAAACCAGACATTGGTCAGATGTAAAAACTAGGTCCAGCACATTATCAGAGCAGTAAAGACCACCGTTTCGGGTAGGGAAATCAATAATTTGAAATAAGTTGTTATCAAGAATACATTCAAGAAAGGTATGACGACAGGCTAGGGGAGCTGGTACAGCAGAATTCAAATGTATTTTAGGGTAATTGAAATCACCGAGGACCAGTAGTTTCAATTTGAGGTGAATACAATAATCATTAATTGCAGTGATAAAAGTTACTAGTAGGTCATGGTTGATAAAGGATGGGTTATTTGATCTATAGATAATTACAACTACAGTAACAAAAGAAAGGGAATCGGGGTGATTAATCGAAATAATTAGAATATCAAGACCATGCGGGCTTGGATTAAAGTTCAGTAAATTAACATCAGAGAAACTCAAAACTCGCGTGGAAAGGAAATTACAAACATAGAGGGCCACACCCCCGTAGGAGCTAACACCCCGGTCTTGTCGGAAGAGAGAATAGCCGGGAATAGAATATTCACTGTCTAAATGGTCAGCCGACCAGAAAGTTTCAGTAATGGCCGCGAGGGTAGCTTTATGAGAATGAATGAGGTCCGATAGTTCGTTGTTCTTGTAGATTGAGGTTAAACCTCGCGCGTTAGTGAGAAGAGCGGGTGCAAAACAAGTATTTCCAAGTACGAACTGTTCTTGCAGATGGGGAGTGGCCAAGCGCGGAGGAAGAGAATGAACTAAACAATTGGTATATAAGGCGGGGGCAGGAAAAAAAGGGACAGCCCGAGCACTAAGGTCTTGCACACAATGTCTAGGAGCGAAAGGGCTGGCACCCAACAGAGTTAATGGGTGAGGGAGAAAAAATAGGAGGCGGCCGACTATTGTAATGGTTAGGGTTGAAGTTAGGCGATGGTCCATAAGGCTGTTGGAGCCAAGGTTGAGTAGTGTTGGGGTAACCAGAGGTGCCAGCCGAGGCAGAGTTAGAAGAAACCTGGCAGTGAGAATGAGGAGCCGCACCTTGAGGAGGAACCACACCACAGACAGAGGAAGACGAAGCTCCACCCTGCCCCGAAGCCCGCTCAGGTAGTTGGACGGACATGTGTTGCCGAGAGTGGGGCGCGACACTGCACGGTTGGCAACCAGCAATTGTCTGGGAGTTTAAAGGAACTTTTTTTACCGGCGACGTTTGAAACATAAGTTGGTAAGAAATATTGGTCGAATTTCACCCCCGTCACGAGAAGGGTAGCGGAAACGTCATCCACGTGTGCTTCAAGTTTAGGGGAACCAATGAGATACGTGAAGGATTGGATTTTTGGGAGGGAAGTGGCTTACTCGTCGAGCATGAGGGGGATTGGAACCAACTCATTCATCCCAACATTGTCATTATCCCCAAGTCTACATAGACTCAAATGTACTTCATCCAAATTTGTTTTTACTTTTTTTGAAATTATATTTCACAAAGCTAAATTAGATGAAATATAACCCGTCACCTGAATTAATGGCTTTAAAAGTCGCTTGATGATTTTCGCCTAAGGTGATGCCTTGGGTATTAGCATAGAAATCTCATAGGTACTAGAATGCTGCCGTGTAAGTGTAACTGGGAAATGGACCAAACGCCGTGGCAGACGATACACAGATCTCAGCCAATCAGAGCTCAAAGAGTGGTTCTGCCAAGAGTTTAACGTCACCAGAGATAATGACGTCACCTAGCTCATTACCGAATTTGATCATAATTATTCAAATACGGCGCTCTCGGCGAACGACAAGTTTTCTGCAGACACAACTTTTTAAATTATTTTTAATATTTTATTTATTATTTTATTTACAAAAAATGCCTTCGCGGTGTTTTATTCCGTCGTGTAAAACTAAAAAGCGTCGATGTTTTAAATAAACATTAGGCCTCGGCTAATAAACGGCGGGAAATTTAGATTTTTAGGCTTAATGTTTAAGAAGCGCACTTGCAAATGAACCGGAGCTATCTTCTTCCAAATAGGCTTACAGATTCCTTATTATAAATTTATTTAAGAAAACAAATATTAAATTTAATACTTTTACGCATATATTTAAGTTATTACCCGCAAGCTGTTACGATCTCAAAATCGAAAAAAAAAACAGCGAAATCCTACGGGAATTTCCCGAGCTTGGCTGTCGATTCACTCGATTGCGAGAGTAGCAGCAAAGAGTATAAAAACTACGTAACCTAGAGATATAATGACGGTCGAAAGCAGTAAAGGAAGTTGTAGCAACCGGGGGGGAAGGCACTCAGTGAATTTGCACTTCAAATTTCGGTACCGCAGCGCCATTACGGCAGTTTTTAGTACAATAAATAATAATACCGGAGAAAAATGGCAGTTACGGTGTTGCGGAGGTGCTAAATTTGGCATTTTGGATATTTAATTGTCTAATATCTGTCAATTCAAAAAAGTGACAGTAATTGGTTACTGTTTCGTGATTTTTTTTAGTTAGAATTTGTGGATTCGTTGTTTCGGTGTTTATTTTCAAAAAGTGAAGAATAAGGCGTTTGTTCTCTAACGTTGCCAAGTCCTAAAGGTAGCCAAGTCCTTAAGGAATTTTCAAGTATGTTGAACTAAATCAAAATGATTTCCACTTAAAACTGTCGTAGTGGCGCTGCGGTACCGAAATTTGAAGTGCAAATTCACTGAGTGCCTTCCCCCCCGGTTGCTACAACTTCCTTTACTGCTTTCGACCGTCATTATATCTCTAGGTTACGTAGTTTTTATACTCTTTGGTAGCAGAACCACTCTACGGCCTCTCATTGGCTGAAGGTTCAAAACGAACTGGCGACAAGCTCGGCCGTAGGCGGCAGCATTCTAGTTACCTATGAGATTTCTATGGGTATTAGCATAGCTGATTATTATAATTCGCCGATAAATATTTTATAAAACTTTATTACTATAATAAAACAACGAACAACAATAAGATATTGACAGTGGTAAAAACTGATTAAGTTATGGAATGAGTTACGTTAATTCAATGGTTTCCGGGTTGCCAGTCTTTTCGCAGATATTATGGGATTTCACGTGTAAATATGTCTTAGAATTTCGACGAGACCTTTTCGGTGGCACTAAATAATTTAAAATTAGTATAGTTGAAATTAAGTTCATTTTGGAATTTCACTCACCATCACATGTACTTGATATTTCGGAGAAGATAATTCCACTTATAACGGTAACGAAGAAACCAATGGGATAATACCAAATCCATGGTATTCGGTAAAACGGCATGAAAACGCTAAAAAAAAAGGGATCGTGTTAATCTTCAAAAAATATGTTATCGCTCGACACTATGAATAATTCAAGTACCTTTCCTTCTCAAATTTTCGTTGAACGTCAGTAGAAGTATCGTTAAAATTGGGGACGTTCTCCGACATCGGTATTTCGAAGGTGAAGTTCCCGATATCGGGGTAAAGTTCGAATCCGTGTATGTCGCAGTTTTCGCTGGAGTGCGGCAGAGTAGGGTAGCTTGGTGGTGAAACGTACAAGTAACTCCCAGTTATTAGCCAAAGGTTGAAGAGGATTCCAAAGAATAGACTAAATAAACAAGCCTACAAACACGAATTAGTAAATCTAGGTTGACAGTAGATTTTGCCGACCCACGCATTACCCTTTTGGTTAATTTTTTGTAGAAGAATACGAGAGAGGCGGCTCCGGACAACTGCCCCCGAATAAGCCCGCTCATGATCCCCAAAGAGAGTACAGCGTTGCCTAGAAGCGGAACTACTAAACTCGAGAGAGTAGTGATGATTCCGAATAAGAACGCTGCGAAGGAATCGGCTGTTATTTGAAATTTCTTTGGCTTCGAAATCTTTATATTACTTGAAATCATGCAAATGAGGACAGACATCCTTTCGGTGCGTACCAATTGCGGGGCGATGGGTTTGGCCAAGTCTTCTAAAGTCACGGCCGCGAAAGAATTGAGGAACGACGAGAAGGTACTTAGCGAGGCGCTTATAATGCCGGAAATTGCCACTCCTTTCAGTACTGGATAGTCCATGAAGAGATCTCCAATAGCGTAGACAAATAGCTTTAATATACAAAACATTGATTTAATACCCGAGTTGCGAGATTTCAACATACGGGGTACCTGATCTACTCTGGTAACCCCAGTGCGCTCTGGAAACAATGTTGGGTCGCAATCGGCGTACATGACGTACAAGACTGCTCCGGTCACGATTACAATTGCCCCCATGAGAAAATAGTTTAGGAAAGCGCCGAGGATGACAGAGCTGGAACGTTTACAATTTATATCGTGAGATAGTCAAGAGCGACTGTGTGACATCTTACGCCTTCGCTGTGGAGTCGGATCTTGCCCCTAAGATTTTTTGAACGTAGGATTGATTTACGAGGAAGAAATCCAACGGGAATAGCAGACCACTCAAACAGAGGGACCAAACAGCGTATCGCGTTCCTACGCCGTCGACCCAACTGCGAAACAAACATACAAATTAGCTTAGGATACTTCTTTTCTACACGGAAGAACTTCAATTACTGAAAAGTCGTCAAGTAACCGCTCTCGATGGATTTCGTCCACAGTTCGTCCAGGTTTCCGACGCGAATGGCGCCTTGGAAGATGACCATCAACATGGTGACTGACATCAGGACAAACTGTATAACATCAGTCCAGATGACCGCTCTCAAACCACCCTTTCAACAGAATATGTGTTAGAAATGAGACGCACGTATTCCAGTGTAGGTTTTGCGTTACCATGGAACTGTAGGCGGTGCAAACGAACCCCAACACGAGGGTGGATATTTTATAGTCGAACCTGGTTAGAGTGCTAACAGACAGAGCAGCCAAATGCAACACGACGCTCAGATAAATAACCTGAAATGATAAATAATTATAAGAATGACACGATGGTATTAACCTCTGGTACCAACCACGTATACTTTGTAGCGACAGTTAATGATAAACAACACAAGTAAATGGGCTAGGTTATTAATACCTTTTGCAAGATGTACGACAATGAAAACACCTTCCGGATTGAACTGTCAAACCGTTCTTCCATTATCTACCGGGATAAAAACGTTAACGCGGAAGTCCAAAAGCACTTTTCTTCGATTTTTTTATCCTACTTCAAAGACGCTGACGTACTTGGACGCTCTGTACTTGGGAATGAATACATAGGCGCCCACAATTATTCCAACGAAAGCCGAGAAGTGACAAATGTAAAATTCGACGCCATACAGATAGAACTCTCCCGTGATTCCGGTCATTGAATAGGCGGACATGGCCGTGGCCGCGAAGGAAGTAGCTGAAGGAATCACCGACAAGCTACGACTGGCCAAGATGAATTCGGCGACATTGACATGGCCCGTTTTCTGCCTGAAGTACCATCCCAGAACAGTGCACAATACCAGTACTGACAATACGAAGAGGTAGTCCGGCCATTCCAAGTACGTCTTGGCATTTAGCAACACGGACATCTTCGGGGCAGCTTGCAACGGTGAAACCAATGATACTAAAGCGAAGTAACTAACCAAAGCACCTGTAAGTGGCTATATAAATACAATTTAATAATAATTTAGTTTTTTAATGACTTTCTTTGGATTTCGCCCCTGCTCCTAATTTGCTTTTTACACTGAATTAACCAAATCGTTTTTTCCTCCATAAACGCATAATGACTCTACTAGAAATAGTTCGAAGTGGTCTAATAATTGTTTTTTTTTACCATTTATTTAGTAAACAAATAAGTGATAAATCATCAACGCTAGCAGTCTATCATAAGAAGATAAGAAAGAATAACAACGTTAATTAATCGACGTTGTACTGCGAGCTTACCTTTATACTTCAGGGCTGTTCAACTTATAGGAGGTTAGCTCATGACCAGTAATGGAAACACGTGTCCAACAATAAGTCAGGACTTTCTTTCTGAAAATGTATGTTAATTGGACAACTGTGCCCTCTGTTGCAGATAAATAAGTACACAATAGGGGGGTCAATTAGATATGAAATTAATTTTATTAAACTTATTTACTTTTACAACTTTAAATTATTGCTATCTTTATTTTTTTACAAAGTTAAGAAATAGATTACCTAGATGGCGCCCCCCGTGCAATAATGATAAAAGAGGGAAAATTTGGGAAAACCAGCAGTGGCGTAACTAGGAACTCCCCCCCCCCCCCCGCTGCGAAAAACGACTCGGAGCCCTTTTAAATAGCACCGATTTTAATCAGAAACGTTTGGGGGCCCCCTAGTTCTCGGGGGCGCTACTTACGCCACTGAAAACAAGTCTGATTTATATGAGCCATCCGAAAGCTACCGTAGTCCAACCTTCTCAAGTGGAATAACCCTGTTTCTACTAGTACAGCTATTAAAAGAAAAAATACAGTTGAATTGTGACGTCATCTTAGTTATATCTTTTTTCTATGTCCAATATAACATCTCTTCCTACTCAATCAACCTTTGGTTGACGCTTTTGTATACCAAAGGTAGGAAATTGTACATGCATGCACTTGGAAGGTGTAAGGGGGAGGGGTTAATCTATGTCGAATGAAGGACGTTGCGCGTATTTTAAATTCATTGGATAGACGACACTCACTCGGAAAATAGACTTACTATAAATATCATTTAAGCGAGGGATTAGTCACTCGTAAAACATTTGTAGGCCTGATTACTGATTTCTCACAATTTTTCTACGATTGTCAGTGATTTCTCACAATATTTCGGAGATTTGCAGAGATTTGGGGAGATGACTAAATATGGGGGACGAGAATCCCCCTTTGATCCATATCCGTGGCGCGACACTACTATGACTAAATACAGGGAATTGAACTACGCATCAGTTAAATTTGTATCTAGAGAAATGGACGTTTCGCGGGAACACATTCGGAGCTAGCGACGCGGTGTATGCACCGCCAACATCAGCATCGAATATAACAGTATCTTTTCCCTCTACATCTAGAGGGGATGAAGCTAATATACTTATCACTGGTAATGTGGACATAGACTGGGAGGCTATTCTGTAAAAATCAAAAATGACAAAAAAAATCATGATCCGTCAAAAATGACAATGCGCGTGTGCAGGAGAGGTTGCTATCCAAATATCATCGATTATGATACTCCCTAAAATGCATATGTGGCATAGTTGGCATAGTTCCGACATAGTTCGATTTTCTACTGTAAACATTGCTACTATAGCAAGTAAACCAAGGAGCGGAATCACTATTTATAAGGCATTGTTGTTTTGTATCAGGAACTATGCCAACTATGCCAAGGTTTGCCACCTATGCATTTTAGGGAGTAGCATAGATGATTTCGTTTTGGATATTAACAGGCGCAAATTATGGAATACTAAAATAAGATAGAATTTGTAAGGAATGTTACAATACCACCATTTTAAAATTTACACAAAACTAGAATAGGTTGCTAGAATGAATACTGATAGTTGATTAAGTTTTCAAACCAGCGCGGGTCTTTCTACTCCTGTTCCAATCTAATGTAAGGTGGTGTCTTTTCGCTTGTTCCGGGACTTTGGGGTAGGGTAAGAAGAGTTAGGCTATAACGTCATTTCACTCCGATTTTGGGGTGGCGAAGAGTTTGAGTCTGAGTAAAAACGTTTTTCCAAAAGGGCAACTGCCTGTGGCCTTTTTAACAGATAAATTCTGGCTAGCAGACGACAACATCCGATTTTCTCTATTTACACCTACTTTTCAGGAGTAAAAAGAGTAGCCCTAATACTCCGGAATAAGCGAATTGTTTATGGGGCGGAGTAAGTCTCATCCAGGAATAGGTGAATTAAACTAGTTAGGGTAAAAAGAGTACACTTTTACTCCGAGAACAGGCGAAAAGAAACTATCTGCAGGAAGTTGCCAAAACAACGATAAAATCTAGCTTTGATTTCCTACCTAAGACCAAAGATAATTTAAACTCGTACCCTAGATTCGAAATCAGTCTCTCGCGCGTTGCCAATACCGTTTACCCACTTCCCGCTGGAACTCAGAAAAAATTCGCTCCATGGTTTGCGCCTTACCGCAACCGATGGATCCCGATTTTTCTGAGATCACGTGCCGGAAAAGGGTAAACGCTTCAAATCAAAAATCAAATCAAATATACTTTAATTGTTTTTCGGTTTGTCTTAGGTATTAGAGGGCCAAGTCTTCATGCGACTTATAGCCCTCTTCGTAACAAAACCGTCAATGGGAAAGCTCTCAGTATTCGAATCTAGGGTACGAGTTTAAATTATCTTTGCTAAGACCCAAGCATCCACAGTCATCTGGGAGTGGCGATAAATGGTCCGGGGAAACTGGTCAGTAACTTAGATGGTTCAACCATGTTAATTAGTCCATGGTTCAACCATTGAGTTGGGAATATAGTACTTCTAGAGCCACAATTTATATCTGCTGTGGCTGGGGCCCAAGGTTCGTAGGGAAAAATACACTAGGGCCTAGAGGAACACTTTCTTGAAATCATGTACGAACCAAAACCGTTATCATTAGTCGGTGGCGTCACCTATCTTTCAAAGAAAATGTCATCTACTTCTACTCGTTTAACGCTAGTGGTAGATAGCGCCACTGGCTTAAATTATTATCACCGCTAACTTGCGGTAGATGACGCCACCAACTAGTGATAGCTGTTTCGGTTCGTACGTGATTTCAAGCGGTGCCAAAGTTAACGTAGGCACCGTTTCTAGAAAGTGCCCCCAGCCCTCAAATACAAATTTTGGCTCTAGAAGTACTATATTCCCAACTCAATGGGTTCAACTCCACCACACCCATGACCACATTTAACTTTAATAGATGTTTCTATAAAATAAAATGAATAAATAGTATAAAATATAATATTTACGTTACAAGACACACCTTTATAAGTATTTCCTTCGCACGTGCGCTAGAAAAAATTATATTCCTCTGGCGCGCTCGTATACTCGTATAAGTAAGAGACTGTGACCTAATACCCACATTAAAACTCTATTGAAAGAACTATTTTAATTTAAGAACAAGAAATGTCAGGCTGCAACGAACAAAAGGTCAAAGGTCAATGCTACTGCCTCGAATTCTTTTGAGAAATCAGGGTGAAAATCGAATAGCTCCGTAGGACCTAGGAGCAACAAACACAAGGAGAACGCAGCTAGCCTTTAAACACGCTAACGCAGTTTTGTGTACAAATTTCATTGGACGAACCTTTACGCTGAACGTTTTACGGAAAGGGGGAAGACAATTTCCGAATTTTCCCCTTCCGACGGCAGCAGGCGCTAAAGCGTCTAACCCATGGAAAATGTACGCAAGAAAATTAACGACTTTTGGCGGGTTGCGTTCTCCTTGTGCGGGGTGCTGTATTTGTTGCTCGTAGGTAGGACGTGGGTGATAACAAATCCGTTTTTCAGCCCTGATTACGAAGCTGCCGGCCTTGCCCTCTCTGGCAGCTCCGCCCGCGTGCCAAGCAGTACGCGCAATATTTGAAAAATAAAATAGGCTTAAAAATCTGTTTGTCAAAGATTTTAAGCGAGATAGTTCACTTTTTCGATTAAATTCCAAAATGACATCGACTCAAGTTATTTCTAAGCAAGAACCTAAACCAGTCGCCAATGATGCAAAGTTATCAACGACCAGTTCCACGGAAAGTGTGACGGAAGAATTATATCTGTAATTTTTCACGAAAGTTAGTTAAGGTTACCGTGAACAATATTTTACAGTTAAACATTTATATATTTAAAGAAAAAGCATTGAGCTTGTAGGAAAAGAGCAAGGTTTGAGATTCGAAGAATTACTGGACTGGGGTTCTAACGGGGCAGTGGCTAAAATGACTAATCAGTACTCGAAACGAGAGATTGCAGTTAAAGTGGAACCCTTTCGAGATGAAGAAGTTATAGCCTGTTGGATGAAGATAGAACACCCCAATATCCTATCTCTGATCGCTCATATTCCGTTGGAAAACTTGGATCTTTACGGCTTGGAGGACAGCAAAGGGGTATTTGATACGAAGTAACGCATAATCACGAAGATATAATTTAAGAACGTTAATATTTCTAGGTGGAGGATAGCTACAAATGGACCGCCTACATGATGCCCCTATGTCAAGGCAATCTGCGTTCCAAAGTGATGAACGCACATTTCAGGACCAGCCCTCGTTCTTTCCAAATAGTTAGACAATGGATTCTCGAAATTTTGGACGCTGTGCACTATTTGCACAAGAACCAAATGTACCATTTGGACCTAAAAGCCGACAACGTACTTCTGGGAATAGACGGACAAGCCACGCTCGCCGACTTCACGTTTTTGACTAACAGACCGATTGTGGATGTCCGAAGCGTAGGTTGTCCTCTTGCGCTGCAACCACCCGAGACTTTGACAGCCGCTAAGACGGCTGATCTTGTTGACGCCGAGAAAGTGGACATTTGGTGTCTGGGTTTGTTGACCGCTTTCCTTCTTACTGGTGGACAGATCTTCGAAAATTTGGAAAAATTAGACAACTCCGAAAACGAAGCGGTTTTGTTGGATTTCTTGGCCCAGCGTGAACCATTGATAAACCTACTTCAAGAGTCAGAAAGCCTGAAAAGTTGCGTATCGAGAGCCTATCCTAGCGCCGAGTTGGACGACCAAATTATGAAATCTCTCGCCCACTTTTTCAAACTGACCATCAACAATAATCCCAATAAACGATCAAGTGCGAAGAAATTGCGTTACCATTCTTACATTTTGCAAATGGAATCTGGCCGATTTATCAAACACTCGTTAAAGAAATTCCTAAGCTTTGACAATGACTTTGCCAAAGAACTTAGCTTACATTGGTGGGAACCCAGTGTTAATTAGTTTAAAAAGTTATTTATATATTTTTTTTTTCAATAATTCCACATTTTTTTCCAGCAAAATTTCATTACGATTGAAAGTACATACTTTGTCTTTCGTTTCAATCGTTTAAATTTATCTCGGTATATTCAACGAGAAATTAAATAGCAGACGAATTAGTTTTATTTTCAACTTGAAATATGTACATTAATTATATTCATTGATAATAAAATTACGGTACTTGTATTATCTTTCTTATGTTATATACAGGTCTGTGTAATTGGCTTTTTTAAAAGTAGGAGGAGTTAGTTAATGAAAACCATCAATGGACTATAATGCAGTTAAATTACACGAAAAAGTAGAAAAGTCCATAATAAAAAGGGGGCAAAAATGATTAATCCTAACAAATAAATGTAATTAAGAAACTTACGAAATACTTGGACCAATAGGTTTTCGAAAATAAAATTAAAACGCGAAACTCGAACCAAATATATTTAAATGGAAATAAAATAGCCAGAATTTCCAGCGGTAGACATTAAACATTTTTCAAACGCATTTCGTACATTGCATTCTCCATCTATATCCACTATTTGGCTTTCCATTGCTTCGCAACGTCTTTTGAAATGCTTAAAAATAGACTTTTTATTTTTCGAACTATGAGATATTCGTAAAAAGGAATATTTTATTGGAAATTTCTTTAACTTGTCGTTCTTGTTACTTGTTACCAAAAGTATATAATATATATCATGTAGATAAGTATTTATCTTTTCATACCACTAATGTTATTCGCTTGAAACATGAGCTACGGGACGGTAACCGGGAAGTTCTACTCTGTAACAGATTCATCGTCGTGTGATAAGCAAAATGTAATAAATCCATACAATTTTATAATTAAATATTAAAACTAAAAAGAACACAATTTTATTTAGGCCTTTCAAGGCGTCAAAGCCTAGCTTCCACTTTCCCATCTATAAAGTTGTTGACGCTTTTTTCGTTGAGTAGTTGGAAGTGACGTAATTTACGTCATTTCCCGTGAACAAGGTTTCATTAAAGAAAATACTTTTATGACAAACTTATGAATAATTATGTTAAATTACTTCTTGGCGATTTCCTTAATGATGTTTTATTGAAGCGTCCATTATTGTGATAAATTTTGCGAATCCATTTTGTAATTGCTAGTCTATGGCTATTGTAGGATCTCCAGCGGCATAGCATTCCAATCGTTAATCACTCTACATGCTAAATGACGTTGACGAACAGAGCTTTTAATTAGAGGTTTAACTAATTTATCAAAGTGATCCCTAGTAAGGGTATTGGATGGCAATACGAATAGTTCACGAAAAGGAAAGTAGAAGGAAAGTGAGGTCGACCCATCAGTCCCGGGTTCGGGTTTGGGTTCGGGATCGGGTTCCGGGATTTAAGGGGTGAAATGAGGGTAAAATCGTCGAAAAGTCAATGTATTTAGGGTATATCTCGCGACGATTTGTTTTCTCATATATCAACATATTGTGTCCAGGCCAGCTTGTTCATTTATCTACGCTTATCTCGAAAGATACTTGAACGTATATCTTATCGCGTTTTATCATACGGAATAAGTTGAAATGATGTAAAAAGTTATAACCTAGGCGACGCGTGCGCAGATTACCCCGGGGGACGCGGTTAATTTGAATTTAAGAGTGTTTTGACGTCATGGAATATTCGTTGTTAAAGTAGAATGGAAATATTTTTAAACTTCATTTTAATATCATTGTAGTACGCTTGACACTTGAACCAATCTCACGAGTATTTCTTAAAACGAATATCTCGATCGCGTTTTATCGTACGAAATAAGTGGAAATTATGTAAGTTGTATGATACTTGATAACCTAGGCAGGAAGATAGCGCGCGCGTGCGCGGATTACCTGGGAGGCGCGGATTGCCCGGGCGCGCGGTTAATTTGAATTTAAAACATAGATTCCCTCTCCGAAATAATTCATGTACCCAAAATTGGAGCGCAAGTTTTTTTCTTTTAGGGGAATCTCTATGGGAGTTTAACATTACAATAAAGCTAATAGGTCCAGTTTGGGGTACTTTTGGTCCGAAATGGGGTACATAGGGCCGAAAATGGTGACTTTGGTCGTTTTAAGGGTACTTTTGGTCTATTTTGGTCCATTTTTGGGTACATCAGAAAAGCAGTTGGAAAAACGAAGAGCCTTATTTTTTTTCCACCCATCTCCAAACTCCAAAAATTTATTGCTATAATTTATTTATCCCTTCCGTAGGTATAAAATAAGATAAAAACCACTTACCTATATTTTAATTACGGTAAATTAAAAATACTTAATTAGTGTACTAAGTTACGTTTAAAAGAACCTTTTGTAACAATTCCAATATGTAAATATAGGTATAAGGATTGAAAAAATACTTAAAGTGGTTTTACTGATAAACTCTAAAGGAATTTAACTTTAAAGGTATCTTAGATTATTGTTTTTAATTTTATTCAAGTTGAAAACGTATTAAGAGTCCTTCAAAGTACTATAAAAGGATTTTATTTACGAACTTAATTCATATTTTCTTCAAACTTTCACACAAGAAACATCTTTACTCTACTTTAAATCCAATAAAATCTATTTCCGATATGTAAATAGGTGGAAACATATCGCCAAAAATCTCTTTTTCTACTTTTATTATCGTAAAATACAATTCCAATATGTAAATATAAATATAAACAACTTACCCATATTTAAAATAGGGTAAAATACAAATCTTATACACAAATATAGTCAGAAAGATACTATAAAACACTAAAATTAAAATTAAATTAAATTTGTGTGGATAAGATTTGTAAATATCATTTTGAAACTAATAACTTTCACGCTTTATTTAAGTCAAGCCAATAAAAACAATTACCTATTTTTTAAATACATTAAAATATAAATACATTTCCGATATGTAAATAGGTAGAATAACACTATGAAAAGTTCCTTTTTCTTCTTTTAATACGACAACACACAACTCTGATACGCAAATATATAAAGAAAATATAAAAAAAAAAATTACTCTACGTTCGATACGTTAAAATACATTTCCGATACACAAATATAGATAAAGAAATACTATAAAATGTAAAAAGGTAGAAAAATACTACACATTAACCATTATGAATTTAAGCTTACAACATCCTTCACGTATAGAGCATTACATATATGTTCAGAGTTAACTTGTTTCCTCGTTATCTTTATCGCATGTGTTTTAAATAGCGTATGGAATAAGTTAAGAATGTACTGAAATGGTGTATGTTTAAACCTCGTAGAATAAAGAGTAAAACATATGTTCAGAGTCGGCTTGATTACTAAAGCGAATAACACAGAGACGTTTCCGGTGTAGTCACGTAGGAAGAAAAATACTACAACACTCTCTATACTCTACATTCAACACGTTAAAATATACTTCCGAAATGCCAATATAGGTAGTAAAATACTACAAAATCTCTATACTTTACCTTCAATACGTTAAATTACATTCCAATATGTAAATATAGGTAGTAAATACTACAAAAGCGTCTTTTCTTGGCGTTCAATATGTTCGAATAGATTTCTGAAATGGAAATATAGGTAGTAAATACTACAAAAGCCTCTTTTCTTGGCGTTCAATATGTTAAAATAGATTTCTGAAATGCAAATATAGGTAGTAATTACTACAAAAGCCTCTTACTCTACGTTCAATACGTTAAATTAATGATATGCCTCCGATCGAATCGTTCATTTTTTCCTATTTAAATATACGCATTTAAATTAGAATTGCTTCTAGTGTTCGGCAGTCGATTAATTTTTATCCACATATTTTCCGATTTATTTAAAAAACGTTGGTAAAAATAATATCATTTTAACTTATTTAATTGTGTTTTGTACCCAACCAAGCATTTATTTGAATAAAAGTGGTATTTATTTAAATAACCAATAGTTAAATAAAAATTGTTAAATGTTTAAATAATCGAAAGTGAACAAGCCTATTTTTTAAATAAAACAAACAGACTTTAGAGTTGATAAGATTTGTAAATATCATTTGAAACTAATAATTTTCACGCTTTATTTAAGTCAAGCAATTACATTTTTAAAAATGAAAGAAGTTAAACAATATAAAAATTTGTAAATATTGTAAATATTTTTAGGTAATAAAGAAATTAAGAAATGTTTTAATTAAAATATCTTTCATTTTCTACTACATTTTTAAAAATGAAAGAAGTTTAACAATATAATTATTCTAATATAATTTCAAAATCAGGTATTATTTAAAGTACAAATGCATAATTTAGTGAAGCAATTCTTATTTAAATACTTTTATTTAATTAATTTGTGTATCTGAAAAGTATTAATTGAAAAATAAGTGGGTTTTACTATTTATCACGGTTTTATATATATATATATATATATATATATATATATTGGAATTGTTACAAAAGGTTCTTTTAAACGTAACTTAGTACATTAATTTATTTTGGAAGTTCAAAACGTATTAAGAGCCCTTCAGAGTACTATAAAAGGATTTCATTTACAAACTAAATTAATATTTTCTTCAAACTTTCAATTCGTTATAATTTGAATTTAAATGAAAACATCATGGATTATAGGTGCGTAATCTACTATTAGACCGAACGGATTAAAAAATACTTAAAGTAAGTGGTTTTACTGATAAACTAAAGGAATTTAACTTTAAAGGGTATCTTAGATTATTGTTTTTAATATTATTAAAGTTCAAAACGTATAAAGAGTCCTTCAAAGTAATTTAAAAGAATTTTATTTACGAACTAAATCCATATTTTAGAAGTTAGTTTGTATGAAATACTTACTAATACCTGAAAAATGGACTTTAGAGTTGATAAGATTTGTAAATATCATTTGAAACTAATAATTTTCACGCTTTATTTAAGTCAAGCAATTACATTTTTAAAAATGAAAGAAGTTAAACAATATAAAAATTTGTAAATATTGTAAATATTTTTAGGTAATAAAGAAATTAAGAAATGTTTTAATTAAAATATCTTTCATTTTCTACTACATTTTTAAAAATGAAAGAAGTTTAACAATATAATTATTCTAATATAATTTCAAAATCAGGTATTATTTAAAGTACAAATGCATAATTTAGTGAAGCAATTCTTATTTAAATACTTTTATTTAATTAATTTGTGTATCTGAAATGTATTAATTGAAAAATAAGTGGGTTTTACTATTTATCACGGTTTTATATATATATATATATATATATATATATATATATATATATATATATATATATTGGAATTGTTACAAAAGGTTCTTTTAAACGTAACTTAGTACATTAATTTATTTTGGAAGTTCAAAACGTATTAAGAGCCCTTCAGAGTACTATAAAAGGATTTCATTTACAAACTAAATTAATATTTTCTTCAAACTTTCAATTCGTTATAATTTGAATTTAAATGAAAACATCGTGGATTATAGGTGCGTAATCTACTATTAGACCGAACTAATTAAAAAAATACTTAAAGTAAGTGGTTTTACTGATAAACTCTAAAGGAATTTTGGAATTTTCTAGAATAGCAAAGTAAAACTAAAACGTAAACCAAGTTTAAAACGAAACTAATAACTGGGAGAAAGGTTGAAGTAAGTAATTTTTTTGATTTTTCGTTTTTTAATTTTTGAGTTCCCTATATTATTATAAACTAAATTAAATATAATTTTTGAAAATTTGTGATAAAAGATCTGCTCCTTCGTGTTTTACATATATTTAAAAACTCGAGATTTTAATGAATTGTTTTCAAAGCATGAAAAATATAGCAGATCCTTTGATTTTAATTGTAGTTAGTAGTTACTTAAAAAAGTCGCTAGCTGACTTGGAGCTGGTGTAGTTAAATTTTAAAAATGTGTATTTTAAATTTTGTTTGTAAAAGTTTTTTTTGAAAAAGTTTAGTATTATAGTTTAAATTTATTCAATAAAATAAAATATAAATTATACATTTGGTTTAGTATTTTACTATTGCAAGTAAAATTAATAGTAATTTCAATTACTTTTTTAGTTTTTTTTTGACAAATATTCAAACTATTTAGTTATTTCAAAAACAAATACGTTGAATTATTTGGTATTCGAAATACTATTGGTTAGTTTTTATATCTTTAATTTTATTTTTCAGAACAATTTCTCTTTGTCTAGCTTCTTCTAACTTTAATTTAGATGGCCTTAAAGCCAAGTATTTAACAAATTTTGTAACCAAGTAGATGGAGCTTTAAACAATTTTTCAGTCATGTAGTCAAGGAAATGTTCAAATATACGTGTATTTGGTCATTTTGATGGTCAAATAGCCCAGTATGGAACTGCGAGATGATAGTCAGACATTGAGACGCGGGTGGCTCCCATGCCCCAGCGTCCGCGCCCTCGCCCTGATGGTGACCCGAGCCTCCGTCGACGTCTGAAATGTGAAATGGGGCACCGACGGGGCTGCTCGGGCACGGGCGCCACCCGCGTCTCAATGTCTGACTATCATCTCGCAGTTCCATACTGGGCTATTTGACCATCAAAATGACCAAATACACGTATATTTGAACATTTCCTTGACTACATGACTGAAAAATTGTTTAAAGCTCCATCTACTTGGTTACAAAATTTGTTAAATACTTGGCTTTAAGGCCATCTAAATTAAAGTTAGAAGAAGCTAGACAAAGAGAAATTGTTCTGAAAAATAAAATTAAAGATATAAAAACTAACCAATAGTATTTCGAATACCAAATAATTCAACGTATTTGTTTTTGAAATAACTAAATAGTTTGAATATTTGTCAAAAAAAAAACTAAAAAAGTAATTGAAATTACTATTAATTTTACTTGCAATAGTAAAATACTAAACCAAATGTATAATTTATATTTTATTTTATTTAATAAATTTAAACTATAATACTAAACTTTTTCAAAAAAAACTTTTACAAACAAAATTTAAAATACACACTTTTTTAAGTAACTACTAACTACAATTAAAATCAAAGGATCTGCTATATTTTTCATGCTTTGAAAACAATTCATTAAAATCTCGAGTTTTTAAATATATGTAAAACACGAAGGAGCAGATCTTTTATCACAAATTTTCAAAAATTATATTTAATTTAGTTTATAATAATATAGGGAACTCAAAAATTAAAACACGAAAAATCAAAAAAATTACTTACTTCAACCTTTCTCCCAGTTATTAGTTTCGTTTTAAACTTGGTTTACGTTTTAGTTTTACTTTGCTATTCTAGAAAATTCCAAAATTCCTTTAGAGTTTATCAGTAAAACCACTTACTTTAAGTATTTTTTTAATTAGTTCGGTCTAATAGTAGATTACGCACCTATAATCCATGATGTTTTCATTTAAATTCAAATTATAACGAATTGAAAGTTTGAAGAAAATATTAATTTAGTTTGTAAATGAAATCCTTTTATAGTACTCTGAAGGGCTCTTAATACGTTTTGAACTTAAAATTAATGTACTAAGTTACGTTTAAAAGAACCTTTTGTAACAATTCCAATATATATATATATATATATATATATATATATATATATATATATATATATATATATATATATATATATATAAAAAAAACCGTGATAAATAGTAAAACCCACTTATTTTTCAATAAATACTTTTCAGATACACAAATTAATTAAATAAAAGTATTTAAATAAGAATTGCTTCACTAAATTATGCATTTGTACTTTAAATAATACCTGATTTTGAAATTATATTAGAATAATTATATTGTTAAACTTCTTTCATTTTTAAAAATGTAGTAGAAAATGAAAGATATTTTAATTAAAACATTTCTTAATTTCTTTATTACCTAAAAATATTTACAATATTTACAAATTTTTATATTGTTTAACTTCTTTCATTTTTAAAAATGTAATTGCTTGACTTAAATAAAGCGTGAAAATTATTAGTTTCAAATGATATTTACAAATCTTATCAACTCTAAAGTCTGTTTGTTTTATTTAAAAAATAGGCTTGTTCACTTTCGATTATTTAAACATTTAACAATTTTTATTTAACTATTGGTTATTTAAATAAATACCACTTTTATTCAAATAAATGCTTGGTTGGGTACAAAACACAATTAAATAAGTTAAAATGATATTCTTTTTACCAACGTTTTTTAAATAAATCGGAAAATATGTGGATAAAAATTAATCGACTGCCGAACACTAGAAGCAATTCTAATTTAAATGCGTATATTTAAATAGGAAAAAATGAACGATTCGATCGGAGGCATATCATTAATTTAACGTATTGAACGTAGAGTAAGAGGCTTTTGTAGTAATTACTACCTATATTTGCATTTCAGAAATCTATTTTAACATATTGAACGCCAAGAAAAGAGGCTTTTGTAGTATTTACTACCTATATTTCCATTTCAGAAATCTATTTGAACATATTGAACGCCAAGAAAAGACGCTTTTGTAGTATTTACTACCTATATTTACATATTGGAATGTAATTTAACGTATTGAAGGTAAAGTATAGAGATTTTGTAGTATTTTACTACCTATATTGGCATTTCGGAAGTATATTTTAACGTGTTGAATGTAGAGTATAGAGAGTGTTGTAGTATTTTTCTTCCTACGTGACTACACCGGAAACGTCTCTGTGTTATTCGCTTTAGTAATCAAGCTGACTCTGAACATATGTTTTACTCTTTATTCTACGAGGTTTAAACATACACCATTTCAGTACATTCTTAACTTATTCCATACGCTATTTAAAACACATGCGATAAAGATAACGAGGAAACAAGTTAACTCTGAACATATATGTAATGCTCTATACGTGAAGGATGTTGTAAGCTTAAATTCATAATGGTTAATGTGTAGTATTTTTCTACCTTTTTACATTTTATAGTATTTCTTTATCTATATTTGTGTATCGGAAATGTATTTTAACGTATCGAACGTAGAGTAAGTTTTTTTTTTATATTTTCTTTATATATTTGCGTATCAGAGTTGTGTGTTGTCGTATTAAAAGAAGAAAAAGGAACTTTTCATAGTGTTATTCTACCTATTTACATATCGGAAATGTATTTATATTTTAATGTATTTAAAAAATAGGTAATTGTTTTTATTGGCTTGACTTAAATAAAGCGTGAAAGTTATTAGTTTCAAAATGATATTTACAAATCTTATCCACACAAATTTAATTTAATTTTAATTTTAGTGTTTTATAGTATCTTTCTGACTATATTTGTGTATAAGAATTATATTTTACCGTATTTAAATAGTAATAAAAGCGAATTGAAAGTTTGAAGAAAATATGAATTAAGTTCGTAAATAAAATCCTTTTATAGTACTTTGAAGGACTCTTAATACGTTTTCAACTTGAATAAAATTAAAAACAATAATCTAAGATACCTTTAAAGTTAAATTCCTTTAGAGTTTATCAGTAAAACCACTTTAAGTATTTTTTCAATCCTTATACCTATATTTACATATTGGAATTGTTACAAAAGGTTCTTTTAAACGTAACTTAGTACACTAATTAAGTATTTTTAATTTACCGTAATTAAAATATAGGTAAGTGGTTTTTATCTTATTTTATACCTACGGAAGGGATAAATAAATTATAGCAATAAATTTTTGGAGTTTGGAGATGGGTGGAAAAAAAATAAGGCTCTTCGTTTTTCCAACTGCTTTTCTGATGTACCCAAAAATGGACCAAAATAGACCAAAAGTACCCTTAAAACGACCAAAGTCACCATTTTCGGCCCTATGTACCCCATTTCGGACCAAAAGTACCCCAAACTGGACCTATTAGCTTTATTGTAATGTTAAACTCCCATAGAGATTCCCCTAAAAGAAAAAAACTTGCGCTCCAATTTTGGGTACATGAATTATTTCGGAGAGGGAATCTATGTTTTAAATTCAAATTAACCGCGCGCCCGGGCAATCCGCGCCTCCCAGGTAATCCGCGCACGCGCGCGCTATCTTCCTGCCTAGGTTATCAAGTATCATACAACTTACATAATTTCCACTTATTTCGTACGATAAAACGCGATCGAGATATTCGTTTTAAGAAATACTCGTGAGATTGGTTCAAGTGTCAAGCGTACTACAATGATATTAAAATGAAGTTTAAAAATATTTCCATTCTACTTTAACAACGAATATTCCATGACGTCAAAACACTCTTAAATTCAAATTAACCGCGTCCCCCGGGGTAATCTGCGCACGCGTCGCCTAGGTTATAACTTTTTACATCATTTCAACTTATTCCGTATGATAAAACGCGATAAGATATACGTTCAAGTATCTTTCGAGATAAGCGTAGATAAATGAACAAGCTGGCCTGGACACAATATGTTGATATATGAGAAAACAAATCGTCGCGAGATATACCCTAAATACATTGACTTTTCGACGATTTTACCTTCATTTCACCCCTTAAATCCCGGAACCCGATCCCGAACCCAAACCCGAACCCGGGACTGATGGGTCGACCTCACTTTCCTTCTACTAAGGAACGTAGCTCTGCGATTTCCAGGAACGCGAATACAAATCGAACCCGATGTCGAGTTACCGGGTCAATAATTCTAAGGGTATTATTTCGGTTCGCTGAGGACCATGCGAGTTAGTTTAGTAAATAGATTATGTGCTTTAGTGAGTACTATTTTGCCACCTACCAGGGCGGGAGACCCCGTTACAGACGCGAAGTCGATGTTAGGAAGAATCAACAAACTATTGTTCTCATAAATGTTTTCGAGCTAAAATAAAAGTTTCGGGAGTTAGACCAGTGATTGAATTAATAAGCTTATGGATGGTTAGCGCGTGCGAAGAATAAATCAAATGGCCTTTAGTAAAAATTCCAAGATCACGAACCATCGTAGTCGTCTTAATAGGTAACACGTTAAGCGTGTAGGAGTGTTGCGGATTAGACCTTCCAAGCTAAAGAAACATGCACATTCGTCGACGGGTTAAAATTCAAAGCAAGATGGGATGACCAAACGCGCAGTTGAGACAATCGCTGGAAATGAGAACTGGATATCCAAGTTTCGTATCATCGGGAAATAAGTAAGACGTCGCGTGCGAAATTGAAGATGGTAAATCACTTATAATGACTGAAACCAACAGTGGACCAAGCACAGTTCCTCGCGTATACCCCGCTGAAAGGACAATACGCATCGCAAGAAACACCCTTAGGAACCACCGACTGGGAAAAAGCCAATTCCATTAAATAAATCCGCCAATTGAGGTTTCAATTAGTCGTTCCGCTGTATGGAAAATACCGTACCAGTAATAAAATATAATTAACAGGATTCGCCAGTGATGCGGCAAGATTCTTTAAAAGATAGTGGTGTAATCAAGGAAGATCTAGATCTCCTAGATCTTCCTTGGTGTAATCCGTCTGGAGCCGTATTCTGACAATTAATTTGCAAAGTTTTTTATAAACAATAGCGCAGTCGTAATGAAATATCGAGAGTTCAGGACGATCTTGGTTCGTGGAGGACGCGAGCTTGATATATCAGCTCTATTCAAATTTAAAAATAAATAATATATTAATTGACTACTCTTTCAAGACGTTAGCGTATGTAGCCGAACTTCGCTATTAGCACCATCCCTAAAAAAATATTTTACTCAATAATTGGCCGATCAAACTGTATACGTTGGTAAAAATATACTAAAGATTTAACCCGCTTTAATTGCTTGTAATAGCAGAAGACGTTTGGTTAGTTACAATACTGCTGAACTACCATTTAGCAGACGATAGTTTCTAGAATGGGGATCTCAGAAGAAACGTTCTCCGCGAGTCTCGTTACCGAGCTCGAAGTCAATCAGACGTCGCCTGAGTATTTATAACATTGGTAGTATTGACAAAAATTATTTATAACATTGGAAGTCTTGACAACAAGTATGTATAACATTGGTAGTCTTGACAACAGGTATTTATAACGTTGGTAGTCTGGACAACAAGTATTTATAACATTGGTAGTCTCGACAACAGGTATTTATAACGTTGGTAGTCTGGACAACAAGTATTTATAACATTGGTAGTCTCGACAACAAGTATTTATAACATTGGTAGTCTCGACAACAAGTATTTATAACATTGGTAGTCTCGACAACAAGTATTTATAACATTGGTAGTCTCGACAACAAGTATTTATAACATTGGTAGTCTCGACAACAAGTATTTATAACATTGGTAGTCTTGACAACAGGTATTTATAACATTGGTAGTCTCGACAACAATTATTTATAACATTGGTAGTCTCGACAACAAGTATTTATAACATTGGTAGTCTCGACAACAAGTATTTATAACATTGGTAGTCTCGACAACAAGTATTTATAACATTGGTAGTCTCGACAACAAGTATTTATAACATTGGTAGTCTCGACAACAAGTATTTATAACATTGGTAGTCTCGACAACAATTATTTATAACATGGGTAGTCTCGACAACAATTATTTATAACATTGGTAGTCTCGACAACAAGTATTTATAACGTTGGTAGTCTTGACAACAAGTATTTATAACATTGGTAGTCTTGACAACAGGTATTTATAACGTTGGTAGTCTCGACAACAAGTATTTATAACGTTGGTAGTCTCGACAACAAGTATTTATAACATTGGTAGTCTCGACAACAAGTATTTATAACATTGGTAGTCTCGACAACAAGTATTTATAACATTGGTAGTCTCGACAACAAGTATTTATAACATTGGTAGTCTGGACAACAAGTATTTATAACATTGGTAGTCTCGACAACAAGTATTTATAACATTGGTAGTCTCGACAACAAGTATTTATAACATTGGTAGTCTCGACAACAAGTATTTATAACATTGGTAGTCTCGACAACAAGTATTTATAACATTGGTAGTCTCGACAACAAGTATTTATAACATTGGTAGTCTCGACAACAAGTATTTATAACATTGGTAGTCTCGACAACAATTATTTATAACATTGGTAGTTTCGACAACAAGTATTTATAACATTGGTAGTCTCGACAACAAGTATTTATAACATTGGTAGTCTCGACAACAAGTATTTATAACATTGGTAGTCTCGACAACAAGTATTTATAACATTGGTAGTCTCGACAACAAGTATTTATAACATTGGTGGTCTCGACAACAAGTATTTATAACATTGGTAGTCTCGACAACAAGTATTTATAACATTGGTAGTCTCGACAACAAGTATTTATAACTTTGGTAGTCTTGACAACAGGTATTTATAACGTTGGTAGTCTCGACAACAAGTATTTATAACATTGGTAGTCTCGACAACAAGTATTTATAACATTGGTAGTCTCGACAACAAGTATTTATAACATTGGTAGTCTCGACAACAAGTATTTATAACATTGGTAGTCTCGACAACAATTATTTATAACATTGGTAGTTTCGACAACAAGTATTTTTAACATTGGTAGTCTCGACAACAAGTATTTATAACATTGGTAGTCTCGACAATAAGTATTTATAACATTGGTAGTCTCGACAACAAGTATCTATAACATTGGTAGTCTTGACAACAATTATTTATAACATTGGTAGTTTCGACAACAAGTATTTATAACATTGGTAGTCTCGACAACAAGTATTTATAACATTGGTAGTCTCGACAACAAGTATTTATAACATTGGTAGTCTCGACAACAAGTATTTATAACATTGGTAGTCTCGACAACAAGTATTTATAACATTGGTAGTCTCGACAACAATTATTTATAACATTGGTAGTTTCGACAACAAGTATTTATAACATTGGTAGTCTCGACAACAAGTATTTATAACATTGGTAGTCTCGACAATAAGTATTTATAACATTGGTAGTCTTGACAACAAGTATCTATAACATTGGTAGTCTTGACAACAATTATTTAAAACATTGGAAGTCTTGACAACAAGTATGTATAACATTGGTAGTCTTGACAACAGGTATTTATAACGTTGGTAGTCTGGACAACAAGTATTTATAACATTGGTAGTCTCGACAACAGGTATTTATAACGTTGGTAGTCTGGACAACAAGTATTTATAACATTGGTAGTCTCGACAACAAGTATTTATAACATTGGTAGTCTCGACAACAAGTATTTATAACATTGGTAGTCTCGACAACAAGTATTTATAACATTGGTAGTCTCGACAACAAGTATTTATAACATTGGTAGTCTCGACAACAAGTATTTATAACATTGGTAGTCTCGACAACAAGTATTTATAACATTGGTAGTCTCGACAACAAGTATTTATAACGTTGGTAGTCTCGACAACAAGTATTTATAACGTTGGTAGTCTCGACAACAAGTATTTATAACATTGGTAGTCTCGACAACAAGTATTTATAACATTGGTAGTCTCGACAACAAGTATTTATAACATTGGTAGTCTCGACAACAAGTATTTATAACATTGGTAGTCTCAACAACAATTATTTATAACATTGGTAGTCTCGACAACAAGTATTTATAACATTGGTAGTCTCGACAACAAGTATTTATAACATTGGTAGTCTCGACAACAAGTATTTATAACATTGGTAGTCTCGACAACAATTATTTATAACATTGGTAGTCTCGACAACAAGTATTTATAACATTGGTAGTCTCGACAACAAGTATTTATAACATTGGTAGTCTCGACAACAAGTATTTATAACATTGGTAGTCTTGACAACAAGTATCTATAACATTGGTAGTCTTGACAACAATTATTTATAACATTGGAAGTCTTGACAACAAGTATGTATAACATTGGTAGTCTTGACAACAGGTATTTATAACGTTGGTAGTCTGGACAACAAGTATTTATAACATTGGTAGTCTCGACAACAGGTATTTATAACGTTGGTAGTCTGGACAACAAGTATTTATAACATTGGTAGTCTCGACAACAAGTATTTATAACATTGGTAGTCTCGACAACAAGTATTTATAACATTGGTAGTCTCGACAACAAGTATTTATAACATTGGTAGTCTCGACAACAAGTATTTATAACATTGGTAGTCTCGACAACAAGTATTTATAACATTGGTAGTCTCGACAACAAGTATTTATAACATTGGTAGTCTTGACAACAAGTATGTATAACATTGGTAGTCTTGACAACAGGTATTTATAACGTTGGTAGTCTCGACAACAAGTATTTATAACATTGGTAGTCTCGACAACAAGTATTTATAACATTGGTAGTCTCGACAACAAGTATTTATAACATTGGTAGTCTCGACAACAAGTATTTATAACATTGGTAGTCTCGACAACAAGTATTTATAACATTGGTAGTCTCGACAACAAGTATTTATAACATTGGTAGTCTCGACAACAAGTATTTATAACATTGGTAGTCTCGACAACAATTATTTATAACATTGGTAGTCTCGACAACAAGTATTTATAACATTGGTAGTCTCGACAACAAGTATTAATAACATTGGTAGTCTCGACAACAATTATTTATAACATTGGTAGTCTCGACAACAAGTATTTATAACATTGGTAGTCTCGACAACAAGTATTTATAACATTGGTAGTCTCGACAACATGTATTTATAACATTGGTAGTCTCGACAACAATTATTTATAACATTGGTAGTCTCGACAACAAGTATTTATAACATTGGTAGTCTCGACAACAAGTATCTATAACATTGGTAGTCTTGACAACAATTATTTATAACATTGGTAGTCTTGACAACAAGTATCTATAACATTGGTAGTCTTGACAACAATTATTTATAACATTGGAAGTCTTGACAACAAGTATGTATAACATTGGTAGTCTTGACAACAGGTATTTATAACGTTGGTAGTCTGGACAACAAGTATTTATAACATTGGTAGTCTCGACAACAGGTATTTATAACGTTGGTAGTCTGGACAACAAGTATTTATAACATTGGTAGTCTCGACAACAAGTATTTATAACATTGGTAGTCTCGACAACAAGTATTTATAACATTGGTAGTCTCGACAACAAGTATTTATAACATTGGTAGTCTCGACAACAAGTATTTATAACATTGGTAGTCTCGACAACAAGTATTTATAACATTGGTAGTCTCGACAACAAGTATTTATAACATTGGTAGTCTTGACAACAAGTATGTATAACATTGGTAGTCTTGACAACAGGTATTTATAACGTTGGTAGTCTCGACAACAAGTATTTATAACATTGGTAGTCTCGACAACAAGTATTTATAACATTGGTAGTCTCGACAACAAGTATTTATAACATTGGTAGTCTCGACAACAAGTATTTATAACATTGGTAGTCTCGACAACAATTATTTATAACATTGGTAGTCTCGACAACAAGTATTTATAACATTGGTAGTCTCGACAACAAGTATTTATAACATTGGTAGTCTCGACAACAATTATTTATAACATTGGTAGTCTCGACAACAAGTATTTATAACATTGGTAGTCTCGACAACAAGTATTTATAACATTGGTAGTCTCGACAACAAGTATTTATAACATTGGTAGTCTCGACAACAATTATTTATAACATTGATAGTCTCGACAACAAGTATTTATAACATTGGTAGTCTCGACAACAAGTATTTATAACATTGGTAGTCTTGACAACAAGTATTTATAACATTGGTAGTCTCGACAACAATTATTTATAACATTGGTAGTCTCGACAACAAGTATTTATAACATTGGTAGTCTCGACAACAAGTATTTATAACATTGGTAGTCTCGACAACAAGTATTTATAACATTGGTAGTCTCGACAACAATTATTTATAACATTGATAGTCTCGACAACAAGTATTTATAACATTGGTAGTCTCGACAACAAGTATTTATAACATTGGTAGTCTTGACAACAAGTATTTATAACATTGGTAGTCTTGACAACAAGTATTTATAACATTGGTAGTCTTGACAACAAGTATTTATAACATTGGTAGTCTTGACAACAAGTATTTATAACATTGGTAGTCTTGACAACAAGTATTTATAACATTGGTAGTCTTGACAACAAGTATTTATAACATTGGTAGTCTTGACAACAAGTATTTATAACGTTGGTAGTCTTGACAACAAGTATTTATAACGTTGGTAGTCTCGACAACAAGTATTTATAACATTGGTAGTCTCGACAACAAGTATTTATAACATTGGTAGTCTCGACAACAAGTATTTATAACATTGGTAGTCTCGACAACAAGTATTTATAACATTGGTAGTCTCGACAACAATTATTTATAACATTGGTAGTCTCGACAACAAGTATTTATAACATTGGTAGTCTCGACAACAAGTATTTATAACATTGGTAGTCTCGACAACAATTATTTATAACATTGGTAGTCTCGACAACAAGTATTTATAACATTGGTAGTCTCGACAACAAGTATTTATAACATTGGTAGTCTCGACAACAAGTATTTATAACATTGGTAGTCTCGACAACAATTATTTATAACATTGATAGTCTCGACAACAAGTATTTATAACATTGGTAGTCTCGACAACAAGTATTTATAACATTGGTAGTCTTGACAACAAGTATTTATAACATTGGTAGTCTCGACAACAATTATTTATAACATTGGTAGTCTCGACAACAAGTATTTATAACATTGGTAGTCTCGACAACAAGTATTTATAACATTGGTAGTCTCGACAACAAGTATTTATAACATTGGTAGTCTCGACAACAATTATTTATAACATTGGTAGTCTCGACAACAAGTATTTATAACATTGGTAGTCTCGACAACAAGTATTTATAACATTGGTAGTCTCGACAACAATTATTTATAACATTGGTAGTCTCGACAACAAGTATTTATAACATTGGTAGTCTCGACAACAAGTATTTATAACATTGGTAGTCTCGACAACAAGTATTTATAACATTGGTAGTCTCGACAACAATTATTTATAACATTGATAGTCTCGACAACAAGTATTTATAACATTGGTAGTCTCGACAACAAGTATTTATAACATTGGTAGTCTTGACAACAAGTATTTATAACATTGGTAGTCTCGACAACAATTATTTATAACATTGGTAGTCTCGACAACAAGTATTTATAACATTGGTAGTCTCGACAACAAGTATTTATAACATTGGTAGTCTCGACAACAAGTATTTATAACATTGGTAGTCTCGACAACAATTATTTATAACATTGATAGTCTCGACAACAAGTATTTATAACATTGGTAGTCTCGACAACAAGTATTTATAACATTGGTAGTCTTGACAACAAGTATTTATAACATTGGTAGTCTTGACAACAAGTATTTATAACATTGGTAGTCTTGACAACAAGTATTTATAACATTGGTAGTCTTGACAACAAGTATTTATAACATTGGTAGTCTTGACAACAAGTATTTATAACATTGGTAGTCTTGACAACAAGTATTTATAACATTGGTAGTCTTGACAACAAGTATTTATTCCAAAAGTCAAAATTTAGGCCAGAGATTCCAACACTCTGAATGTTTATAAGTATTTATTATATTCTAAGTTTTACTTAAATCCTCATTCCTCGACCTTGACTAATTAATAGATGAGTAATAAATCCATGAGATAGTCACTAAGATAGGGTGAGATCAAGTAATTACCAGATAAAAACGAACCCATTTTCTTGTGTAGTTATTTACACCTACCGTTTCTCGCGTTTGAAATTTCGGAGAAATAATTCCCGCTACATTAACTGTCACTAGAAAACCAACTAGTCCGTACCAAATCCACGGCACGCGGTACAACGGCATGAAGATGCTGAAAAGTAACATGGTACCGGAAAGAATTGGGAAATGGTTTGAATATTGGAATATTACCCTTCATTGTCGACGCACCGTGCACCGTCATAGGTGAGGGCGCCAAAACGGGATCGGGACGACGGAACCAATAACTTTTGACCGCAAGACCGAAACGCCTAACCTCACAATGAGATTTCGCACCACCAGAAAAACTTGCTGGGGCCGCTGCTGGTCGGGAGGCGTGTACTGGTATACGAGATCCCGAATACGAAAGCTGCAAGATGGAATTGGTTTATTTCTGCGACTAGAAGGTATTCCACGTCGTTAACTAACTCATTTCGGACCAATGGAAAAATGGGTTTGAAGAAGATCTAGTACCCTAGATTTCCGGTTGGCGGCTCTGTAATGAAGCGATTACCCACTTCCGGCACCTCCGAAAAATTGGGCTTCAATGGTTGCTGTAGTACGCCCTCTGCAATGGTAACTATGAAGCTATTTTTTCTTCTGACCATACACGGCTTCGATAAGTAAGTGCCACACTTATTTATTACTTCTGGGCAAACACGGCTTCGATAAGTAAGTGCCACACTTATTTATTACTTCTGGGCAAACACGGCTTCGATAAGTAAGTATCACACTTATTTATTACTTCTGGGCAAACACGGCTTCGATAAGTTAGTGCCACACTTATTTATTACTTCTGGGCAACCACGGCTTCGATAAGTAAGTGCAACACTTATTTATTACTTCTGGGCAAACACGGCTTCGATAAGTAAGTGCAACACTTATTTATTACTTCTGGGCAAACACGGCTTCGATAAGTAAGTGCCACACTTATCTATTACTTCTGACCATACACGGCTCCGATATGAAAGTTCCCGCGGGGTCGGACATTTACACTTTGTCTAAAATCGCAAAATCTTTTAATCTGGTAAATTAACATTGAAATCCCAAAATCACTTCAAAAATAATGATAAAATATCCAAAATCTCTACGAAATCCCGAAATCCCGTACAAAAATTTTTTCAAGTGTCCGACCCCTCGTAAGTTCCACACCAGGCCTTTAAACACGCCATACTATCGCAGTATGTGTTGTGTACACATTTCATTGCACGAACCTTTACTCTGAACGTTTTACGGGAAGGGGAAGACAATTTTCGAATTTTCCCCTTCCGACGGCAGCAGGCGCTAAAGCTCTCTTTTCTCTCTCGTTCCGTGCCGTCAAATTCAAGTTAACCGATACTGCTATGCGTGATTTGAACCTGGAAGAGCGAATTTGTCACCACTACTAGGTAACTATTTACCTTTTTCTTTTTCTCCGCACCTTTTCATTTAGAGGTTACTTCGTCGAACTCTCTAGAATTTCAAACAGAAAATTCACCTTCCTCGAGCCATTACGAGCACTACCAGCTAATCTTATTATCTTTCTCCGTTTTCTCCGCAGAACTTTTTTATAGGTTAACCGATACTGCTCTTCGGGATTTGGAGCAGTAAGCGCGCCTTTGCGATTACTACGAAGTGACTGATTTACAGTTTTCTCCGCCACTTCTCTTTCAGAGAGGTTACCCGTAGACCTCTCTACAATGTCGAACGGTTCTCTCCCGCCTTTACGGGCACTACTAGCTAGCCATCTTCCATCTATTTGTTCCACTTTTGAGTAAACTCAAAATTTCATGCCCCCCCCCCCCCCATGAAGGGGGTCACGAAATAAAAAGGCCAAGTACTCGATGATGTTCAAGTACTCGCACAGACCTATCTATAATATAAAATGTCTCTTCGGACAACGTTAAAATTTGTATTTATGAACACCTCCAATGAGATTCTCTTCCTTTATTCATTTATTATGTGCTAAATAATTTATTATGGTTCTAATTAATTGTAAGCATAATTGGTGTAAGCAAGAACGTATATATGTATGAGAACGTTGAACAAACGGCATCGCTTGGGCCATGATTTAATCGGTTTCAGAATAGCTCCGCCCTAAAATCCGCGTGCAGCGCGCGCTTGAACTAGAAACGGTTTTAACCTTTAGCGCGCGCCGCACGCGGTTTTTTGGGCGGAGTTATTCTGTAATCGATTGCATCATGGCACCAGGCGCCAATTTGATCGTTCAACGTTCTTATACATATATACGTTCTTGGTAAGTCATGTCCGTTAGCCAAATTAAGACAATTTCAATTTCCAGTTTCAGCTGGCCGGTTGCCCTTAATTTATTAAAATTGATGGTTTGCTTTTTTAAAGCGTTACTGACGCGATATTTCGTCGGTTGAAACTGTCAAATTTCAATAAATAGTTGATTTTATAAAATAAAAAGTGGTCTTGCCCAACTTGTTAAAATGTTGCTCTTACGTCACAAGACCCAGCTTAATTAGTGTATTCCTCGCACGAGCGATTTGCACGCGCTCTAGAAAAAGCTATATTCCTCGCGACTGTAGCGCGCGCTCGTAGGCTTGTCAAAGTAAGAGATTGTGACGTAAGAGCAACATTTCAACAAGAAGGCCACGTTAGTTTATAAAAAGAACTATTGGGTGAAACCGAAAAATTCAGTAAAATTTGCTAAATTTGAGTGAAATACGAGAAATATTCGACAATATAAGTAATATAGGGTAAATTTTAATTAATTTGGTTTGAATCTGCATATCAGCTGAGATTGCTGCTGTGTTTTCACCCGCTCAAGCCTTTGCCAAAAGCAAGAAGAGAAGGAAGTAGGAAAGGAAAAATTAAAATCTTAACTACGATATACCCAATCCACGGAACTCAAAAAAATCTATAAAAAATAGAAAAAAACCTATCAAGTTTGCAGCCAACGTTATCTAATCACATGATGACTTAGGCCTAAGATGGTGCCTTGGGTATTAGCCTAGCTGATTATTATTATTATTATTATTATTATTAATCTTCAAATACAAAGTGCATCAACTACGAACTAACTTCGAGACCGGAACAACACTAAACAACCACATCGCTGAGAGAATCCGCAGCGGTCAGACCATTGACTTTTATGCTCATCTAATAAGCCTCTTTACCTCTATATAGGTCTGTATTTTATCATTTTGTTTCTCTTAAAATACATGTACACCCTGCGGATTCGATACAATGTCTGATAAAAGACAAACCAGACTAACTAAACCTAATGACTCGAGTGAATCCCCGCCAACTGACCCCCTAATGACAGAACTGTTAAAGATATCTAATAAATTAAATACCATGAATAATACCCTTATTGATACAAAATCCAAGGTTGACTCAATCGAGATCAACCAAGACAAAATAGAGCGTAAATTAACTGACATGCAATTATCAATAGACTTAATAGCGCCTTTACAAGACAAATTAGAGAAAGTCGAACATGTAATTAAAGAAAACGTGGCAGCCACCGACAAAAATCGTATGCGATACCGAGGTTGAGTCTAGAGAAGCACTAAGTGATAAACTAAGAATTCTTTTTTATGAAAATTTAAATTACGAGATCCCAATTCGCTCAAATCAAGTGTACCGGAGGGGTCCGTTCCAAAATAACAAATGTAGACCGATAATTTTTCAATCTGATTCATACGATGTAAAGCTAAACATTCTACATAATAGCTCGAAACTCAAAGGTACTAACATATATGTTGAACATGACTTTACACCTCTCCAATCGAAAGCCAGATATGAACTTAGGACTTTTGCCAAAACTAATTACCCACAGACAAAATTCAAGTGGATTACCACGAACTCTATAATGATAGGAACGGACACCTTCAGATATGATTTTGCGGTAGAAAAAATATCAAAAAAACTCTAGAGACGATAGTCCTCTTTTTTTTTCTGCTCTCTTTTTCTTTTGTTTGTCTACCATATAGATATTTTTTTTTTCAAAACAAGAATGATAAACATTATTGAATGTAATACCTGTAGTGCAAATGCAAACTTTCCTAATTTGTTTACAACTTGCCAAAATATAATACCAGGCTGTGCCATTGACATATTTGCAGTAGTAGAGACATGGTACTACGGGAACACCTCAGATTTTTACCCCAACTATACTTTTGCTGGCCAGGGTCGTACGACTAGAGGTGGAGGGGTTGGTTTTTATGTTAAAAAAGGAATAAATTTTGACATTATAGATGAAGCTTGTTTTACAAAAGAACTATATGAAGCCTACACAATACGAATTGAAAACACGTACCTATGTCTGATTTACAGAACTGGTAATAATATAGCGGGATTTTTAGAAGAATTTGAAAATTTAATTGAAAAGCTGGGTCCTCCCACCTCTCCTAAAATAATAACGGGTGACTTCAACATCAATGTTGGTGACACAAACTATGGAAGTGCGGGGAAAAAACTACTGGATATTACGTCTAGCTTTGGACTTCTCCAAACTGTTTTGACTCCCACTAGGATTACTGATAAAACAGCAACGACTATTGATTTATGTTTCACAAATTGTGATGCATCTGCCCAAGTACTAGATAACGTAGATATAACTGATCACTTTCCACTTTATATCAAATGGGAAACGAATAACTCTCCCGCTAAAAGAAAAAACATTATTCGAAACCTATCACAGGGTAATATTGAAAAATTCACCAGACAATTATCTGTAGTTTCCTGGCAAAAAATCTATAAATCGAACAATGTAAACATAGCATTTAATGATTTTTTTTACACTTTCATAAACTTATATACTAAATCGTTTCCTATGATAGAGGTCCACGATAGTGATTCTCATAATTGGATCACAAAGGAAATTTTAGACTTAATTAAAGAAAAAAATAAACTTAGAACTAAAGCCTCTAGATATCCTACTGATATAAATAAACAATATTATAAACAAAAACGGAACATCTGTAACAACGCAATAAAAAATGCTAGAACCAAATACTATCGAGAACTCCTAGGTTCTCAATCCAATGCTAGATCCACGTGGAAAATCATCAATAAACTACTAGGGAAAAAACCAACCAAGTCTAACACTTCTTTAAATTTTAATTTAAACCCAGATATATTCAATAACTTCTTTAACTCAGCCCCGATTGCGCCCCAAGTAAATATAGACAGTAACCTAGATAACATAAAACGAACTTTAAATTCAATGGTACTCTTTGACGTCACTGAAAATGATCTAACTAATGTCATAAAAACACTAAAAAATAATTCAGCGCCAGGATATGACGGTATTTCTGTCAAAATTATTAAAAAATCAATGAACAAGGGCCCGTTCCAGAGACGAAAAATTCTCGTTAACTAACGAAAAAGGGGGCGTGTCTTGTTAATTAACGAAACTTTTTCAAAAACGCGTTCCAGAGACATTTGAACGAGACAAAAAGTTTTGTTTTTCAACGAGAGCTAGACGAGAGCTCCGGAGCTCTCGTTTACGCGTTCGGAGGCGAAAATAGTGAAAAAATGGCGGCGGAGTTTCTTCGAGCTAACATGATAAAACAAGGTGTAAACAGTATCGAAACTGATGTCCCGCTGAAAATAATGTATCGCGAGTGACCCAATACTATGAATTGAATATAAAAAAGGATTTTTGGCACTAACAATCAAACATTTACCTGAATCCGCGTTTATTGAGCTACAAATGGGAATGGCCAAGGCCCGAATTGAAGACACCCCATAGATTAGATTTTGCTACGCAGGTAAGAATTCGTTTATCATTATTTTTATTTAATATCAAAACGAAAAGAAGAAAGAAAGATCTTTTCGTTTTGATATATTTAAAATGTCACTCTGGGAGCAATTGTATTATAAAATAATCTTATTATAGATCATCATAATCATCTGCTGTATTTGTTTTGGAAAGACGGAAAATTTTTAACGACACAAAACAGTCAAGTTGAGTGTTTGTCGAATCATTCACAACATCAGTCAAATTATTTTTTGTACACATTATATAAATAAAAATTATTTCAATTCTTAAAATAGAAGTATTTATTTATTATTGTAGCTATCATTTAAAGAGAATGGGGAACACATCTCCCTTTTGACCTGATACCCAATGATAAAAACTGCCTAATATACTGAATGAAATGTTTATTGAGCCCCTAACTACTTTTATGGGTAAAAAATTACCGGAAGGTGATAACCACCTTTGAAAAATATCCAAATGAAATTCAAATCTACCGCCAAACTGATATTAAGTGAAAAAACCTGCTTGAAGATGGAGACAGCTCCGTTGGACGATGGGTCAGCTGACAACAATAAAGAAATAAGTTTCATTGTCGTGGGAAGTGTTACATCTGAAAGCTAGAGAAAAGGTAATAAGTAATATTCATTAAATTAATTTAAAAGTAGTAGACATACTGCTGGTAAATGTAATTATGTTTCAGGGTTATTAATTATTCGTTCATAAGGCGATGTCACTGAAATAAAATTTTCAATTTCCTTTTCAGCCCGAACAAAAGAGTTGAGTATGATAACCAGAATTTTATTGGTATTGTACAAATGACTGGAAAAGGAGAGAGAAAATTGCGCATTTCGTTTAGAATAATTTCCTAAAACACATTCAATCGTTCTTGATTATTTACTACAGACAGAGCAACGTGGTCTAATGTTTCAGCACTGCTAGCAGCAATAGGTTCGGAGGGCACAGGTATGATGTTTTTATAGCTTCTTTTGTCACCTTTAACAGGTATACCAAATTATTACTTATATCTTAATTAATGTCAATCTATTTTTCAGAGAATGTAGGAAAAGAGCAACGTTAACAATACATAAAACACTTTTGGATTTTTCCTTTACCATTGGCCTAGGCGGATTTGGAAGTGGGTTTTCAGCCCTTGCGTCTATTTAAAAAATGTAACTGAGCTATATCTGCTAGTAGGTAATACATCTAAACTGAGCGTTTCTAAATATACCCATTTTATTGACAATATCTTGCATTGTCAATCTTTGTTTTGTCATCAATATTGAAATCCTAATTAATTTTTAATTAAATAATGATATCCTCTACTTAATAGAAATATTTTACCACGTCTCTTTGCAGCTAAATTAAGGGGAGCATTACCGACCTCGCTCGGTGGAGTACTCATAGGAGTTATGTGAAAACACCCCGCACTTGGCGTACCAATAAAAAACCACTCATTCTCGCTGGTGGTATGTGAAACTGCTAGCTCTTGTAGAAGGTAAGGGGCTTTATTTATATTGTTTCAAATTGTAATGTATATTTAACAATTCAAATTTTATATTTAAAGTAAATAAAGTAGAGTTTAATGTACTTGTTTTTTCATTGCTGTACTACCAATGCGATTTTCAACACCTGCTATACCACGAATCATAGTTTCGCCAATTAGTTTCACGACTCTATTCTCAAGAGGTGTCAGCTAATCTCCAGTTGATTTTCTGATCATTATGATATCTTGGGCCAGTGTCTTTACGATGTTTTTTAAGAAAGACCATTTTGTTCTAATTTGTAAGAGAGTTCTTTTTGTCCCCTTACCAACGGCTGACACTTCTTTTGCCATCTCTTTCCACGCTTTTACTATGTTTTTGTAGGCTTTCACTACTGCCATAACTCCGTTGACCAAACCCATTCTAGCTTCAAGCCCAGCAACAATTACTTCCTTTTGCCTTTCATTCAACCTGAGTTAAACTTCGCCCTTAGCTCTGCTTCTTTGCTAACCCCATTTTTAAATAAATAAATAAATGCAAATATTATATAAAAACAAATGTAAATAACCACCAAAAATTGTAAATTTATAAATAAAATTTAATAAATATAATAAAATAACTGATAAATAGCCGAGATTACGTAGTCGAAACTCGAAAGTGGAAAATTGCCACTATTTACAAGAAAGAAATCACAGACAACGCTAAGGCTTAACTGAGCGATTGAAGTGACCCGCTTACCGCTGATATTTTCCGGCGTTTTTATTGGCTCCGGACGGGGGCGGAGCTTATTAAAAAAAAGTCGAAATAACGAGAGCGGGAGTTTACGAAGTCTCATTAAAATGTCTCTGGAACGCGTTTTTATAACTCTAGTCTAGGTCTCGGTAAATCGGTTTCGTTAAATCGCGAGTCTTGTTTTTAAACGAGACTTTTGAAAACGTCTCAGGGGGCCTATTCTTGTCTCGGTTACGACATAATGATTCCACCTTATCACTTCGCCATACCGACATTCGAGATAACGACATTCGCTTGGAACCTTATTCGCTAGCGAAACGGGTATAGGTGGCGCTGCCGTCGCTACCCCTGCAGCTTGGTTTTCCAGCGTATAGTGGTGATCCAAATCAAAACAAATCCAAGAAATATGGCGGTTCACATTAACGCTAGAGGTGGGAGAAGTTGTGCGGTCCCTTTTTGCAATAATACTGCGCTTAAAAAACGTAAAACTGAAGAAAATAGTTAAGAACCAAAGCCAGGATTATCATTTCATAAATTCCCAAGTTGTAAGAAACTTTTAAATGTATGGTTAACAAAGATAAAGTCGGGGAAAAGGCCTAGTAAGTGGGCTCAGATTTGTAGCGCCCATTTTACAGCTGATGACTTCTTGGAAAGAAATGGTGAGATGCAAATAATATTAATTTTTTTAAAATAAATTAATCGAAAAACTCGTAGATCTGTAAGAAGACGTTTGAAATGTAACGCCATTCCCTCCCAAAAATTGCCATGTAAGCCAATTAAAGAATCAACCGAAGTTAGATTAAAAGAACGAGCTCAACGTTACGTAAAGCGTTCTAAAGGTATTCTTATTTTATGGTAAACTTTTGTGAAATAATAAATAGAATAATAACACAAATTTAATTTTAAATCAAGCAGTTCTATGTTCAACATCACCAATAACAGATTCCATTGCTCCAAAAGTTGTTGAAAGCGCAAGTGAACCAGCTCCGGATGATAAAGTTTTTGTCATTATCAAACTTAGCTATGCTATCTGAAGTAACAACTGAAGCTCAAGGAAAGGACCAATCTCACAAACCATCTAGAGTAATAAATGCGTCTATTGGTGTTCAAGTTTATTTGGACCATGGAAAGTATTTTGCTGGGTCAAGAGTTGGAATTTCAAGCAATGGAATGAAAAATGCTGATTTTGTGTCTCTTACTGGCATTGGGAAAGAACTATTTGAAAGCCTTTCAAGTGAGGTTTTAGGGCTTGAAAACCAGAGCAAGCTCTAATTTTCTAATGCTTGTAAAATATAGGGTGCTGTTAACCCTAATGAAACTTAAGTCAAATTTGACATTTGACGCTGTGGCTTCATTATTTGTCATTTCGAATCGAACAGTTTCAACATATTTCAAAAGAACCCTTTGTGCCCTTGCTGAAGTTTTGAAGAAATTTATCTTTTGGCCGGATATGGAAAATATCAGAAGTAACTTTCCTAAATGTTTTAAAGAGTTTAATAATACTCGCATTGTGTTGGACTGCTCAGAAGTACCTATGATGAAGCCCAACACATTTCACGACAGAGTGGCAACCTACATCCATTATAAAGGAACTCACACAATAAAAATTCTCATTGGAATTTCACCTTCTGGCATGATCACGCTCGTTAGCGACCCCTGGGGTGGAAAAGTAAGCGACAAGGAAGTCACCATTGAGAGTGGGGTCATAAATCTTTGTGAACAATTTATTGATGGAATTATGGTTGACAAAGGTATGCATAAAAGTGTAATATGCTAAAAAAATATTTTAAAACTCATTCAACTTAAATTTAGGCTTCCTTATTGAAGATGAATGTGCGGCCAATGGCATAGCTCTACACATCCCTCCATTTTTGAGAAAAATAACAGTTTAGTAAGGAAGAAAGTGTAAAAAATCAAAAATTGCATCAGCTCGTGTTCACGTGGAGATAGCCATTCAAAGAATCAAATTATTTAAAATTTTAAATGATAAATTTGACCTTGATTTAGTTCCCTACTGTGACGAAATTCTGAAGGTCATATGTGGATTAGTAAATTTACTAAAACCAATTCTAGCAGATGATAAATTTGATGACTAAGTTTAAATCTTATTTAATGACGATGATGATTATTTTATTAATTTTTATCAAATAAGTTTAAAAATCTTTTATTATAAATAAGACCAAGTAAAAATTCATTTATAACATTAATTGATCAAATTCATTTTACTTTTCTTATATAATACTAATTGGCACAGTACAAAATAGGAACTTTTTTGTTTTAAAAATCACTTACTCTTGACTAGTAATGGTAAATATAATTTGAAATAAAAATTGCACAATTTGACTATGTTTTGTTTCAAATAATCTTCGTCTCTTTGAATATCAATTAAAAGATAGCCCTTGGGAGAATACAAGAAAAATGAGCATGTTTTTATGTTTAACACAAAGGCCAAGCTGAATTTGTGCATAGTAGCTTCTACAATCGTTAGTTGGTAAATAAATTCCGTCTTTTCCAATTTTCAAGAAGTTAAATTTGTTTTGAGCGACAGCATCTTCAATTGATATTTTCTTCTTAATCTCGAGTAATTTTATCTCTCCATTTTCCATGTATAATCCATCTGAACTAAAAGCTAGAAATGGATTATTTAAGTTAATTAAGAGGCCATATTCCAATACTTGTACTTTTTTAAGCCACGGAAATTTGGCCCGAGCAACTTTCTCCATTTTGTTCCCATTTTGATCCTTTTGGGCTTTCTCTAAACATCCGTTCTCCTTCTTCTAAGGCTCTTGGCTTTTCCCCAATGTATTTCCAAATTTCAACCATGGTGAGATTCATTATTATGGAATAAATAAAGGTTAAAATAGGATAATATAATAGAATACCAATTAAATGTTAGCATACCTTTTTGAGATGTCATCTTTTATTTGAACAATATTGCTCCAAGGCCTATTCTAACAATGTTTTAAGTAAATCCAAAAGGACTTCAAATCTTAATGACAGTATATAATTAGAACCAAACATTATGTCTTTAAACTTGACATTCAATCCTACTTACCAAGAAAACACTAATTCGCTGTTAAAACGTATATAATACCATCTCATCAGTAGCACACCACTATTTGCTGAATGCTGATCACCACTATACAGTTACACGCAGTGTGGATAGGGGGCGCTGCCGGAGTTTTCGTTAGCGAATTCTTGTCCCCCTGTCGCTATCAGAAATGTCGTAAAAACGAAAATACCGCCAGGCGAGTTGTGACGTCAACATCCGGTGACGTGCCCCTCTAATCGTCCAATACGAATCGCACTTATTTATTTCTGTCGGCTGCTGTAATATTTTTGCGTTTGTTTACGTTTTCGCAGTTGTCATTTTTGTTCTTCTTTGGTAGTTTTTTTTAAAATAACATTGAGTCGCGCCACAAAATTCTGCGGAAATCTAAAGGTTTTAATTTTAGAATACATGGAGGCTAATGAACGTTTCGTTAGCCGTAAGTTTGATGCAAACTGTACAAACGAGGCGTACAGTACACCGCGATGTGCATTAGTCTTGTCCAAAGGCTTAATGCTTGTGGTGGACCGTACTGGAGGTGCAGTAATTTTTTTGGAATAGAAATACTGTTACTTCTATTACTTATGCATAAATGTTCCAGAGTTTGGCTGACTGGAACTTCCCAAACTAGAACTAAGACAACTGAGGAAGGTCGAGCAAATGTTGGGCAGCTCTCGTTTATTGAGCGGCCTAGGGGGTACATTTGGCCACTACGAAGTACCAGAAGCTGGTTTTGGGGTAAGTATTCTTTCATGAATACATTTCATGCTAACATTTCTTGATTTTAACAACAGATAATTGAAGAAAATGGATGCGGCATTGGCTACTTTAGATCAACGTCCCGCAGCTTCTTCAACAATGGCTCCTCCATATTCAGTCACTATCGCCCATTCTTCTCCCACTGGCTCCCATTCCTGCAGATCTCCAAGATTTAATCATAGTTTACCAGTAGCGTCTGTGAGTTCTAACGATGAATATAAAGCCCCAGGAATGGAAGGTGTAGCTCCGTCTAGTGGAACTTTTGCACCTCTTCTTTTCAAAGAGAGACCTGGTTGCGGTAACCATTTCCAGTTACTCTGATTTGCTTTGCCGGAAGTTTCTAGCTCGGCCAAAACACGCGGCCAATAATATCAATCCTTCCATTCCTGGGGCTTTATATTCTTTGGTTCTAATCACTCCCAAGGTAAAAATATTTCTCCAGCTGCACGAGGTAAGTAGAAAATCATTTACTTTAAAAATATTTAAAATTTGGAAAAGATAATTTGGCTTAAACCGTTTAAAGGTCGCAACCAACAAAGGCAACAGGGTCATATGCGAGGGCTCAACAATTTCTTGAGAAAATAAATTCAAATCTTGATAAGCAAACTAAGATAATGGAAGATCAGTTGGAAACTTGGTGCCATATAGCTAGTTCTCAAAGGAGAATTTGTATTGTAAAAACTATTTGAGTTTCATATGCTTAGTTTTAAAACAAAGTAAGTGAAAAATTCAAATTTTTTATTTTGAAGAATCTTTTACAATTTCACTAATAAAGTTTTGAAAAGAAAAATAGTTGTTTTTCTGTTACCTATACACCCTCATACCTACCTTTATATTGAGAAGTTAATACTCAAAACTTACCTTAGGAATGATCTCTAGAGTTCTTGGTTGCTAGGTAACTTTTTTCAAAGATATCTTGAAACCATTGATGCCTTGTATATGTGGGCATCATGAGTACGCCCAGGAAACTTGGCTTTGACATTCAAAATTACCAAATCACAATCGCAAAGCTATAAAAACTATGTAAATTTTTGAATGTACATGTATATTATTTATATATAAAAATAAAGCTTACCAATTGCACGTTTAAGGAATGGTTTTCTTTCCTGTTAATGTACAAATGTTCACGATAATTTGAATCTTGTGAATTTGGAGCAACATTTGCAATGTGCGTACAATCTATTGCAGCAATGGCCCCCGGGAAATCTGGTCTTCTCCATAAATCTATACGCATTGTTAAATTAATATTTATCTGCTATGAGAAGATTTGATAATTACCTCAACTTTGTGGCTTCCCTTTACTCAGTGGAAATTTTATCCATTTTGGCATTAAAATGCTATTTATTGCATCGGTTTCTTGATGCAGACAGCGACTGACCGTGGCCTGACTGACATCAAGAAACAAATCTTTGCCAACTAGCTGCTTTCTGGTAAGCACAAAATCGAACAGCCACTAACGCCTAATGAACCATATAATTATTAAAACGCTAATAATTACGAACTTTAATTCTTAAATTCATGGCTCACCTTTGAATCTACAGGGAGATCCGTAACTCTTACGTTAGACGCGTTTGACTCTAACGTCGCTTTTAGATGCTCACAAATCTCTATTACTAAATACTTATCTAGGTGAAATAAACTTCTAAACTAATTTTCCGAAAGTTCAAAAGCTTTTGATCTATCTCTTAGAACTCTCTCCCACCCAAAACTCTTCGTTTCTTCCATTTCTGACAGACGCCAAAACTCAAAACATGCGAGCTGTAAAGCAGCCATTTTGAAAATACCGCGATTCGAAGCGAAAAATGACGTCATAACGACAAAGAAACGCGATTCCGACATCCCCAGCCCTGTCGTTATAATTCGCTGGCGATACGGCGATGTCGAAGTGAGTTTTGGAGACAAGAATACGGTTTTCGCCGGTCGATGTCGTTATGGCGATATTTTATCGATTCCGCCATAACGACATGCGTATCGCCAAGACAAGAATAGGCCCCCTGGAACGGGCCCTAAATCGCTTATTTAAGCTTCAAAAACGGAGTATCCGAATTATCGAAAATAAAAATAGCCGCGATCATACTTCTCCACTATTCAAATCATTAAACTTACTTACAGTATACCAAATTTTTAATTAGTGTTGTTTAATTTTTATGTATAAATCACTAGTTATAAACATGTATAACCCTTTTAAATTCAGTGCTCTATCGAAATATTTTACGCGAAATAATTACATCTTAGAAGTTCCCTTTGCCAATACCAAATTAAAACAAAACTCAATCTTCTGTAAATCAACCGTTTTATTTAACACCCTTAATATACCCACATCACAAGGTTTGCCGTTCTTTAAAAAAAAATTCCGAACTTATTTGTCCAGTTTGTAGATTTATTTTATTTTTTTTAATGTAAATAGTTATTTTTTCCCCCTTTTTCTGTGAAAACCATGTATGAAAGCTGTAACTTTGTATAAAAACGCCTTAGCGTGGCCTAAAAGTTGTCTCACAACTTGGCCATATAACAATGTAGTCTCCACTAATTTCCAATAAACCAATTATTATTATTATTAAGTCGTCTAAATTGGACAAAGTCGATTAATTTGGGTAAATACTGATAATTTAAGGTAAATGTTAATATAAAGATAAATGCAGGCAACATAGGCAAGACCAAGTAAAGTTGGGTGAACGCTACCTAATTTGGGTACTTTACTAGTAGATCTGGATTATTTCAAATTAATTTTTGGAAAATTCATTGCATTTGAGAGCTGCCAATTTATTAAGATTTAAACTAATAATTTGGTTAAAGTTTAATAATATGGGTAAATTTAAGTAATTTTGATAAATGATTATTAAATATGGTAAGTAAGTGCTAATAAATTTAATATTTAAAAGCAATAAAACTCTATTGATAGTGTGCCCGGACTAGCGACGCGCGAACCTACGTGTAGATTGCTAACCGATGCTCCGTTAATTCTTTTAACAAAAAGACTACACTAACAAGTAAGTTTTGTCCACTTTTGACCGCTGATACTGGACAAACCATAGGAGCTAGGGGAAAATGGCAATGGACAATTTTGCTCCTTTGATCAAACTTAACATGTTTCAATTTGAAAAATATCGGTCGAAAGACTCGAAAGCCAAATCCCATAAAGGATGTGCGATGTCCTTTACCCTTTATTACTTAAATTGCTAAATTTTACTCGTATTTACCTCAAATTTACCAAAATTTATTGTATTTTTTGGCTTTACCCAATTTATTTAAATTGGTCCAATTTAGTCGAATTTATCTGCATAAACTTATATTTTGTTAATATATTCACAACTACTTCAACTTACCTCCATTTATGAACATTTACTCGCTCGCATTTACGCAGAAGAATTCATCCAATAATAGTATCTCTAACCCAAAACTACTCAAATGTTCCCAATTTATATATTTTTAGGTTTTCATCGTATCGTATTTAACTAACATTTTCCTAAATTATTTTTTATTTTATTAGTTTTTACCCAATTTAATCGTCTTTGTCCAATTTAGACCAATTTACTTAAATTAGTCGTAACTTACCGAACTTTACTTTATCTTACCGAATTTCAGTCGTATTTTCCGTAAAATATTAACATTTACTCTAAATTATCATTATTTAACCAAATTAATCGACTTTGTTCAATTTAGACGATTTAAACCAAATTAATTAAAATTTACCCTTTATTACTTATATTGTCGAATATTTCTCGTAGTTCACTCAAATTTACCAAAATTTACTGAATTTTTAGGTTTCACCCAATTTATTGAAATAGATCCAATTTAGTCAAATATATCTGAATTAACTTATATTTTGTTCATATATTCCCAAATACTTCAACTTACCTCAATTTATGAGCATTTACCCTAGCTCGCTCGCATTTACCCAACGACAGAATAATTCACCCCAAAATACTAAAATATTCCCAATTTATATATATTTCTAGTTATTCATCTTATCGTATTAAACTCGCATTGGCCTAAAATGTTTTTTTTAAATTTAATAGTATTTACCCAATTTAATCGTCTTTGTCAAATTTAGACAAATTTACTTAAATTAGTTGTAACTTACCGAACTTTACTATCGCTTACCGAATTTAACTCGGTTTTTCCGTAATATATTAACATTACCTTAAATTATCAGTATATACCCAATTTAATCGAATTTGTCCAATACAGACACCTTATTACTTATATTGCCGAATATCTCTCTCTCTCTCTCTCTCTCTCTCACGCGGCAACTCATGAGATATCTCACGCGGCATCTCATGGGATATCTCTCGCGGCCACTCATGAGATATCTCATGCGGCATCTCATGAGATATCTCTCGCGGTAACTCATGAGATATCTCATGCGGCATCTCATGAGATATCTCTCGCGGTAACTCATGAGATATCTCACGCGGCATCTCATGAGATATCTCACGCGGCATCTCATGAGATATCTCACGCGGCATCTCATGATATATCTCTCGCGGCAATTGATGAGATATCTCACGCGGCATCTCATGAGATATCTCACGCGGCATCTCATGAGATATCTCACGCTTTTTGGCTTTTTATTTTAATAGCTTTCGAATTTTCAGATTTACGTATAAGGATCTCCCCTGCTGAGATCCAAACAAATCTGTAATCATTCTTTTTTGCGTAAATTTTTGCATCATACAGTAATTTTTTATTAAATGCCGTTAGTTTTTCGTTAATGTAGACAGACTCATTTGGCAAGGTTTTGTGGATGTTTTTAGCCGTGAACCCATTTTTCTTTTTACTTTTAAAAACTCTCATCCATTCCTTTTGTATTTTTTCATTCGCAAATTTAACAATAATTTTACTCGGTTTAACCTTATCTTGGCCTAATTTTACTTTGGGGAGCCTATAACAATCAACTACATCACTTTCTGCACATTATATTTCTAGGAAACTGGCCACTAGATAAACAACTTCGCTTATATCTTCATTTTTTGTTTCCTCAATACCTATTATTTCAATGTTATTTTTCAATTGATTTTGGTCAATTAGGCTAATTTTATTTTCCAAATAAGATACTTTAAGCTCTAATGCGGCATTTTTTGCTATTTATCTAAGCCTTGGCGAAAACCTTGTAGCTCTTGGCCGAAGTCGTCAATTTTCCCGCTACAATAATTTACCGCAGATTCAAAGTCACTAAGTTTCTTTTCAATCGGATCTAGTTTGTCTAGTTTTTTTAGCATTTCGTTCATTTTAGCCATTATCAACGACAAAGAAGGCTCACCGGTTGAATCTGGTTTACTTGCAGTAGTTGACTTCGTTTTGTATTGCTCCTTACATGCATAGCATAACCACGTTTCTTTTTTGCTTCCCAATTTGCGGAGGTTTTCTTCGGTTTTAATCGAAGTGCATTGGACATGAAAATTATTTCCGCATTCGCCTTTACATATTATCTTTTCTTTTTCAGAACTAACATCTTCACCGCACGATTTACAAATAGCCATGTTATAAAAAATCTTACGCGGCATCTCATGAGATATCTCACGCGGCATCTCATGAGATATCTCACGCGGCATCTCATGATATATCTCACGCGCATCTCATGAGATATCTCTCGCGGCAACTCATGAGATATTCTCACGCGGCATCTCATGAGATATCTCACGCGGCATCTCATGAGATATCTCATGCGGCATCTTATGAGATATCTCATGAGATATCTCATGCGGCATCTCACGCAGCATCTCGAGATATCTCACGCGGCATCTCATGAAATATCTCACGCGGCATCTCATGAGATATCTCACGCGGCATCTCATGAGATATCTCACGCGGTATCTCATGAGATATCTCACGCGGCATCTCATGAGATATCTCACGCGCATCTCATGAGATATCTCTCGCGGCAACTCATGAGATATCTCACGCGGCATCTCATGAGATATCTCACGCGGCATCTCATGAGATATCTCACGCGGCATCTCATGAGATATCTCACGCGCATCTCATGAGATATCTCTCGCGGCAACTCATGAGATATCTCACGCGGCATCTCATGAGATATCTCACGCGGCATCTCATGAGATATCTCACGCGGCATCTCATGAGATATCTCATTAGATATCTCACGCGGCATCTCATTAGATATCTCACGCGGCATCTCATGAGATATCTCATTAGATATCTCATGCGGCATCTCACGCAGCATCTCAAGATATCTCACGCGGCATCTCATGAGATATCTCACGCGGCATCTCATGAGATATCTCACGCGGCATCTCATGAGATATCTCACGCGGCATCTCATGAGATATCTCACGCGGCATCTCATGAGATATCTCATTAGATATCTCACGCGGCATCTCATGAGATATCTCATTAGATATCTCACGCGGCATCTCATGAGATATCTCATTAGATATCTCATGCGGCATCTCACGCAGCATCTCAAGATATCTCACGCGGCATCTCATGAGATATCTCACGCGGCACCTCATGAGATATCTCACGCGGCATCTCATGAGATATCTCACGCAGCATCTCATGAGATATCTCAAGTATTGGCGCCTACAGCCCAATTCTCATATTAGGGAGCATCCATAAATTATATGGGGCGTTTAGGGGAGGGAGGGGGTCGGGCTGAATCTCACCCAATCTGACGTGGAGAGGGGGGGTTTCGGCAAATATCACGTAATTTTTTTCCCGCAAGAAACAGTGTAAAATTGCGATAAAACTGGGTTAAATTAAGTAAAACATGTTTCTCCACTAAAATATGGCTACATCCTACACAATAACACCATATGTAACATAATTACTCATAAGTATACCACTGTACCTTTATTCCATTTAAAAATCTTCACTGACGGTTTGTTTCACCACGAACCAGTATAAAGGTGGACTACGTTAGATGTTAACCTTTTTATTCCCCCTAGTAATTTTGGGAGTCAAACTATTGGCTACTAACATGTGTATTTAATTTGTATGTATTTAAATTGAGAAGGAATTTTCGGTGTCGGAATTTTAGTCAGCCCAATGTAGCTCTTTTATAAAGTTAAAGGAAAAGTCCAGGTTAGGTAAAACTTGGATCTATTTGAAAGATCATGTTTAAATATACTCAAAAATATCAGTCGTAAAATTGTATCTTTTTTTAATGACGATAAATTAATTTTTAAACGAGCGAAATTTACCCGCCAAGCGATCTGCCATTTTGTTTCGCGGTGACGTTTTAGGACTTTAATCACGCGCTGTTCGCGCTATAACAGCACTCTGTTCCCTGCGCGCGCGTTTACTCCGCGTGCGGTCTGTCTGAGCACGGCCAACTTTGATAGGAGTTCAGCGCCACGCTCGGTTTTTATATTGGCTTCAATGTAAAAGCTATTCTAAAAATAATAATCCGCTAGGGGCGCTGACGTCATACACATCTTTGGCTAATAGGTTAACACAGAAACGTCAACGAATTAGATGGCCGCTGTAGCGCGAGATATCAAAGTTGGCCGTGGTCTGAGGAATGCTGAGCTCCCATTGGAGCCGCCCTGTTACAAAAGGGTGTACTTTGTAAGGGGAGGGGGAATAAAAACCTTTGAACCTTTGAACCTTTGGAAGACGAAAGAAAATGGCAGCTCGCTTGGCGGGTAGATTTCAGTCGTTTAAAAATTAATTTCTCGTCATTAAAAAAATATACAATTTTACGACTGATATTTTTGAGTATATTTAGACATGAACTTTCAAATAGACCCAACCTGGACTTTTCCTTTAAATAATGAGTAATTTAGGCAAATAAAAGTTGGGGAAACAGTGGCGGCCTAAGGGGGGGTCGGGGGGCGGTTCGCCCCGAGTACCAGGGCAGCAGGGGGTGCCATCGGAGAAGCTCGAGGGGGGGGTGCAAATCAGAACGATTAAACTTGAAGAAGACGGACCCGCGAAAACTTCTGCACGGTCCTGGGGGGTGTCACAAAACACTGCCGCCGCCCCGGGAACCCAGCCTTCTTAAGCCGCCACTGTGGGGAAAATGAAAAATAAGTGATCGCTTTCCGAAAATGGAATAAGTCGTCGAAGTGGGATATTCCACCAGCGTTATTAAAACCCATACCAAGCCTAGAATAGTTAGGCCTAGGCTCAAAAGAATCTGCAAAGACTCCAACCTTGTAGATGTGCCAGTAAAGCTCAACGTGAATTTCAACTATTTTTTCCAATAATCCTGCTTCTTTTATTTGACAAATCAATTTTAGAACGTGAGTCTCCAAGAACTTCATTAATTTGCAAATTAATTACATTAACAGAACTTGACACTATATTGTAGTTCATTTTAGCTCCTAAGCCTTGTTTGTTCAAAACGGTTTGTTTACTAAAATAATGGCCGTCGGTTTATCAGACGTGGAGCTAATTGTGCGACGGCTTAATCGGCATTTGAGATTCGATGACGTCAAATATTACGTAGGGTACGGATGACGCAATATCTGTGAAACAAACCGTTAGTGAAGAAATAGAGCTAGTAGCATACTTATGATTAATTGTGTTACATATGATAACACCTTTGCGCATCTTAACTATAGTCTTAAATATAAATAATTAAGCAAATTTTGTTTTTTTTACAACAACGCAATCAAACACAGATTAACGTATTTACACTAAAAATACGCATTTTGAAAAATCTCACGTGATATTATGGGACACGACATCTCACCAAGGGGGGAGGGGGGGCGAAAAATCGCCAAAATCACCTCACGTAGTTAATGGACGCTCCCTTACATCGTTAGTGAAATTGTGAAATATTAATATTAACTAATTAATTTAAAATAGTCACCCGTATAACTCTCCCATAGATTCGCTGAAGGATGATTTAGTATAAGTAGACCATTACGCCAACCGCTTCTGTATTGCGGAATTTAGTTGGCGTTATGAGCTCATTACTCCAGCAGTTTGTGTTTTGGGCAGGGTGTAAATTGTTTGGGGTTATAGTACTTACCCATTCAAACAGAATGAAACGGCTTTAGGTGGTACGCGGTCAGTTTGGTCACAGACCATCTATCCCAAGAAGGAATTGCATCAACCTCGGAAAAAAGGTGTCTCATCAAAAGTGTACAAGTAAAATTGCAAATGAATAAATATCGAAATAACCGAAATTTTTGGTTTACTCGCGACCGAACACCATTGAAACCTAGATAGGTAGCGGCTAAAGCAAACGCTATTAGTTTTTCCTCATCATTATTCGTAAATTTGATAATGATACTTGCATTTTAATATAATTTTTACATCGTTTGATTATATTTGGATAAGTTTACTTCAGAAAAAACTTTCTTCTGACTTTATTACTGCGCGTGCTTGTCTTTGTACCTTCAAAACTGCCCCTACTTTCCGTGGGATGGCGCGCTCTTAAAAAATCCGCATCACATTCGAAACGTAAAAATACATCTCCCTCTCGGGCTAAGTGGTTGAACTGTGTTTTCTTTGTTAAAAACAAAATGTTGGAATGGGTTTTCCAAACGGATCGTAATTTGCCAGTTTCAGTAGTATTACCGCCATCTATTGGTTTAAAAAATTAAGCACTGAAAGAGGCTGCGCGTTCTTAAAATTAGCCTAGCTCAAAAGTACCATTTTGGCCAATTAGCCTTTTCAGTTTACATAGAGCCACGTAGTGGCAAATGCGAGAAGCTCATGAACTGCTGGATTTTCGTCTGCTAAGCAGACGATTTTTTAATAAAGCGTCTGCTTAGCAAACGAAAATCCAGCAGTTTATGAGCTTCTTGCATTTGCCACTACGTGGCTCTATGTAAACTGAAAAGGCTAAATGCGATAAAATAAAAGCGCGTGTCAAAACTATTGAAGTTGGCTTTGTTTGTGGTATTTCAAAATACCTTGACATTATTGAAACTGGCGAATTTCCTAGAAGTTCCAATTTTAAATCATATTGGTTTCCAATGTTTTTTTTTTCATACAGGCTTTCATATTTGAATACCAATTTTTCTGATTTGATTTATACATTTCTGTTCGTGTTATTTTGGTAACAAGAAACTTGTAGAAGTTAACGTTAATAGTTAGTGTAGGGAGCTGTTGGCTCGCGTGGCATGAAGGGCTTGCCACCACCCTCCTACGCATTGTAACCCGTCCACCTGTTTAAGGGTGGTGCCTTGGGTATTAACCTAGCTGATTATTATTATTATTAGAACCGACATCGAAGCCGCTAACTTGACAAAGGCGAAACCACCTTTCTTCAAACAATACAAATTAAAGGGGCTCCAAAGTTCGGTGGCAAAATGTGCTTAAAGTCAGTAAAGTGTGAAATTTACGGTTGACTCTGCCCGCCTCTGCCAAGGCCAAGTGAGGGGTTGGGGGGAATGAAAACCATGCTCAATTTTCTTTTTTTTTGCCACCGAACTTTGGAGCCCCTTTAATAGAAGGATTAGCAAATACGCAATCAGAAAAATTTGCAGTATTTATGGATTTTGTTTCTTATTAGTCGGCCAATTTAAATTCATCCAACCCGATAAACCTAATACTAAGAAATTTTTTGAAAACTCCACTTAAAACGTTTTTAGATCTCAAATTCCAGAAATAATATCTCTAGAGAGGACACAGGCGTGAGCAATCATTTGTTCTATGTTTAAAGCAACTGTCGGCTCTATCATTGCCACCTGTATTATGAAAAGGCCCCTGTTATTAGAGATGGCCAGGAATCTATCAGAATCTTCGAAAAAAATGACTTTCGTGGAGAGCGTGGAGCCATCTATTAATGGGAACGGAAGCTAAAATACAAAATAGCGAAACAATAACATCGTCAGAGAGCCATTATAGAGTATTATATTTAAACCACTTTTACTCTGCTTAGTTAACTTTAACCTAAATTATATATCCCATATAAAATATTTTGTAAACAATTACTATAATTGAAGTTATTGACAAATTTACAAACGAGCGAATCAACGGGAAGCATACTTTTATGTCCCGCCTTTTGGGCCAAAAGGCGGGACATAAAAGTATCGAAATAAAAACAAGATGCTGAAGCTACATTTTGACCCAAAAGTTTTGGGTCAAAATGTAGCTTCAGCATCTTGTTTTTATTTCGACACTAGCGACATCTGTGGAAAAAAGAGCTACTTCACCTAGAGCCGACACTTGCTTTAACATGAAACGTTTAAAAAATAGAGCATATTTTTAACGTATATTTATTAATATTAAAGTTATTGTGCTTTAATGTAAATCTTTATTTTATTGCGTATAATTTGATACGCAACAATGTTTTACAAATCTTATAATTAACAAGGAAATCCTTTCCTTTAAATAAATAACTTGAAGAAAAGACGTGGTGCTGTACTTATTGATACGCGTTGGCCTTGTGTTTAGGCAAAAAAGAGAAATTCTCAGGAACTGGTCCCAGCAACATCTCGCTGAAATTAAAATATATTTTATTAAACAAAATTATAGAAGTGATCAAATAAAGGCCTCAGTGATTCTAGATGGCGTAACAGTGCGAAGATAAAAAACAACCCAAAATAGTTCATATTAATCAGCGCAACCATGGCGCAATGACGAATTACGTACCACCAGATCCTTAGGGCCACTCTGACTTTAGTTTTGCCTTTTTGGCAAATACTCGCGGGCTTCTAGGCTTAAGCGTACTTAGCATTATAGTGCTCAAGAGGCATATCACATTTCCTATACTTTCAATACCTTCCAATAAATTCCTTAGGTTTTCTCATGTAATATAGAACCCGAAAACATTCCGTCATCGTGTACCCTTCTTCATCCCATATTTAACTTTATTTTATCTACTGTTTTTCGATAATATTCCTTATGGTTTTTCCTATATTTTCCTTTAATTCGCTTGAAAATTTCCTATTTTTTCTCTACATTTTTCGATGCATTTTCCTGGTCACCCTGCATTTATACTAAATCAAATTGTGCATGGTTTAATCTAGGCATATTCAGTGGTGTAGCTAGCATGGGTGGTACCCAAGGTTTGTAGAGAAAATGGGTGGTACCCGGTGCAGGGGGCAGGGGCGCCCGAAGAAAGTTTTCAAAGGGGGGGCAATCTTCGTACCTAGTCAAAAGGGGGAACGAACTTCATACCTTTATTAGTGCATTTATATCTCATAAAAGGGGGCTTTTGCCCCGTTTGCCTTCCCTGCGGGCGCCCATGGCCGGGGGGGGCGATTCTGTAAACAATCGACTGGGAATTCGATCTCGATGCCCTATACCATGTCGAAATCGACTTCGACAATTTGCATTGATTTATGCTTATTCGAAATTTTACCGAATCCCATTCGTCGAGATATCGAAGTTCGAAATCTAGTTTTCGATCGAAAATTGGATTTCGAATATTTACAGAATAGGCCCCCAGATATCATGATGTGCTACTTACTAGTCAAAATGTGTAAAAAAGGTTTTCCCGAATTTCTATAGTTTAAGTTTAGATTTCTTTCAAGGTCGGCTGTCATCCCCAAACGGGTGGCACTACGTGCAGGCCACCCCCACTAGCTACGCCACTGATATTAATTTTTAGTTGATAGGTAATATGTATTCACGGTTAAACAAAAGCGAAAAATAGATTAAAAGAAAAATAAAGCAGCGTTTTAAAAAAACCTGATTTAAAACCAAAAACCTAATTTCCAAAACCAGGTAACTCGAAAAATTCTGCTTGTCTAAAATTTTATTTATATGAACGTGTTCACGTTTCGCTACCTTATTTCCAAAACCTAGTAACCCTAAAAATTCGGTTTGTTCACGTTTCGCTACCTTATGTTAAAAACCAGTTAACTCGATAAATTCATTTTCGATTAAATTCCTCTTTCATTAATTAAGTTAATGTACAAGATAATTGAAAATTCCTCTTTCGTTTATTAAGTTAATGTACAAGATAATTGAAAATTTGCTCAAATTAAATTTAATATTTAAAATATATTTAATACATCCCTCTCAAGCGAGCATACTCCGTTTCTTCAATAGCCCTCTCCAGCGAGCATACCCCTTTTCGTCAATAGCCCTCTCCAGCGAGCATACCCCTTTTCGTCAATAGCCCTCTCCAGCGAGCATACCCCTTTTCGTCAATAGCCCTCTCCAGCGAGCATACCCCTTTTCTTCAATAGCCCTCTCCGGCGAGCATACCCCTTTTCGTCAAGAGCCCTCTCCAGCGAGCATACCCCTTTTCGTCAATAGCCCTCTCCAGCGAGCATACCCCTTTTCGTCAATAGCCCTCTCCAGCGAGCATACCCCTTTTCGTCAATAGCCCTCTCCAGCGAGCATACCCCTTTTCTTCAATAGCCCTCTCCAGCGAGCATACCCCTTTTCTTCAATAGCCCTCTCCAGCGAGCATACCCCTTTTCTTCAATAGCCCTCTCCAGCGAGCATACCCCTTTTCTTCAATAGCCCTCTCCAGCGAGCATACCCCTTTTCTTCAATAGCCCTCTCCAGCGAGCATACCCCTTTTCTTCAATAGCCCTCTCCAGCGAGCATGCTCCTTTTCTTCAATAGCCCTCTCCAGCGAGCATACCCCTTTTCTTCAATAGCCCTCTCCAGCGAGCATACCCCTTTTCTTCAATAGCCCTCTCCAGCGAGCATACCCATTTTCTTCAATAGCCCTCTCCAGCGAGCATACCACTTTTCTTCAATAGCCCTCTCCAGCGAGCATACCCCTTTTCTTCAATAGCCCTCCCCAGCGAGCATACCCCTTTTCTTCAATAGCCCTCTCCAGCGAGCATACCCCTTTTCTTCAATAGCCCTCTCCAGCGAGCATACCCCTTTTCTTCAATAGCCCTCTCCAGCGAGCATACCCCTTTTCTTCAATAGCCCTCTCCAGCGAGCATACCCCTTTTCTTCAATAGCCCTCTCCAGCGAGAATACCCCTTTTCTTCAATAGCCCTCTCCAGCGAGCATACCCCTTTTCTTCAATAGCCCTCTACAGCAAACGGCAAAAATACCCCTTTTCTTCAATAGCCCTCTACAGCAAACGGCAAAAATACCCCTTTTCTTCAATAGCCCTCTCTGGCGAGCATACCCCTTTTCTTCAATACAAGCGAGCCGAATTTTGGCGATAGGTAACGCTAAAAAACGTTAATTTTACAAATTAATATCTCCGCGAATTTTCATTTCCGCAAAATAATTTTGACACAGAAATGTTCAGTATTGTTTAAAGTTTAAAAAAAAAACAACAACAACAACTCAGACATGCGTTGGTGTGTTGATATTTTGCCGAAATTTCTGTTTCCTAATCGGTTTATTTTTGGAATACAAATCGATTAATCGTTTTTATTAAAATACTAAACTTAATTGGTAAAGCCTTATTCATTTTATAGGACTTGCTTATTTTTGAAAATATTATTATGAGTACCTGATCTTCACCCAGTCAGCGCAGCTGGAGCTTGCCATTAGAGTTTCCAAATCATTCCTCCCCATGAATGGTGGTGGTCTTTCGTTGATTTTATGCGGAACCCTTTCCAAAATTCCAACAGGAATGTAACGATACAGAAATGATAACCACTCTAGAATAAATCTTCGGGTTCTTTCAACACCCTAAATTTAAAATTCAAACTTAAAATTAGCATTTTATGATTTTTAAAAGCAACATAAAAGAATTACTTCATTGTCAGAGCCCCAATGCTCCAAACCATAGTTTGTGTAGCGTTTTAGAAGATCCAATCTTTCCGATGAGGATATGTCCCAATGCCTTTGCTCTTTGATTTCGGTAAAAATCCAAGGCTTTATCAAGGCACCTCTGGCAAGCATGACCCCAGCGACCCCAGAATTTTGTTTGTGATAATTGGCTTCTATGTATGATAGAATATCTCCGCAGCCATAAAGAGGAATTGGTTTGGCCACTTCCGCACACTTGGCAATGTATTCCCAATCCGCCGCTTTGGTGTATCTCTGTTCTCGAGATCTGCCATGTAACTGTATTTAAAAAGTATACCTTTAGTATTTTAACTATTTTCAAACACACATTACTTACAGCTATCATAGCAACTCTATCACCCCAGGATCTGATTTTGGATATTAAGGTATCCGCAATGTTCTTTTGATTATGTATGCCAGTTCTCAATTTAACAGTTAGTGGCATGCTCATAACGGATGACATTCCATAGACTATGTCCTCAAATTTCTTCACGCGACCCATTAAACCACAACCAGCACCCTATTGTAAAATTAAATTGAATTACAAATAATTTCCAAAGAATAAAATTACTGTCATACTTTTTGAAAGACTAAATCAATGGGACAGCCCATATTGATGTCGATGAAGTCCACATCTAACTTATCAGTAATTAACTGAGCGCATTTTGTCATTATATCAGCGTGAGCTCCGCATATTTGTACTCCAAAAACTTTCTCAGTGTGATGCCTCTTTAAGAGTGCCCATTCCGATTGCTGTCCTTGCAAAATGTTTAAGCACATGGCCATTTCTCCGCAAGTAATTTCTGCTCCATATTCGACGCAGATTCTACGGAAAGGCAAGTTTCCAACTGTTGTCAATGGAGCGCAATAAAGTTTGTCATCAAAATCCACTTTTTTCTTTTCACAGTTTCTTAATTTTACGAGCCCTTCATCAGTGAGAGCTCCCATCAACTTTAAACCAACATTATTAGAAGACTTATCACTATCTCTCGAGTTATTTCTACTAGGTTCGCTATTAAGTTTTAGTATTTCTTTCAAAACATCTTCAGCCTTTCTAAAATCAAAAGTTCTTTTACGTAAAGATATCTGCACACCTTTGTCTAGGTTGTTAACCGTATACGAGAAGTTTTTAGATTTCTTGTAAAGTTCCTCTTTGCACAGATTTTTATTATCAGTAAAATGACTAGAACCAAAGCGGCATAAGAAACTGTAGGGGCAGTGCCCATAAGTCTCGTAAATGTGACATTGATCGTTTATATCGGGAAGCCTTTTTGAAGCAAACTGCTCGATATTGTGACTGAAGCAACAAGTTTCTCCATATGGACAACCATCAACTGACAGAATTTTTAAACAAAGCTTTTCATTTTTTGGAACTCTGGGTTCCCTAGGTCTTTGTTTGTTTTGTCCTTTGAGTTTTTTTCTTGGAGGGCCATCTTCTTTCTTATTATCGCCTGCAGTAGTTGATTCTCTCTTACCATCTACATCCTCAGCAATAATACTTCCTTCTGCAACAGCATCTTTTTTAATATCAGCTGCTGCTACGTAATTTAGATTTAACTCTAGAACTCTATCTTTGATTATAAACCTGGAAAGAAATTATGAAACAATTTTGGTATGATGCTGATTTAATTTAAGTGGCTTCTTACTCTTCTTTAATTGCAGCAACTCCTGGCCCGCAACTTGACATAATTTACGGTTATTTCGATATATTGCTTCTTTGAAAATCGTCAACCTATGGGAAAAGGAACTTTTAATACGCGATTCATTTCCCTAATCACAAGTTGTTGGCCTGTGGCACCCTGTGCAGTGGCGTGTGCACTGGCATTATGACCAAGGCTTAAATAAGCAAAACAAGAAGACCAAACCCTGCTTAAAAAATGAACGTTTACTTACAAGTTAAAACATTAACCAACAGTTATTTAAGTAATTAAGTATTATTATATTTATCTCAAAAATGTCAACGAACTTATCTACTTTCTACCATGTATGATGTTTCTACAAACAGTAACCACGCTTTCGCTTTTTTTTTTAATTCGATTGTACGTGTGGGACAATACAGTCCTCTCGTCCATCTGATTAATCAGGGCGAGATATGTGTAACGGCCACGCCAACGGGGGGATACGTGGGGACAGGGGTGGGGACACCCGTGGCGGAAGTATTCCGGCCACCCGTTGGGGGATTGGTGGTCGTCCTCACACGGCCATCCACAAACTCTGCCTCCCGGACGCCTGGGATTACAGGAGTGAGCCACTACTCCCGGCACGCTTTCGCTTTATGTTAAAAACTACAGCCAACTTTAATAACGAAATTTTTTTTTTTTTTCAAAATAAGAAAGACATTTATTATATCAAGGAGGATAGAGGGAGCCTACTGCTTTTACGCTAAAATATCAAAATCAAGAAGCACGTGGAACTTTTTAACAAGTTGAACAAGACACGAATAATTTATGATAGCGCCTAACTTCTTTACATTTAGGCAATAATTTTTTTAAATTAAAAATACATCTAATTCATTTTACGTCCATATTACGTTGTATAATTCGAATAATAATAAATAATTCGGGTTTTGACGAAGTTGCTCCGAAAATATTGAAACTATAGTGAGTTGCAGGCTAAGAAAGACAAAATATATAGTACAATCGGCGCAAGGATGCCTCAGATCGTTTCCGGTTATTCCACCGCGCGAAATTTGAATTTTGCCATTTTACGGTCAAATTTGAATTTAGCTCTTTTTGTCGTCTTTTAGCGCCAGCTAGAGACCGAAATTGGAATCTTTATTTTTTAATTTCATAATTGTGGTGGTGAGCAAATTTAAAAGATAAGGCATTCCTATCATTCTTAAATTTAAAAAAGTATGTATAATTATTTAATTTTGTAAATTTATTTCTACGTCTTACCAGTTAAATCGGCAGTTTCTTTTAAAATAGTTACCACGCTTTCTTGGGGGTAACGTTGTCTTTATGAGCTATAGACGTTTAAAATTATATTTTTCTCTTTACTTGTTAACAATAAACCTTTATCACGCTTTTTATAGTAACCTCTTGGGCTATTTAAAATATTTGGAGCTTCAAATATCGAACCTTCTTTAGCTGCATTCAGTAATTAAACTCATGACAACATGAAATTAAAAAATAGATTCCAATTTCGGTTCCTAGATGGCGCGAAAAAACGATGAAACTCACGAAATTTGAAATTGACGTAAAGTGGTCAAATTTAAATTACGCGCGGTCGACTGGCCGGAAATGGTCTGAGGTATCCTTACGCCGACTGTACTATATATTTTGTCTTTCTTAGCCTGCAACTGACTATAGTTGCTCCGTTAATTTTGAAGCCACTCGTATGTCTAATTAACATGTCATTTGAACAGGGTAAATATCCATCTAGACTAAAACACTATAATAGTACCTGTCTCTTTATTGTCAATTTTTGTGAAGATTTTTGATAAATGTTTTTATAATCAGCTTTTAACCTTTGTAAATAAATATAATTTAATTCGAGAAAACTCGAGCGTTCAACTGGCTAATCTAAAATTATATAAAATGATAACGGAACACCTAGTGACCTAGATAAAAATGAATACGCCCTAGCAATATTTTTAAACCTCAAAAAAGCTTTTTACTCTGTTAGTCACGCTCGTTTACTTCAAAAACTCCATTTAATGGGCTTTAGGGGCCGTAGTTACGATTGGTTACATTCTTATTTAAAAGATCGTCAGTGTCGAACTAGACTTAACGAATTACTCTCATCCGAAAACACCGTATACCAAGTGGTCCCTCAGGGATCTATTCTTTCCCCGATCCTTTTCAACCTATATATTAACGACATTGTTACGATAGATGAAAACGACTCTTTACGCTGACGACACAGTTAGCAACGAAATTAATGAAGTAAACGGGCTTAAGTATCAAGGGGTATATTATGATTCGTATATGAAGTTTACTAAACACGTAGATAGCGTGGCAAGAAAAATCGGCTATAGTATTTATTTAATTAATCAAAATAGGTTTATATTACCGTATCAAACTCGTATCCAACTTTTTTGCGCGCTAGTATATCCACACCTTACTTTTTGTATCTCAATATGGGGCAACACTTCGCAATCCAATTTAAATCGCTTATTTTTACTTCAAAAAAGAGCGCATAGTTTGCACCTAAGGGACGGGCCTATGGTCTCCATGGAAACCGAGAGGGGAGAACAAAAAGTCAAACCATTTCGCGCGTAGCTACTAAATAGGTAGCCATTTTGTTGGTCATCGCAAAGCGACAAAACGTACGAAAATTAAATTTTTTTATATTAATATATATAGCGCTACAAAATATTACGAGGTACAAAATGTAAGAAATAAAATGTCCGTTATGGTAGTCGGCTTATTAGGCCTAACTCTAACGGAAATTATACTTTATTACCAAAAGTAAATAGTGGGAGAAAGTCTGGCATTTGGGTCCAACCGCACGACGTCTTATTTGAGGGGTAAAATTTTTGGGCTTCGGAAAAGACTTCCCCCTCGCCTCATTACAGGGACACAAAGGTATCGGTTGTACTCCGCCACGATGAAAAATAGTTCTCTATGAAATACGTGAATATTAAACTTTTGCTTTCGATAATTTGGTTAATTTAGTTCCTAAATAAAGTAGATATGTGATAGAAACTAAAATGCGACATTTTAAAAATAATAACACGACTTTTGAAAAGAAATAAACCGTAACTAGAATAACGCTCACTTCAATCGTGGAGAGCGTGGCGCCATCTAAGAGCATAGATTGGGACTAATTGGTAAATCTACGATGTTAAGGCCTAACAATTTGCAAGTTTAGCTGAAATAATAGCTATAGCTACGAGCTTTTTTTGTTTATTTTACAATTGATATAGTAATTATTAATTAAAATCAACCGTTATCGAAGGAACTAATGGTCAGCATTTGACAGAGAGACTATTTGAAATCGCGAGGCGGTGACATGGTTGCCAGGGAATAAAATTCAAAATTTTCATCTTGAACGCGGACCGGAATACCACAAATGCACTACTTCGCGCGTAATGTGCTATCCTTATTGGTTAGAAATATCAAATATCACGCGATCACTAGCTCTTTAAAAAGGGTGTCAAGCATGGTGGAAGGTAAAATCTGAAGGCAGTGATAGACTTTCTCCCCCTATTTACTTTTGTTATTACTAAATATTATTAGGGTCATTTTCAAAGTTTGAACTGATAAAAAATATTTTTATTGCGTAATTAGCAATTGTAAAAGTTATTCCAGAAGTTTGAAAAAGGTTAATTCTTACATTTTAATTCATCAATTCATTTTTATTTTGATCACAGCGGACAAAACCAGGCATTCATCCACGTACAAAATACAAGTATATTCAAATTATAATAGTAAAAATCTGGAAGAAATTGTAATAAAATATTCGTAAACTAAATGAGAAACCTTTTTACATTAAAAACGTAACAAGCTGAAGGTTTTTTTTCGATTAACCATAAAACGTTTGGTTAACTGTTTTTTATGAACATTTTATACGAATAAACAACGATTTATCATGCAAAAATAATCGATTTTTTCGCATATTTTTTGGATAATTTGCGGTTATGAATAAAAATAAATAATTGGATAATTTCTTATTCAAACGCCGATCTCTAAATAAGGCAAATCCAATAAAAAATGATGACAAATGAAGCATTCCATTAGGCTTACTTGTCCATATTTACAATTGAATGCACCAACGTTATTAATAAACTTCGCTACAATTTCAATTTAACCCAACTTATGATTAAAGATGATTTGTGATAGTTCTTACAACTCTTAAATTGGCCAGATTTTCCCATATTTAATTTACACCTTTGTAAAATAAAATTCCAATCAGTAAAAATAAAGAAAATTTACGCTTCAAATCAAACTTGGTCGAAACCTCGTTCATCGTCCCCCAGTTCCGATTTTTACGAGATTTAAAACTGAACCGAACTGAATTTTTCAGACTTTTTACCCCCTCGCTATTACATTTCCCCCGCAACTAGGGAATCGCGGGGTTAGACGGGAGCCCGTAGGAATCTCGCCGCATTTCCAATCTAGGGTACGTAGTCTAGATTATCTTTGCTGTTATTCGCAATCACGTGCGAGGATTCTTCTAAGTTTAGTATGATTTCTACCGTGCCGTGTCATGCCTACGGCGGCGGCGGCGGCGGCGGACGCCGGACAACGGAGCGAGACCAGGAGTCTTACTAAGAGCCTATACGGCTCGTGTAAGACTAAAAAGGGAAACGAAGAGGGGGTCGGAAAATACGTCATCAAAATCGAGTTACTCCAACGCCGCCGAGTGAGGCGTTTTAGAACGGATGTCCACGGGCGGGTAAATCGAAGAGAGGAAATCAAGCCAGACTATTCGCGACCGAAAACTATGGATACGCCCTCATTCGGCAGCAGACGGAAGCAGTAACAGGTCGCGCATTAGCAGACGGTACTAACAATCAAAGTTTTAAATCGCGCTGAAATATATAAAAATATATAATATTTTCCTCAGAAGTTACTAGTTTTATTATTAGAATACAACACAGAACGTCATAGACCCCAGATGTATTTATTTTCGGCTCTAGCAGACGCTACACACACAAGAAGTGGCGGGAAAACTAAGGCACCGCATCGCCACCTAGAGCTGTTTCGGTCGCGAATAGACCAGACTTGTAATTAGCGGGAGTCTTGGGGCCAATGGCTCTTAATAAAAATAAGTGGGCTCTTAAAATAAATCATTCGAACGGGGGTTGCGGGCCCCCGGGGCTCTCAATTTAATTAAAAAATATTAAACATTTTACGGAAATTTCTGGAACATGATTTGTACCCTATACGAGAGCGGGATCTAGCGTTACAAATGACTATGTGTGATATTATAATATACTTGCTTGTTTTAAAGTTAATAAATGTTATGTAAGTAACGTAACCAATTTTTATTTTCCAATTTTCCCTACCTAATTTTCAACGGCGGCGGCGGGAACGATAATTAGTTCGGCGGCGGAGTGGCGCGCCGATTTGCAGAAAATAATCGGCGGCGTTGAAAAAAATCTGCGGCGGCGGCGGCGCCTAAGGGGAAAAACTGCCCCCCCCCCCCTCAGAAATAGCGCCAGCCTTTTAATAGACCGCTAGAACTTAAACTGTTAAACACATTTTAAAAAATACATGTTTAATAGAATGTATTTTATTAAAATAGAAACCACTTGTTTCCAAAACGAGAAAGAGGTAACTTTGGTTACATACTATCATATGTAACTTATTTAATCACTACCGACTAAATTATCAAGGCCCGTGCGCCCATCGAAACCGAATTTTGTTTCTGGCAATTTTAGTTCGCTACCAATAGCCGCAAGAGGCGCTTATTCGTCGAAAACTGCGGCCAGCTTTCACGAATGTATTGGCCGTGTTTGTGAAGCGTCGTCTGCTTCGCGACAATACAAGTACGTAAAATCGTTCAGGCACTGCCGCTCTTACAAGTACATGTGGATGTACTACTTCTTATTTGTAAGTAAAATTTATTAAATCGAATTTTTTTTTGGCCTAAAAACTAAAGTAACTAGGTAAATTTAATTAAAACTAATAAGGTGATAAAAGGTTTTTTCTTGCACCAGAAAAAAGTATATTGTAAAGTCTAAATAATAATGAGATACAAGTCTACCTCACTTTTTATAGTTCAACTCATTTTTTATAATATTGCTGTGATGTTTTAAAAATGTAGAACATAGCTCTACTCATATTAAGTAATATTGCTGTGATGTTTTAAAAAAGCTTAGGTGATAAAGTGTAAAAAATATTCTTTACCAAAAATAAATTGTGATATTTTGTAAGAATATAGCTTTCTTTGACAAGAAAGTATTACTATGGGAACTGTGATTGATCAGTTGCAATAAAAATAAGATCCTAAACTTTAGATGATTAATTTTTTGTAAATTGTTGTAGGCCTAAAGGTTTTTATTCTTTGTTGTTTTCCCTTATTATGGAATGTTATGGTCACTTTACACGGAAATATACTTTCTTCGAGCAATATCGTCTTGAAAATTGAAAGAAAGCCCATTTGAAAGCAATTTGAATATTATCATAGCGAACTGCCCCTTACTTTGCGATTTTACGAATAACCCCTAAAGAATTAGACTTAAGATCGCCATCTACCGGGAAAATACGCGTAATCCTTCAGTCAAAGTACCCCCCTTCGGATAGAGCGAGCACGGGCCTTGATAATTTAGTCGGTAGTGATTTAATCATAACTGTGCCAGAAAGAACTTTTTCACAGTGAGACCTTGTTGCAAGGATATGACGTAATTGACGTCACTTTCCAGTCGATGACGGTTTTATCGTCATCAAAAGTAGTTCTGGCGGGGAGGGAAGGAAGTTAAAACCAGTTTTACGCGACGCGACGTTAGTGCTGTATTTTCTTTTGTGGCTGTGAAACAAGGTCTCATTTAAATTTTTAATACAGAGATGTTAAACAGAGGCACACTTATGAGTAACTATGTTACATATGATACTATTAAACTAAAACATTTACGCTAGTAATAACAATACTGTACTTATTTACTACCATTTCACTAGTATTATTATCTATACACTCTTTTCAGAAACGTTTACTCGGCGCCGCCATTATCGTACAGACAACCAACGAGCGAGGGGCTAACCACTCTTAGAAAATCTGTACACCGGATTACGCTTAGATTACCACTGCCAAAGGCAGGGACTTCAAAGATTACGCGTAGTCCCATTAGTACAGTCAAAGGTACGGCTCTGTACACCGATTACGCGGAGTGATCAGCCCCTCGCCCACGAGCTAGCCCAGTATTTTTACCAACCTTGAAGCCAGCCCTCTACCGCAGATATTTCATCCCCCCAAAACCGGTTTTTCATCACCCTCCCCGTAGACTGTAAGGTAATGGCGGTCGATTGGGAAGGCACGTTTAAGTCTAATATTACAAATTATTTTATCTTTGTATCAAAGGAATTTTAAAAATATAATTGACTAGTTATTGCTGAATGCAGCTGATACGTTTCTGTACTTATTACAAAATACTAGGCGAGACAACTCCAAAGCCGTTTTCATTTCTTCATAGTTTTTCTCTCTCCGATCCCAGCTGTCTGCTGCAGAAAATCTTGGTGTGCGTGGTGCAGTGGTGCCAGATCTTTTGGAAATTATTAAATATTTCCAATTTTATAACGCGAGTTCGGTGCACCCAACCAAAGATTCTACATTTTAGAAGGATAGGAAGTGACTAGGTTCCCCTGTATAAACTGGCGGTGTTTTACAAATGAGTGACGTCACTTTTACCGCTTTTTCTCACCCCCAAGGCCAAATCGTTCACCGGCGAAATCGGCTTCGGCGCCTTCACGAATAGAGATATTTGACCTTGGCTGGGTAATTTTGGGAAGGAGCTACTGCGCAGTCGCGCGTTTTCTTCCCGGCGCGAAAGCGCCATCACTTCCTATCCTTCTAAAATATAGAATCCTTGACCCAACAGCCTAGGAATCGTAGCACTACCAAAAGGAAAATCTATGTAGTTCGAATTTAGATCTCAAAACGCAATTATTATACTCTAAGAATGGAAATTAATTCGGCGGCGAAATAAAAAAGTTTCGGCGGCGGCGGCGGCGCCGATATTAAATTTATCGACGGCGGCGTTTCGGCGTTATCTAAATAATCGGCGGCGGCGTTCGATCGGCGGCGCCATCCTCTAGAACTTAGTACTATTCCAACTAGTAGGTTATGTAGTCTATAGTGTGAATAGGTCTCACTAGAAATTTTAATAGGCGCGAAGGTACATAAAGTTATGTATTTGTACCCCGCCGTTCCGCTAGGCACTACGGCGGCCCACAACACTCAACCAGGTCCGGACAAAAATGCGCTTTGCGAAACAAACGTTCGGCCAGTGAGACAGCTATAAGAACAGGCTCACATATGGCAAACAAACGCCCTCATCACGGCCCAACAAAAGGCAACACGATGGGCCTGCCCGAGAACCCATCCTCGCACAGCTGAGGGCTAGAGAGACTTGCTCTTCCACTGCAAAAACCATCCCCGATAAGGTTATCAAATGACAGGTATGGAGCGAACCATCGCGCGAACCCAAAGTCCGAGCCCAGCAACCACGAACGCACCCATCACCCCTCCGGCTGGCGGCGAAGGGGGCGATGCGAACTGGCGCGCAAGCCCAGAAATCAGGCCCGGCAGCCGCGAACGACACCAGTGACCCCATTAAGGACAATCCGGATAGGGACAGTGATACCTGTGCAAATCAGCCGCAGGTTATTAGCCATACGTTGCCCGGCTCTCGCCACGAGGAGGCTTGGCAACCAGGATTTAAGAGAGCCGCTTTGCAACCAGGATTTAAGAGAGCGAAGGTACAGCTGACACACTTTTGGGTCTTATGCTACTTTTGGTAGTAGTAGTAGTTAGATGTCATAATAGTTCTTTTTATAAAATAACCTTGGCCATCTTGTTGAAATGTTGCCTCCCCGCTTTAGCTGTGGATCCGTTTTCTCTCCCACTAAAGAGCTTATGAACTCATTCTTAGGCATTGGTTGAACTATTCCTGGGCAACATTTCAACTAGTTGGGCAATCGTAAAGACATTTTATAAAATCAACTATTTGCAACACCTTTCATAATTTCCCAATCAATGACGTTCTTTTTTTCTTAACAGTAAAAAGGCTTCCCGATACCTGCCAAACCAAGTTCCGTCAGCTTTAAGTAATAGTTGATTTTATAAAATGTCTTTACGCTTGCCCAGCTTGTTGAAATGTTGCCCTGGAATAGTTCAGCCAATGCCTAAGAATGAGTTCATAAACTCTTTAGTGGGAGAGAAAACGGATCCACAGCTGAAGCGGGGAGGCAACATTTCAACAAGATGGCCAAGGTTATTTTATAAAAAGAACTATTGGGGTGGGGGATTCGCCGCCCCTTTTAGTCGAACCCCTGTCCCCTTCTGAAGATTCAGTGATTTTTTTGCATCGCGTTTCTGTTTTTGGTACTTAAAATGTTTTCATCAGGTAAAATTTTTTTTGATAATAATAATAATAAAATCCAATAACTCTTGAATTTTTAATGTAAAGCTAATTATTATTTACCTATGCGATATAAAACAAATTACGGCTTAAACTATGACAAATCCTATTAAATACCGAATAAAATCATCTGTGGACCAATTTTACTGACAATCGCCATTTTTAAAAACTAAATTAAAAAACCATAGAGTCGATTTCAGACACGAGATGGCGTTACTATTTCCGGATTTGAATCGTTTTTGGGGCGGAAAGTGGGGAGTGTAGGACCGTAAGAGGGGAAGAGTTTGTAGCAAACGTATTTTTGATCCATGACTCTAATAACTATTTCCCAGAACTACTTATCAATGTCGTTCCTTTTTAATGATATTTATCGGGATCGTCTCTACCGTTCGAAGATTCAAACACAGTCCCGTCATTTTAAACGAATTAGGGGGGATTTGGCACCCCTTTTTTGAAATTTCGGCGAACATTTACGCACTTGCCTAACTATTTAGCACGGCAACCTATCAATACTAATCTGTCTGCTCCAAAAATCCCGTCAACTTAAAGGGGCTCCAAAGTTCGGTGGCAAAATGTGTATAAAGTCAGTATTAAATTGCGAAATTTACGAATGAATGAATGAATATTTATTGACTCTTTGAAATAACAAATCCCTTTTAAATCAGGGAGGAATTCACTTTTAAATGAATCCGCGAGTACATATGGAATTTAATTTATAATTATTTCTTTAAACACGACTTAGAACATGTTTACGATAATATTAAAATATACTAGATACTAAAAATTTATGATGAATAATGATGATTAATGATTAATCCAAGGCGAACGATTCAGCTTTTCCAATTTGTCCTCAATGCACCCCACCTACCAAGGATACGTTTTGTGACAGTCAAGTCAGACCAATTCACAGAGTGAGGTCCAAAGCCCAATAAATAGGCCAAACAATCGTCAGAATTATCTAGTTCTTCAGCGTATAAATAATCCTGTCTGACTCGTTGAAAATTCGGACACACTATGAGAATATGCGAAACATCTTCCCGTACTTCGCCACATAAAGGGCACACCGAGGGTTCCCCAAAAATCTCAGCAGTCGGGAGGGCTCCAGTGCGGGCTTGAAACAAGAGGTGGCTCGGTCTATCATTGTTGTAAAACGGCTCAAGGCCCATTGCTTCCTTTCTGCTGTACAAAGATACACTTTGATGGCGGCCAATCTCCTGTCTCCAGTGTACAAACGAATTCTCCTTAACGGTTTTTTCAATAATTTTAGTCCAATCTTTGGCCGTAGTAGCTCGACCTCGCTGCACTGAGCCAACTCCGTAAGTCCGATCCAAATACTCCACTCGTCTGCACCAACGAGTTCGATGACCCTTTTCTTTCATATAACGGTTGATCTTCGCCGCTATGCACTCCGTCGCCATCAACATGAGACGACCCAAATACGCGAGTTTACTTCGAGCCTCTCTCTCCAGAAAGGACGACCACGCCAATTCCCCTTTTATCGCTGATTTCGCCGTTAAAAAATTACCTCCGACGGCTGCCTTCTCCACAGCGAATTGCGTTTGCTCAAAGCGACGATTTGTTGGTTCTTTTAAACAAATTACATCGTTCGCGTATGTTAGGCTCGGGACAGCGACAGATTTCCAAAGGGTTCGAGTGACCGAGTACGCGTTATAAGAGTGAAAACCTTTATGTTAGATAGCGCCTCGCAAGCGTCCCGACTTTGTCCTGAGATTGGCCTCATGGGGTTCCAAGTATTCCTTATCAGTGCATAGGGATATACCAAGGTAGTCAATCTGATCGGAAAATCGAACCTCACAGTTCTGAAGATTTAATGGTTTGATCATTCCGTCAACGGGACCACCAAACTGAAGAATCTTGCATTTTTCTCCACTGAATTCCATTCCATACTCTGAGGCAAAATTACCCGCCATATTCAACAGTCCTTGGAGGTTCGCAACAGTTTCCGCGGCTACATAAATATCGTCGGCGAAAAATTGTCCCGAAACCCCAGCTAAGGGATATATACTGTCTATGGTCCGACCCTAAATCGACTCTTATTACATAAATTTAAAAACTACTCGCGATCTTGTAAAATTAACTTTTTTTTCATTTCGACTGTAAAACCATGGAGGAAGATTCCTTCCTCCATGGTAAAACCGAAGGTCGGCCAACCCAGCCCTGGATTAACCATTAGGCAAAAAAAGCAATTGCTTAGGGCATCAAGAAATATAGAAATTAGGGGCCCCATCGAAATTTTATTCATTAGGAAAAACTAAACAATGTGATAATGATACAATGGAACTAAAACTATATAAAAAATAACTATATCAGTATAATTATATAATATTTATAATTATATACTCCTTTGGAGCGTCTACTGACATCGGCAATTCGCCAAAACGATTACCTCCATAAATATATTGAATACCGCATGCCTGGTGGCGGGAACAAAAAGGCTGCATGAAATATTTTGACTATACTAAATATACTAAAGTCACGTATTTTGGTAAAATTTTTATTTATTAAAACTCACAGTTCAGTAAAATACATTTAACTCGGAAAACATTTTGAAATAATGGTAGTCTGGCATCATCTATTATACCTCAAAACATTTCGTGTTACCATTTTGTTATCGCCACCAGATTTGCGGTATCCAATATGTTTATAAAGGTACTGAGGTAGGGTGGGGTGCATTTGGCCGACTCCTCATTTGACCGACTTTTCATTTGGCCTACTGCTCATATGTCTGAATGCCCATTTGGCCGACAGCTCATTTGGTCGATTTTTCGGTCGGCCAAATGAGCAGACCATATGGCCGACTACTCATTTTTTCCGACTACTCTTTTAGCCGAAATTCTGGTCGGCCAAATGAGAAGCCCATTTGACCGACTGCTCGTTTGGCCGACTGCTCGTTTGGCCGACTACTCATTTGACCGACTGCTCATTTGAACGACGTACTGCTCTTTTGAACGACTGCTCATTTCACCGACTCTTATTGCCTGTCCTTCTTTATGTCTTTAGTGTTAGGTTGACTTATAGAACGGGCAATGTTTTCTTAGTATTGGTGCCTAACGGCACCGCGAACTCACTTCGCTCGAGCGCTGGGGGCCCGGCCCGGCGCCCCCTCAGCCCCGTTCTTTATAACCAAGCTGGGACTTCTTAAACGCGACCTAGAGGACAGTACCTAGCCAAACGCACCTAGTATCGTCCAAATGCCAAATGAGCAGTCGGTCAAATGAGTAGTCGGAAAAATGAGCAATTGGTCAAATGAGTAGTCGGAAAAATGAGCAGTCGGTCAAATGCAATGTCCATTTGGCCGACTGCCCATTAGGCCGACTTCTCAGTCGGCCAAATGGACAGTCGGACAAATGAGCAGTCCATTTGTCCGATTTCTCAGTAGGACAAATGGACAGTCGGCGTAACGTGTATTTTGTGGTCGGCCAAACGAGACTCTCCCCTGAGGTAGTCGTTTTGGCGAATTGCCGATGTCAGCTGTAGACGCTTCGCCTTTTTTCAGTGGCGGATTTACAAATTTAATTTAATTTAAAAAATATAAAAATTTATCCTACAAAATGTATCTCATACAAGTTAAAAAATTAAGTTATGGAGTAAAATATAAATAAAATATAAAGGCATCTGTATTAGTATTATCCAAGATTCCAAATAATAGTTTTGTTTTCCTGAGTCCGGCGTCTACTAACTAATGAGGGGGGGGGGGGCACAAAAATTCTTAAATTGCTTAGGGCAGATATTGGGGTTAATCCGGCCCTGGGCCAACCTAGCCATTTGAAGGCTTTGACCGACGTCGGCCCGACTTTAATGTGCTACAGATTGTTACTTATTTATTATCTGAATTTCGTTACTCTTATAACTTAATACTTAACATTGTAAAGTCTTTTTAGAGTCGGCAAGTGGTCCAAAATGTAAGGTTACCTTACCGACTTTGAAAAGGAATTATCACAAAAACGTTTAAGACTTTTAGAGTCGGCAAGTGGTCCAAAATGTAGGGTCACCTTACCGACTTTGAAAAGGAATTATCTCAAAAACGTTTAAGACTTTTAGAGTCGGCAAGTGGTCCAAAATGTAAGGTCACCTTACCGACTTTGAAAAGGAATTATCTCAAAAACGTTTAAGACTTTTAGAGTCGGCATTTGGACTAGGACCCAAAAGCGACTATTCGACCAAAGCCGACCCTAAATCGACTCTTTGTGCTGCAGGGGATCGCGGAGGCACTGCAATTAAGTTACGGTTTATTTGGTGCTAGCATAAGTCTATAATCCACTTATGCTGCTGGTTGAAATAATGGAAACTTTTCACATGTTAACAGTGTGCCGTGTGTTTGCTAAGCTTTAAATATGTCAAAATCTATCTGGTAACCGTATAGGTGAAAAGTTTCCATTATTTCAGCAGTAGCTTCCAGAAATATGACTTCTTGGCGATTTCCTTGAAGCTGTTTTATTGAAGCGTCTATTAAAGCTGAGCTGGCTGGACAAGTTAAAATATGGGTAATTAATTTGGTGAATTCGTTGGTTATAGAACTAGTTTTTGAAACTGCCTCCCACCAAACGTTTGGTCTCATATTTTGAATGACATTTGAGGAAAAATGGGAAGCAGTAAATGGTTTACTCTTAGCTTCATATGCAATGACATACTGTAAAAAACTCATTTAAGTTGTTCATCCAACTTCGGACTTCTTGTGATTATCATCTAACAGTTCACCATTATATATACTTGGCATGCAAAAGATAGGCTAATTTATGTTAAGGTTTTGATTGCATTATTAAATATCTTAAGCATATCCTCTTTCCTGTGGACAAGATAGTCATCTTGCAAAAGATTTATAAAAAATCTTTTTTTTATAGCCATTCCAAGAATCCATTCGGACTTCGCGATTTTCAAGGGCACCGTAACTCCTTCGAATTTTGACGTCAGCCGCAGTGGCGTAGTGAGGTTATTTGGCGCCCAGGGCCAAACTCCAAAATTTGCGCCTCCGCCCCACCTACGCCGGCCCCAATTTCCACCATAAAATTCCTTGTTTTTAAACGAAACCTAATCATTATCAATAACAAAATAAATATTAATTTAATTGATATATTAAAAAAATTTCAAGTTTCCAATATCCGCTTTAATACTTTAGGCGCCTCTTTGGCGCCCCCCTGACTGTCGGCGCCCGGGGCGTAGGCCCCCCCCCCTCCCCCTCACTACGCCTCTGGTCAGCCATTAAAATGCCGGATTTAATCCTTCAACAGGATGACGGGAAAGGTTCAGAGAGCGAGGGGCGGGGGGGGGGGGGGGAAATGCCCGGGACCCGGCGAAAAAAGGCAAAAAGAAGCCTGGCTTTTAGGGGCTCATCGGCTTTTCCTTCACCAGCATCCCCCCTTGAAAATTTTATTTAGAACGGCTCACGATCACCTAATTTTATTCAATAAAATCAAAAGTCTATAGTGAGAGAGTACGTAGAATGTTAAGGTGAGGTGGCGGAGTGGTTAACGCTTTCGCCTCGCAGCAAGAGGACACGCACTAAAAATTTATATACCCCCGTACTGTAAAATAATACATACCGGGCTCGCAGCAAGGACGCAGCAAGAGGAGCCGGGTTCGATCCCAACTTGTGGTGAAAACTCAGAACTACCCCTTCTGCGTTGAGTTTGCACCGCGGTGCTACGAGCGCCCTGCTCTAAAAGAACCAAACGCGCGCAATCTAAATTCAGGTCCAGTAGTTTATTGCTCCAAAGTTTAATTAATTATTGAATCAAAACCAAAAATCGATTATTAAAAATTCTGGCTTCGTCATTAACGTCATCCGACATTCACTGAATATTTCTTATTGGTTGAATTTGAATTTAACTGGCGGTGACGTATAAAATGAAATAAACCCCAAAAGATTAGCCGGATTCGATCGAAGCATATGGCACTGGGTGAAAACTCGGAACTAGTCTTTCCGCGTAGAGTTTGAAATTATCTCCCCACTGGTTAAAGTTTTTCGGTTTCCTCTTTGCATAAAAACTCGTAGAGGATAACGGTAATAGTATAAGTAACATAACACTTGTAGCCTTGCTCATGCATTTTTTATTACTACATCCTTTCTTCACCAACGATAAATCAGAAAAACGACTAGCAACTCTGTAACCCGGAAGTTTAATACTCTTTGGGATTTGATTTTTTTATTGGTCATCGAAAAGGTGTCAGAGTTCAAATTTAGCCAATCACATATAGCGCTACAAAATATTATGAGGTACGAACATAGCACGAAATGTAAGAAATAAAATGGCCGTTATGGTAGTCGCATAGATATAAGAAATGTATATAAAGGTCTAGATAAATTTCGGGGCGTCTAAGCCTAACATAAAATACGGATTTGACACCTAGCAGACACCGTGGAAGGCACGTGACCAAGAGCGCGAGCTCTCTTAGCATTTTAGTACTAAGTGCTTGACCTTTCCGCAGGCCGTAGTGTTTAGACACCATCTGTTGGTGACTTTTAGTATAATTTTTAAGCAGGAGACAATGGCTCTCGCGACGATAGCACGAGCTTTCTTACCGATAGATAGCGCCTTATAAGGATAGCCTGCAGAAATTACGCGTTTCTGCTAGCTGTCAACTCCGTATTCACTCCCTTTGAAATATTTTATCTAGACCTTTATATACGTTTCCTATATCTATGCGTAGTCGGCTTATTAGGCCTAACTCTATCGGAAAATTATACCTAAATACTAAATATTATTAGGGTCATTTTCAAAGTTTGAACTGAAAAAAATATTTTTATTGCGTAATTAGCAATTGTAAAAGTGATTCCAGAATCTTGAAAAAGGTTAATTCTTACATTTTAATTCATCAATTCATTTTTATTTTGTTCACAGCGGACAAAACCAGGCATTCATCCAGGTACAAAAAAGGAACAAAATACAAGTACATGAATATTCAAATTATAATAGTAAAAATCTGGAAGAAATTGTAATCAAATATTCGTAAACTATATGAGAAACCTTTTTACATTAAAAACTTAACAAGCTGAAGGTTTTTAACCATCTACAGTATTTGGTGCATAACATTGATAAACATCAATGAGATTAATCTTCTCAATATACTTCACTAGTGATCCACAAATCTCGAGTTGTTGGTGAATTTCTAATAAAATACCATTTGCCCGATATAAAGATTTAATATTGTTGGGGAAAATACATACAATTTCTTTAATTTCTTCCGTTGTTAATGTTTCCGTGGCGAAAACGAAATTAGTGCGGCTATACGCCTTAAGCCTAAAAATGACTGTTTTCAAAACCGCGGGAATCACGTTCCCGGAAGTTGGGTTCGATTAGTTCATGCCGCCGCTACCGAATGGCGCTATTTCGAAAAAATTTTGACGTCACTGTGAAGAAAGGATGTAGTAGAACATTTTCCTAATGTCATACTTAGGGGTATTATGTTACTTATGGTAATAGTAATTAATTAATTAGTGTGGGGAGCTGTTGGCTCGCGTGGCATGAAGGGCTTGCTATAGAGGCATTATAACTTGTCGCCAGATGACTTGGTGGTACCTTGGGTATTAGCTTATGGCTGATGATGATTATTGTTATGACCGAAGAAAATATTATACGGATGTTTACCCAACAAAAGAAGCCGTTCAGCATACTGGCAATCAGTGTAAAATTCGGACTTAGTTAGTACCTCGTTATTCAATCGGTTAATGTTTATTATGTCTACGACGATGACGAACAGATCGATATTTAAAGGGAATAGAACCTCAAACGCGTTCTTTATGGAAGACCCCATCAATTTCCTTTATTCCCTTCACAATCAGCGATTATCAGCGCCGCAGGTGTGAAAAGCCATCGGAGGCAGCGGATAATATTGGAACCCTCGGAGGGCGACAGAAATACCAGAAGTTATATTCCCTTTAAAGGGATCCATCACTGAGGTTGGGGGTTGAATTAGATCTACTTTTTCGTGGGTAAAACGCGGGGGAAGGAGGGGGTGATTAGGAACCTTAGCTTCCGTACCTCGTGATGGCAGATCCGGACGATCAGATTCTGGATTTTATTCAGCCCTATTTTTGGAGATTGCGCGGGAACCTAGTAAAATTGAAACGCCGGGTTGGCCATATGCACTTTTAGTTTCGTGTAAAAATTATAAATGTTTTTTGTTTATTGAAACTCACATTTCTAAAGCAGAAGTAAAATTTAACATTTTGGTGGATACACACATTTGACCTTGTTTGGCTATGAAAAAAAACATGTCACATTTGTACACTGCCACTTTTAAGAGCACCTTGAAACTGAAAATGCTTGTTATAGGTGTAAAAGTTACCATCTGCAATATTGAAAAACTAATACACAACTTGAAGGTCCAATTATTACCTTTGCCCGAAAATCTATTCAAACATACTATAGTGGAAAGTTAATCGTAGTAGCTTGCAACAGAAACAACAGTCCAATCATATATATATGCCTAAAAATGTCTCGGTTAATTTACATGGTGTTTATAATTGCTGGATTAGCACGTAAAAATCAAAATATGCATTTATGTAATGGAGTAATGCCAAATATCTAAATATAAGGTTTTTAGTTTCTTTCAGTGAATTTCAATGTCCATTTTATTTTGGATTTTTTGACGATCCAAATGATGAAGGTGGATTTTACCTGTGTGTTTTTGGATATACACTTCATGGATCCTGCAATAGTTCCCTAATTGTTTACCCGCAAAAATGTGTTGGTAAGTAAACTATAATGTGATATATATAAGACATGTTTTTAAAATGTACTTGTGAAAAAAAATTTGTAGGATGGAATCCCTACCAATACAACAGCAAAATTCCAGCAACGCCCATACCAGAAAAGCATTTTGACTGCCCATGGATTGACGGAAACTACCCTGATATCACTGATGTTACTTGTAAAGGCTACTGGAAATGTTTTGCTGAAAATTCCTCTTATATGTAAAAGATTTTAAAGATAAATTTTAAATCTCTTGGAGTCTTTGTACATATTTAATTTTTTCTCTTTGTAACAGGACTTGTGGGGAAAGTAAAAATTTTGATTCTATCCTTCAAAGTTGTAGCGATGATGCCACATGTGGTATATTTTGAGTTTATGTTACTTAAGGCATTAGCCTTATTTGTGCCTCTTTTAATTTTACTTAATTTAGATGGATATTCCCATAAATGCACTGAAGAGTTTTCGTACACCAGTGATCCAAATGATAAAACAAAATATTACGAGTGTTATTATGGCATTCCTTATCACTGGACATGTGACCCTCATCTTGTTTTTGACATTACTAAGAATTATTGCACCAATGCGGAATAATTACAAGCATTAATTTTAAATATTTTTAGTTTGTTTTGTATTCAATAATAACACTCAGAGATTGTTAAACATAAGCATTTTTTTTATTGAAATAAAGGCATTTTAAGTTAACAGTCATTTACTATCATTTCAAAGATCATAATCATCAGGATGGTAAAGTTCGCTAAGAAGACGGTAAACGTAGCTCGGTGAATTACCACCGATATTTGATATGAAAAGGGTAACCAAATCTGGAGGGACATAATCAAACAAAGGAGTATAAATCTGAACTTTGGATATTAAATTGTTAGAAAAATTCATCACATCTTCGGGTGAGGTAAACTTATTGAAGGCATTCTGATCATAAGAGCAAAGATATTGGGGTGTCAGTTTAAACATTGCCGCACAAACTATTAAAGGAACAGAGTAATATTTGGCAGCTAAAGCCAAAGAATGAGTTCCACTCAGAGCTTTCAAGCCACCGTTGGCCATGAGGGAGTGTGTGCCAATAATGACTTTATTGACACGTGACATGATGGCAAAGATATTTGCATCTGGAATCAAGGTTGTTTCTATTCCAGCTTCTGCAAGGGACTTTGCTAGCTGCTGCCCACTGTAAAAGGGGGCAAATTCAGCCACAATAACTTGAAACTTTCTAGTTTTGGCAGCCCGTTTTAAGAAAGCTTCAACAGTTTTAGACCCACCACCAGTCATGATAACTTCGTCAGAATGAATGTGTTGTAATGACTGGGTTACAATATTGTCAGCGCTAGTTTCCAGTTCAGTCTCAAGTTCACTGAGGTTATCAAGCACCGCGGCTTTCAGATTGGGAAATACTTTCTTATAGTCTGCACCTTGCCCCTCCGAGAGGAGCATTTTTTGAAGGGATTCTTGGGGATCACCTTCAACATGCTGACCCTGCGCTCCAACATATTCATCTCGCACAATTTTTAATACTCTCCGTACCATATTACCCGCGGCAGTTTCTGTAGGGTCAGCTTCCATAACTTCTTTACCGATTTTCCGTAACTTTTCAATTAATTCATCAGCATAAGTCCATGGGGTCTCCGAAATGAATTTGGTTAGCGCTTTTAGAGTTCGATATGCGATTTCATAATAGCTTTTTAGGTTACCAAGTTTCACGTCTTCTATAAGTTTTTGTAATAACTTTTTTGACTCTTCCATTTTTATACAAATTAAATATTAAAACATACGGTTGGAAGTTTGGAACTTGGTTCTTCACAAAACAGATCGGGCCTAGATTTGCAGAAATTTTTGCGTCACGCGTAGGCCTATAGCTTTCGCCATCTAGCAGAAGATATTTCAAATAAAAACGTTGATTGCAGTATTTTTAAATGTTACGCGCCTTTCAACAATTTCATACTGTTCTTATTTGTTTACTGCAAGTTGAATCTAGAATTTCACAAGTTTTAAGGTAAATTAGATTACATTAATGTTTTAATCGTCTTAACTATATATCAATTTATCGTTTTCTACTGTCAAGTATAAATTATATTTATAGTAAATTATTATATTTATTGTTTTTCATTTACAGTGACAGTTAGGCTTAGTTAAATGGAAGTCAAACAAAAATCCCTAGAAATCATTGAACAGTCATCAAAAGAACAGGTGAAACCATCTTCCATAAAGAAGAAAAAGAACTACAGAGTCGTAGAATCCAGGTATCTTAAAACTTCTAAACCACCGACTCCACCAGTGGCTGGAACAAGAATAGACAGCAAGGGCCATGGAACACCTTGTTATAAAACCCCATCAAGAACAAATAAAGAAGCGGCTCAAGAAAACTCTAAACTTGAAGAAACATTGGCATCTAAAAGTATCTGCTCATCTGGTGTTAGGATTTCTACTCCACACAGAGACATAGGTTTAAATGATACACCATACTTGAACTGCAGCGAAATTTCATCCATAAATGCCACTTTGAAAGATGCAGGAAATCAGTCAATGCAAAGACCATTGAAAAATCCATCAATTAGAAGACCCTTATTGGATAATAACGCTTTGAACAAGAAACTTAAGGCCGTAACGCAAAAAGGCACAAAAATTATCAAAAAGGATAATTTCCCTGTAATAGAAGAAGAGAAGAACCAGAAATTACTTTTGGATGTAAACAACCCAATAGATTTGGAAATTGTCTATAGTCAATATTTGATAAGCAACTATTTAGCCATCCATGCGGAGAGGCATCTGGAAATTCAAGATAAAGATATGAGTAGACTTCTAATTTCCCTGGCGGAATCAAATAAAATTTTAGCTGACAAAGTTACTGAATTAGAGATGGAATGCAACAAAGTGGAAATGGAAAATGAGATAGAAAAATCCATTGAAAATCAGAATGAAACCCTCTCTCTAATGAAAGACTCCATTGGCTGTTACGCAAATAAAACCAAAGAAATAAACAATTCCTTCAAAGGCTTTCATAACCAGATGCTTCTTAAGAATGTACATATATCTGATCATTCAACCTTAGAAAAAAACTTAGGTAGCATATCTATTCAAGTGTTGAACAATCTACAAGAAAGATGTGCCATAAATTCTCTATTTGAACCATTAAACCATGTAATTAGTGATGTTTTGGATGATAAAGTTGGAAAAACTGGCAACATGGAAAAGATTTGCCATAGTTGTCAGAATATTTCGTTGCTTACAAGCTATCAAGTTTCGTTAGCTTTACAACAAAATAAATTGCACAAGAATTCTATTAAAGAGGAAATTAACACACTTTTGTACAACTGGTAAATACATACTGCAATTACTTGGAAAAAAAACCATGCATATTTTGGCACTGAAATATTTTTTTTTAGTTATCAATAAATTTTGTATTAACAACATATATATCTCTTGCTGAGTCTTCATTCTATCCCGATTCTTTTCGAATTTACCGCCATTATTTCCTTTGAGGGGGGGGGGTAGGGCATGGGATTAACCGTTGCCTCCGTTATATCAAGGCCTGGGTTCCCTCTTTCCTGAGCATTGTACTACGAGTTATTCCCCCCCTGTTTGAAGTTTCCTATTTTCCCCAATAGATGGCGTTCGTTTCCATTGCGTTTAAATTTTAAGTTTTGTTCACATTGGTCCTGAAAATGTATTAGTTCATCTACACGGCCAATATTAGCCAACTTCAGTTTATTAATTTTAATAATTTGTGAATTAATAAATGTATTACTCTTATTAAGGCTTATGTTAAATTGAATATAGTTTATGTGTAGTTGATAGTTTCATGATGGTCAAATAATTGATTCAATTGGTTTATTAAAATTTTAAAATCAACATTTTTAATACTGGAACATGAAATCAGATACTTGTTTTCCAAAATATCACTAATGGGAGTAGAAAGATATTTTCCATATCGACCACCCACATACATATCAGTATTTTCCTAGTATTTCAAACTTTGAGAACTTTTCTAGATAAGGGCTTGGTGTTTAATTTTTTTTTCTTTTCGATCTGAGGCATCTTTAGCGTGATTATCTAAAAGAGCTCTCAAGAACTTCTCTAGAAGGATTTTCCGTAAATCTTGACTTTCCCGTGATGAGAAATTCTTGCATTCGTTGCACATTAGGGGTTTTTCGAAGTAAGGTAGAATTTCTCTTACATATGATTGAAGCACTTGTACCCGAGGAAACAAATGGAGTGAGGATTGCACAAATTCCGTTACAAGGGCCAATAATGTAATTGTTTTTAAAGCTGCTGTCATCGGATGAGAGAATAATAGTACTGCTCTTCTTACATTCATTTTTTCAAAGCTCGTTGGGAAAACCATTTTCCTAGTTAGAAATCTTACTGGTTTCATTAACGCATTGCTTTGAGCGAGATATAAGTCCGTGACAAATTTGGGGTTAATTAGAAGGGCAATAAACACCATAATACGGTCGAGGAATTGATTTCTTATATTTTTTATTATATGACTTTGATCAAAGGCGATGAACATTTTCCTAGCTGGATCTAAGGGATGTACTATTTCGTGATGTAATTGTCTGTCACTAGAAAATTTCTTAAACGCTGCAGTATTAATCTTTGCGTTGTCTGAAACAAGCCGGACAACAACGAATCCACAGTCTTCCACCGCTTTAATCACCTCCAATGTAATTTTGTGAAGCTCTTCCGCTGTCAATTTGGCGGTAAAAAAATAGGCCACGGGAAGTTTAAAATTGGTTGAGAGACCCTGGAACACAAAACACAACCGTCTTCATCTGTTGCGCTTGTTTCACCAAAATATCGATCCATTTTTCTGTCATATAATAACTTTGGTTTAATGGCCATTTCATCGTGCATTAAAGATCCTAATATTTCATTTGGATGCTTTAATTTGGAAACCTCGGCAATGAGACGGTCTTTGGCAATCTGTGTAATACCGTCAGCTCCACTTGAATTGCCCAGAAATTTTCTTAACGTTGTACGTTCCGGGAAATGTAAAATATCCAAATCTCGGATAAAGTTATACGTAGCTGTAGATTTCTTATAAATTAAACAACAAATCTTCAAGGTTGAATGTTTATACGGTAAAGACTTTTTACCGTAGGCGAGTACTTGTTCAATTAAAAAATTGGCTCTTACATCTCCACTCATACTCTCGCCCATAATCTTTCGCAGTTGGGTATATTCCTTTCTTTGGTTCTCTTCTTTTTGTTCCTTGATTGTTTCTTTTAAGCTTGCAATTATTTTCCTTTGAGCTACAACTTGCTTTCTCAATTTATAATTGTCTCTTACATATTTACGTTTAGAAGTTACGTATGGTGTCTTTCGTACAACAGGAGACGCTTGAGTAGTGGCATCTCTACATGAAATTAAAGGGACAACTTCAGCTAGAGTAGATTTTTCTGGAATCACAGATTTAGCTTGGACTAGGGATGTAGTTTTGACTAGAGACGTTGTTTCTATTTGAAGAACGACTTTGTTGTGAGGAACTATAATGTCTCGAGGAACAACTACGTCTTGAGGAACAATTACGTCTTCAGGAACAATTACGTCTTGAGGAACAATTACGTCTTGAGGAACAATTACGTCTTGAGGAACTATTATGTCTTGAGGAACTATTATGTCTCGAGGAACTATGATGTCTCGAGGAACTATTATGTCTCGAGGAACTATTATGTCTCGAGGAAAAACTACGACTTGAGGAACTATTATGTCTCGAGGAACAACTACGTCTTGAGGAACTATTATTTCTCGACGACTAGCTTTCTCTTGACAAATGACTTGAGGGCTGGAAGTGTATTCGTAAGTTTTATTCATCACAGGTTGCATATCCATGGTTCGAATATGTGATGTGTTGTCATTGCACTGTTTTTTTTTTTAACTTTGGAATGAATAATATCTGATACTCTGAACAAAGCCTTTTTAAGCTTTTCTCGAGCTGAAATAACAGGTGTGGTTTGTACATCAGTCCTTGGAATATTTCCCACTGGAGAAAGAGGGATTCTTCTTTCGCAAGAGTTCTTAAACATCTTTTGGGGATGAGAATCAGAAATTTCAAATTCATTTAGCGAAATATGGGGCACAACGTAGTTTAAAAGACGTTTTCGACTAGTTGATATACTAAAATCAGACTTGTTAAAATGTTTGCTACAGATTTTAGCATCTCCTTTATTTGATATAAGTTCCTCATGAAATGAAAGATCGTCATCCTGTTGGACGTTAAAAATTGCACAAATCCGTTTTTTTCTCATTGACATTTCCTTAGGAAATGAATGGAAACTTATATTTTCCTCTTGACCAATTTGGCGTTTCTTTACTCTCTTCCAATCACTTTGTTTGCAATTAGGAACTGAGCAGACAACCATTTTATATTACTACAAATGTAATTAAACGTTTGTTAATATGTGGAATAAAATACAATTAGTTAAATACTTACTTATTAATGACCACCACGGCGAATCATTGGAAGAAAGATCCAAAGAACAACTTTGCAAAAAACGAAATGCGCACGCTCTAAATTTCAAATTTCACAATGGTTCAGAGTGCCTCTAGCGAGAAATTGCGGCGTATTAGAAATCCACGGTGGGGGGGCGAAAATCTAAGCGTACCCAGGCCTTGATATAACGGAGGCAACGGATTAACCTATGGTCTGCGCAGCGTTGCCAGCCGTACGATAACTATCGTATTTGTACGATATTCGGGATCAAATACGATGTACGATATTCTTTGGGTCGACTACCGTACGAAAAACGTACGATAATTTGAAATTTTCAAATAAAATAATTTATTCGTTAAAAAACCTGATTCTAATGCTGCAATCAGCTTTCTAATTGGTTTTGGCGGAATCTAGATTGCAGCAATCTAGATTCCGCCAAAACCAATTAGAAAGCTGATTTACCTATACGCTAGATTTTTTCCTACTTTTTCCTCTACCCTCCCTACTGTGTTTTATATCCCAAACATATTTTTGGCCCAAATCTGCAGTCAAGGTCAAAGCCAAACGCGGGCGAGGTTTTTTAACTACATGTTTTTAAACTTTAAAAATTGACGGATTTTGAAATGACGTTTTAGCGCGCGACACTACAGGTACATGTCTTGGGCACACAGCCTTCTTTGCGTGCTTTTTTGACCATAACATGTAGAGTTATTTTCACGCGCAAAATGAATTTTAAAAGTCGTCAATTCCCACTCGCCGCTCAGGTGGATGCATACTTAGAAATCTAGAAATAGTTCGCTTCTGTCGAGCCTTTTAAAGCGTACGATAATTTTAGCGAAAATACGATAATTTAGAGCCCCTGGTACGATAAACACTTCTTCAAAGGTTGCTTAGGTTGGATATACAGTGTCCATGATCTGCGCGAGTAATCCTTGGTATTTTTGAATGAAACCTGGTTACCTGGCTGACTGGTAGTTATGCCACAAGTAATTTGTCACATTTCACTGTAAATTATTTTATTGTGAGAGTCGCGAAAGATTAGTTCAATTTCCTATCTTGCCACTCGTAAAAATGAAACCATATTCGTCAAAATACGTGAAGTTGATCCTTTTCATTGGTATCGGTGTGCATATCCTGGGATTAACAATATTTGTGATTGGTTTTTTCCCCGAAACTAAAGTTCTTAAATCGCCTTCTGACAAATCTAAATTGCCCAGGGATTTTGGAAAGTACAGCAGACCAAAAACTATCGCTAATGGGATTAGAAATGCATCATTGGACATGAGAAATCTGTACAAAAAACATTACTCCAAAGTAGTTTTATTTTTAGTCGATGGTTTACGATCTGACTTTATTCCGCCTGTTAAAACTGACTATTTTGAAAAAGGAACAATGCCCTTTGTAGAAGAAATTTTAGAGGATGAAACGAGAGCTGTAGCCTTTCCAAGTTACGCTAATAATCCAACTGTAACGTTACCCAGAATCAAAGCGATGATGACTGGAACTGTACCAGCGTTTTTAAATGTAGTAACCAATCTCCAGGCTTCATCTTTGAATGAAGACAATATTATCTATCAAGCTACCGAAGCTAAAATGAAAATAAACTTCTATGGAGATGATACGTGGTTGAAACTGTTTCCAAACACATTCCAGAGGTCTGAGGGAACTGTTTCCTTCTATGTTTCAGACTATACTGAAGTGGATAACAATGTCACTAGAAATGTGGATGTCGAATTGGAGAAACCTGATTGGGATATGCTAATTCTCCATTATCTTGGACTTGATCATATTGGTCATTTTGCTGGACCTTTAAGTCATTTATTTAAACCCAAACTCAAAGAAATGGATGATATTGTCAAAAAAATCTACACTAAGCTCTCAGAGCAAGAGAAACCAAGCTTAATAGTATTGTTTGGAGATCATGGAATGACTAGCACAGGAAATCACGGTGGTGTTAGTGAAAATGAAATCTCAGTACCCCTAATTTTTATATCAACTCAAAAAATGAATCCCAGTCTAATGGAGAAGTCAACGCACATATATTATAGAAAGATTCTGCAAGTGGACATGGCAGCTACTTTATCAGCTATCTTGGGTCTTCCAATACCATCAAACAACATTGGCAGTGTTATACCTGGTGTGTTGAGCCTAGCAAACTTTAAACCCAATGAACAACTCTACGCTTTATACTACAATTCGCTTCAGTTGTTAAATGAAATAAAAGGGGACTATATGTATGATGTATATAACACTAAACTCGGTAATATATTCAGCCTCCATCGAATCTGGATGGAAAAACTATCGGATGATTTACCCATGTTCAGAAGCATAAAATCGGGTTACATTGAAAATATGGCCGGTATAAGTCACATCCTCGAATCTTCAATGACCAAATACGATGTTTACGCCATGATCATCGGGTGTTTAGCTGTCATTTCTGCCTTTTTAACTATTTTCACCTTAATAATCGACCCAAGTCGCCTTAGTCACGTAATGGGGTTTGGAGATGTAATATTAGGACTGCTGGGTTTAGGAATTGCCTTGACAGTACACTGTGTTATTTGTATCAAAGCCGACAGTTGCATGTGTCATTCTTTCTTTTGGTTGGCACCTACTGGCATTATTAACTTTTTCTTGTTTAGTACTTTGAAATTTTTCTCATTTTTGTTCTTCGAAACCATACAAGAGGCCTTTTCTCTTTCAATTACCAATTTCATTTTACTGTCTACCTTTTTGCATGGTTTAAGCTTAGGCTCTTCCAGTTTTGTAGAGGAAGAACACCAATCTTGGTATTTCTTCTCAATGACACTCCTGTTTTTATTGTTTCTTAGAAACATACGAGATATAGTTCAAACTTACGATTTGTCAATTGAAATGGGTACTTTTAAAAGCTCCAGTATGGGAAATGAAAAAGTTTATCGCAATACAATAATGAAAAAGATAATAATCAGCGCCCTCTTGTTATTTCTAACGCGCCTTTTGCGATCGTGGAATCAAACAGGAAATAAATTTGCTTCTTTGCCCGATATTGCTGATTGGTTAGTCGTAGACAATCAGTTTTTAGTATTAACGGTGCTGATTTTAGGGGCATTATTTATAATTGGTTTAACTCAGAGTCAAACCCGTATTTTGCAATTTATCTGTACATGGTCAACTATCATCATGATTTTGCTTTATCATTTGGAAAATGGTGTACAACCACCAATTATAGAAATAGGTATTAGCAAGAATAGCTTACCACGTTTGTGTTATTTGTTAATATTGTTTTGCATAATAGAAACATTAATTTACATTTACTATCATCCAAACCCATCTTATAGTAAAAAATGTTTACATATTGCCCGATCCCTATCAACTGCGTGGGTTTTACTGTTCGCTTTGCAAAGTAAAACTCAGAACCTACCACTAGTTGCGTTGATAATAGTGCAGGAAAGATTAGCTTACGAATTAGTTTGGAAAATCAACCTAAATTTGACAATATGTAACATAACTTATTTCTGGCTAGCTATGTGTTCCTTTTTCTATCAGGGTAACTCAAATCAATTATCTACAATTGACATTGCGTCTGGTTACATTGGACTGGGGGAATATCAAGCATTTTTCGTTGGTATTTTAATATTTTGCCATACCTATGCAGGTGTAATATATTGGTTAATACGTTACGTGTGCTGCGTGCTTCATCGTATGTCAAAAGACAGCGTGAACACCTTGCAACAAGTTCCATTCAGTTTAGGTGCCCTGTTATGTTGTAGATTTTTTGCAGTTTCTATTTATCTCGTAACTTTGATATTTTTACGATTTCATTTATTTATTTGGTCAGTTTTTGCACCTAAGCTACTGTATGAAATATTCCATTCATTTGTTGTCATATCTTTCGTGTTAGTTGTAATTTTAATAATTCGCTTCATTCAGAAATATAGCGACAAAACTTGACTTTCTCAAGAACTCCATTTAAAACCATTTAATCTAGTCGATGGAATGTATGCAAACGTTGAATAAAGAAAGTTTTCTTAAACTACAAGTAGAAAATAAGCGTTGGATAAGGCTTAATAGTAAAATACTACTAAGGTTTCTTTAGATTTTTATATACTTTACTCACTCGAACATTCTGGTTTAAAAATAAAACGTTTATTTTATTTAAATATTTTCTTACCAAAAAGATATTTACAGAGCAAAAATACCAAGTCTTTATGTACAGTAAATGGATGTAATTTAAACGAAAAAGAACTATTTAGTTTTATTAAAAACTTAGTTAATTTTGAATCTTGATTTGAGTTTCAAACTTTGTCTCGTTATGCGTATAAACTTAAACAAGGCAGTCAAATGTACATCTGCCATTTCCAATAAATTACTTTAAAAAAATGATAAATATTTCGCACATTTACCTTTTTTCTCTCCCCCTAAAAACTAAACTTAAAAATCTTCCAAAAATTATTTCATACTATGTACAGAGATAAATAATAATTTGCTTTCATACTCTGATCAAATGTGAGCATTTTCTTACGGGGAATTTTGAAAACTAGCAATGAAACGGATGAATATGACTCCAAACAATGATTATTAGTTTTCACTAAAAGGTTCACAATCATTTTGACTATCATTATAACCGTATCGCAACACTTTAAGTCACTTTCTCTCTAAATCACTTTGAAACTGTTTTGAAATGGCAGTTTTGGAAAAGCGAGGGAGAAACTGATACATCACTTTTTATTCTTTAGTTGAGAGTACACCCACTCCAAGCCTTGGTATAACCTACCAAAGTGATTATTTCATTAGATTAAACACTTAAAGAAGGAAATTATTAAGGCTGTGCGAGTAGTGGTTTTAGAGTATTAATAAATTTTTCATCGGGAAGTCGAGTATTAGATTATTTCAAAATTTTCCTTGTTCGAGTAGTAAAGTAGTCATAAAAACCCGTTCAGGTACTTGATTAATTGACAAATTCTATTCGGGTAGTCGAGTAAATAAAAAATTTTTAAATAGCCTACTAGTTACTAATAAAATGAATGTTAGGTAAAAACTAACAAGTTAAAAAAGATAATCATTAACAAAACGTTTAACTAAAGAACATTAATCAGGCACTCACGGCAGAGAGAATTCCAAGCTCTCAAAACCAAAACTAAAAAACTTATTAAGGAATGTTTGTTTTAAGTTATTTCCCCCGTTTTTCTATGACAAAGAGACTATTATAGAGTACCCAATGAGTGGTTGATTACCCGAATATTGTTAATGGGAAAAACAATTCTGAGAGTTTTACAGGTGGCATATTCAAGTACCCAATTAGGGAAAATTTCTGATACTCTACGATTACTTATTCTTATTCGAGTTAGAGTATTAAGACCTAAAAAATCATCGGGTATTTAATGATCAAGTACTCGCACAGCCCTAGAAATTATACACTTGGAATATCTAAAGAAGGCTATAGTGGCACTGAATATTCTCATAGAAAGGGAGTGGCTTATAGATGAAATTAAAATCCTCAAATAAGCCTCAATATCTCATTCGCCTACTTTAACCAACTAAATAGGTGTTTTTACAATGAACTACGCCAGATTCGTGAAGGGAAAATGAGAAGGCGTCACCATTACTGATGGTGGCTAGCCACTGAATTTGGAAATGATTCTAACTGCTAAGTTAGAATATAGTGTAAGCCCACACCTTTCTCCAGATGCATTCAAAGTAGCCTCCAACATTACAAATGCAGACAGTGTTGACTGATATAATAATTTAGCTGATTCTGCATAATAATTTACTGATACCGATTATTTAACCGATATTGAACCAACGAGTGGGTAAAAACGTGAAATAATCACGGATCTGTGGTAGCCGAATTAGCAAAGCCAAAGTTCAAGGCTAGAACCTGGTTTTTAAGATTAGTTTAAAACTATCATGGAAAAAATTGAAATAGGTACTTTTAAAATTGGTAATTTAGATGCAAATCAGGAAAATTTCGATATCGGTTTCCACCCATCACTATAGACATATATATTCCACTTAATAAGTATATAATATATTTCTTACAAGAGAAGTATCTAGCTTGGCCATAAAAATTTAAATTTACTGGTTAAATCAAAATTTTCATAGGCTCATAATTTATGGCATCCATTACTTTGCTTTAATGATGTAAAACAGTACTCTAAATGGACCGGAATGCCATTCCGTTTTGCAAAAGTTTTTCCTCATATCATTCTGGCTCGTAAAGATTATTTTTTATTGCACAGCTTCCGTTTTTCAGAAAAATCGGAAGCTTTGAAAGGAAACACATTCCGGTTCGTGCACTGATGTAAAATGAAAATTTACACTGAATAGGGAAATTTAATTTTCATGCCATTAGTTTTAGAAAGCAATAAGCAATATTTCATCCACTATTATTTTTCAATCAAAATATTAATTGAAAAATAAGATTGAGCATGTGAAGTTACGTTTCAAGCCAATTACATAAGAAATATGGAGATATTAATACTTCTGCCGCGTTATATATTATATACTTTGGTTACTACCCTCTTCTTTACCAGGACAAATCTATATTTTTGGCTGAAGAAATTGAAAATAACTTGCCCTTCTCCAGTGAGTGCACAACAAGCTTGTATTTGCCACCTATGTTTCTTGATGGACGTTAAGTTTAGCTGTTCAGAAATTTCAGTAGGGCTCATACAACCCTTTACATCTTGTTTGTTTGCAAATATTAAGACATTAGCTTTGTTAAGATCCTAATAGAAATGAAAAAATTAATAATGTATTTCCAATCCAAAAAGATTTCATTTCTGTACTTCATGAGCTAACATCTTCCAAATTTCTTCTTTGGTTAATGGAAGTCTTTCTCTGTCAGTACTGTCAATCACCACAATCAAAAACTGACGGATAGAACCCAAAAATTGTAATAATAATAAAGTTTGATGTAATTGATGTATTTCATACCTCCGTGTTACTGTAATACGTATTCCAAGCTGCTCTTAAGGAATCTTGTCCTCCCAAATCCCACATAATAAAGTGAACATTTTTCCATACAACTTCTTCAACGTTACTTCCAATTGTAGGTGAAGTATGCACAACCTCGTTCATTAAACTATTATATTGGAATTAAGTTATTACCAGTGACCTAATCCTCATTACCTGATAATAAACATTGTATTTTTGGGCCTGATCAACCAAATGAGGTATTTTATTTCATCAGAAAACCAATAAATTTTACAAAAATGAGTTACTCATTTTTGAATTTTAGTCAGTTTCAACAAAACTTGATTCCTCAAGATACAATGTTTTTATTCTCAAATAATTCTGTATTCTATTAATTTCAGACCTGTTCCAGAGACATTTCAAGTGATACAGAAAAATTAGTAGCCTTTGTCCCCTACCCTTTACATAAAACCAAGAATGTTCTTAGGTAATGCAAATGTAGGTGTCTACCTTACAAAACCTGCTGCCTAAGCACCTCTCTCAAATGAAAACCCAAAATTTCCCTAGTATTACCTTTTAATATCAATCATAAGAATATTTTATCTTTTGTTCATAAATAGTACCAAAAAAATGTTAATTTCACTCCTGATTTAGTTAAGTGTAACTTTAATTAAAGCTGAATTTCACAATTTTAATTACTGTCAGGAAATAACTGAAATTATGTCATTACTGTTTTACTTTGGAATTATGAATTTCAATATACAAGCAAGACCATATTCTGATTCAAATCTCTTAGGTTTACTGTTTCACAATGGATTATAATGCTGTTTAATTAAAGACCATTACAAAAGGGGTATTTAAAGGCAGATAATTTTACACCAATTAATCAAATGTTTAATTATCATTATCGAATGCTTGAAATGTCTTTTGAAATCAGTCTTCAACATAAAACTTACAACTGATAGAGTATGGTGGTTTTCCCTGCATTGTCAAGACCCACAATAACAATTTTATGCTCTAAAAAATACATGGTGGAATTCAGAACATTATTTTTTGCTAAATAATTATGGACAAAAAAGTATAATTAATTGGGGTCAAAGACTTAAAACCTATTTTTTCGGATCTACCCCAGTATACTGACCTAATTCTCTAGCTTATGACTTTTATCCCCTAAAAAATGACTTTACAAAAAAGCCAAAAGAAAAATATCTACAGACTTAACTAATTATACAATATTACTCAATATCTGGAAAATTTTAGATTATGTATAATTTTTTACAATATTGTATTTAATAGGCTGTTGTGGGTTGTAATAAACCCCATTTAAAATTAAAGAAACCCAAAGTTCATTGAATGTATCAGTGTTAAATAAATAAAATTTTGACCTACAATGAATATATGGTTTAAGCTAAAGGAAAAAAATATTACTACAAATAAATCCTTAAATAAGTTATATCACAGTGGTTTCCCATTGTAATTACCAAATTATTATCTTCCTAAGTAATTTGAAAAAAATTACAATCATGGACTAAGACCCATTTACCTCTCTTTGTAAAATCTGCCTAATTATGAAATTTGCATAAATACTCGATTAACTAAAAATCTAGTTTACTGGCCTACGCTTTCTCTTGGCCCCAAAAACCCGTGAGACAGCCCATGGACAGACGGAGACAAGACAAATTTCGAAGAATAATAATAAGAGCAAGGGTAAAATTCCAAGGCTTAAGGCTATAAGATTAAGGAAACAACAGATTACCTTCGTTCGTGAAGAGACTCCATAACTTCGCGAATATTAGACCCATAGTGGGTTATTTACTAGAAACTAATAATTAAAACTAAGTTAAATTTTTCTATAATTTCATCGTCGACTTTCTACTAGTTTTGACGATAAAAATTTGGTGATAAACATACGGGAGACAGGATTCACTGGAAACATCTTTGTGCTTTTTACGTCATTGCGCGAGAGGGGGTAGAAAATCCAAACTTTGGTCCAAAATCCAAAGAGAACGAAATAATTTTATGGCCAATTGGGGGCCTCTAGATGTATGACGTAAATAATAGGCAGCGGTTCATTGGCAGTTAGTCTATAGCATAGACCTACGAGATTTTTGAAACGAAGGACTACCATTCGGTTTATTTTCAAATTATGTTCCTGTCCGATTGCCCAATCCCCAAAGGTCGTTCGCTTCTCGCATCTGTGGGATGATTCAATAGTGAAATTTTCATTGCGTAAAAATTTTCACGCGGATTTGGGCTTTAGGATAAAATAAATCTTGTATTAATAATATACGGCTATATTATTAATACAAGAATAAACGTTAAAATGGAAGTAGAGATCGAAGAAGTAATCCTAATTAGTGATGAATCTGTAGAAGAAGAAACTTCAGATGATGAAGTTAAGATGGAAACAGAAAGCATGGAAGACAAACAAAAGTGAGGATATTTTAATGAACCAAGGCCTGTATTTTATAAGCCTAATTTAATTTAAAAATAACAATAACAAAGTTTTAATATCTGGTTAATTAATTCCATAATTCAAAAGTATAATAATATTTTAGACGTGCTGATGAAAAGAAAGACGAAGGCAACAAATACTATAAGCAACACAAATATGATGAAGCTTTAAAGTATTACAGTCAAGCTATTGGTATATTTTACAAATGCTTCATTTATATATTGAAGCCTAACCTAAATCTAGCACCAATATTTTCATTCAGATCTATGTCCAAATTGTGCCGCTTATTATGGGAACAGATCCGCATGCCATATGATGGTCCACAACTACTTATACGCCCTTGAAGATGCGCAACAAGCGACTAAGCTCGATCCATCCTTTGTCAAGGGCTATTTAAGAGAAGCACGATGTCATATAGCATTGGGAGATTTTTCCTCAGCCAAGAGAAGCTTGGATCGTATGAAGGAACTGGAACCAAAAGCATCTGAGCTTAATTCAGAGGTTTGACAGTTTAGTTAAATTGAAAGTCTCTTAATGTTATTTAATCTTTTGTTCATTAAGATGTTGCAAGTTCTGCAATTACAAGAACATTCAAATAGAGTGGAACAGCTCTGGATCAGAAAAGAATATCGTCAAGCGTTATTTCACATTGAGCAAATCTTAAGAGTCTCTGTCTCTTGCATTTCCTTAAAACTGAAAAAAGCTGAGTGTCTGGCACTTCTCTCCAGATATCAAGAATCACAGGAAATTGCCAAGTCTGAATAAATTTGTCTTTCATTAAGAGTAGATAAATTAACTGAATTTTTTTTAGCGAGATTTTAATGAGGAATAATTTAAACGCTGATGCTATCTATATCAGAGGATTATGTTTGTATTATGAAGACAACATTGAGAAGGCTTTAACTCATTTTACGAGTGTTCTTCAACTAGTTCCTGATCACCAAAAAGCATTAGATGCTTACAAGGTTACTTAAGTTTTAGACAAGAAATAAATTGGCACATGCACTAACCCAGTTACTTTTGGTTACAGAAAACAAAATTACTGAAAACTAAAAAGGAAGAGGGCAATACTGCGTTTAAAAATGGTAACTTTCAAGAAGCTTATAACTTGTACACAGCTGCTCTTTCTATGGACCCTTCCAATATATCCACAAATGCTAAATTATATTTCAACAGAGCCACAGTTTGTTCCAAGGTAAATTCAATTCAAATTATTTTTCCAAGCATATTGATTAAACTGTTGGGTCTTTAGATAAAGAAAATAAACCAAGCTGTAGAAGACTCTTCCAGCGCAATCAAACTCGACCCAAATTACATTAAAGCCTATTTGCGCCGCGCCAAAAGTTACTTGGAACTAGAAATGTATGAGGAAGCTGTATCCGATTATGAATCAGTCTATCAAAAGGATAAATCGAGGGGTAGATAAAACTACTTTTCCCGGGAGGTATTATATAGTTTTAATGTACCGTTCTATTCAGAGAACAGAAAACTACTGGACATTGCTAAGTTAGAATTGAAGAAGAGCAAACGCAAAGATTACTACAAGGTTTTGGGTGTGACTAAAAATGCAACGGATGATGAAATCAAGAAAGCCTACAAGAAACAAGCTCTGATTCATCACCCAGACAGACACTCGAGCGAAACAGCTGAGAGGAAAGTAATGGAAGAAAAGAAATTTAAAGAACTTGGCGAAGCTTATAACATTCTTTCGGACCCCAAAAAAAAATCTCGTTATGATAATGGGTTGGACTTAGAAGATGATGGTGTCAGTAGCGGTTTTCAAGGTAAAAACAGTTACTTTCCCAGTAATCATGAATAGACTGTTAAATTCTCTCATCCACTTTCAGATTTCGACCCGAGTATGTTCAGCTCATTCTTTGCTGGTCCTGGAGGTTTTCATTTTGCGAGTAATGGAGGCAGTGGACATCATTTCCAAAGCAGTCAAGGAAGTGGAATTCCTCGTGGGGGATTTCAATTTCAGTTTAGTTAATGGTTATATAACCCAATGTCTAACATTATTATTAAGCTAAATCGAAACAAAATTCATGAATCCCTTTACTGGTAATTATTAGGAAGATAAAATGGTGAAATATTGATTTATAGATCACCTTTTTTTTTTTTATAATTTTTAGTCTTGGAACATGGGCAGTATAAATAGTGAAATGGCACTCCCTAAAATTTGACTAATTGGTTTTGTTTAAAATAATTACACTTAAGGAACAGTGGATTATAATATTTGACCATCTTATCTTCTCACTTATATTTGATTGTACAGAATTAAATTTTATGTATATTGATTGTAATTTTACAGTTTTAAAAGAAACTTCCATTTTTTTTGTTCCCTAGACCCCCCCCCCCCTTAAAAGTGGAAATATTTAAAACTGAACGAATAAAAATTTTAAGTTTTCTTCATACCACAATGGGCGTTGAATTATTTATTAGCACTGAACATGATAAAGAAACATTTTTAAGAAATTTCCAACTCTCTCTCAATACCCACAAATTTCAGTTGTTCCGTGGGGCCGTATCTACAAAGAAGGGGTATAATTTGCGGTAAAACCATTGCCACCATTTAAAAATTCAATAAATTTTAGAAACTAGGAAAAACTCTAGTAAATATACTAACCTGTAATCGAAAAAAAGTTCCTCTCCGGACTGTATTGGCCTCTTGGCAAAGATTCCAATACGATGATCACCATTTACCATCATTACTTTAGCGTAGCAATTTGGATTGACAGAATGATTTGCAAAGCGTATCTTATTCCCTTTCCTTGTTGCATCAACAACAAAGTCATTATTTAAGTTGAACAAGAAACTGCACATGTATTTATCGTAAACTTTTCCTCTTCTATCAGCTTCATCTTGAGATATTATTTCTCCGCAATATTCTGAAATGAATTCGTTCTTCTGGGCAGTTTCTTTCAAAAAGATCCCCCATCCCGCAACATCAGATGGTGCTAATAGCAGGTGTTTACGTAATCCTCTTTGGACGCTGACATTTCTGCAAGATATGTTGGCGACGTCAAATTGGTCAGCTCCACAAGTTTGACAAAGATCTGGATCGCATTCTCTGACAGCTAAATAGCAGGGACACTGTTTGGTGTTACATTGCGCCTTGCATCTACAACCGGGGAATCTTTGTTGGCAGTCCGATGAGCAATGACAAAATTTCTCACAGAAATTCTGGGTCAAAACGCATGGGCATGACTGATCACAGGGTTGACCAGGATGATCGCAAGGAGTGTAATTGTACACATGATTTGAAGAACCATCTTTCTTCATTTGAATTTTTCGACAATGCATTGACCACAGACGGTGTTTTTTTTTCTTTTTTCTCGGAGGCGTACTGTCATGGTTGTTTTCTTCTAATGGGCAATCAGAGAGTTCTTGCTGGGCAAAAGTGTAAACTTGAGCGCACGTTTTTGACTCAAGCATAGCGGCTATAGCGCAATAATTTCCCAAGAACACTTTCCAGAGAACTCTAAATAGAGACTGATCAGCCCCAGACCATTCTACGTCTTGCTTGGCTGGATCCAAAGGTGCCACTGGAGAGGAGCTACCTATTTTACTAGATTTAGCAGCTGCAACTGTGGAGGATGAAGAGGCTTTACCTCGACGTCGATAACAGTTTGTAGGTTGTAAGTTAAATAAAGAAGAAGAACTAAAAGAATAAGACAAAGACTTAGATTGACTGAGAGAAGAATCTTTGGGAGTGGCTACTGAACAAGGAAAGACCACATTCGAGGATTGAGCTGCCTCTCGACTAGCTGACAATTGCGTATTGCCACTCAGTTTATTTACATTGGACACATCCTCTGGCCCTTCATCGCTGGAATCTGAATATTCTGCAGAGATACAGCAGCGTTTGGGCGGAACCAGCGGAAGCGTTTTGTTGAAGTTGCTTCCGGCTGGAGATGGAGGTGGCATACAATAATTGTGATGATTTGACGGGGAAAAATCACGGGAAACGTTAGAGTTCCTGGTACCAGGGAATCGAGCGTGGCATTGAGAGGATACAGTGACTTGGTCCTCTTCCAAACGGGCAGGCGAGCCGGAGCCATTGCCTTTTACCAATTTGGAAGTTGTAGGAAGTGATTTGGAATGGGACAAAGGATGGGACATTAAAATAGAAGCTGAGCCAGTGGAGGTGGAAGGCCTCGCACTGGCACAGACATCTAAAATGAAAGAAGACAAAAGAGAAAAAAGCAGAAAAAAAGAATAGAAACTGGTACAGAAAGATTGTACATAAAAACACATTCATTTCAGAAAGAATAGGTCTGTTTTCCCAACCAACAAGTTCTAAATGTCAGCCTATCGTGAAAATAAAATTAGTTACCCTGTTCGTTTCCATCTAACGCATCCTTTACGTTATTGCAACTGCTGTTACTATTGTTTTCACTGCTCAGACGTAACCCATTGGAGTCTCCTTCATTGAGCGGAGCTCTAACACTGTCATTGCTATCTTCACTGCTAGCTTCATTTCCACTATCCACAGAATTTTGTTTGCGTATTTTTCTCCGTTCAACCAAGTCTTGCTCTTCTCTTCGAAGTTGTTCAAGCTTGAGTTTTTCCCTAACCTGCGCTAAGTGCAAATAGCACTGAGCACCGCAAGGATCCCCATCGAATTTCAAGTCACAAGACTTCCTCTTTTTAAGCTGACTCGGAGTTGGATGGAAAGCTACAAAAAAAATTTAACTGTAAACACTAAACAAACATTTGTTGCTTTAGTTTAAAACAAAGTTGAGATACGTACGATGAAGAAAGCAGTCGTATTTAAAACACCTTCTGCAGAAAAGTGTATGAAAAGAATGCATGCTTTGTTCCCTGGGAACGCTGTGAGCGTTTGGGCCATCAATATTGGGTGTACATTCTAAAGGAACAGTATTTGGGTCTAGTTTCTCTCCCAATTCATTATACCTGAGAAAACAAAAATTACTTTGGGCTTATACAAACCTTTAAAAAAGAGAATTGTAATTTGTTAAAGTATAATACCTTATTTTCAGTTCTTCAGGGCTCCCTTTATCTGGGAAAACTGCTGAGATGGAAGCAAAAATGATATCACCAGGTATAGAGCCGCAATCTTCTAAATGAATTACTTTACGTTAAAATTTCTTTGTACTAAATTACAGATAACGTACTTGAAGTACTGGGTTTTTCTTTTTGAGGTTTCAAATCTTGGGTTTTTGAATCGGGCTTATCATCAATGTCTTGGTAAGGTATTAAAGCTTGAACAAGCTCGACAAATATTTCGTCGTTTATAAAACCACCATCTCTATCTCCATGAACTTTTCCATCGTAATTTTTCAGTAATTCTTCGATGAATGAACCATCTTGGTCCAAAACTTCATCACCCATATAAGGAATGTTGTGCAATACAGTTTCATCTTCAACCTATAAAAAAGGCATGACTGTGAGTTGGACGATACAGACATTTTATCATATTGAACACACCATAAAATTTTGTTGTGTTGGAGCCCAAGTATACATAGTAGGAATGGGAGAAACAGCGTATATATATCGAACAGGCTTAGATTGCATGACACCATCAGATTGTTCTACGTCACACTATTATTTTTACACATTAGTTTTGGAGCATACTGATAGATAAATTGAATTTTATAACTTTTTTCATAATGGATGAATGAGATGATGATTCCATTGGAAAAGCAAATACTGCTTTTTTAACAGGAGTATTCTTGGCTAAGTAACTCAGAGTTTTGTTGATGTAAGATCGGGTAGACACGTACGTAGCCTTAAGAAATTTTGGTCAGTCTTTATGTATATAAATAAGAAGGAAGACATTACTTTGACTTCATCATGTCGTTTGAATCTTTTGACTTGTCTAAGCCTCATGTACTCCGATTTAACTCTCTTTCTCCATTCAATTGAAATTTTGGTTACGTCAATAGCGCATTTGGTTTTCATGCACGGTAACCTTATAAAAATTAAATATCATTTGTAGAAGCACAGCTCATATTAATCCCATATTCTTTGTAGGCTTACTACCTCGAACTGTGATGCGGATTCATTTGATTTGGCATTTAATCAAATTAATATATCATGGAACTTAAACAAATTGTGGTAAAACTTTTCTACGTTTTAATACATCTTCGTGAAATCCTTAAAAAAACTAAGTAAAAACGTACTTCAAAGTTTTTCGCGTCTTTAAATAAATGGATGCCGGATGAACTACCAGACATAAGGTGGTTTCTTTTCGCTTGTTCTCGGACTAAAAGTGTACTCTTTTTAACCTAAAAATCGTATGTTCCGGGGATGATAATTATTACTCCGGGACATAAACTATTCGCTTGATCCCGAGCACGCCCTGTCCCGAGTATTAGGGCTACTCTTTTTACTCCTTCTGAAGGTGACCAGGTTTCTTTTCGCTTGTTCCGGGATTTCGGAGTAGGGTAAGAAGAGTAAAGCTATGACAGACGAAAACTATTCGCTAGTTTTGGGGTAATTTTTAGGAAATGGCGAGCAAACTTCAAAATACAGTTTGGCTGTTATTGTATGGAAGAAGTTGGCAGTTTGGGGTAGAAGGTGTGCTCTTTTCGTCCCAAAGCGAGCGAATAGTTTTGGCCTAATTTGTTTACTCCGATTCTGGGGTGGCATGGCTCGAATCGGAGACTCGGAGTAAAAACGTTATTCCAATTAGTAGATACATTCTGTCTAGCTGACGACAAAATCCAATTTTATCCTTTAGCATATAACATAATTAGTTTTCTAATTAATCTATTGAGATGGTGGCCCATCCCCAACTCAACGTCAAACATTATGGTCTTGAAGTTAGCTGAAAATGAAAAACATTCAATAAAGTAATTCCCATAATATTACATACTTATGCAATAACCCTTTTATTTCTTTCCGAAATCGTTTAGTATAGAGCAAAAATAACTCAATTTTTTACCAGTTTTGATATTCCGCGCTAATGCTTATAGACGCGAAAAACTAAAACACAAAAGTAACGCCGTCACCATGGCGACAATATTTAATGCCCTTGTCAGATGGCGCGTATAGCCCGATTCCACCCAAATGGCAGCCTTGTAGCTTGCCCATTTCCTTTGGGATTGCCGAAAAGCGTAGTCACTCTAGTCTCAATGTCTCATATCTATTTCTATGGTACCCCAAGATCTTGTTCTATTTGGTTTTTATCTTGTCATTTATTTTTAACATTCTTATCCTGTGAATTCCCAGTTTGTAATTCTATGTATATCTGTATTCTTATTATTGCGCTTTTTATGTAACTCAGTTCAATAAATTCTATTCTATTCGAGTTGCGCTCCGGCATTCGGAGCAGCCCTGTTGTAAAAGGGTGTATTTTTGTACAACTCAAATAAAACCTTGAACCTTGTTTTTACTCCGACTCGAACTATTCGCCACCACAAAATCGGAGTAAAATGACGTCATAGCGTTACTCTTCTTACCCTACTAAGAAATCCCGGAACAAGCGAAAAGAAACTACCTGCTAGCGTTGATAGTAATTAAGAGTGCATAGTTGCTAGGGAAACTGATGATATACACAAATGGATCAGGAAAAACATTACTCAGAAATTGAAAATATAATAAAAAACCAAAACGAAGAATATGCCAATTATTATCTTACAAATGACGCCAAACTAAGAGCTATAAAACAAGCATCATCATATGAAGAATTCCAGTGATAAAATCTTATTTAAATATTTAAAAAATTGCAGAGCTTAACATTTGTAATTTTTTATTTTTTTAGAAATATAGTTGAAACAGCACATTTGAAACCATTACAGAAAAAAGATGTTTCTTTTGGGAATTCGAAATTATGGAATTTGAAATCCACTAAAAATCATCAATCAGACTTCAAAAGTGAGGAAAAATTGGAAAAAAACAAAGTAAGAAAAATAACAAAACAATGAATTCCCCACATAAAAAAACCTTAAATTTAGATTGATGTATCAACTGCAACTGAACAAGAAATAATTCGATTCTGGCGAAAAATGAACAATGATAAATGTTTCAAAACACTGATAAAGGCCAAATTGCAAGACGTCAGTTCAATTTGGTTACAAACATTAGAAACTGGGGAAGTAATTATGGTATTATCAACATTCACTGATGACTCGATGGTCACAACCATAAGTAAAATTTTAGAAGACTTAAGCAAAAAATCGCGATTTGATTTAGAATTAGCAATGTTTTCCCAAGATGAGAAACAGGCCGCAAAAAAACTATTGCAGCGTCTTATCAGTTTAGATCAAAATGTCATCAAATATCTCTCAATGTACAGTTCAGTATGGCAATAAAAAAATCAACAAATTTTTATTAATATTTGTGTCCCTCAAAAATGTCAATATTTCCTTTTATTCCAAAGTTCCATTTCAATAATTCTCATAGCAGAAATAACAGTCTATTTCCTAGGTTGATGAATTAAGTTAGGCTTCGATACAGGACGGAAGTCATGAGCTGGACTCGGTTTATTATGGAATGCTTGAACTGCTTCCGCTGGAAAGTCAGCATCTCCCTATTGTTTTGACATTTGTACATTCAATTCTGCTAAAGGTTGTCAATAATACTACATACCCTAGCTACAGCCCCAGATATCACTAGAGAAGGTTGCTTTGGAGGATTTTCCAAATCTTCAGTAACTTCTTCCTCCTCCACTTCACCTTCTTTCTTAGCGGGTATTTCTGGCTGAGGTTTTTCTTGTGCAGGAGGTTTATGTTGAGTAATCCTCATGCCCCCAACTTTGACTAAAATTAATACGAATGTCATTATTCTCATACATGGCGTAATGCGTATGCCATCAATGGCCGAGGGTAACTTTATAGCTTAAGCCTAGGCTTCATTGCCATACGTTTGGAACATAAATCTTCACTTGGGAATAAAAACAATTTAATGCAATAAAAAAAGGTTAAGTACCGGCTGGCGGATGCCCCGCTTTCAATTCATTTGTTTCTTCGGTTGACGACATGTTAACTTTAATTCATATCAACTTAAGAATTATTATGTCACGTTTACACTCTACTCAACTTATGACGAACAATTCCTACGTTATCTGAAAAAGACAAAGAGCTCGACTAGAAGTTAGTAGTTACTCGTTGAGTCGTTTACGTTCAGAAGTGGTGACGACGCGCATCCTCGACATTTGCTACAGCGAAAGATGGTGGTGCCATCTATATAGGCGCCAAAATCGCTCTTTTTTAATTGTTTTTTTTTTGCACTTTATCGAGCCAGGCAAGATTTAAATGGATTAAAATGAAGATAAAGAAAGTCAGACTTCAACGATGAAGACCACGACAATTTATGTAACACTAAAAATACTACATAGAGAGAGAACATGTTATATTACAACATAAAAAGTACAAAATATAAAATTTGAGATCAGCAACAAGCACCAACGGAAACATGAAAAATATTGTAGATTTCGACAAATTTCGGCGTAAAAACCATGATTCTACAGTTTTTCTTTTACACTTTTCTTAATCCCGATAAGATAAATCGAGTAAATTTTATTTTTCGTACAACATCGCCATTTTGTTTTTAAATTCATATTTATATATAAATACTGCGTACGGATATAAAATAATAACCAGGTTATAAATTAAAAACAAAAACACAAAAAATGTCCGATGCGTCTTGAAATCACTTTATTTTTTTTTGGAAAAGAACTCGTGGTGTTTGCCAAGGGCCTTGGACACCGAAAAATCACTATATAGTTTACTTTCATCTTGGCAAAAAATGTTTATTTTTTTGTTAAATATAAACCGGTAGTTGAATATATTATTGTAATAATTAAAGCTTGAACGCAGCTCTATACGTTATGAAAGCTAAGCCTTGACCTACTGTAAAATATGAGTTTCGGTTTCAGTTTGAGAAAGTCCTCGTCAAAGTATTAAAAACATTTAAAAAATAACGAGGGAAAAATTAAGACCGTTTAAAATCGCGGTAATTAATAACCTAATTATGATCGAAAAAGTACAAAAAAAAACCCTTAAGTAGCGCGGTGTGAAGTTTTGGCAATAAAAAACTTATTTTTTGTTTAAAACTAATTCTAAATACGATTATATATATAACCAGAAGTATATAACATATCTTGTGGAGAAGTATCCATCTCTTTACGCGTATGATTCGCACGAAACACGTACCTTCGCAGGCAAAATGAGGGGGGGGGGGGAGATTTATAATATACTGATTTACTGAAACTATTACAGCGGAGGAAAATAAGTTTATAAATAATTAAATATCTTTACACAGTTTTATTTAATTACTCGGAGTTATATCGGATATCCGAGGCTGTCTAGAGCCCAGTAAAGTGCACGTTTCATTTTTCCTTCCGAGTTGGACGCTTCACTCGCGAGAGAGGAGTTATATACTTCTGGTATAACTAACAACAGACGCGCGTTCCGCCGTCCCCTGGTCAGAGTTTTTAGGAGTCGGTTCTGGGGCAGTTCTGGGGCAGTATACACTTGTGTCTGTGCCACACCATCCCGTGACTGCACTCGCAGCCCGGAGCGCACTTTTTGTGGCAGTTCGCCAGGAGGCTCTTGCTTTGAAGAGAGTTTTTGCACGTCCGCCGACAAGACGCCCCGCACGGAGTGTACGCCGAACCGGATGGACAATGCGAGCCTTGGCAGTCGGTGGCGTTGCGCCAATTGGGCATCGTGACCCCGATGCGCTCGCATTCGCGGACGTACGCTTTGTATACTTGACAATGGCACCTCTTGCTGCGGGATTTGCATTCGCAGAATTCGGATATGCAAGGACTGACAAAGAAATTCAAAATTAATAAAATAATAAACTTTGAAATATACACTCTATTCTGTGCGTGAGATTTTGTAAGTGGTTTGGCCCCTTGGTAATATGATAATCAGTTAGGCCATAAGTGTATAATATTGTTACATAAGTGTGGCACTTCCTATTCTTCCCATTCAAATGTTTTCCTGAGAGCTATTCACAAGACAGACTGCATTACGGGTTTCGTCACCGTTTTGCGTCCGCTTACTAATTAACGCGTCACACGTAGCCTTTGACAGCGACTCGCTAGGGGGAGATTTTCTTCTTGTGATGACGTCACTACGTTACTAGCACTCAGTAAAATATTCCCCAAAGTGAAAAACTTATGGAACAATATTATAGACTTATGGTTAGGCTATTACCCAAGGCACCACCTTAGGCTGCGAATGCCTTTAATACAGGTGGCCGGGTTACAACGGGTAATAGGGTGGTGGGAAGCCCTTCATGCCACGCGAGCCAACAGCTCTATAACAACTCTCTACACTTACTACAGGGCACCATGGACTAATTAACATTAATTAGTCCATGAGGGCACCCAAGGGGGTCTCGACCAAGATGTTTGGAAAAATTTCTGTACGAGTTAAAATTGATGAAGTCACCCAGATGAGCCTCCGTTGATTTTCAATACGATCTCATCTGGCTGACGTCACGATTTTACCTAGCAACGCAAAAGCCGTAATATTTTGATAAAAAAACCATGTGATCGAGGCAAACTTATAGTTCCATTTTTTTTACGAACCTTGCAGGCCACCCACCCAAATCTTAAATTTTTTTTACAGGAAAAACAGGATTATATTTCTAAAAATATAGGAGTTTATAGACAAACTTTTCAAAATTATATGACTTTATAGGACAAACTTTTCAAAATTATAGGACTTTATAGGACTATTTTTCCAAAAGTATAGGACTATATATGCTATTTCATTTACTAACTATATACATTTAAAAATCTATATTAAGTTAAATAAATCTTTGATTTTAACTTAAAAAAACTATTTAATAATTTTATCACAAAAATATACTAGTAGCTAATTATGTTAACAATAACAAAATTATAGACTAGAATGACTTTGAATAGGAATTTACCCTATAGCTAAATCTAGCAATTTAACTGATGAGTGGCGGGATTTGAAATGGGCAAAATATCAAAATTATAGGATTTTATAGGAATTTTTGGAGATTTTGCTAAAAATATAGGATGTTATGAAACATTTTTGAAAATATAGGATTTTATAGGAATTATAGGATCTCTGGGGCTCTGCTTTTACTATTACCGTGAACCTCCAATCTACTAGAAGCGCCTAAGGTATCACCATCCGTATCATACACTAAAAAAAAAGCCCAAAAACTGTGGATGAGCAATTACTTAGGCTTGAAACAATTAGCTAGTGTAACGAGTAAAGGCTGATGACCAATTGTTCGAGCCTGTGAGAAGCTTTGCAATAACAATCAACGTAAATTTAAAGAGAAACTAAATCAAAGGAAAAACTGAAGCATTCCAAAATTGTGTCATCGCTTCGGAAAACAAAACTCCATATATAGAGCGATGGAAAAACCGAACAAGCTCGCCACGGACATAATAATTAAGCCGGAGTAGCTGAAACCGCGTTTTATACCCATTGAATGACAAGTTCAATTTGCCTTCCGCGAAACAAATTTTTCAAAATTGAGAACTCTATCATTTGTTGGTGGCGCCATCCGCTGTTAGCGGCGGGAACTAAATACTATACAATTGAATTAATAGTACTAATGTACTTTAAAAGTGATAGATGGCGCCACCCGTATAATTAAAGAGCTGACGGCGGAGTGTGCCGACTCGAAATTTCAGAATTTGTTTCGCGGTACTATTCCCAATTCAATGGTTAAACTTATACGCTCTTTTCGCGGTCTTTTCGACCCCTCTTTTTGGCCGCCCGCTAGTCGGCCATTACCTGGAACCACCGGTGGGGGTCTAGGCTAGGGTCTTTGGTCCCAGGATATGGAGAATGGGGGTTAAGGGGGGTAAACTCAACATGGACGCGCCCAGCAAAATTCCAAAAAAAAAGAGTGTATACCCTTTTCAGAAGAGGCCTATAAAACCGGGACTAGTAAAGCTAAGTTAACTTTTCCACATGTGGTGCAAAATATAGTGGTTTAAAATCCGCGATCAGGCTTGGAAATAAGCGGTGGTCACTGGGTCAAAGACCAGTTTATTAATTGCTCGGAATAGTTTTTTTTATTCAAAAGCTAGGGGTTCACTGGTCCAGTGTCCAGTTTATTAATTCCAAATTATCTACCGTATTTTTAACCAACTGGTCTACGTGACCACTTAAATAATTCAAGAGTTGGGAGTCACTCGCCAAATAGACCAGTTTAGAAATAAACTTTATTTCCACGCCTATCCGCGATAGCTGTTGTGGTTTTCACGGAAGGCTTTGAAATTTTCAACGTAGTTTCTGAACGACACGTAGACTAGTGAAAATTGGTATCAAACGGGGAATTTCCGGAGTAGCTTCGATATAAACGTTATTTAATGGTTTTGTGTACCAATAACTGCTATACACTCTTTTACGAGCTTTCGCCCCCCCCCCCCCTTTACAACCTTAAAGTGGGGGCCGTCACGGCCGTACTACCTCTGCCTCCACTGTTGAAATTTCTTTCCCCTAACGGATCCCCCCATGTAGTCAAGCTATGGATTCCCCCACGAATATTCTCCGTAAAAGAATCTATAGATTTCATCTAAATGGCTCACCCCACTGATCGCAGATTCAACTAAATCCTAGTTATACTTAAATATATACCTAAATTACAATTCAATTTACTAAACCCGGTATTACAAGTCTCGTCTGAAAAGAGTATTAGTCTTTCAAATTCGAATCAGACGAACTGGCCTAGCAGACAGTCGTAGAGCTGCCAGATATAATTTTACCATTATTGCCCAACAGTTCTTCAAAGGAGCCCAATTTCCAGCCCAATTATAAGTAGGCCATATTTTATAAACAATCCCAAATTCTAGCCCAATTTGACGAGAGTTTATTTTTTTAAAGGCGCGCTTTTCAAAAATATGGGGGTTTGCGTGACGTCATAGTTTTAAGTGTCCTGGGAAATTTTATAGAAACTCCAATTTTTATTATTCGAAATATTTTTTTTAAGTACAAATTAATCGAATTTTTTAAGAAAAACTGTACCGATTTTAGTGTATATTATCGAAAACCTCCGAAAAGTAGCCCAAAAACCAGCCCAACAGCCCAATTCATTTTCCCCCGCAAGTAGACATAAAAAGAATCTCATTTGGGCTGTAAAAGAGCCCAACTGACAGCTCTGTTAGACGAATTTAGGATTTAAATGAGCTATGAAAAAAAGGGTCTCACTTGAAATATGAACGTGGGTCAATGTTTCCGTGGCAGGACGCCAACGGGGGGTCGCTGATGTGGTTGCACTCCAGGCGGGCCTTGCGACGGACGTCATAGCGACGGTCGCATTCGTTGGGTTCCTTGGAAAGACTCGCCTCCGTCTTCAATTTACACTGAGGCTTTTTGCCTGACTGAAAAGAAATTCAAGCCAATTAACAAAACTATTTCGTAAACAATGCTAAGATAATTAAAAAAAATATTGAACGTATAACCGCTATATTTTCGATTTAATACAATACCGTTATGAGCTTATTTTTCGGTAAAATTTATATAACTATCAGCTTCAAATAATAATCAGCTAGGATAATACCCAAGGCTAAGTCATCAAGTGACTTTTAAAGCCATTAATTCAGGTGACCGGGTTAGAATGCGTAGGAGGGTGGTGGCTTGGATAAATAATAGTAGTTCCTACTATTTAAATCTCGATTTAAATACTGTTTAAGTTTACCTTTTTTACCTATCGCACTAACCCAAACATTAATGTTCGCTTGGTTTGGCGCTTGTTGCAGCCTACTTCCAGGGGCTAGTAGGCCACACTTTGAAGCTGTCTGGCGCTCTTTTAACTCATCAGAGGGAAATGGGGAAAAAACAGGCATACTTCTCAACTCCTTCAAATTTTTGCATAACCTTTTGAATCACCCTGTATATCAATGAGCAGGGCCACCGAAAGCGGGCCTGGGCCGCATTAATATATAAGTTCCAGGGTACTGGAGATTGCTATACTTTTTCGGAGAGAAACCCAAACACGGACCCCTAGATATTAGGAAAATTACTGGTTCGGTTAGTGCAAATACGTATTTAGGCCTAAAATTCGAAAATAACGACCTTCAGAGACGAAACTAGTGTTTATAATAGTAAATGTGACGTAATCATTATTTTGCCCAATCAAAAGCTCTTCTTACCGATGAAATAGTTTCAGTGTTTATTAAACCTTTGCTTATCATTCTACCCACGTAATGATTTATTTGGTAATTGACGATAAAGACTATCATTAAAACCAATTAACTTTAGAAAAATAGGAAGTGTCATACTAATTTCTCTTATGTTACGACCAGGGCCCCCACTCAAATCTTAATTTTTTTATAAGAATAATAGGATTATATTTCAAAAAATATAGGACTTTATAGGACTATTTTTCCAAAAATATAGGACTTTATAGGACTATTTTTCCAAAAATATAGGACTTTATAGGACTATTTTTCCAAAAATATAGGACTTTATAGGACTATTTTTTAAAAAATATAGGACTTTATAGGACTATTTTTTAAAAAATATAGGACTTTATAGGACTATATGCTATTTCATTTATTAACTTTATATAGATTTTGTTTTTAAATGCATAAAGTGAAATAAATAAATAAACCATTTCATCACAAAAATATACTAGTATAGCTAACTATATTAACAATAACAAAATTATAGACTAGAATGACTTTGAATAGGAATTTATCCTATAGCTAAATCTAGCAATTTCACTAACGACGTAAGTGGCGGGATTTGAAACGGGATAATTTTAAAATTATAGGATTTTATAGGACTTTTTGGGGATTTTGCTAAAAAATATAAGATGTTATAGGACATTTTTAAAACTATAGGATTTTATAGGACTTTTTGGGGATTTTGCTAAAAAATATAAGATGTTATAGGACATTTTTAAAACTATAGGATTTTATAGGACTTTTTGGGGATTTTGCTAAAAAATATAAGATGTTATAGGACATTTTTAAAACTATAGGATTTTATAGGACTTTTTGGGGATTTTGCTAAAAAATATAAGATGTTATAGGACATTTTTAAAACTATAGGATTTTATAGGACTTTTTGGGGATTTTGCTAAAAAATATAAGATGTTATAGGACATTTTTAAAACTATAGGATTTTATAGGACTTTTTGGGGATTTTGCTAAAAAATATAAGATGTTATAGGACATTTTTAAAACTATAGGATTTTATAGGAATTATAGGACCTCTGGGAGCCGTGTACGACTAAATACATTACATCCTTAACGAAATAATACGGCAAAATATCGATAATAGGCTGTAATGATGTCGTTGATAAAATATAAATTTTAATGATCTTTTTAAATGTATTTCGAAGGATATTGATGAATCTCGAAAACAATGGCGAAAAATATAATTACTGACAGATAAATTTCGCACTTGCCAAGAAAAATGTAAAAGTGTCCGTGAAAGATTGATAGCCATTCAAAAACGGTTCTCGGAAAGTCGCGAAAAACAAAACAACAGCTCTCCAAAACGAGTTCGGCGCTTCAGGGACGTCGAATCTCATCTTCTGCAACTCCCGGAAGAGAATTCGAAGTTGAACGGGAACTCCCGAACGCCTCGACACCACTGTCAAGTCTAGACTGTTGAATACTAGACGTTCCCGTTCAAAACGTGGGCTGATTAACCTCGCTAATTATTTGACGTACAGAAATACGTAAATGTAAATTTCAAAGGGCTTCCAATCACGCCGCGTAGCGTAATAGACATAAGTGTGACCAGAAGTGTCCCATATATATCTACGAAAGAAGTGTCCATCTGGGTCATTCAGTTTTCAATGGGCGCACAGGCAGAGCCAGATGGGCCACGGACAGAGCTGAAAATTCTCCGGACGACGCCAAAATCACTCAAAAATAGTGTTGTAAGTCGGAAAATTTCCCGCGGATAATTTTCCGGAAAATGACCGAGACCTTTTTTCCGGAAAATTTTCCGTATTTTTCCGAAAAAAATAAAATGTTTTCATTCAATGATTAGTCTAATATATTGTTTGCAAATTGAAATAAAGCGGTATTAATTAATAAATAAATAATTAATGTTTTGTAGTATGTTTACTGATATTAGACATTTTATATCGATAAAAAGGTAAAAACATTAAAAACCCTTAAAAGGTAATTTATGTTTCAAATTTTTATTTTTCCGATTTGCGGAAAATTTTCCGCATTTTATTTTTCCGGAAAATTAACAACACTACTCAAAAATAATATAGGGGCTGTAAAATTGGCTTCATAATAATAAAAATAAGCCATGTTTAAGAATATAGGGAGCGCAAAACAGCTTAATAAGAATAAAGGAGCCACAAAAATAACTTAATAAGAATATAGGGGGCGTAAAGATCGTTGAATAAGAATATAGGGGGCTGCCGCTGGTTAAATTATCCTTACGCCGCCGCCGTTGAAGGCTCTAAAAATGAAACACGCCGCCACTGATCATTTTTACATCGGCGTCGGACTCTAGGCGGTAGGGAGGATATTGACTTGACGCGAAAGCTACCAGGATCAACAACAACAGCGCCATCGCCGTCGATTCGCCGTCGAGTCATTTTTCCAATAATACAAATATTATCTGGGGTATATATAAGAAAATTTCGAAATATTTAAATTGAGTCGGAACTTTCAAGGTTGTTTTTGAGTGAGAGTTCGGGGAGGCGATTACGGGCGTTATCGGAGGGTAGGCTTAATTCCGTAGGCGCCGCGATACCTAAGGGCTCGTCTGTACTTTCACCAAGCGACCAGAAATTATATTCGCGACAGATTTCCCAGCCTGCGCGCCCAAATTGCATCAATTAAAGGGTTAAAGGATGAATGGAAGAAGATCCAATAGAATAAATACCATCCAGGATTGGGAGAAAACGGTGGCGCTCGCACCCATTTGACCTTTCTTCGTCCTGAAGTCGTCCTTGGGGTCGTTGTTGTAATTGCCGCAAAGGCCGCACAGTTTGTGCTTGAAGTAAATCGGCATGTGCACTTCCAAGTAGTTTTCGTCGTCCCAGAATAGTTTCACCCCTTCAAATTTTGGACAATCGTTAAAAATAGCCAGTTTCATCGCGGAAAATTTTGTGATTGGATAAAAATCTATCGGTATCGACCACAATATATTCGGGTGAACGAAAAATACGCGAGCGGCACCCCGGGCGCTTCGTGATTCCTGGAAGAAAAACCACGCCCCTCTTTCAGTCTTTCTATGGATTGTAGGCATGATAATATCTCCCCGAAATCACGAAAACAGAGGCTAAAGTTATGGCACAGACCACCTACCCCAAGAGGGACATGTATCGCGGGTAATAATTTCATTTTTTTTATGTCTCATATGTGAGGCGGTTTTTTTAAGAGCGCGCCATCTGGCGGCCAGTAGAGTCAGTTTTAAAGGTACAAAGGCGAGCACGCGCAAAAAAGGTATTGCAGAAGCTGGCTCACCCACGACGTTTTTATTTCGTAAAATCAGAAGTAAATGAACCGAAGTTATCAGACTGCTATACTCTCCATGTTGGAGGCGTTTTCCTTATAAAGTTACATTTTGACCTCGAATTTGAAAATTTGCGTGCTCCTAGGTCGAAAAAAAGTTTGAGTTTTTATGAAACCATATTTTATACATAGAAATAGCTGTACCCACAATTCCCAAGTGCAATTTATCGCGTCAAAAGACGGGGATGGAAATTAGCTTTTATTTAACTCGATTTTCTCATCATTTTCATCGGGAAAACGCCCTCCTATTCGGAGCGTTATTTCGTTAACTTCGGTTCATTTACTTCTGGTAAAATGAAGGATTTTCAGGAGCTATTTTCAGTTGGCTGTAAAAAACGCCGTATCACTTTTGAGACACCTTTTTTTCGAGGTTGATGCGAGTCCTCCTTGTGGTAGGTGGTCTGTCAAATATTTTCTGTTTACCCGAATATAGTCTTGCTATCGGTTAAGGCGTGATTTTACCATATCGACCAACACCTTACTTAAATGGGGGGAAAAATGAAATGGCAAAAAGTCTTTACCCATATTGGTCCTGACGACAACGCTATTGTTTTCCAAACGGATGGACAGAATGCTGAGGATAATATGAGGCAGACGTACTCGTTTACGACCGATTTTCACCCTCAAATTTGAACCCAATTGAACTTTGGTATTGTCAACCTGTAATATTTGGGTATCGAACGTTAATTAAACTAATTCACGACGGTATTTTATAGAAATTAACGGCGTTACTTTTAAAATGACTGATCTGGTTCGAGTGGTACCGTGTTTCAGGTCGTTGACTACGCTGATCGAGAAATTGTTGGCTGTACAGTCTTTGGTCAGTAGATAGCGGCAGGGTAATGGCGTGAAGTCGTAGACGCTGCCGTCGAAGGTCTTGTAACCGGAATCTCCGAAAGTGGTACAAACGCCGTCGGCTACGAGTCCATAAAGAGCGTATGTCGGTCATCGAGGCGCGATCTTTCGACAACGCGTTCACTCCAAAGAATATAAAGCCCCAGGAATGGAAGGTGTAGCTCCGTCTAGTGGAATTTTTGCGCCTCTCGTTTTTAAAGAGAGGCCGGGTTGCGTTAACCGTTTCCGGTTACTCTGATTTGCTTTGCCAGAAGTTTCTAACGCAACCATAACACGCGGCCAATAATATCAATCCTTCCATTCCTGGGGCTTTATATTCTTTGTTCTCTCTTACCTTCGACGCAAGTTCGGCAGCACTCGCCGGGCAGAATCCTCTCTCGGAGACCGGGCGGACACGGAGGCAGGCGGGAACAGTCCTCGTACTCGCAACTGACTTTGTCGGCCTTGCAAGTACACTTGGTACAGTTCTTCTGGCGCCAAGTATCGCCGTCGTTGTAAACCACTCCCCGGTAATTGCACACTCGCTGTTGTTCCTCGCGACCCCTGCACCGGGGACAGCAATCCATCTCGTCCTTGACTTGAAGTTGAGGCGGGCAGTCTAGGCTCGGACAGGACTGACGCCAGCAACTGACCGTCGTTTTCTAAACGAGTAGATGGCACGCGAAATTCGCTACAGCAAACGAATCGTGATTTGGTTGTATTTCAAAAACTTACGTTGCAAACGCATTCGGTACAAGTGTCCCGCGTAAACAGCTTCCGGTTCTTGAATTCTTCCTTGCCCAGATAGCACACACCGGGAATGTCTCGAACGCTGCGGTTACCTAACGAAATAATTCAAGTTATATTACGCTATTTCCTGGAATAAGATTTTAACTATATTGTACAAAAGTGTGCGAGTTCTTTGTGTTCAATTTCTAGAAAGACCAGCCATTTTTGGGGAACTTCAGACTAATTCGTAAAATCAAATACGCTTCGTAAGTGAGCGCGTTAAAATGCATTTGGATATACTCCATCCATAGCAATCAGTAAATATTTCCACAAACTGACACACTTACGGTACATAATTATAGCAGGGCTCCCACCAAAATCTTTAAAAATACGGTAAAATAAGGACCAACATTTTCAACGTTGGAATCAGATAGGGATTCAGGGACGATTGTAAAACCTTGGACGAATAATTACTGGACCCGAAACCAAATTGCGCGCTTGGTGCTTTTACGGCAGCGCCGCTTGAAGCGCCGTAGCGTCAAGAATTGGAAAGATTTCTATCCAAATACGAAACACGTGCCCAATATTAGCGGACGACGTTAGGTCTAGCGTTTTTACCTCGTCACTGTCGTCAAAGCTTACACTTGTATTTCCATTTTTACTGGGCATTTTTAAATTTATAATCTATTTAAACTTTCACACAAACTATACATGCAAAAACCTTAAAGAGAAATTCCTATTTAAATTAATTAAATCATTACCCTTTCATTTTTATTCCAATACAATTATTACTGAATAATCTAAAGCCTACTAAAATTCCAAAAGCCTCGCTTCTATTAACAACAGCAAAGCGGACGACGGAATGCGGGTCATCTGACATCTTTACGCGCGTGTTTTGTATTTGGATAGAAATATTTCGCGATTCTGTCGGTAGGAGCGCTGACGGGCGATGCAAATTGTGGAATCGGGGATTTTGCTAAAGTTTCGAGTCCAGTAATTATTTGTCCAAGGTAAATCCTTTATTTGAACTAAATTCCAAAACTGACTTGGTATTTATTTTTATTTTTTAATTTTCAACCTAGCAGGGAGGTTCTGTCTTACAATATAATTATGTTACCGAACTTGTGGCGCTACCTTATGTTCTATGTTCGAACTATTTTATCGTTAATCCTCAGATTTGACTATTTTGTAAACCGTCCTTGTCACCTTGAGCCGATGTCTAAAAATATTTGAAGCCTACGCGATGGTTTCCCTGCATTTCATGAAAATAGTGTACTTTAGGGACCAAATCCCGATTTGAGGGTAGATTAGGGACCTTGAAGAAAGCTAAGGACTTTTGGGTATATTAGGGACCTGGTGGGAGCCCTGTTATAGGTTTATGTTCTTATTTATAGAACCTACCTCTAGGACACTGAGGACAGCACTCTCCTTGACGATGGTAAATTCTGATCTCGGGGCATGGTAAAACCGGACAAGCTTGCTTCCAACAACTCGAATAACCATTCTGAACGCGTCGGGAAATAGTACCATTAGCCGGCACAACGAAGAGAACGGGGAAATCGAATACGCTTACCAGACATTGGCACTGGACGCAAGGATCGGCTGTTTCCTTCTCGGCGACCGGAATCAGGTAGGACCTGGGGCTCTCCTGCACGCCCAGCCTCGACGCGTACGCTTGACAGGTGGGCGACGGGCAGCGTGGGCAGCATTCCCCGGGCAGCGGCGGCAACGCTTGGGCGCAACGGACGTGGCATTGGACCTTGGTGTGCGTCAAGACGCCAGACTGATTAACCAAAGAAAAGGCTGTTCAACAAATTTTAGAATGAACTCCAGAAAGTTTAGAGCTTAAGATTCTTTTAAACTCGTTCCCGAACGTATAATTTGTGGTTGTCAGTTTTTGATATAATAATAATAATAATAATAATAATAATAATAATAATAATAATAATAAAAATAATAATAATAATAATAATAATAATAATAATAATAATAATAATCAGCTAGGGTAATACCCAAGGTACCACCTTAGGCCTAAGTCATCAAGCGACTTTTAAAGCCTTTAATTCAGGTGGCCGGGTTACAATGCGTAGGAGGGTGGTGGCAAGCCCTTCATGCCACGCGAGCCAACAGCTACCTACACTAACTATTACCCAACAAATCTTTATGGAAGGGGAAACCGAAGAACTCGGGGGAAAACCCCTCGAACCAGTGTGGAGCGAACGTTATAAAGAGGATGACCAATTACCTGACAAGTGTAAACGACGCAGGGGTCATCCGGGTCCGTCCAGCGGTCATCGTGGGCGCGCCGAATACCTCTCCATTCGCAATCTACGACGGAATGTACGATTTAGGATGACACTTATAGGCTCGTGGCGTGATTGTTCGCGGTATCCAAGGAGGACACGTACTGACCTTTGCAGACTTCGCAGCAAGAATGATCCTTGCCCACTATGGAAAAGTGACAGGAACTAGGCAACTCGCAACTCTTTTTATCACAAACAACCACATGATTCTGGAAAGACAAAGGACAACGAACTTTTAGATTCATCCTATTTTTTTAGATAGAGCTGAGGAGGGCTTAATAGGCCTTTCTATACACTCTTTTTAGAAACGTTTACTGGGCGCCGCCATTATCGTACAGACAACCAACGAGCCAGCCCTCTAACGCCCAAATTTCTTCCCCCCCAAACCGGGTTTTTCACCACCCTCCCCGTAGACTGTAAGGTAATGGCGGTCGATTGGGGAGGCGTGTTTAAGAGTCTATATAGTAAAATTGGTCTTCTTGTTTTGATGTCGCTTCTGCGTCCCGGAGAACGCACCGATGACCTTTTACCACGAAAAGCTTTGGATATAACCGTAGATTAGACGAGGCAGCCTGTCTTTAGGCATAAACTGAACTGAACTTCTACGTTTTCGTGAGGAATGAGCTACATAAAAATAGTGTTGTAAGCGAGGGGTCCGTCACTTCGAGAAATCGTGTACGAGATTCAAGGAATCTGGAATCAAGATTCTTGATTCTGCTAAGATTCTAGATTCTGCTAAGATTCTAGATTCTGCTAAGATTCTAGATTCTGCTAAGATTCTAGATTCTGCTAAGATTCTAGATTCTAGCCAGACTCCGTGATCCCGCCATGATTCCCGAGGATTCCTTAATATTCCGTGATGCTTGTTTGGTTCTGTAACTCTTGTTGGATTCCGTATTTAATGTTCGACTACACACTTGTATAAGATGCCTTGATTTATCTATTCGCCACCAAAACTCTGTTTGAATCTTATAGAAACGGCGATGTGACTAGGCAAATGACCAGTTAAAAATTGTCTAGGTCAGTTTAAAAAATTAATCGTAGGTGGTCAGTTGAGGGGTCAGTGGTTCACTGGACCACTAAATAAAAGGGTCTCACTAGTGTTTGAAAAATCCAGCCCGAAAATCGAGTAGCAGGTGAATTTTCATTCCCTACGTCGTAATTTCACGCGGGAAATTGTAATAATTAATTAATTCAATTATGGATCAGTTCAGGTATTTCAGGACACGGGGTCGATGGCTCGGTCGATGGTCACTACGACTCACTTTAAAAAATTCCTTATTTCCCACCCTGTAAAGGGGGGGCTCACTATGTTTGATATTCAAACCTGGCCTTCCAAGTTCCAAATTTGTAATCGATTGTAATACGCTCGAGAATACGTCGAGCTAATAGAGAGGCTAATACGCTCGGTAATTAGAATACGATTCAACTATAGTCACATACACGCGATACGTCTTAAAAGGTTTCGAACCTCTTCAAATCGTTTTCGACCATAAGTGTGAACCTAGTTAAATCGCTTAAAACCGTTTCAAATCACTAAAAAACCGTTTTCGAATCTTCGAAAAAAAAGCGACTTGAGTGGAGAAAAATGAAGTTAAATTCGAAATAGCCCAATGATAACGTCGTCAGAGAGCCGTTGTTGAGTATTATATTTAAAGCAATTGTCGGCTCGACGTCAAGTAGCTCATTTTCCAACATATGTCGCTATCGTCGTAATCATAACAATTTAGTTACGCTACATTTTTACCCAAAAATCGGGTTCTTATAGATACTCCTCGCGTTTATTGAATCGTTTGTAAATTGGTCAATGACATAAATTATAGTAATTTTAAACCAAGTTTTTTTCATCGATTCGAGTAGGATTCCAAGATTCCGAAGATTCGAATATTCCCAAGATTCCCGATTATATTTTTGAGATTCGGAATCTTGAGATTCCTCGAAGTGACGGACCCCTCGGTTGAAAGTCGGAAAATTTTCCGGAAAATGACCGAGGCCTTTTTCCGAAAAAAATAAAAACAAGTTTTCATGATTAGTCTAATTTATTGTTTGCAAATTTTAATAAAGCGGCATTTTCAACTAATTTTTTCGAATCTAAAAGTAAAACTAAATCTCTACACTAGTTTAAATTAATTAACAATGTAACACTATTAATGTTTGTAGTATGTTTACTGATATTAGACATTTTATATCGATAAAAAGTTAAAAACATTAAAAACCCTTAAAAAGTAATTTATGTTTCAATTTCTTATTTTTCCGATTTCAGAAAATTTGCCGGAATATTTTCTAGAAATTTTTCCGCATTTTATTTTTCTGGAAAATTAACAACACTACATAAAAACAAGTTCCCAAGCGTAGCCGGGGGGCGTATAAACCAGGGGACAGGGGGGTAATACCCCTCCCAAACAATTTGCCGGAGGGGAGGAACCTAATGTAAATGCCTCCCCTCACTTTATGCTGGGTTGAAAATTAAAATTTATGAAATAAAAGTAAGAATGACTAAATAAAGTTAATAGAGCAAATATTAAACTATGTATCAAAACATTTGGATCAAAATAAATCTACAAAATTTCCAAATGCAAAAAAATACTAAATCTGGCCAGTTTTGTGGTTTAATTTTTGTTCTCACCGCCGGGTTTAAACTGCTTAAACCCCCCTCACATCTTAAACATTCCTACCCCACTGACATTAGCTACCATAAATAGTTGCGTTTACATAATCATTGATTTGTTTTGATTGAAAGATGTATTAAGATAAACCTTATCTAGTTTTATTGATAAACACAGTAAGCTTCAATGGGCGTTATACCTACTTCCCATACATCAAAAATGTATGGCAAACCCTGTTTTGGAGTGACTGATTAACAGGATTGCCATACATTTTTGATGTAAAATAAATAATTTAGAACGAAAAAGTACATGGCGTCCACCAAAAATGATAAATAACCGAAAAATATGTTTTTTTTTTTTAAATTTCAAATTTCTATGAAACATTCCTCGTGCAGGGGGACATTTAATAATGTAAAATTGAATGACCTTGAACTATGTCTTCAAGGTCATTCAAAAACCATCTCGAGAACCGTTGGGTTTATGGATTTGGTTCCAATTAGAAAGTTGTTGCTCGCCATATTATTAGTTCAAAGAATATAAAGCCCCAGGAATGGAAGGATTGATATTATTGGCCGCATGTTTTGGTTGCGCTAGAAACTTCCGGCAAAGCAAATCAGAATAACCGGAAACGGTTAACGCAACCCGGCCTCTCTTTAAAAACGAGAGGCGCAAAAGTTCCACTAGACGGAGCTACACCTTCCATTCCTGGGGATTTATATTCTCTGGTTAGTTCAGATTACTTTAATTTGACCAAATTTGACCAATCAGAAGCCGAGGAATTGAAGGTTAATGAATTCAGTGTTGGCTAATAAAATAATCTGATTAGTTTTAATGTGACTAAATTAAATAAATACTGAATAGTTTACAACGGTTCAATCACGCCACCGTCGGCTACGGTACATGCTTGAGATCGTTTAACGACGGAGTTCAACATTTCAATTGAACTGTCATGGAAGGCATTAATTATTCTTTCTCGCAAAACTTCAATATATATATATCAAGAATGTATTGAAGTTACTAAGAATATTGGACTACAGGATTCTGATTCGCATCCTCGCAGCTTAAATTCGTCTGCTTTCCCATTCAAGTTTGCTATATGGTATGACCTTGAATGCGCCTAAAATGCAGACGAACTTTCTCCACAAAAGCTGTGAGGATGGTACCAGGGGTTAATGCTATGCTCAAATATTCTTAGTAACTTCAATACATTCTTGATATATATATATTGTAATACGTCTGTTCGAAATATGACTGTTAAAAACTGACACAAGTTAAAATTTTCTAGATGTAATCCCAATTAAACAATTTTTCTTAAATTGTTAAGACCTTCTAACAGTTTTAAGCCAAAACTTACAGTATAAAAGCACCAATAAAATTGCACACTCTTAACCTTTCACAATATTATCAGGAAGTTATATAAGTATACACTTGGAATGTATAAGAAAGACTATGGTGGTCCTGATGATTATCGTAGAAACGGACGTGGTTTACAGCGGAGTCGTGACGTCGGCCACACAATGATTTTGAAATGCGACGTAGTTACGCCCCGCCCATTTCCCCCAGACAAATTTGCGGCACGGTGATGATAGAGCCTTAGACATTCCAAATGTATACGTATAATTTCCTGATATTACCATTTAGGTTTGGGAAATACCGAAGGATGTGAACGTAAATTATTAGATTTAAATATTTGGATTTGAGCTTCGCAGTGTTGGGCATTTTCGTGAAGCTTCGCAGTGTTGGGCATTTTCGTGAAAGAGCCACTCAGCTCACTCACCGCTCGCCCTTTTTTGAGCGGGAAAATAAGCGCTCCTCTCTTTGAACTTTTTTTTGAGCGGTTAAATAAGCGCTCCTCTCTTTTAACTCTTTTTTGAGGGGTAAAATAAGCACTCCTCTCTTTTAACTCTTTTTTGAGCGGGAAAATAAGCGCTCCTCTCTTTGAACTCTTTTTTTGAGCGGTTAATAAGCGCTCCTCTCTTTTAACTTTTTTTGAGCGGTTAAATAAGCGTTCCTCTCTTTTAACTCTTTTTTGAGCGGTAAAATAAGCGCTCCTCTCTTTTAGCTCTTTTTTGAGTGGGAAAATAAGCGCTCCTCTCTTTTAGCTCTTTTTTGAGTTGTAAAATAAGCGCTCATCTATTTTCGCTCTTTTTTGAGCGGGAAAATAAGCGCTCCTCTCTTTTAGCTCTTTTTTGAGTTGTAAAATAAGCGCTCCTCTCTTTTCGAGCGTTAAAATAAGCGCTCCTCTCATTTTCGTTTCGCGCTCTTATAAAAAAAACATTTTCCCGCTCAATTTCGCTCATAATAACCAAAACGCTCACAATGAGAGGAGCGGTGGCCATCACTGAAGCCTCGGTTACAAAATTTCGGATATTTAACGTCCATTCGCGCGAAGCAACGCGGTGTTTCGCGAAAACATCGGCTCGTGTGAATAGGGCTCGCAGTCCACTTCCTAATTTAGCCAGCTTTAACTCAGCACGTTCTCGCTAATTAAGCAAGCTTTCTAATGAAAATGAAAAAAATATTTCCATGAATTTAAATGACGGAGATCCGAAGAGCGGTCCTGTCTCCCGGTATTTTTAATTTAACGATTTAACTGATACAAACGCCAACTGTCTTTATTAAAGGCAGCGTCTTGCGAAAGCGCCGAGCCAAGATATTTTAAATAGCGTGAAACTCCGTATCCGGAATAGAGTAAGAGCCTCTGACAGTTCGTAAAACTGCTTAATCCGTTGTTACGGACAACTCTTAATCACGGTTGTCGTCGAAAAAACAGCTCGTCCCGCGCGACGAAGACACTCTAGGGTACTCTTCCGATATTTCGATTGCACTATCCTCGAATACAAGTCACGATGTTGCATTAATTGACTGTGCTAAAATTGATTACGTAACTGATTACAAATTTAACATACCAAATTTTTATATATAATGTTACGTTGTAAATAACGAATTACTTTTTGTTCAAAAATGTATTTGCCAATAAAACTTACCCTATTTAATATAATATATAGTATATAATATAAAATATATATAATTATAAATATTAAAAAAAGGTTATGAGCCGTAAATTTTAATAAATTTTGAATGGCAAATTTTAAATATTAAAGAAAAAGTTAGGAGCCGTAAATTTTAATAAATTTTGATTGAAAAATTCTAAATATAAAAAGGTTATGACTTTATGAGCCGTAAATTTAATTAAACATTTTAAATATTAAAAAAAGGTTGCGAGCCGAAAATTTTAATACATTTTGAATGGCAAATATAAATATTAAAAAAGTTTATGAGCCGTAAATTGTAATAAAATTTGAATGTCAAATATAAACATTAAAAAAGATTAGGAGCCGAAAACTTCAATAATTTTAAAATGGAAAAAAATAAATATTAAAATAAATTGCGAGCCGATATTTTAACTTCTAAATGGCAATTATCCAAAGAGAAGGTTTTTAGGTAGCGACCATCTTGAATTCTCGCGGTAAACTACCTCGGAAACAATTTGTGGATAGTTTAGCAAGAACAACGAAGCCATTTGTTCTTATTTCCGGTTCGAAGTGGTCGCGATGAGGAGGAGAATAGTGGATGATGTGGACGTACTCGGGCACGGTCGCGTAAGACGCTCTTGAAAGCGGGTTCCAGGAAGCAAAAATGAAACGAGGTTTCGTTTAATCTGAAGTTAATTGTCAGTTCCTCGGCTTCTAAGCTCTGCCTCAATTGCGTCCGAGCAAATATCCGTCGCTTCTTCTTCTCCCAATTAGTTCGCGGTGACTCGTGCCTCGCTTCTCGCGAAAGCCCAGACTCTTTTCCACGGAATGACTCCGTTGTAGGTAGAGGTCGGGGATGGTTAACTTTTTATCAATAGATAAAGCTCTCAAAATTATTCGTAAAACGTTTTGATCAAGTAATTTATATTTTTGTATTATCCGATTAATTTTTTGATAAATTTGTAAAATTAATCGGAAAAACGACGTTTTTTTCGATAAAAAGCTCAAATTTGACGAATAATACATGTTTTTTAATCATTTTCCGAAATATTATAGTCAGTTGCAGGCTAAGAAAGACAAAATATATAGTACAGTCAGCGCAAGGATACCTCAGACAATTTCCGGCCAGTCGACCGCTCGAAGTTTGAATTTGACCACTTTACGGTCAATTTCAAATTTCGTAATTTTCATCGTATTGTCATGAGTTTAATAACTTAATACAGCCGAATTATTTGGCCAAAGAAAGCGTGGTAACTATTTTAAAAGAAACTGCCGATTTAACTGGTACAAAATTAAATAATTATACATAATATTTTAAATTTAAGAATGATAGGAATCTTTTTTTTTTATTCAAGGAAGAAAGGGCTGATTGAGTCTGAGAAGACCGCGAGCCCGGCGAAACACCATCTGATTAATCAGGGCGAGATATGTGTAACGGCCACGCCAACGGGGGAAAACGTGGGGACAGGGGTGGGGACACCCGTGGCGGAAGTATTCCGACCACCCGTTGGGAAATTGGTAGTCGTCCTCACACGACCATCCACAAACTCTGCCTCCCGGACGCCTGGGATTACAGGAGTGAGCCACTACTCCCGGCAATGATAGGAATACCTTATCTTTTAAATTTGTTCGCCACCACAATTATGAAATTAAATAATAAAGATTCAAATTTTGGTCTCTGGATGGCGCTAAAAGACGACGAAAAGAGCAAAATTCGAATTGGACCGTAAAATGGCCAAATTAAAATTTCGCGCGGTGGAATGACCGGAAACGATCTGAGGCATCCTTGCGCCGATTGTACTATATATTTTGTCTTTCTTAGCCTGCAACTGACTAAAACAGGTAAATTTCTTTGTTTACATTTTTTTTCCAAAAAAAATCAATTTAAACATGGATAATGATTAACCGTCCCCGACCTCTAGTTGTAGGGCCCATGCGTTTTGCCATCTAGCAGCACCCCACACAAGGAGAAGCGTACATTTTTCATTGGTTAGACGCGGTGCTTCCACTTGGGCAATCTCATTTCTCCCTCTGTCGGTTCTAATAAATCCATTTTTATCCCTTTCACATTAAAAAAAAAACAATAAGATTTATAATATTTCGGCCTTATGTAAAGAACAAAAAATTCTTAAAAATATTTTAAAATCTATGAAACACTTCCGAATCCCGGTTAACTTCATTCGTGGATTCCAATAAAGGTAAAGGCGCGGTATTTGAAGTGATAGGGACTTGGCAGTGCTACGTCACAATTTTTTTTATAGTTTCTATTGTGGGGAGAAAAATATGACCACAATGGCGGCCATGGCCAAAGCTACAGAGTGCCAAGTCTCTATAGACCAAAATATTTCTAGCAAAAATTAGGAAAATTATCAAAATCTTTAAATTTCGAAAATTCCCTTAATTTTCCCTTTTTCCAAAATAAAATCCCTTTTAGGTCGGAAAATCCCTAAGTGGAAGCACGGGTTAGACGCTTTAGCGCCTGTTGCCGTCGGAAGGGGAAAATTCGGAAATTGTCTTCCCCTCCCCCTTTCCGTAAAACGCTCAGCGTAAAGGCTCGTCCAATGAGATTTGTACACAACACTGCGTTAGCGTGTTTAAAGGCTAGCTGCTTTCACCTCGTGTTTGTTGCTCCTAGTTGCCATTTATCAACGTAACCATACCGCGGAAATGGGCGGAAATCGGATTGATATTTGTTTTTGTGTTGAGAGAATTTATTACCGTTAACCTCAGCAAGTTTTTATTGAAGGGGAAACGGAAGAGCTCGAAGTAAAACCCCTTTAACCACTGAGGAGAGAACTTGCAATCACAACGCAGAAGGACCTTTTCCGAGTTTTCACCCAGTGCCACAAGCTGGGATCGAACTCGGCTCCTCTTGCTGCGAGGCGAGAGTGCTAACCACACCGTCACCCCACTGAAATGGGCTAGGAATGGATGTTTCGACGGGAATGGTAACTTTTCTGCTTTTAATGCATCTCTCTCCAGTGGCGTAGGCAAGTGGAGGGTTCCGGTGCAAACCCCTCCCTTCGTTGTAGCTTTGGCTGTACTAACATTTCACCCCTTTCTGGTATTTTACATAGTTTGAACCCCCACCTTGAAGAATTTCTGGCTACGCCACTGTCTCTCTCTACTATATTGAGACACTCCGCGTGCACGACGGTCTATTTTTAATTAGCGGACAAGGAAATACGTCACCCACGTGTGTTTTATTAGCGTCTTATGACGTCAGTGTTAGGAAACCAATGAGAATCCTAGGCCGATTTAATTGACGTTAAATTAACTGAGTCATTCTTCCGAGGTAGAAATAAATACTTTAATGTTGATGTAAATGCTTTCTCGGTGACTTAAAGGGCCACACAATCATTTGAAAAATTCAGTTCGGGTTCGGGTAACCCCTCCCCTTTCGACAATCGTATTCTGGCACTTTTCCGCGGACTATTTTCCACCTTAATACATTCGTACCTTGACAATTTTTAATAAACGGCCAATAATTATTTAACAACTCGACTTGACTACTTTAAAAATCATTCTGGTTGATTCTATTAAAAGTATTATCAAACATGAATTTTTTTTTTAAATTATCAGGCCCGAATATTTATAAAATCATCACTGGAAAATTTGTAAAAAATGTATATAAATTATCGGTCTTCAAATTTTTTTCGGAAAATTGTCAGATTCTAAATTTTGTAAAAATTATCAGTCTCGAATATTTTTTTTAAATTGTAAGATTAAAAAATTTGTAAAATATGTTATACAGTTATCACGCTTGAAATTAAAAAAAATATAACGACTCGAAAATTTGTAAATCAATGATGATTAATATGTATTATAATATTATTATTTAAAATATGTATTATAATATTATTATTTAAAATATGTATTATAATATTATTATTTAAAATATATATATTTTAAATTATAAATCTTTTAAAATTATACTAGTGATAACTTTACTATTTTGATCTACTTAAATTATCAACAGTTATTATACTAATTTAAACCAAAATGTCAAGTGGGACAGTAATACAAAACTAGGATTAATAACAGCTGGGAAATTATATACCGCAATTCCGATTTTACGATCAAGACCTTAATTAGGTTACCGAGAACGTACCCGTTAGAGAAGTAAGAAGTATTGCCATCTGTCGGGGAGGTGTTTTAAAATATTTTGATCGACCCGATAATTGATTATCTAACAATTATTTTGCTAATAAATCATCTTCCCAGGAAGTCGCCAAGAACTAATATTTCCGAGAGCCAGGACCAACAAGTCACTGTTTATATAGTTCTTATTAAAATAATGGAATATTTAATAATAATCAGCTAGGCTAATACCCAAGGCACCACCTTAGGCCTGAGTCATCAAGCGACTTTTAAAGCCATTAATTAATTCACGGGTGAAAAGTTTCCATTATTTTAACAAGCACTATATAAACAATACCTTGCTGGTTCTGGCTCTCGGAAATATTACTTCTTGGCGACTTCCTGGGAAGATGATTTATTTAAGCGCCTATTATGGATAATTAAAATAATAATAATTAGATTCAGCTAATAATTCGTTATCCCCAAAAATAAATAAATACATAATTTTGTTCAAACTCGGGGGATTGGTAGACCTTCGTGTAACTTGAAAAATCCTAAAGGGAATTTATTCAATGGGCAACCGTTTTGCCATGGCAACGAAAAATGTTTTTGATAACAACAAATGGAAATTTTCCCATTGAAAATAACATGGGATTCTGACCGATTCCTGTGAAAAATTTTAACAAATTTCAAAATTTCGAAAATGCCAAAAATATAAAAAATAGATAAAAATTGACAAAAAAACATCAAAATTGATCAACTTTTGATCAATTTGAGGTCAAAATCCCATGTTATTTTCAATGGGAAAATTTAATATTTTGTGTTGTCAAAAACATCTTTGAACAAAATCGGTGGGTTACACTTCGGGATGTCTCCTTGTCAGTGAACCTAAATACGTTCTTGATAAGATTCACGAAAGAAATATTTCGTCCCATATCAGAGAGAATATTTCTTTTATAATGATAATCAGAGCCATTTCTTTTCGCTCGTTGTAGAGTTCTTGGCAAGCAAACGCGCACCACACAACGGTCGACTGGTTAAAATATGCACGTACATTACACGACTACAAGGATAATTAGAAAGGTCTCTCTCCCCGTTAAAGGATGCATACGTAATAATAGTGGGCCAGAAACCAGATTTTCACCAAAAGGGGGGAGACAATCTGCGGGGGTCGAAATAGTGAGAAAACGACCACTTCCTCTAAACCAGAGGAGCACGTCGAGGTCGTTGATGTAAATTACCCTAAAATACAGTACTTCTTCCATGGCGTGGCTGGGCTTGGTTCGTCCAGACGTCAGGGTAGTGGCGCCAGAGAGGGGGGAGGCGCCCAACCTAACGACTGTCCAAAGAATACACACCCGGGAACGGAAAGATGTGGCCTTATTGGTGGCGGCTCTCGGGTTGACGCCGCCACTTCCGGCGAAGAACGATCAACCGAACCGGATATGAGCGAATCAACTCCTGCCCCGCCTTTGGAGACGAGACGCGAACAATTGACGCTAGAGGGAGTTACCGCTTCCATTCCTGGGGTGTACATTCTTTGGATCGACCGCGCGGAGGCGAAAACCGTAATGATCCTTTTTGGAATTTGCGAACGTCGAAATAAAAACAAGTTGCCCACGGGACGAACAACGTTGCGCCACATTTGATCGGCTTAACTTCAAATTTGGCTCTTGTTGGGTGGTTTCCTTTCGCCTGTTCTCGGACTAAAAGTGTACTCTTTTTACCCTAAAAAGTTTTATTCACCTATTCTCGGAAGGAGGTGTAGAGGGAATAATCTAGCTTTGTCGTCTGCTTATATAAAAAATTGGTCTGCTTAAATTTCACGAAAACATTGTTAAATGCTATTTAATGGCTTCAAAAGTCGCTTGATGACTTAGACCTAAGGTGGTGCCTTGGGTATTAGCCTGGCTGATTATTATTATTATTAAATAAATGAGAAAAATCAGCCACGTATTGATTACCTCACCACCGGCCGCCATCTTAAAACAAAACTACTGCTGCTACGACAAATAAATAACCTTTAACCTTTAACTACTCCCTTACCCCAATTGGTTTTTTTTTCGTCAAGGCAGAATTGGAGTCAAATGACGTCATAGGGCTACACTTTTTACCTGCTCAAAAACCCAGAACGGGCGAATATTTATTTAAATTACGATTTGAGGTAAATACAGTGTTTTTTTCAATCGGGGAATTATATATTTATACTCGGATAATGTGGAAGACTCCATCGCTACTGTACTGACAATTCAACCGGAGAAATAGGCAGAGATTAAACTATATCGAATGTAAAACGTCCAATTCATTGAATGGCCGCCGCCGCCGAAAAAAAAAGTGGAAGACGCTCACAAGGAAAATTAACTGTAAAAAAATGGGTTTACGAAACCCTAATTATTTATTACACCTGTAGAATTTAAAATGTTCTTCACGAAACTGATCGAGTTACTCATAAAATCATCATATTTAGATGGTTAAACAAGCTGACCTAGACATTTGAGTGCACACAATCACACCTGATGTATAGTAAATGTAAAATTTTCTATAATTTTTCAATCACCACGTACGGTATGTGGTCAGAAATTTTAGAGTAATGGCAGTGCTAAGTCACACGACGTCATCCATGCTTTTTCCTATTCATATAAAATTCGCGCCCACAATGGCGGCCATAGCCAAAACTACGGAGTGCTACTACTCTATTGTAATAAGTGCCCTCAGGAATCCATACCTCTAGTTGGAATGCTTATCCTGGCGTATCGCGTATGGTAAGATCACTCTGACGGCTTTGACCCCGCCTATGATAAACAAAATCCCCTCTGCGCGCGCTCCCCTCTCACGTTGTTGTTCAAGTTAAGTTAACATAGTGACGTCAAAAAAAAAACCGTCAGCCACATCGAGACGAAAATCTGCCGCGATAAGCGTTCCAAGTATGGGTATGGATTCCTGAGTGCACTGTAATAAACTTAAAGCTATTTTTCAATCACCCTGTTACAGTTCGTGAGTTCCGTCAGTTACAAAGGCACGGTATCATAGACGCAGTTCACCCTGTCCTTTGATAGACGCACTCTTTCTTAAAAACTCTGACCATGGAGTAAAATCTTTTATAATGGTTTTTGGTTCCAGCCTTCGACCTTCGCCGAAGAATTAACAGCCCCGTAGTTCATATACGCAACAAACAGAAGTCGAGTTAGACGCTTCAATAAAAACCTCGCATTAGCTTCCTAATAATGTAGCTCGAGCGAATATTTTCGGTTGGTCAGTTACCAGATTTGCCTGGTAAGCAAAGAAACTCATATTCATACTCGAGCATACCAAGTCATTTAGGCGCCACAATTCAGTGTTATCTTAAAGGCGATAATTATCGGACGTACAATAGTAGATATTGACCGTAGGACATTTCATGTTGGACGTTGGGCATTGTATATTGACCATAGGGCATTGGATATTGACCGTAAGGTGTTGGTCCATTTGATCGAAAAATATTTGATCGACAGCCGATCATTATACGTTGCAATTGATCGAAATTCCATTTGATCGAATCCCATTTGTCATTTGTTTCATAAGCTCGAACCTTCAAATGATCGAATACTATTTGATCGAATTCAAAAGTATTTATAGCACCAGTTGGTATGTTTTTATTTTACCGAATGTCAATATGAAGTGCAGAAGGAATAACGATGGAATAATTAATTGCTTTAACTGTATTAAGCCACAAAGATGAAGAGATTTTTACTTTATACACTATATGATGGAATTTTTTATGACATCGACGATAACGGCCCGTTGTTTTTGATATAGTATATTAATAGGGTCTGGTTAGGTTAGGTTAGGTTGATGTACGCGCGCCGTAGGCGCGTATGCACCGTTGTATACGAGGGGTCTGACCACGTTCACGGCCCTTCTATTGCTAAAAATTAGGTACAGAGTTTGTTTTTTTAATAGGTCTTTCTATGAATTATGTCCGAGAGAATATTTTGTTTTCTACGTCACTGCGCTCAGGTTTTTTTCTGCATATTATTTTTTGAATTTTAGTTGTTTTTTAGTTGTATTATAAATATAGCGGAGAATAGTTTGAATCTGTTAGTATAGGTTGTTACTATGGCATCTAATTATCGTGTTGTCGGTAAATGTGTTTGTTTTGACGAATTTTTATTATGGAGAAGTACTATGGTTTTTTTTTCTTTAGTACAGTTTAAAGAAATAATTATTATTCATAGAGTCTACTGTATCTCATTCTGACTAGATGTTGCCTTTTCAATTTACTCCCAAAAACTAGTAGTTTTACCTTACAGACTACAGTAGCTATCGATCAAATTTCGTTCGATCAAATCCCATTCGATCACATGCAATTCGATCAAATGGGACCCGTTCGATCATTTGGGAATCGATCAAATAGACTCAAACCGACCGTAAGACATTGGATATTGGACGTTGGGCATTGGATAGTGTGTATTGGATATTGCACGTTGGGTATTGGATATTGGGAATTGGATATTGACCGTAGGGCATTGGTTATTGCACGTTGAGCATTGGATATTGACCATAGGGCATTGGATATTGGTCATTGTGCATTCCGAGAAAATTTAAGATCAGGACAGTGCAGTGACATTTAGGGCCCTGGGTCAATTATGTCGCCCCTAAAAAGCGGGTTTGTGGTCCTTTTTCCGTCGATTTTGCCTCACCTGCGCCGCCAAAATATAAAAAAAAGGGTCACATGACTATCATTTACGTCACTCGCCGAGGGCATCAATAGGAACAGGAACCGCAAAGCCTACCGCAATTACAACTACGACTACTTTTTGAATTTCAAAAGTTTCGTCTGCTGCCAATTTTCGAGGCGATTCCAAAAACAAATGACGTGAAAAAGAATAAAATAATCCGAAGAAAAATGACGGCGAGAAATTCTCTTTTGAGACATTTCTCTTCTACTATGATTTGAATGAGAGGCTTGTGAAATAAATTTGGAGTGGGGCGGCGGTCGGAAATTGCGTTGGCGATGACGGTGCCTATGACCGGCCAGCCTCGGAATCTTCCCGGGATCATAACATTGACAACTTCAGAAATGGAACCATTCAAAAACTTCCACTTACAGATAACTAAAATTTTCGAACTACCATTCGTGGAAAGTGGTTTTCCCTGTAAGCTTTATTCACGCGTAGTACGTGAAATTCGTTTTCGCGGTACTTTTCGTCCAAAAAGTTACATTATAATGGTTCAGAGGAACTGATCCCGAGTTAAAATGTCCATTACAGAGTACACATATATCAAGTTCTTAAGTGGTTTTCAAGGAGAATCTCGTTCAAAATATGAATTTTAAATTTCCTATAATCATAAGTAACATATTTCCTACTAACGTCGTAAGTACGCCATAATGGTATTTCTCTTATGAAACCTTGTACACGGGATATGACGTTGATTACGTTTCTTGCAAAAGCCGCGACTAAAACTTTATAGATGAGAAACGGAAGTTAGGGAAGTGAATTGGATAAACGCCCAGAATTCCTTGCGCGTTTCTGGCTTTGACAATATCTGTAGTAAGTATAGTTTAGCTCGTGCTAAGAATTTTTACTTAAAAACAACCTAAAAGTTTAAAATGTTTTTCTCCGCGTTACGATCTTAAACCTTTTAGAACTTTATTGGCACGCGCGTTTCGCACGTGGGCTTCAAATTTCCAAATCTTTATCGACTCGAGCGCGCACTCTCAATCTTCAATAACTATAGCTAGTGACCAAAAGTGACATAATTACCAAAAGTGTGACAATCCAATCCCTGTACTTTCGTATGCTAAAGGTTTAATGAATGCTCGACTCGAGATCGACCACATAAAAGACTATTTATTGTCGCCTTTCTGGATCTTTTTTTAGTCTATGGAATTATATCGTAGGTAGATGGCGATAGCATCTCCACAAAATGACGAAAAATCCAAAAATACACTAACTTTGACCAGTGCTACTTAGTTCCTCCGTTTCTCACTACGAGGCGTTATTTGTTGGTTTTAACTTCCTTCCCTCCCAAGGCATACTTTCCCTTCTCGCCTCCCCTAGGAATATAATACTCGTACTCCTAGGCCTCCCAACTTGAATTTCGCTCGTAACTTTCATTAAGAAATAGGTCCGATTGACACACTTTTGGTAATCATGTCACTTTTGCTAGTGACGTAGATAAAACATTTACTACTACTACGGCACTACTACTACTATTGTACGCTCCGTGTGAAACAGACACATATTTGAATGATTATGTTACATATGCTACAATTAATCAAGAATTTAACGTTTTATTTTGGGGAAAGGTGAAATTGGCGACACCTAGGAGCAACAAACAAGCAAAGAGAACGCAGCTAGCCTTTACGATTTTCATTGGACGCCCCTTTTGGCAAAGCATTTTGCGGGTGGGTCGGACGACATATTCCGAACTTTCCCCTTCCGACGATGGCAGGCGCTAGAGTTGAGTCGGCGCGGCTAGTTTTAAAGCCCTACCCGACCCGATCAAAAAATTCAAAAATGAAATCCGACCCTATTACCCGTTCCGCCAAAATTATTTATTTCGAAAACCCGACCAGGCCCGGCCCGCCAAAATTATTTATTTCGAAAACCCGACCAGGCCCGGCCCACCAAAATTATTTATTTCGAAAACCCGACCAGGCCCGGCCCGCCAAAATTATTTATTTCGAAAACCCGACCAGGCCCGGCCCACCAAAATTATTTATTTCGAAAACCCGACCAGGCCCGGCCCGCCAAAACTATTTATTTCGAAAACCCGACCCTACCCGTCCCACCAAAATTATTTATTTTGAAAACCCGACCCTAACCGGCCCACCAAAATTATTTATTTCGAAAACCCGACCCTACCCGTCCCACCAAAATTATTTATTTTGAAAACCCGACCCTACCCGTCCCACCAAAATTATTTATTTTGAAAACCCGACCCTAACCGGCCCACCAAAATTATTTATTTCGAAAACCCGACCCTACCCGTCCCACCAAAATTATTTATTTTGAAAACCCGACCCGACCGGCCGAGAAATTTTTCGAACTTTAAACCCGACCCGAACCGACCCGATAAAATTGAAATCCGGCCCGGCCCGACCCGACCCGAAAAACTTGCACTTTTTATGTTTATAGTCTACGCTTGTACTAAATGCTAGAGTGGGCTCCCAGATTCAAATTTTGTTAGTAGATGGCGATTGGATCTCTTTGAGAAACGGTTTAAAATGAGTGAACGTGCCAAGAGTGTGATTAACACGTGATAATGATTCGCTTTCTGTATGTAGAGATTTGCTGTTGCGAATGAAATAGAAACTTGAAGGCTCGATCACTAATATATAAAAACCTGACCCGACCTGCAGTCAGTTTTATGTCAAAAGCCCGACCCGATAACGGCGATAAGACCCGTTTAAAAAAATCCCGACCCGACCCAGCCCAGCAGAAAAAAAATATAAATTAAACCCGACCCGACCCGCCAAAAACTTCTATATCGAAAACCCACCTTTAGCGGGCCCAAGACTCATTTCTAAAAGGCGCTAAAGCATCTAGCCAATGAGAAATGTACACACGAAAAAATTTAAGTCTCAAACTTTATTTGTAAGGTATGGAAACAGTAGCACTTGTAACATCTTTTAGGATAAAGAATGTATACGTTAGTTACTAGCCCTTTTGTTAATTATTTTTTATTTTTATATTCTTAAACTCATTTTTAACGCTTACGCTTGTAAACGACGCCGGCGCTGATTAAATTACCCTAAAGCCGCCGAAACAAAATTGTCGGCGCCGCTGCAGTCTGTTAGGGGAAATATTACGGCACAAAGCTTTATATGGTCCTTGCCAGGGTTTTACATAAGGATATTTCTTAGAAATCAGCCTGACTAGTGAACCTCCTACCTTAATTTATTTTAGTAGTCACTGACTAGTGGGGGTAAAAAGCAGTGGCGGCGCCAGGAATTTTCGCGAGGGTAGGCAAACCAAATAAATGGGCCCCCGATCCGGGACCCCCTTTTCTCAAAGAAATGCTTCAATTAAATAAAGTAGTGATGTACATGACGAACAAAAAAGTTCTAACAACAGTAAAACGAGTCCAAATATAACAGAACTGGCTTTATTTACTAGGAGATATATCAAAAATTTATAATTACATTATCGACAATTGTTTCATTGTTATTTGAGTAAATTCGGGTTTAGAAAACGGGAACAAATTGCACTTTACTGCTCCGGCCGGGCTTCTCAGCTAGTTGAGTAAATTAGGGTTTAGAAAACGGGAACAAAATGCACTTTACTTTAAATATGCATATTAAATAATTTTTTTTTAATTGCAAACGTTTAATAGTGCAGAATATCATATCTTGTAATATTAACATATATTTGATTTCTTTGATTAGTTTAAGATGTAATTATGATAAAACGTTTTTGTACACAATATTTTTATTAGATAGAGAGGGGAGAGGTGGGCTGAGAAAAGAGAACGAACGCAAGCGAAAAGGGTCGAAGGTCGTGCCATGCAGCAGCTAAGTGTGTCTCTTAATACCCGCATCTCTTGACAGCGTGAGGTCAGGGGTTTCGGTCTTGCGGTCACCGGTTATTGGTCCCGTGGTCAAAAACTACGAAGGTTAGCAATCTCAAGACGCCCCTAAAACCTGACGGCAGGGGCCACAATACCACTGGCCAAATTTCGTGGGAATCGGACAATTATCTTGGGCGTGCATAGAAGGTAACAAACCAATATATATATATACAAACATCAGATTTTATTTATATAGATTTTATCTCTTGGGACAATTTTGAGACCCTTTCTAGATCAATTTGGGGCCCCTTATAGGGTGATTTTGGGGCCCCTCAAAAATTTAAGGTAGGCAGTGGCCTACCTGGCCTACCCCCTAGCGCCGCCACTGGTAAAAAGGGGTATAAAAACAAGAATGTTTATTATCATTTGAGTTAAATGATGTGATTTTTTTTAAATAAAATGGGATTGATAAATGATGAATTTATGATACGCCATATTCGTCATTATTTATGAATATTTAGGTAAATTTTTCATTGGACCAATTGACTAGGGTACGTTCAGCATAGCTCATCGAACTCACCGATTACTAATCGGTGACATCGGTTTCCTACTGTACGCTTTGTCGCGTTTCCGGTTTTGACGTCACGATAGTCATCGGTTACTCACCGAAGTCATCGGCTGGACGTCATTTCTGACGTAAAACTACTATAAAAGCTACGGCATTTTAAAAAACACCGATGACTGAATAAAAGCGTTCAGCAACTTGCGACGTCATTATGACAAAAAAGCTCATCGGTGGAAAATATAAATCCATCGGGTTTTTTTCCGTTGACTGCTGCTGAACGTAGCCCTAGTGAGCCCCCAGATTTCGATTAATTTTAGTAGTCAGAGCATTTATTTTAGCTAGGAGCAACAAACACAGCACCCCACACAATTATAACGCAATCCGTTAAAAGTCTTGCATTTTCTCGCGTACAGTTTTCATTGGTTAGACGCTTTAGCGCCTGCTGCCGTCGGAAGGGGAAAATTAGTGAAATTGTCTCCCCCCTTCCCGTAAAACGTTCAGCGTAAAGGCTCGTCCAATGAAATTTGTACACAACACTGCGTTAGCGTGTTTAAAGGTTAGCTGCGTTCTCCTTGCGTTTGTTGCTCCTAGATTTTAGTCAAGGTTCATAAATACGCTAATAAAGGTTGCCTACTTAGCGGGGTTTTCATTTTCCCGTCGTCTGCTCTTCGGTCTTCTACGCCAGCTATGACGTCAGTGGGAAGCCTAAAGACCTGATGCAATTTTCTAATCCGTTTACTGGCTTAATTTACTTTATTCAATCGAGTCAATCACTTAATGATTAACTATTCCTAATTTCTTCAGCTCCTCGAATCGTGAAATCGTCACTGTTTTTGGCCTAGGCTTACTACCGGCTAAGATCTTTAAACCAAATAAAAATATATATTGAATTTATTTAAATGAAATTTTTGGGTTACTTACTTTAGTTTACATAATTTAGTGATCATAAAATGGTCTTAATGGATAATAATTTCATTTAATTACTAAAATATGTCAAAGATACGGCGATAAGACAATACTACAGCATTGATTTCAATGCGGAAATCTAAGCTTCTGGCTTCCCACGGACGTCACCATCCCGGCATCGGCTGCTTATGCAGCTAGCCAATGACAATTTATTTCGCTCAGTAGGTCCCCTTGGATTTTAGTAGTCAAATGCCGTGACTAGAGCCTTATGTAGACACGTTGCCAAATTCCGCCACCACAGCGCTGCCGTCAATCGTAGCTCCCAGTAAGCGAGTTTCAATAACTCTAGGGCCATCTAAATCGAATTCTAGGCGTTTACGCGAACGTCTGCAACGTTCAGGAGATTGGTAGACGTTCACGTAAACGCTTAGAAATGGGATGACTGAAACTCTCTAATATTGAAACTCGCTTGTTGGATATTGGATACACTAACAAGGAGAGTACCCGAGGTGTTTATTGTCGATTTTGTTCAAAGTCGGGCGTAATGAAGACCTATATGAGAAAGGAGACGTTGCACTACCCATTCGATTTGCTATGGCAACCGAAAATGTTTTTGATCACTTAAAACAAAAAAAATCTCCATTCAAAAAAGCATGGGATTTTCTCGGTTTCACAGGGTCCTATAGCTACGAATTTTTTTCAAATTTTGAAAATCACGAAATGGGTAATTTGGACCACATTTAGGTAAATTTCATAAAGTTTAGGTAAATTGGAACATTTTTGGGGTAAAATTGTAACCATTTCTGGGTAAAATAAGGAAAAAAAATCTTATTTTTGTTTTAAGTGGTCAAAAACATTTTTGGTTGCCATGGCAAATCGAATGGGTCACACACGACGTCTCCTTTTTTGAAATTTCATATCTCATGCAGGTCTACATTACGCCCGGCTTTGAACAAAATCGGTAAATTAAAAATTAGAATAGATAAAAATATTAAAATTAATTTGTTTTAAAATAATCTCTATTTCAGCAATTGTCTCGTCATTTCCCTCAACATCCTCTCGCCAATTAGCCCCGCATGAAGCAACAAACTCGCGATAGAAAAAATACAGAACTAATTATTAACAATTAAAATGCATGCGGGTAATTACGATGCATTTTTTAGAGGTCGCGACGTGTGTCAAATGATCGAGGTGGGGTTTACTTCATTTTCCATTCGCGTCTGTCACGTTCGAAAAATGCTTTGACATGTGACAAATTTTAAATAAGTTGCGCGAGCTTTTTTCTTATTCGTCACTGACAAATTAGCAGAAGGATTAGCAAACCCAGATTGCGGATATAAAAATAATTAATTATAATAATAATAAGTCATCAAGCGACTTTTAAAGCCATTAATTCAGGTGGCCGTGTTACAAGCGTTGGAGGGTGTTAGCAAGCCCTTTTATGGAAAGGGGAATCCGAAGAACTCGTGCGAAACCCTCTTTATCTAGAGGGAAGATAATTTGGAAACTCTACGCGGAAAGACTAGTTTTCACCCAGTGCCACAAGCTGGGATCGAACCCGGCTCCTTATTTGGGGTTTATTTCTTGCTATACGTCACCGCCAGTCAAAGGGGAACGGCCAAGCTTTTCCAAACATCGCCATATTTGCATATCAAAAGATCAACAAGAAGTTCAATATACTTACACGTACCTTATTTTGTCTTGATAAAATAGTTTTTGGATTAAAAAGTTGCAAGTATTTGGGTTTGAATTTATGCCGCCATCTTAAGGTGTATCGCCAGCGCCAGCAACACTTAAGTGAGCGATTTGTGAACTAACCTAACTTTTAAAATCGCGCAATTTAGGCTTAGGTCTCGTATAACTGGAACGCGCCGCGCGTGCAAACAAATCTTTCGCGTCTTCAGCAGCGCGCGCTTTTACGTTGTTTTTCTGTCTCACCGATTTCTCACCAGGTGTCGCGGCGGACGCGCGCTTTTCAATTTCCCGAAATATCTTATTTTATTAAAAATTAACCACTTAATATTTTTTGATGCGGTTTTCGCCATAAATTTTAGTTTTTAATGGGCTTTCGGGCTATCTAACCGGTTAAAGCTTGACCGTTCCCCTTTAAATTCAAATTCAACCAATAAGAAATACTCAGTAAATGTCGGATGATGTTAATGACCATCCACACGAAGCCAGAATTTTTAATAATTGATTTTAGGTTCGACTCAATAATGAAACCTTGGACCAATAACCTACTGGACCCGAATTTACATTGCGCGTTTGATGTTCGAAATTGGAACACGTGAATAACATTAGCAAGGCTCCCACCAAAATCTCAAAAAAAATAGGGAAATAGGGGATTTTTCTGGCTAGAAATAGGGTGAAATAGGAACCAAATATTTTAAAGAAGGAACCAAATAGGGACCATTTTAATAAACAAAAATAAGATCTTTATTTAAACTTTTAAAAGCAGCAATTTTTTAAAACTGACTTAGTTTTAATTTAAAAAAATGTTTTATCACAAAAATTAAGTACTTAGTTTTAATTTCTAAAAAAACTTTTATCAATCCCAAAAATGACTATAAATTTTTTTTAATAATTCATTCACATTAAATCGGTTTTTTTTTTCGCTTTTCTACGAAATATTTTAAGCCGATGGTACTTTTCACCAAATGTACTAGAAATAGGGTGATTTAGTGACCAATTCCCGATTTTATGGTGGTTTAGGGACCTCGAAAAAAAGTAGGAGCTTTTAGGCATTTTAGGGACCTGGTGGGAGCCCTGCATTAGGTCAAATATCTTTACATCTATTCTTTTTTACGCGCTCATTTTGTAAAGATTCGCAATTTTATTTATCCAAGGTAAAATAATCAAATTGGATTTTCTCTTACAGCAGCGTGACCATAAAATATTTTAAAATCCTTTAAAGGAATTATAGGAAACTTATCACTGAAATATGGGAAAATATAGGAAAAAAATTAGAATAAAAAAAGGAAAAAAAGGATAAAATTAATTATACAATAAGAGAAAACGGTTGTCAAAATTGTTTAAAGGGGGGTATAACATATCTGATTAGAAGAATTTAAAACCACTTTTGCATAGTAAAACGGTATTTATTTTAGAATAAACATAAAATAAAAACGACACTACTAGTTTCGTAACATAAAAAAAAGTTAATAACTGATAGAAATAATCGAAAACAGTCGCCGAATAATGTTGGAAATAATCATCTTTAAAAACTAGGACGGTTTAAAGACTTCTAACGGTAAAATATCATTTATTTTAATTTCTTCAGACTTTTGAGTTAAAATAAAGGATATTATAGGAAATTTAATGAAATTATAGGAAAAAATAGGAAATATAGGAACTGTGGTCACCCTGCTTACAGTTATCAAGGTTGAAATTTGGTAAAATGATCAGACTCCAAAATGTGTGAAAATAGGCCAATAAAAATAAAATAAATGATAATAAATAACAAATGAATCACAGCGGATAAAAAAAGAGTGTCCAAGTGGCTGGTGGCGTCGAGAGGCATTTTGATTAATCAGCGCCTCCGCTCGGAATTCCAAGACGCACAATGTCTTTGGCGAGGAGAGCGAGATGTGTAAAAGTAGAGCGCGCGGACGTGGGCGGCGAGAAGTTCCCGCCCAGGCCCTGACACACGACCAAATTATTCCATACCTATTTTACAAATTTCATTAACAAACAAACTGAAGAAATGAAAGTCGTGGCTGCTCCCCTTCGGAACTCCCTCTGGCGAGAAACGAAAGCACTACGTGGGTGGCCCGCAATTCCATTCTCTTCTTCATTCTTTCCTCGTTTCGCGGCTCGAGTGCCCCATCAATTGATTTCAATGTATCAAGCTACCAACCGTTATTCATAAAACGGCCTTTTTTTTAGCCCTCGTCTAATTATTGTTAATTAATCCATTTTTTATCACGTATTTTAACGTAGATAATATAAAAGAGTTTCTCTTTTGCAAGGGTTAAAAATGAAATAGCATGTTCTTGTTTATACCATGAGTGGATAATAAAATAAGTATATCGCAGAACGAAATCGGTTAACGATAGTCTGCCGGGGAGTGATTGCGAAACTCGTCCCTTCGGTATGTTCCCATTTGACCCAAACCCATTTCTCCCAATTCCCACTTTACCCAAAAGATAAGAGTGGTACCGTTTGACCCAAAGTCACTTCTCCCAATTCCCACTTCACCCAAAATTCATAAAGTTATTTATTTATGGCATTAAATTAAATTTGAATACATTTGTATTGTATGTTTAATCTTTAAAAAAACAAGGCAAAAAAGAGATAAACATTAAATTAAATTTGAATACATTTCTATTCTATGTTTAATCTTTAAAAAAAACTAGTTAAAATAGATTAAAAATTAAATTAAATTTGAATACATTTGTATTGCATGTTTAATCTTTAAAAAAAAAACAAGTTCTTTTAAGTTTCATATATTAAGATGTGAAAGTAGTAGGTTTATCGCAGTTGGTGTTTTGGTTAACATGAAATGGGTTAGAAGTTCGAAGAATCGTATGATGTCGTTTTTATATCTTTTTGGGATAAATAGATTTGGGTGAAATGGGACTAAATCGTCCCTTCCTACTCATTCCGTTGGCAAAATAGTTGGTTAGTTTGATAGCGAGAAATACGAGCGAACACGCGTTTAGGTTTGGACTTCGAAAACAACTAACTTCTGAAATGGAGCCAGTGTTAAAAATAGTTATTTTTATCTTCCAATTTAATAATTCATAATTATTTTCCAAAAGTAAGCGTTATTTACACTTTTGAAAGCATTTCAATTTTAAAAGGCTGCCGGTGGTCCGTCGGTTATTTTCCAGGCATCCTCCAAATACTAGGAGCAGTTCGCGGAGAGTTGTCTGTCCGTCGGTACGTAATGGTTTACGTGGTCATTGGCAAAACAGACTAAATTTGCATTGGGTGAATAGGAAGTGTCATACTTATGTTTATTATCCACTTATGTTTATACATCGGGTAATTTCCAGGAAAGTTTAATGCGGAAAATTATCTGTAAAATTTTTCGCAAATCGGAAAAATAAAAAAATAAAACATAAAACTTTTTCAGTGTTTTTATTCAAGACTAGGCGTTTAGTTTTTCTTTAGAAGTCGACAAAATGAGCCGAAAATGCCGAAAAATTTAAATTTGCGAACAATATTAGGCTAATCATGGAATTAAAACACTTTTTTTTATTTCCAGGAAAAAAGGTCTCGGTAATTGTTCACTGAAAATGTAACATCTTTCCTTTTTATAGAAATGCAGGTGTAACAGTGTGTTAATCGTAAATAGACTTAAAAAATATTTCATCTTCCATTTTAAAATTTCCCGAATTAAAATAATAAATTTACTATGAATTTATCCCATCACGAAGAAAGACTGAGATTCTGCTAATCTCCCCTGCTGTAATCTAACTTTGAAAAACACGAAAAAAAGGTTCTCTAGTTCTAAATTTGTCTCAGTGATGGCAGCACTTAACGGCGTCCGACCAAAATAAAATTGAACGTCCCGAGCTCGAATACGGAACTTTTCCACTCCAGAAAGACTTTATCCTCCAAGCGTTTTGCAATGTTACATTTTGGACCACACTCCGTCGAATGGTCAAAATTACTCTGCTAAAAAATCAGGGGCCCTAAGCGGGCACCTAGTGCGCCTAGGCGTAAAATATCCACTTAGATTATGTGGTGTTGATCTATTTGATCGAAAAATATGTGATCGACAGTCGATCATTATACGTTGCAATTGATCGAAATTCCATTTGATCGAATCCCATTTGTCATTTGTTTCATAAGATCGAACCTTCAAATGATCGAATACTATTTGATCGAATTCAAAAGTATTTATAGTACCGGTTGGTATGTTTTTATTTTACCGAATGTCAATATGAAGTGCAGAAGGAATAATAATTAATTGCTTTAACTGTATTAAGCCACAAAGATGAAGAGATTTTTACTTTATACACTATATGATGGAATTTTTTATGACATCGACGATAACGGCCCGTTGTTTTTGATATATATAAATAGGGCCAGGTTAGGTTAGGTTAGGTTAGGTTGATGTACGCGCGCCGTAGGCGCGTATGCACCGTTGCCTTTTCGATTTACTCCCAAAAACTAGTAGTTTTACCCTACAGTAGCTTTCGATCAAATTTCGTTCGATCAAATAGACTCAAACCGATTATGTTGGTAGTAATCATTTATTTTGCGGATTTATTTCCTAAGCTGACCGTTATTTTGAAATATCGACCAAAAGCAATTAATTTTGTTAACCTTTTTATTTTTTGAAACATGGAATCCTCATACTACGCCTAGGTTCTTTACTGATGGATAGTTATGTTATTTATGCTTACTATAAAGTGTTTACGTAGTTTAGAAAAAAATCTATATCGCACCAAGCACAAGTAAAGTAATAACGATAAGTATGACACTTCCTATTGTTTCAATTCTAATTTTATCACCGAATGGCAACCTAAAACTTTTTGACAACGAAAACACAACATTTATTTAAGTAAATTAACATGGGACAATCGAAGATCCTATGAAATATTTAAAATTTTCAAAGATTATTTTTTTATAAAAAAAATCAAAAGGTGGTTAAATTTGGGTTATATAATTAAATTGGGTAAATGCAAATTAATTTGGAAAACTTCGCGAATTTTTCCAAATTAACTTGCATTTACCCAAATTTACCCATTTTACATAAACTTAACCAATTTAATTATATATACTCCAATTTAAACACATTTGTTTTATGAAAAAAAAATCTTCGAAAATTTTAAATATTTCATTTAATTCGATTTTCCCATGTTAATGTTCTATTTCGGTTGCCATAGCAACATTTCCCCTTAAGAGTGTTTAAGTTACATGCAAGTCGACTTAACTCCCGGGATTAAACAAAATCGGTGAGTATACCTCGGGTAATCTCCTTTTCAGTAGGGTGGCGGTGTGGTTAGCACTTTCGCCTCGCAGCAAGAGGAGCCGGGTTCGATGCCAGCTTTTGGCACTGGCTGAAAACGTGGAACAACTCCTTCCGCGTAGAATTTGCAAGTTCTCTCTTCACTGGTTTAAGGGGATTTTCCCCGAACTCTTCGGTTTACCCTTTCCATAAAACCTTGTTGTGGTTAAAGGTGATAGTTAGTGTTCACTCGCGTGGCATGAAGGGCTTGCCAGCACCCTCCTACGCATTGTAACCCGGCCACCTGAATTAAAGAATTTAAAAGTCGCTCGATGACCTCGGCCTAAGGTGGTGCCTTGGGTATTAGCCTAGCTGATTATTAACTACAAGCAAAAGTAGCATAAGACCTAAAAGTGTGTCAGCTGTACCTTCGCGCCTATTAAATTTTCTAGTGAGACCCAGTCACACTATAGACTACATAATCTAGTAGTTGGAATAGTACTAGCAACTTTATATTTAGTCTATAGTTTGGCGCGATTTCCTCTCTTCGATTTACCCGCCCGTAGACCTACGTTCTAAAACGCCTCACTCGGCGGCGCTGGAGTAACTCGATTTTGATGACGCATTTTCCGACCCCCCTTCATTTCCCTTTTTTACTTTGCGACAAACTCTCATTAACTACTACACCGTTCTGACACACTTTTGGGTCTTATGTTACTTTTGCTACAAGTTGATTGCGCGGTAGCTCTAAATATCAGTTGGAGTAAAATTTTCGCTAATTGTCATCCTTATAGTTATTATTTTACTTAGGCAGCGAGTGAAATTCAGTGGCGTATTCCCGATTCCGTCGGTGAGCGGTTGACCCGCGGTTGACCCGTGGCGAGGGCCGCAGCCCTTAGCGGCGTTTGACTGTAATCGACGCGACAATAGATTTCTTTCAAGTGGGTTATTTGATATCGCGGAAAAAGAGTTATAATAGGCGCTCCTTGGAGGCCTGGCCAGCGCCGACAATACAGAGCCAAGAAATACAAAGCTAACCCCTGTATTCCAGCGTTCACTTTTCCCCGACCGCCATCAAAAGAGAGATACCGCTGTGCCGACCTTGACGCCCCTCCCTCTCCTTTCTATTTCATTCATTTTATCTTCAGTAGCAATTGTACTCTTAAGAAAGAATATGGAATCAACAAGGCTGTCGATGTAGCTAGGAGGAAACTATTTTGAAATAATAATTTGCTATTTAGTTTTTACTGATATTGGACATTTTTTAATTAACTTCGACTATTATCCTTTATTCGGACAATTAACCATTTACCACGATAACGATGGTAACAGGCGGAGATCATATTTATCTCTTATTTTCTATAAAGGAATGGATGTAAACGGTAATTTTGAGTTCGGGAATGGTCGGGAATGGATTTCCACTCTGATCGCGAGTTCGGGAATGGTCTGGAATTAAATTTCTCTCGGGTCGCGATACTTTGAATCGGGAATGGGAGTTTAGGGAATGGTCGGGAATGGATTTCCCCTCTGGTCGCGAGTTCGGGAATGGTCGGGAATAGATTTTCCCTCTGATCGCGAGTTCGGGAATGGTCGGGAATGGATTTTCCCTCTGATCGCGAGTTCGGGAATGGTCGGGAATGGATTTCCCCTCTGGTCGTGAGTTCGGGTAATGGTCTGGAATTAAATTTTTCTCGGGTCATGATACTCTGAATCGGGAATGGGAGTTTAGGGAATGGTCGGGAATGGATTTTCCCTCTGGTCGTGGATTCGGGTAATGGTCTGGAATAAAATTTCCCTCGGGTCATGATACTTTGAATCGGGAATGGGAATTTCGGGGATGGGAATGGTTATTGTTACAATGGGAATGGTCGGGAATGGTAACGTTCCTGCTTTCAATGCAGCTCTCTACTACGAGCCACAAACACGCGTTTCATTGATATGGCGCAATGTTCAAAAATGAAACCAGTTCCTCTAGCGGTCGTCAGATAGCTTGACGAGACAAAGGGAGCAGACGACGCTTGCCATTCGATAAACGGCAGAGATAGGCCAGTGCGCTGACCTCTCCGTAAAAAGATCCTGGTTTTATCATAACTAACACATTGACCTGGTTTCTCCATAGAGGATACATTTTGGCTAAACTGTTATAATTTCGTATTTCATTTGGAAATCTAGAATCCCTGCTATAGCCATGATTTCACAGTCAATTTATATAAAGAGCTATTCCTTGAAGTATTATCAAGAACCAAATCAAATCAGCTCGGTATAGCATCGGTTCTCTAAAACTAACGTCTTCAGAAACGCATTATCGACCATTTTTGACTTTTTGAGTTTGAATGCTCCTCATAGTAATTTTAGGGCGCTGATTCTAAATTCCAAGTTCGTTTTCTTCTATCTGGTCTAGTTTCCGAGATGTGAAAATGCGAAAACGCATTAAAATCGAATAGTTTCGAAAATACTCCTCAGAAACGCATTAATGACCGTCGGAAATTTGCAGAAACGTATTATGTCGTTATTAACCAATAAGAGTCTTCATTTCGTATAATTTCGTCTGCTCTAATTTCTTCAGCCGCATTCCCAGGGTAACAGTCACAAATTCACAATGGCCGTTACTCATTATACCACATAATGCGTTTCTGCCAAGAGTTTTAGCCAAATATAAACGTACAAAACGCATTATGTCAAATTATCCTGAGATTTACTTAATAGACCTTTCTATAAATTCCTAGCTAAACAGGCCAAACACTTTAAAAAGGACAACATAGCTTTACCTTTTTATTAATTCTGCTTATGTTTATTCCTATTTGATTGGTTATTCTGTAGCGTTACCCATAAAGTCGATTTTCAAAATATAGCTAAGGTAGCCTACGTTAAGATATAGTAAGACCATAACGGAACTATTTACAAAATTAATGAGATTTAGTTAGTTAACTATTAATAATGGTTTTTATAAAACTATAACCGTAAAATGAGTACGAATTTGATCACAATCCACTATTTATCTAGACAACTAGGTTGGTAGGTTTGCCAGAGAATCCTTTTTTGAGCCTCCCTGGTTCAAGATAAATCGGGCCAAACCTTCAGCCTCTCAATACACAAAAGTAAATAACCACATAAGTAGTATTTTATAGAATGGTCTATTTTGGCGATAGTCGTTGTTATGTTTAGATTGTGGACTAAACTAACTAACTATTTTTCAGTTACCTAAATTGTTATTTTTCATAAGAATTACAAAGCCGATTTATCACGAAATACCATTTTTGGAGATAATGCCAGAAAATAGCCCTTTAAATAAAAGATCATTGATAGCCGATTATAGACTTTGTGCTACTGCGACTGATTTGTCTATGGTTTCTCGTTAGACTGCCAAAGCTGAGAATTTTCTACGCATAGATCTGGCAGCATTTTTTAACAGGGGGGCAAAACTTTCAGAGAGGGGTTTATTTAAGCGCCTATTTCTACAATGATGCCCAAAAGTATAATTAAATAAATTCATTATTAGTATTATTTTGTAGCATTATCCAATCTGATTTGACAAGGGTTGAAAAAAATATCTAACAGTTTTTTTTTAAACACTGGTATATATTACTTTTAAACTGATTTTTCGCTTGTATTAATTCTTTGAAACAGTACATATTGTTCTTAATTAACTAAAATTTAACCAGAGTTAAACAAATTAAAGTACCGAAATTATATGCACAGATTGTAAAATTTACTTTTTTATTTTCTGGGACTATACTTAAACGGGATTACACTTACACGGTTTTCAATATTACAAATGTCTCGCCAGAAACGACGTTTTAGTTTCGATTATGTACAAATCTTTTGGACAAGAAGAAGTTTTTGTTTTAGTTTCGTAGAGTTTGGGTACGAAAATGTACAAATAATTGAAAATAATTTAGAGTTAAAAAAAATCACTTGTTTTAAACCTTGATTTAAAGCCACGTGGTTTTGACTCCTAAATATGTCGATTTGCGCTAGAGGGCCACAAAGGTGTTTCAAAATATTGCTTTTCCCCAGCCCTTTGCTGGAGCTCGCGTGGGGAAAATTGCAAAATTGAATCGTCATAGTGGGCCTTTAATAAAAGTCAACAATATAAATACGTTGATTTTGTTCCATTGAATATAAAGAACGGGTAGATAAAACTATTATATTTAAATATTGCGAACTAAGCCTTGGTCATAAAAATATTATCTCTTCAAAAATTGGCCACCAAATAAGCGTTTATGTGGCCAACAATTTTTAGAAACGAGCCACTCTGGTTTGCGAGTCGTGTTGACCACAGATTCGCCAGAATGTTGTCCTTAAAAGACTGCAATTCGTAAGGGAAGCCGGATACTGTTAAGCCTAATTACCCAAGAAAGAACGCGAGTCCTGCATCATCTGGCGCTGTTAAGAAGAAAAAGAATCAAATAGACTTGTTTTCGCGTAGTCCCTAATAAGAGGGCTATAATTACGACTCTTCGGAATAGAGGTCAATATTACGCTGACCCGCGGACAAGCCCGGGTCAATTACATCGGCGTAAATAAGTCGCTTTTAAGAGAGAGGGAAGCCAGAACGCGTCAATTACGATACAATGGAGAGCGACTCGAGAGAGAGTTTGGCATCGGCGGCTGCGAATCAGTAGTAGTGAGAATACGCCCTTCCGCCGCCAAAGGGGCGAGACCTCTCGGAGTGGGCGGAGAATTACAACGAGACATCATCCCAACAGAGGATATAGAGCGGACGCAGTCTTCCAATGCATTCTGGGTGGTAGAAAGAGAGGTGAAGGCTGTCACTTCTTCCAGCGGGGATCAACCGAGATCTTTGGCTGCTTTGGAAAATCCCACGCGACCCCCGGTGAAAAGAAAGCCCGAAAAAATATTTCAAATAAGGTAGACACGAAACGGGAAATAAGTTTCACCTTGGACGAATAATTACTGGACTCGAAACTTTAGCAAAATCCCCGGTTCCCCAATTTGCATCGTTCGTCAGCGCTCCTACCGAGAGAATCGCGAAATAGTTCTATCCAAATACAAATCGCGTGCGTAAAGATGTCAGATGACCCGCATTCCGTCGTCCGCTTTGCTGTTTTTAATAGAAGCTAGGCTTTTGGAATTTTAATAGGCTTTAGATTATTCAGTAATAATTGTATTGGATTAAAAATGAAAGGGTAATGATTTAATTAATTTAAATAGGAAGTTCCCTTTAAGGTTTTTGCATGTATAGTTTGTGTGAAAGTTTAAATAGATTATAAATTTAAAAATGCCCAGTCAAAATGGAAATAAAAGTGTAAGCTTTGACGACAGTTTCGAGCTAAGAGCGCTAGGCCTAACGTCGTCCGCTAATATTGGGCACGTGTTTCGTATTTGGATAGAAATCTTTTCAATACTCGACACTACGGCGCTACAAGCGGCGCTGCCGTAAAAGCACCAAGCGCGCAATTTGGTTTCGGGTCCAGTAATTATTCGTCCAAGGTTTCACAACGCTAACCCACTGGTACAAACTGTCCCCGAATGGTGGCGTCTCGATATTAGATACCCAAAGGTAGTGTTGTACCATTCATAATGATTTCCGCTCCTTTAAGCTCCCTTCGCGAGCGCCAATAGATAGCTCTGCTGGAAAAAAGTTATTTAATTTGGTATCAAACAAAGGAGACTATTCTTGACTCTCTAATGACTTATTTTTTGCCAAAATTGCGGCTAGAGGGGGTCGTCACTTTGACTCACTTAAAGGGCCACAGTCTCATTTGAGAAATTCGACCCGAATTTTAAGTGGCCGTTCTCGTGATAGCAGATCCCACCCAATCAAATTCTGGAAACTGGTACGGGAAATTACTGAAGTTTAAATGATACTAAGTCACTTAAGGAAATAGGAACACAATAATTGCGATAAATCACTCTCAATCACAGAACAAATGTGAGAAATCACTTGGAATCACAGAAAAATTGCGATAAATCACAAAAAATTGCGATAAAATCACAGAATAATTGTGATAAATCACAGAACATAAATAATAAATTACAGAACAAAAGTAAGAAATCACTCGAAATCACAGAACAAAAATTGAAATAACTCGAAATCACATAACAAAAGTAAGAAATAACTCGAAATCACAGAACAAAAGTAAGAAATCACTCGAAATTACAGAACACAAGTAAGAAATAACTCGAAATCACATAACAAAAGAAAGAAATAACTCGAAATCACAGAACAAAAGTAAGAAATCACTCGAAATTACAGAACAAAAGTAAGAAATCACTCGAAATCACATAACAAAAGTAAGAAATCACTCGAAATTACAGAACAAAAGTAAGAAATCACTCGAAATCACATAACAAAAGTAAGAAATAACTCGAAATCACAGAACAAAAGTAAGAAATCACTCGAAATTACAGAACAAAAGTAAGAAATCACTCGAAATCACAGAACAAATGTGATAAATCACTTGTTATCACAAAACAAAAGTAAGAAATCACTCGAAATCAGGGAACCAATATGAAAAATAAATAGAACAAATGTGATAAATTACTGGAATTCGCAGCATCTTTTTCGAAAATCAGTAACGACGTGTACAAAATTTTTAGGTGTCAAAGCTAGATCTCTATTCTTAATTTTAATATTTGTTTGTTCAAGGACTGAATTACAAACCATTTCCTCGTAACTTTTTGGAATAACTTTCATTCATTTTATGTTCCTCCCTTCGTAAAAGCCAACTTGAATCGAAGTTATCTAGATTCTTCATTAACTTTATAGACGCAATGGTTTCCTTATTTCTCGGCACCACTTTAAATCCTATACCTCCCTATAAAGAGTCGCTTGCGTGTCCAAGCTTCGTATATTCAAACTTTCTACGGATGTGAACCTCCGATTTAACGCGCGGTTCCAGACAATGTTAACGGCTAAGTCCATTGTAATAGTTTCGTCTCATTTACGTTAATGGGCGATTATATGAAAACGAAAAACCGACAAAAAGGGTCTTCGTGGTTTAGAAAAGTTAGGCACTGAGGGAGGGGGGAGAAATCCAAAGAGTAGGACCGCGCAGGAATTTTCGGAATTTCACCCCACTAATTTACCACACCCAGACTAAAAATTTTTAAAACCCGAGCCGGGTATAGATTAAAAACGTATATTAAAAAAATATAGTGTTAAGAAGGAAAGAATGCAATAGCGTAGAGCGCTATACATATGACAAGGAAGGAAGATGCTTTCACAGGCGTGACGCCATTACCGGATTAATTTTTAAATACCCAATGCATTACCAGATGGCGCCAACAGCTGAAATTTTAAATTACCTAAAAACTACGAAGAATATTAAAGGGACGCAGAATAAATTTCGGAAATCGGGCTTGAAAATGCGAAAATTTGATTGGTATTGCGGAAGGGGAAGACCTAGCGGAAATTCGGACAAAATTTTAAATACTCGGCGTCTTACCAGATGGCGCCAGCAGTACAAATTTTAATTATGAAAAATGTTGATAGGAGGACCTAACGCTGAAATTCGAACTGTATGTGTCAAATGAATCTGTACTAATTTAATATTTTCGACACCATTAAAGGCTGATTTTTAAATACTCGACGTCTTAACAGAATCGGATGGCGCCAGCATCACAAATTTAAACCATCAAAAAGTTGATTCCCGCGTTTATCTTTCGTTTATACTATTTTTTTTTGCTTGTAAAATAGATTTTGCGTTTCACTTTCACCATGCTTTCACGGAAGAGACAAGCCTTTGCACACGTGTTCGTCCTGGTCGAAGTAAATGATAAATTTTGTATGATATAATGGTAAAATTTTATCTTTTTTTAACTTTTATATAACTTTTACCGCCTAAAATGTGGTCTTATTTTCGGCACCGCTTCAAAACCAAGAGACAAGGACTAAATGAAACCTAGCTTTCCATTCTACGCTCTCAGTGCTATTACTCCTTGGGGACTCGCTGATCTGCTTTTATTGGGCTCACTTTTATGTACGAAAAAACACGTGAGATAATATTTTGTGAATATTTCCAATTCGTGGCGACAATTATCACACCCCCACCAAACCACAAGAGCGTGTTTGGAAGTGCGAGTCTGGAATCTGGGAGATAACCTTTGCTAAAGATGCAATATTTGAAGATATTTAAAGATTTCCGCTCTAAAGAAAACAGTTTTTACACGGATCGTACTCAGGACCGTAGCTAGGGCTGGGCGGCCGGGGTGGTAGCCCCGGGCGCCGTGCGCGCGATTGGGTATAGGGGCGCCAAATTTGGTCCATATTATTATATTAGGGGGCGCCAAAATTGCAGCTAGCCCCTGGCGCCATTTTCTATAGCTACGGCCCTGATCGTACTTTGGATCGTACTTTCTCGTAAGATCGTATTTTTGCCGTTCGATCCAGCCTTCGGATCGTATATAATCAGCTAGGCTATTACCCTAGGCACCACCTTAGGCCTAACTCATCGAGCGACTTTTAAAGCCATTAATTCAGGTGGCCGGGTTACAATGCGTAAGAGGGTGGTGGCAAGCCCTTCATGCCACGCGAGTGAACACTAACTATTACCTTTAACCACAACAAGGTTTTATGGAAAGGGTAAACCGAAGAGTTCGGGGAAAATCCCCTTAAACCAGTGAAGAGAGAACTTGCAAATTCTACGCGGAAGGAGTTGTTCCACGTTTTCATCCAGTGCCACAAGCTGGCATCGAACCCTCTTGTTGCGAGGCGAAAGTGCTAACCACCTGTATATATCGTACCGCGGGTTCAATTATCGTACAAATACGATTCGGATCGTACATCTGGCAACTCCGCATCAAACAAGTCCCAAAATAATTCTAAGAGTAATAAATAGCTAAGTATAAATTGCCTTCCCGCCAAAAAATATCTAAATTGGCGCCATCTAGTATAGCTAAAACAGTTAAAATCGAATCTCACTCCTCTAAATGTTTGTTTCCCCGTCGGCAATTTGCGACTCGGTCTGTTACGGAAAGGCTCGTTTCAAATGAAGGTTCTACGCTGGAGCTCGATGATGGAGTGGGCTATACCTTGAGAAGAAGTGGTCATCTTCCAGCGCCATCCGAGACGTGTTCTCAAAGCCAGCTCGCAAGGTCGCGCTTCGGATTTTTGCGAAGGTCGCCCGTTCGCGGAATGAGACGATATAAAATAACTAGTTTTTTCATTACGCAATTTTGTTTTTTTAAATATTTCTTTTTCGTCCTCGTTTAATTTTTGAAATAGAAAATGGGGAAAAAGGGATGGTTTCGGAAAACGCCCCAGGACGACTAAGGGTTAAGAACACGAAACTAAAATGGCGCGAACATTTAAATAACAGCGATTATAGAAAATCACTGATTAGCGATTCTAAATAGGGTTTTTCCTTACTTCATCATTTCGAAAATGTTACTTTAGATGGTTTCTTTGCGCCTGTTCTCGGACAAAAAGTGTACTCTCTTTACCCTAAAACGTTTTATTCACCTGTTCTCGGACTAAAAGTGTACTCTCTTTACCCTAAAACGTTTTATTCGCCTGTTCTCGGACTAAAAGTGTACTCTCTTTACCCTAAAACGTTTTATTCACCTGTTCTCGGACTAAAAGTGTACTCTCTTTACCCTAAAACGTTTTATTCGCCTGTTCTCGGACAAAAGGTGTACTCTCTTTACCCTAAAACGTTTTATTCGCCTGTTCTCGGACTAAAAGTGTACTCTCTTTACCCTAAAACGTTTTATTCGCCTGTTCTCGGACAAAAGGTGTACTCTCTTTACCCTAAAACGTTTTATTCGCCTGTTTCGGAGTATTAGGGCTAGGCTAATACCCAAGGCACCACCTTAGGCCTAAGTCATCAAGCGACTTTTGAAGCCTTTAATTCAGGTGGCCGGGTTATAATGCGTAGGAGGGTGGTGACAAGCCCTGCATGCCACGCGTTCGAGCCAACAGCTCCCTACACTAACTCAACAAGTTTTTATGGAAGGGGAAACCGAAGATCTCGGGGGAAAACCCCTTAAACCAGTGGGGAGAGAACTTGCAAACTCTACGCAGAAGGAGTTTTTCCGAGTTTTCACCCAGTGCTACTCTTGTTACTCCTTCTGGAAAGGAGGTGTAAAGGAGGAAATCGGATTTTGTCGTTTGCTAGCCAGAATTTATCTAGTAAAAAGGCCACAGGAAGCCATTTTGGAATAACGTTTTTACTCCGACTCAAACTATTCGCCACCACAGAATCGGAATCAAATTACTCCTCTTACCCTCCTCCGAAAACCCGGAACAAGCTAAAAGAAACCACCGGAATTAAAGTGAAGGTAAGGTCTAGAAGTAGTAGCCAGGGGCGATGGGCAGTTCACTTCGATGATTAAGTTTGCACCCTTGATCGATTAAATCCGATTAAATCATGATTACGCCAATTAAATTGCGATTAAAAATAAATATATTCCAAAAACTATAACGTTATTAAATTGATTTAAACACGATAAAATCAAATTAATCACGATTAAGTCGATTTAATCACGATAAAATCAAATTAATCACGATTAAGTCGATTTAATCACGATAAAATCAAATTAATCACGATTAAGTCGATTTAATCACGATAAAATCAAATTAATCACGATTAAGTCGATTTAATCACGATAAAATCAAATTAATCACGATTAAGTCGATTTAATCACGATAAAATCAAATTAATCACGATTAAGTCGATTTAATCACGATTAAGACAATTTAATAACGATTAAGTCAATTTAATCACGATTAAGTCAATTTAATCACGATTAAGACAATTTAACCACGATTAAGTCGATTAGATTGTGATTCTAAAGATTAGATTGTGATTCAACAGATTAGATTTCTCACGCTGGTTTTGAAAACTAGTTATCTAAATCTGTGCCCCCCCCCCTGGCTACGCCACTGCCCGTAAGTAAATACATACAGCGGGTTTGGAAAGAGAAAATGAATTTGCATATTTATAAATTTACCTAAAACAAAATTTGGAGAAAAGTTAACATTAATTTAGCAAAACCACAAACAATGGAATAAATAAATACGTAGCTCAAAAACAGACCAGCAGTGTTACCAGACGACTAAATTTAACACTCCCAAAATAGGTCAAAGGCACGATAATAAAACCTGACGAAGGAATCATTCTACCATTTAAAATGAACTCAAATCTGCATATCCTTTTTACATATTACGCCCTAAAATAAAATACAAAAAATTACAACACCCTACAGCGCCACCTACAAAGTTTAAATTTCTTCCTCGCGGATAATAAATTTTAATAGCTTCGAAATAAAAAGCAAAGAGGAGGCGATGTACTTTGGGTGCGTCAATTTGGTCGGAAATCTGCCGTTTTCTGGCAAGAATGCTAAGAAATCCTACCTTCTGGTTCCGCTTTTAAAATAAAATTATCGCGATAATTCTGGTCGACTTGACGCCTGTCTCTTTTTTATTCGACGCTTCCCACTACAACAGGAAGAGAATCAAATTGGCGCCCCGTAAAAGTGTTAAAAAATATACATACATTTAAAAATAGCGATTTAAAGACTGAAGCAACGTTCAGACTACGCAATTTCATTGGTGCCAAATTAGTTGTTCACGTCCGATATACCAACTAATTTATCACCTTATGCTGTTCACACTTTGCAATCAAATTCAAATAATGCGTTTATTTTGGGTAGTGATAGTACAATAATCGTCCACAGGTGGAATAACGTTTTGGGGTCGTCATCCAATGGGATTATTCGGATTTTTAATTTTCTTCTGCGTTTACTGTATGACCAAGAATGTATTTATTTATACTCAGGGAGAATGAATATGTCGAGACTATCGACGGATACGTTGAGGCCCTAACCCCGTCACGCTAAGGGGGGGGGGGAAGGAGGCGGCCTTATTTTTTGCCTCCTCGCAGCAGCGTTAATCGCGTCGAAAAACGTAATTTTTAAGAACCAATGAGATGGTAGTATTATTTGATTTTATTAAAGCGGAGGAGCATACCGGGGGCCCCAACGGGTGGAATTGGAGAAACGCCAAAAATAATCTCGACATATTCATTCCCACTGAGTATAAATAAATACATTCTTGGTATGACGTTTAAAAATTAAGTTTACCTCATAAAAATTGTGTCTTTTAGAAAAATCAAAGGTTTAGCTGCTATTTCAATCATAGCAATATTATACAGGGAGTTTCACAAGGTTAGGCAAAAATTTGAAGAAGTTGCAGGGGGTAAGTTGAGAAGTATCCCATTTTCCATACGATGAGTGAAAAGAGCGCGAGAGAGCTTCAAAGTGTGTCCTACTAGCCCCTGGAAGTAGGCTGCAACAAGCGCAAAACCAAGCAGCAGGGAAATGCGAACATTAAGGTTTGGGTTCGTATGTTAGATAAAAAAGGACTTTGTAAACAAATCGAGTAACCAGCGTAAAAAGTAAACTTAAACATATTTAAAGGCTGCTTGGTTTTGCGTTGGTTGCAGCCTACTTCCAGGGGCTAGTAGGCCACACTTTGAAACTCTCTGGCGCTCTTTTAACTCATCGTAGGAAAATGGGGAAAGAACCGGCATACTTCTCAACTCACCCCCTACCACTCCTTAAAATTTTTGCATCACCCTTTGAAGCACCCTGTATACTAAGCAGACGACAAAGGATTCAAAGCTCGCGTCAGTGACGCCAAGAAATAAATCAATTTCATAGGATAAGTTTCAAAATAATTGGATACCTAAAGAAACTGCGAACCTATTAGAAAACCAATTGCGTGTTGAACCTCCAAAAGGTATACTAACTTGATCTGTACATACTGGTTATTAAATTCCCAATTAGTTGTACAAATTTAGTATATAAAGTAATTTAAAATCTTTAGTTTCTGAATAGATTTATAATGTTGGACAATCATTTTTTCAAAGTGGAAAAAAGGGTTGAAAGCGAGGGCGGGGGGCGAAATGGAACTCAATTAGGGTGTGCCCTATCCGAGGTCGACCACTTCCATGATATTATACTTGAAGATTACTAGGAAATCCATACTCCGAACTGTTCAGAAATTATAAAAATAAATTACAGAGTTCGCTTCCTGATTCTCGACAAAGTATTAGCTGTAGTTCCTATCAGTGGCGGTGGAATAGGGGGGTACAGGGGTACATTGTACCATCCTAAATTTCCGGCACGCTCGCAATCAGTGTATTTGTAATTGTCTTTCCAAAAAAAAATCATAAATCACATTTTGGTTTACAATTTTCCAAAACCCTCAGAAATAATAATTATATTATACATAATAATATATTCATAGAATTATATCAATTTCGAAAGTGATTTAAATAAATAGTGAATTAGACCAGCTATTTGCTAAACACTGCTCTATTGTCGTTAATATCATTAGCAAAAATGCCATACAAATACATCATTTTCCGCTCTGGATATTTATATTTGTACCCCACCAAATATTTTCCTTCCGCCGCCACGAGCAGACTATCATGAACCGATGTATTTTTAAGTCATACTTTCTGTTACGTTACTTATGATTATAGTAAGTTCGTAAATTTTTCAAAAACAATTTATAATAAGTAAAATTTGTGGTATGGCCCATTGGAACTTACCTCGAGTCTACTATAAAGGTACATGTTTAATGATTCAAAAAGAGGTTTAATTTACCTGACATTTGCACGTTATGCACGGATTCTCCGAAATTTTGGGAACTTGAATCAGTTCCCCTTCGTTCCGACATCGAACCTCTCTTCCTGCAAAGTAACCAGAATTAGAAGGAAAATAATAGGATTAAAATATGAAATTAAATATTACAAAATTAATATTATTTTTTATATAAAAATGAAGACATTTTTTAAATAAAGACAATGTAAGAATATATTGGGACAATTAATTTTGAGACTTATAATCAATGTTACGTTTAACACCTATCTTTTTGGGGGATGTTGAACCCCTAAATACACCCAATAACTTCGAAGAGTTTCATGCTATATAGAGTATTTTCGTGACGTCATTATACTTATAGTATAAGACTTGTGTCGTCACCCTTGCCCTCATCATGACATTCCTAAGAGACATCGACTATTTTCACATTACGCTGACCCATTACTTAATTTTACAAAGCGCATTTAACCCCCTTTTTACTATATTTCAATTATTAGATTATTATTTCAATTATTAGATTATTATTTCAATTATTAGATTATTATTTCATTTATTAGATTATTATTTCAATTATTAGATTATTATTTCAATTATTAGATTATTATTTCAATTATTAGATTATTATTTCAATTATTAGATTATTATTTCAATTATTAGATTATTTCAATTATTAGATTTTTATTTCAATTATTAGATTTTTATTTCAATTATTAGATTATTATTTCAATTATTAGATTATTATTTCAATTATTAGATTATTATTTCAATTATTAGATTATTATTTCAATTATTATATTATTATTTCAATTATTAGATTTTTATTTCAATTATTAGATTATTATTTCAATTATTAGATTATTATTTCAATTATTAGATTATTATTTCAATTATTAGATTATTATTTCAATTATTAGATTATTATTTCAATTATTAGATTATTATTTCAATTATTAGATTATTATTTCAATTATTAGATTATTATTTCAATTATTAGATTTTTATTTCAATTATTATATTATTATTTCAATTATTAGATTATTATTTCAATTATTAGATTATTATTTCAATTATTAGATTATTATTTCAATTATTAGATTTTTATTTCAATAGAGTGTTGTCGTCTGAACGGTCTGAAACCCTGCGACGTCACCATTGTAATTTGCCTATTGATAAAAAACGGTAACTGTCATGGCGGCCACTATTATCACTACAGCTGTGACGTTACAAGTTTTGAAAATCATATCAGACGACAACACTCTATTATTAGATTTTTATTTCAATTATTAGATTATTATTTCAATTATTAGATTTTTATTTCAATTATTAGATTATTATTGCAATTATATAGATATCATACTAAAACTGTTTTTTTCTCAAAATGGGGTTTTTGATTTGCTTAATCTTGGCGCTCAGGTAGCGAGCTTGGAAGGTAAAACTCGAGAGTTCTCAGTACCCTAAATAGGTTCTTGATATAAAGAAATTATAATGAAAGACACGGAAGAGACGTGATGTCATTGGCGCGAGAAGCTTCGGTTGGGGTTAGACATCAGCGCACACGTACGCGACACCAGTTACGTAAAATGTCAAAAATAAAAGTCCAGGAATAATAATAATAACAGCTGCAAAGTGTCGAGTTGTGTCTTTCTCCGTCGATGTTTTCGCAACGAGTTGGAAAACGACTTTTAAAAATATATATTTTTGCAAAGGCCGATAATTTGTCTGTTTGCTACATAGGCAAGCGTCGCTCGCTGGTTGGCATCGCGCCTTGCCACCTTATTTGCCAAAATAAACATCTCGCCGCTCGTTAGCGAAATGCCAACACGCGGGAAAAAGACCCTCCGAAATAAAATAAAACAAGTGGCCCATACGCAAAATACAGTCCGGTGCTAAAGTCTCCAACTACAAACCGGATGTCCATAGAGGGGAAAAACAGTGAAAGATTTTAATATTAATTTAATTTTTATTTATAAATTTTTATTTTATTAATTTCTATTTATAAATTTTAATTAATTAATTTCTATTTATAAATTTTAATTAATTAATTTCTATTTATAAATTTTAATTAATTAATTTCTATTTTTAAATTTTAATTTAATTAATTTCTATTTTTAAATTTTAATTTAATTAATTTCTATTTCTAAATTTTAATTTAACTAATTTCTATTTTTAAATTTTAATTTAATTAATTTCTATTTCTAAATTTTAATTTAACTAATTTCTATTTATAAATTTTAATTGAACTAATTTCTATTTTTAAATTTTAATTTCATTAATTTCTATTTATAAATTTTAATTTCATTAATTTATATTTATTAATTTTAATTTCATACGAATTTAATTCGTAATTTTAATTTAATACGAATTTAATTCGTTATTTTAATTAACTACGAATTTGATTCGTAATTTTAACTTAATACGAATTTAATTCGTAATTTTAATTTAACATTAATTTAATTCATAATTTAAATTGAACATTAATTTAATTCATAATTTAAATTGATCATTAATTAAATTCATAACATTAATTTAATTAACATTAATTCATATTTATTTAATTCGTATTTTAATTATATAATTTTAAAATGACGCTTTTTAGTTTAACCTCAAGCTCCACTAGAACCGAAGGCTGCAAATTCCAAGAACAGACAGCGACGATGCGAAGCGAAAAACCTCTACATACTTTCCCCCATACCCTAGAAAATAGATATCTAATGGCCACTCTACCTTTAGCAATGGCGTCAACGCCGTCAACTCAAACGAATTTCACGAAATTAATCTTATTATCAGAGTATAATTCTGGCGCCATCTATGATACGCCGAACTAAAAAATGAAATAAAATCAAAGAACTGCCTTTGCGAATCGCACCTGCAAGAGGACGGGGACAACCAAATGGAGAGGGGGGGGGGGGGGTTCGGATTTGAAGAGACTTGCCTCTACAGAAACAAACAGTTCCCCTCTTTATTATGGGCTTTGGTAAAAGTTTGAAGCGTATTACGATAGCTCAACTCATCTTCTATCCTTCCCAGACAGCGCGGTGGGGAACTTTTTTTTTATATATATTTTTTTAAAGTTTTTTTCTCTCCTCTTCCACATTTCCCCTCTCTCTCTCTCTCTCTCTCTGTCTCTCTCTCTCTCTTTCGGAATCATGTTTTTTATCCTACGCTCTGATAATTTCATTCCGGGTGGAGGATTCATGAAATTAGCTCTGCTGTGTAAAGATGAGTTAAGCCCAGTTCACATTATACAATTAATTGGTCCACATAAATGTATCCAACTAATTGCAAACAAGAAAATTGTATGGTGTGAACAGACAAATTGTAACAATTGTCCCCACTTTTTCTGTTCACACTATACAATTTTCTTGCTTACAATTAGTTGGATACATTTAAGTGGCCCAATTAATTGTATAATGTGAACTGGGCTTTAGAGTAATTGGCTTACACGCGGGGTTGGACAAAATTATGTTTCCTTATTTAAAACAATATTTATGGATTTAAACTCTTTTTAAATCAAACTAATTATATAAATTTTTATTACCTTTTTATAATTAATTTGATTTAAAACAGTATAAGGCAATAAAAATTATTATAATTAGTCTGATTTAAAACAGTTTAACGCAATAAAAAGTATTATAATTTCAGAATAGTTTAAGGCAATGAAAATATTATAATTGATTTGATTTAAAAACAGTATAATTTTTATTGCCTTAAACGGTTTTTAAACCAAAGTAATTGTAATAATTTTTATTGCCTTTAACTGTTTTTAAAACATACTAATTATAATACTTTGTATTGCTTTAAACCAAACTAAGAAAATGTAAAATCCTATTTCAAAACGTATAGAAGTAGGAAAATGTTTTTTTTTCGAGGAAATAATTGTGTTTTCCTTGTTTAAAACAATTTTTATTGCGAGGCGAAAGTGCTAACCATTCCGCCACCCAACTTTTTACAAAACGTTAAAGGTCATCGATGGAAAATGGCATGGAATCTATACAGTATAATAAGGGTCGGAGGTGGAAGTATTCATAGCCCTGGAGTTTAGCTGAGTTTGTTATTATTTTTCCAGTTTCTCTTGAGTTTTTTGCGCAGTTTACTCGCGCCGCAAGTGGTCCCGGCCAATTTCGAAGCGAGAGTATTCCCACCCAAACTTTTAACACACGCGTGTTATTTTGTTGGCTCCCGTTTCGTCATTTCGAAAGTTAAATCGAAGAAAGCAAAAACTAAGCAACTTCGAATGAGTCAGTTCAGAACAGTAACAGTCAGAACATTATGAAATGGCAAAGCCAGGAGCAGATGCGGAATAAAGAATGAATTGCAGAAGCTAACAATAAGCCTTTCTATAAATTCCTAGCTAAACCACGGACTCTATTAGCTAAACAGGCCAAACACTTTCACAAAGACAACATAGCGCTACTTCATTAGGACTTGCAAACTTATTTATTGTTTAGTTTTAAAAATTCTGCCTACGATGATTCCCATTTGATTGTTAATTTGGAAGCGTCACCCATAAAGTCGATTTTCAAAATACAGCTAAGGTAGCCTACGTCAAAATAGTATATTTCAAAATATAGTACGTCCACAACTGAACTATTTTCCAAATCAATGAGATATACAGTACCGCCTAGAACAAAGTTCACTAAGCGAGCGCTCGCTTAAAGCGGCGCTTATGGGGGGGAAACATGAGCTAGGGCTGCTGCCAGACCCCCGCTTCGCTATAAGCGAGCGCTCGCTTAGTGAACTTTGTTCTAGGCGGTACTGTAGTTAGTTAACTATTTATAATGGTTTTGAATAAAACTATAACCGTTAAACGAATAGGATTTTGATAAAAAAAATCCACTATTTATCCAGACAACTAGGTTGGCAGGTTTGCCAGATAATCCATTATTGAGCCTCCCTGTTTCGTGAAAAATCGGGACACACCTTCTGCCTCTCTATACTCAAAAGTAAATAAGAAGTTTTTATAGAATGGTCTAAACTTCGGCGAAACATTTAAAAATAAAAATTATTCAAACTGATTATCAAGAAAACCCTTTAAAGCGCTAAGAAGACATAATAATAATAATAATATTAATAATATTAATAATCAGCTATGCTAATACCCAAGGCACCACCTTAGGCCTAAGTCATCAAGCGACTTTTGAAGCCTTTAACTGAATGTTGTTTACAAAGAAATTTTGTGATTTATCTCGCTAATCATCATTTCTTGGTTTCAGTGGATTTTTTTAAGTAATTATTTTGATGACATTAGGGTCTTGGAATATTCCCTTCCGTAGGCTTCAGCTATTATCTATATAAACAGCCTAAGGACGCGACATTTTAGATTAATTTATAGTTTCTGAAATGAAAAGAGCTTCCTAAACATGAAAGAGGTACACAAAATATCTCCTCATCACTGGTAGCCCCGGGGCGGACCTACTGCCTATACCCTAAGTCTATAATATTATTCCATAAGTTTGTCACTTTGGGGATTATTTTACTGACAAGGAGACTACCCGAGGTGGTTATCTCCGATTTGGTTCAAACTCGGGTGGTAAGTAGACCTTCATGTAACTTGAAAATCCCTAAAAGGGTGGACAAGAATGGGCTTTCGTTTTGCCATGGCAACCAAAAATGTTTTTCGCAACTTAAAAACTGATTTTCTCTATGAAAATTAACAAGGGAAAATCGAAGATTTTAAGGGTCCCCCCTAACAATATTTTTCAAAAAATTAAAAAAGGTTCATCAATTAGATACATAACTCAGATCATGGTTAAATCTGGTACATTTGGACCAATATACGTCAATTTTGGTAAATATGAGTAAATATAAATACGAGTAATCAGTTTATAAGTTGTTAAAAACATTTTTGGTTCCCATGGCAAAACAAAAGCCCATTCTTGTCTACCCTTTTAGGGATTTTCAAGTTACATCAAGGTCTACTTACCAACCGAGTTTGAACCAAATCGGAGATAACCACCTCGGGTAGTGAGAGCTAGTAACGGAGTGACGTCCACACCAGAAGAAAATCTCCCCCTACTACTACTAATTTGGTTGAGCGTGTATGTATCGTTTTAAATGGCAGACGCGAAGCGATATGTTTCACAGTTGATGCAAAAAAATACTACACTTTGATCTTATCCAAAACAAGTTTTATACGAACTCATATTTTGTACAAATCGAAATATTTTAGAGGTTCCGATTTACACATAAATATTTTATTTACTTTTCCAAAAAGTATGACCAAAACCATAAGTCTATAATATTTTTCCATAAGTTTGTCACTTTGGGGATTATTTTACTGACAGCTAGTAATGGAGTGCCGTCATCACAAGACGAAAATCTCCCCCTAGCGAGGCCATGTCAAAGGCTACGTGTGACAGTAAAATTTTTCGCATGTGAAGAATAGGAAGTGTCACACTTATGTTACAATATTATACACTTATGCTAAATATAAACATTGAAGAAAAGGATTCCAATTAATGTATTGCTAAAATGTGAACCTGTTTGCGAAAATCCAGCGTTGGTTATCGCATGTGAAGAATAGGAAGTGTCACACTTATGTAACGAATTATACACTTATGGTACCGCCATTCTGTTTTCTCTCCGGATTCATCAGGGCTCGCGACGCGAAGATTTAGAGCCGTTCATTAAGCCTATAAACTATCGCCAAATAGGAGCGTTTGTTGTACAATTTTGCCGGCTATTAACGATGTAAACACAGTTCTTACACAAAAACCTAATGTTTTTGCGCGTATCTAAAAGTAAATAGCGTGATAAAGTCTTGGAAAACTGACCGTATATTTTTGCTTCCAATGTGGTTCTTACACGTGTAAATGTATGAAGGTGACCCGGAATGGGAAAACTTTTAAAATGGGCTATTCAAATGACTAAATTTAGAAATACACGAGAAATATTAGAAATTTAGAAATACACGAGAAATATTAGAAATTTAGAAATACACGAGAAATATTAGAAATCTAGAGAAATCCAAAGAAATAATAGAAATCTAGAGAAATCCAAAGAAATATTAGAAATCTAGAGAAATCCAAAAAAAAATATTAGAAATCTAGAGAAATTCAAAGAAATATTAGAAGTCTCGAGAAATCGAAAAAAATATTGGAAATCTCGAGAAAGAAATATTGGAAATCTAGATAAATAAACTTAAATATTTTTTATATTTATGGAGATCTGGAAATATTTAAGAAATATCGGAAATTGGAAATCTGGTGTACAATTTTTTTTTTAAGTATAACGACGTAAAATTGTGTCGGTAGGGTCCCTGATCAAATCCTGCAACTATTATTGAACCCCGTACAACTTGTTTTCCTCAATAATAAGTCTTAAAAGGCGCAAACGACCACCTTACACCATTAGTCTTCGTGTCTGTCAATTTAATTCCATTAAATGATAGAAATTTTCGTTTCTAGCTATAAAACGGCGAGCGGAGAGGGGGGGGACCGTGGCCAAACGGAAGAATTTTATTAGAAATGACAGGTCGTTTCGTGATTCCGGACTCCCGGGTAATTTTTTTGGCAGCGTCCCGCTAAAGATTGCCTATACGCGGACGCGAAGGTCAGCGTTCAGCGCTGACAAGGGCTAACTAGGCGCTCTCAGCCTCGTCCAACGACGTCAAGTGATCCTGGTTCGAGAAAGACTTTCCATCGCGTACAGATAGGCAGGATAAAAAAATATAGAAAAAAAATTATTCGACACGAAATTTTTCGAGAATCAAAATCCGCATTCCTTTTTTGGACGAACGTAAAAACGTGTTTTATGGGCTTTAAAATAGGTCTTTCCAGAAAAGCTTCTCTCCCGAAAGCCAAAACCACGTAACGCGAATTTCGCCGTTTTTGCTTTAAAGAGTTAACACTTGTTGAGGTTAACGGTAATGAAATGAAATGAAATGAAATGAAAGCTTTATTTAGAGTGCACAACAACAGTGCGGTCAGCACCTAGAAGGCAGTACACAACAAAAAAGAGTTTTTAGTAAGTGTGGGAGCTGTTGGCTCGCGTGGCACCACCCTATTACGCAATTTAATAATAATAATAATAATAATAATCAGCTATATAGGCTAATACCCTAGGCACTGCATTAGGCCTAAGTCATCAAGCGACTTTTAAAACCATTAATTCAGGTGGCCGGGTTACAATGCGTAGGAGGGTGGTGGTAAGCCCTGCATGCCACGCGATCGAGCCAACAGCTCCCTACACTAACTATTCCCAGTGGCGTAAATATAACTAGGGGCCCCCAAACGTTTATGATTAAAATCGGTGCTATTTAAAAGGGCCCCGAGTGGTTTTACGCGGGGGGGGGGGGGGGGCCGGAGTTCCTAGTTACGCCACTGACTATTCCCGTTAACCTCAACAAGTTTTTATGGAAGGGGAAACTGAAGAGCCCGGGGGAAAACCCCTTAAACCCGGGCACCTGAATTAAAAGGCATTAAACATTTGCTAGATAGCTTGGGTTTCAGGTGGTGCCTTGGGTATTAACCATGATTTTTATAGTTCTGATATTAGTGGCGAAAACCAATAATGTATTTAATCCTACTTTGGAAGCAGTGCCGGATTAAGGACTAGGCCTAGTAGACACTGGCCTATGGGCCCCCGCCACTGATGAAATCAATGGATTTTTCTTCGGTACAGGCTTTCCTTACATAGGCCCCCACCAAAATCTGTTAGGAAGATGACTAAATTAAGTTAGATCAATCAATCTAACTAAGTTTAAATTAATTAATTCTTGATATAACGCACGTTCCTTAAATATCCTGTGCTCTTCCTAATATTTATATAAATATTTCTCTAAATACCCTACAAAAAGTTACGTGATTTTTGCTTTCATTCGACGTAATGTACACTTAAGAAATAAGATTGGAATCGACTTAACTCGGTATTTAGGTTAAAGTCAGCGTGGCAGGGTAAAGTTTTCGCCTTGAGAAAAAGCGACAGTTTTACACTGATTTCACAAATAACCGAGATTGGACATTAAAATGAACGTAAAAATTTGAGCATAATTTAATGTTTTGCATTCTAGAGCCATGAGCGACCAAGATAATCGGACGTCGTAAATGAAAAAATAAGAATTTTTATCGTCCAATTTATCACATAAGTAACATTACAAGATAAGTATGATCAAGAATGAATTCGGGTCAAAAGAGAAAAAGTTTTCATGATCGCCGGGAGAGATTCTCGTTGGAATTTTGAAAATAGTCAAGTGTTTTAGGCACTAGCATAAATTGTTTTGGTCTTCACGAACTTGTGAAAAATTTCCAGGAAATACGTCATGCTATGGCCAACTTAGACCAGGCGCTTCCGCTATCAAAGTTGACCGTGGTCATTAATGAGTTATACAGGAAAGGTTACCTACGGACATTAGGGGCTACTTCACTAAGCCTAGGTTAAAAACGTGTTTTGAACTTCTAGTCTAATTTCGATATTTCCAATTTCTTAGTCCGAGTTCTTTTTACATAACTATCAGAGTACATTACTAATGTCCGAATCGTCGTAAATTAAGTTTCACAATGGTTGAGAATATAAAAAAGTAAGTTTGATAACTTAACCTATGATGCTAATGAAATTATATGCTTTAACCAATAACCATATGCTTTATCTGTTAAAACTAGTACAGATATTTAGAAACAAACTTAAACTACCACCAAATTTTATGAATAATTTTCTTTAATAAATTCTCTAAGAGTTTAATTTTTAAAGATAGTGAAAGTCGTTATCGAACAGAAAACTTTCCCGCAACTTTAAAACCTGTTGAATATTATTATTTTTAACCGTTTGATGGCGCTCAAATGTTACCCAAAATAAATTTAACCCAGAAGATCTTGCAATTTATTTCTAAGAAATGATACGAATTTGAAGGGATAATATACTGAATTCTAATTAAATAGTACAACAAGAAGTAAATGATATAATAACATTTTAAATTGCTAATAAATAAAAAAAATACATTTAAAGGGAATTAAATATTGAGTCTGTGCCAGCTAGGAGCAACAAACACAAGGAGAACGCAGCTAGCCTTTAAACACGCTAACGAAGGGTTGTGTACGAATTTCATTGGACGAGCGTCACGAGCCTTTAAGCTGAACGTTTTACGGGCGGGGGGGGGGGGGGAGACAATTTCCGAATTTTCCCCTTCCGACGGCAGCAGGCGCTAAAGCGTCAAGCCAATGAAAAACGTACGCAAGAAAATCCACGACTTTTGACGGGTTGCGTTCTCCTTGTGTGGGGTGTTGCGTTTGTTGCTCCTAGGTGGCAGTTAATCAATAAAAACGTTTTTGGGTGTACAAGACTCACAACCCACTGGGTTTCCAAACATAAAATATTCTACAAAGCATAAGCCTATAACAACGTTTAAGGCGTTGTGACGTAGAATAGACGTCACACTAAAAGGATAAGCGCCTCTAGCGAGGAAATGAATGAGCACGTGCTTACGCCTAATGAAGCCCGCCCAAAATGTAATAATGAGTCCCATGAAGTAAATATTTGTCTTCGGGGTTGTAAGCTGTAACCTCATCTCCCTCATGACATAGGCCTCTTGTCAAAATATGCCGCCAAAAAGATTTCACTACCACCAAGAAAGTTCCAAATTGGGAACCTCGCATCAGATAAAAAATAATGACGGTAATATTTATTTTTTAAATATCGAATTTCTACAATTAATTTAACTTAAACAAAAGGGACGTTCAGACTATCCCATTTTTAAAGGCCAATTAGTTTGGCCACCAAACTTGTCCAACTAATTGCCAGTTAATTAAGCAGTGTGAACAGCAAACGCTGGTACACTTTTTGGTGGACCAACACGTGAAATTTCAAGCAGTGGCGTCACCAGGATTTCCAAACTGGTCAGGGCCATCCCATTGAGTGATATGGGGGAGGGGGAGGGCTCCCAAAAAGGTTTGTAAAGTTTAAACATTGAAGACGGCTAGGAAAAATGAAATTTTTGATGCCCATTTTTAAGTTCGAAGAAACATTTCGCCAAGTAAATTGTAAAAATTCTAAATTTTAGGAGGCACTTTTCGGAAATTTTACAGGTGGCTCAAGCGCCGCCTAAAACACCCTAGCGACGCCACTGGAAATTTGTCGGTTATGTGACCAATTTTTGCTTGTACAATTTGTTTGAGATATACAACTATTTGAAATTCAACCAATAGAGTAGTAGCACTCCGAAGCTTTGGCCATGGCCGCCATTTTGGTCGCAATTTTTTTATCTATAGGAAAGAGCATGGGTGACGTACTAGGACGTCACAGTGCCATTACTCTATGGATTAAGCTATTAACTGGCGAGGGAACATTGAAACATTTCAACCATCGACCGGTTACTATCTAATATTTTTATTATGGAAATAGTTGACATATTAAAGGGGTTTTCCCCCGAGTTTTTCGGTTTCTACTTCACATAAAAACTTGTCGAGGTTAACTAATAGTTAGTGTAGGGAACTGTTGGCTCGCGTGGCATGAAGGGCTTGCCACCACCCTCCTACGCATTGTAACCCGGCCACCTGTTTAAAGGCATTATAAGTCGCTAGATGACTTGGGCCTAAGGTGGTGCCTTGGGTATTAGCCTAGCTGATTATTATTTATATAATTTTGGAAGCCTTAATTCCATATACAAGAAACAGTATAGCAGACGATAATAAAAATACGCTAAACCTCGAAAAAAGGTGTCTCCAAAGTGATGTGGTTTTTTTTTTACAGCAAACACAAAATAGCGCGTAAACATTATTTATTTTACGAAATTAAAAAATCGTGCGCGAGCCAGCTTCTACAATACATTTTTATTGACGCGCGTGCTTGTCTTTGTACCTTCAAAACCGCCCCTACTTGGCGTAAGATGGCGCACTCTTAAAAAAGCCGCACCACATTCGAGACATAAAATTGAAATTACTACCAGCGATACATGTCCCTCTTGGGGTAGGTGGTCTGTGCCATCTAGGAGCAACAAACACAGCACCCCACACAAGGAGAACGCAACCCGTCAAAAGTCGTGGATTTTCTTGCGTACATTTTTCATTGGCTAAACGCTTTAGCGCCTGCTGCCGTCGGAAGGGGAAAAATTCGGAAATTGTCTTCCCCCCCCGCCCGTAAAACGTTCAGCGTAAAGGCTCGTGACGCTCGTCCAATGAAATTCGTACACAACCCTTCATTAGCGTGTTTAAAGGCTCGCTGCGTTCTCCTTGTGTTTGTTGCTCCTAGGTGCCATGGTCGAATGAAACTTCGAACAAACAGCATTCGATCAAACGTACCTAAACCAGGGGCGTAGGAAACGGGAGGGGCAGGGGGGGGGGAATGCCCCTCCCTAGAATTTTGCTAATGTTATTGCCCCCTCCAACCTTTGATCAGTTGAAATCTTCAAAAGGCTCAAATTATCATTTTAAAAGCGTATACAGTTTATAGAAACTCAACGGGGTTTAAATTTCAGTCTTTTCCCGCCAATTTACATAGTAGTAACAAGTACACATGCATTTGGAGAAGCTACACTCCATTAAAAATTAAAAACCATTCTCCAGACCCCTTTTCGTTTATCTTTGCCTCCTCCAACTTCTAGAACGTTCCTACGCCCCTGACCTAAACCTTTGTAGCTAAAGCTCGGTTAGATAAATCGACCGTTAACTTTTCCAAACAAAAGTGCTTCTGTGGCTAACACGTTGACGAAATATTGTCTACATTCACACTGAGCAACTCGATTTGCGACTCGTATTGCCCAATAATGTCGGCTCTAGTGAATAAACCTTTAGTTTTCTAATACTATATTCCTTCCCTTTTTCCGCGTTTTGTAACGTAACCGCGGATTTAAACAAAGAATATATAGCCCCAGGAATGTAGGGTGTAGCTCCGTCTAGTGGAACTTTTGCGCCTCTCGTTTTTAAAGAGAGACCGGGTTGCGGTAACCGTTTCCGGTTACTCTGATTTGCTCTGCCGGAAGTTTCTAACGCAACCAAAACACGCGGCCAATCATATCAATCCTTCCATTCCTGGGGCGCCATATTCTTTGATTTAAATAACGCAACCCTACATACACGTGAAGCTTGTTTTCCAGCTTTGAAACGTTCAAACGTTTTTACGCGCGTAAAGAAAATAACATTATGACGCGCGCTAGTGGAAAACAAGCTTAACTCGTAAAAATGGTAAAAATTTGAATCAACATGTTTTTGGAGTGACAGTTGAAAGCAGTTATTGCTCCAGGATCTCGCTATATGCATCGCCTTTCCAAATAATGTGTATATTCTTTTGGTATTTCTGTATTATTCAACTTACGCAAACCAATAAAATCGACGACAGATAAAAGCAGTCGATTTGTTGTGGTTTTCACGAGAGTTCCCTCAATGAAAAGCGTATATCCGCGTGACTCGGCGATTTCAAATGTGACATTAGCTTCGTAATAGAGAGTTTAAGTTCGCACTCAATAAGTCTAGCAATGCATCGACTACGAGGCCGCGTTACAGTGGAGTAGCTTACTGTAGCAAAGATCTCTACCCCCCTCCCGCGAAACTCTTTTGGGGTTCCTTATAATTAGTGGCTTTTATAGGGGAGGAGTTGATAGCTAGAAATTTAGGGGCCCTAATTACGCCACTGCCACGTTATCAGTTTTCCGGGCCCTAGGCAACAACATTTAACCGGGCCCGATGAATAAGCATCTCATTTATGCCCTTAAAGGGAAATTTTCAACACCCTAAAATTGGTTAAAAACCATTTAAATGGATAGAGGACGTTCGAAAATGATAATACAAAAAATTTCATGTTAATATTTCCAGTATTTGATTTATTATTAGCAACCAAATTTCGGGTTTTATCCCCCCGACTCGAGAATCTCAGAACCGCTTGGTTGAACCTACCTGCAGCGCCATCTCGTGAATGAAATATTATTTTCCGCGGATTTATCGTTTTTCGGTCGGAACTGTCGTCTGCTACGACATTCTCCTTGGCTTTTCAACCGAGTTATACTCGCAGATTGTACTTTATCGTGTTTTTAAAATACCTTACACACCACCCTTTCTCAAATTTTTGCCGCTTCATTCTTTTGGCGCTGCACGTAGGTTCAACCGAGATTTCTGAAATTTTTGGAGCCCTTTGAGGTAGGTTGCGGAAAAAGTAGCGTAACTTTTTTAATACTTTTCCAACAACTATAAAATTTCAGGAACATAATCATTAATATATTTTCTATCATTCTGTAAAAACCTCGTAAATTTTGGATTTGGTGACACGTCATACACATCTTTTGCTCATAGGTTAACACAGAAACGTCAACGAATGAGATGGCCGCTGTAGCGCGAGAGAGCGCGAGAGATCAAAGTTGGCCGTGGTGGAACCTAGGAGCAACAAACAAAGCACCCCACACAAGGAGAACGCAACCCGTCAAAAGTCGTGCATTTTCTCGCGTACAGTTTTCATTGGTTAGTCGGAATGGGAAAATTCGGAAATTGTCTTCCCCCCGCCCGTAAAACGTTCGGCGTAAAGGATCGTCCAATGAAATTTGTACACAACATTGTGTTTAGCGTGTTTAAATGCTAGCTGCGTTCACTTTGTGTTTGTGGCTCCTAGGTGGCACTGTGTAAACTGGAAAGGCGAATGCAACTTCGAACGTTGTATGGTCCGGAGAACCGGGCGCATTCTCCGAAAGTATTTTTCCGAATCTCGGCAATATCTCCGTCGTGAAAGTGCTGTTAAAATAAACAAGCAATTTTCAAATAAAAAGGAACGGCAGAGATTCACTTAAATTTGACGAGCCGCGACTCGATCGGCCGTCAATTTCCAGCGATTGCTACATTTACGCGCTAAAAAGTTCTAATCTAATTTACGAGATAAGGCGTTTTTATTCGTGAAAAATAGCCTATCGATTAGGCGCGTACATGACAAAAGTTGATCATTTCGTATAAACATGGAAAAATTCGGACTTTATCAATTTCCTTTTTCCCCCCGAATCGATAGCGACGGTTTAATAACTTCTAGCGTTGAATGATTGAGAATTTTCACTTAATTTCGATAGGAGCGTGGAATCACCGAAATTGCTTACGATGCCTCTTTAAAACGGTAACATCAAGAACCTATTTAGGCTACGGAGAACGTACGTAGTCTACTCGCGAGGCCCGCTAGTATTATGATCTACTACCTAAGCTACTACTTCAAACCGAAATATGACATTTTTTAATTTTATATTTGCATAAGTAACGTAATAAAAACAAGTATGCCAATTATAAAATATTATCACTAAACTGATTTTCAGAGTTATGGCGCAATCACGGTTTAGTTATCAGCACAGAGACCCCTAGCGTCGAAATATGCCCGAGCTACCAAGGACGATAATATACTACTCAGTTCAGTTGAGAGTCCAAGTCGGAGCTGGCCGATAGTGTCAGTGTCGAAAAAAGGTGCAGTCAGATAATAAGTATTAAAACATCAGGAATTAAGTGTCATACCTATTTTTTATTTTGGTATTCTATTTCCATATTTGTATTAGACGATATGGCGAAAAACTTAAAAAAAAGATAAATTAGAAATGTGTTATGTCCAGCCCTGCTAAATAAAGATTCTAGAGACTAGATATCGTCTGCTGTACGAACGTGAAAAATGCCTATCGCCAGAAATCTCGCTCCAGAATGGAATGAAGTAAAAAGTAAAACTATTGAAGAATGTCCATCAAAGGTTAGGTTATTAGCATTTATTGTTAGGATTTAATAAGATCGAACACTGAGAGACTGAAAGCCCATCGAACAAAATGTTTCAAGTTAACAAGCCAGATAACTTTGTACGTGATTTGGGGCCCCTGGGCAAAGCGATACGCGGGGCCCCTAATAATTCCAGACAATTTCTTAAAGGCCTAGGTTTTTTTCTGCCTGTCCCCCTTTAAATTAACTTATTGGAGCACAAATACCCCGGTGGTAGGCCAACCGCTGAACATGTTGGCCTAATTTAAAGGGGGTCAGGCAGAAGAAAAACTAGGCTTTGAACCTCCAATGCAAAGTCCATCGTCGCCCTAATCTTCAAATATTGGTTCAAATAAAAAAATGCGACGGTCTACACCGTCTATATCACGAAAAGACATGTTTTAGATAGTTTAAAAATTTGTAAAATGTAAATAGACAATACTAAAATTTAAAAAATGTGGAAAACAATATTTGTAAGATTCATCTTTTTCACCTTACAAAAGTTGAAAATGGGTCCCTCCGGAATCTTGGGGCCCTAGGGCAGTGCCCTATTTGCCCAATGGGAAAGACGGCACTGCATTGCAATTAATAAAATCTGAGATTAGAAAGTGGGTTTTCTTGGTTCGGGTTTTTTGTTTTGGAATCTTGATTCCGAAATTCAGCGGGCGAAACTTGCCTCCCCCCCCCCCCGTTCGGTGAAGAGTTACTTCGGGTACGTCATAACCTGGTCTGTTAAGTCGGCTTCCCTGAAAAGCTTAAGGGAAGACGACGGAACAGACGACATTCTGACGGAGTGGAAAGGAACTTCCCACCACTAACTTTCAGAATGGTATATTTATAATTGTACCATTCCACCATGGCAAATTCTAAATATGTAAATTCGGGGTTGGCGTATAAAGCGGGGGTTAGACTTTTGGTCGCGACCGACTTGTTTCGTTTCGGTCCAGTTGATTTGAGGGTAAAGTTTAAATTTCACTGATAAAACGTTTAGTGCGTAATAGTGACTCTGATTTGTTTATTTTTTAATTAATTAATTTTTACATTAAACTAGTAAAAAACCACTACTGTACAATAAAAGTTTATTTAAAAACTGCTACGGCCGTTTCGACGCCAAAACTAGCGTCGTCGTCAGGCAAATAATTAATTTTTATTAAGTTAAATTTAATTCAGTTAAATTAAATAAATCGTTGCCATAATTTAATTTAAGTTTAATTTAATTCAGTTAAATGAATTAAGTCGTTGCCATAATTTAATTTAAATTTAATTTAATTCAGTTAAATTAACTAATTAATTTCCATAATTTATTAATAATTAAGTTTAATTTTTAATTAAATCTACGCATTACGGTTTTTGAATGGTGAAACGGCAGTTGAATATGCCTGGCTTATTTGGACGAACTAGTGGCGTTATTCGATTGGACTTTCTCACTCCGCGACCACAATTTACAATTTATTCCATTTTCTATAATTTCACTGATTTCCATTTTCCCCTCTCGCCAAAAACCCTCTCATCTTCAAAAATGAATTGAGTCCCGATATTTAAACATTTTTAACTTTAAAACCTTTTGAGAAAAATATTTTTCTTTTTTTTTTCCGACGAGCCGCACCCTTTGAAATAAATGTTTAAATAAATACCCGCTTACTTTTTACAAAATATTTCCCGTCCACTGAAAAGATCGAAGAATTTAGGTTTATTTATACTTTTGAGAGAATGACTACGATGAGACTCCCATGGTCTGCTTCCCCTCCCCCCCCCCCCGCCACGACAGGGGGGGAGTCAAAAACGTCACCGGCGCCTGCTTAAATTAGTTTGGAATACGTTAGTCTTAAGCAACCAATGAAATACCGGCCCGATTTGATTGACCTTGAAGGGGAGGAGTTTACTGATGGGGATTGGAAGAAACGCCAAATATCGCCTCAACGAAGCCATTCTCCCGACAGTAAAAATAAATAATTCTTGTAAAGGCACACCTTTACCTATATATAACTTTTTTTTCTCAGTGTAGCGTGGCTTTTTCAAATAATAGTTCTAAATACGAAATTCTTGAAAAAGGTTCATTTACATAGGACTTACTAAAGTGTAAATCTTTTAAATTGTAACTGTGGGCTTTAAACGAATATGGCAAAAACTTTATAGGATTATTTCAGAATTATAGGAAAATATAGGAGCACTGGATTTTTTAAATAAGTTTAAAATAAATTTAAATTACAAATTTTAATTTATAATAGACAGGTTAAACCAAAAATGTGAACGGGGAAACTTATAGTTGAGTGTCGAGGTAGCTTTATTCTGTACAATATACAAGTTCCCCGTTCACGTTTTACAGTGATGGCTTAGCCTGTCAATTGTTATAGGTTAAATTAGAAGTTTTGCAATAGTTATAATTTCCGAATTTTGTTTATAATATCAAGAGTACTCCAATGATTTCTACACTCACTGAGCGTGACCTGGAGGTCTTGGTTGACCCATGCTTTACATTTTCTACGCATACCAATAATGTTTCTAAACGAGTCCTGTCGATGGCTGGTCTTATTAGACTTGATTTTAATCTTCGAAACCCTAAACGTATAAAGCAGCTTTACAATAGGCGAAACTATTAAGTCCAAGGGGGCTGAAAAGATGATAGTCACGTGACTTGGTGGAGAACTGCATCGCCATCTATCCTAAAAAATTCGAACTATTATTCATTTTATTTTGCTAATAATGGCTTAAATTTGGATCAATTCATCTAAATTATATAATTATTATTATTATTTAAAACATTTTGTAATAGAAGGGTGTAAGTTAATTAGCTGTCTGCAGTATCTGGAACGAATAATTTTTTACTTTACGGCCAACTATGAACAAAAGTTACCAAATCAAAGTCGGCTGTGAAAAGCTAGTCACGTGATTTTGTTTTCCCATTTTAATAATTTGGTTAAGACCAAATTTCCTTTATAGTTTCGCCTATTCACTCGCTATCCCGCTTATTGATTATTGTTCCTCCGTTTGGATTCCGAATTTATCTACTGATCTTTCAGCTTTGCAAAAGGCGCCAAATCAATTTTCAAAATGAGTTACCGGATTTGAAAAGGTCGCAGCCTTCTCCCGATTACACGCTCTCGGTATACATTTCATCTCTATTTGTCACAAAATTATTAATTTGAGTCTTTTAGACAAGTTTTTTAATAACAAATTATTTTTATTTTAAGTGCGGAGTCCAGAACCCGTGGGCACTCGCTCAAACTTCACAAACCTACATGTGAATCTTCTGTTTGTTTTCATTTTATTTTCAAACAGTGTAATTAATGATTGGAATTAGCCCCCCAATGATATTGTAACCGAAAAAAAGTATCTAAAATTCCGCTCAAAATTTTCCCTCTTTTACAATATCGATTCTTAAAATATGTTCTTTATTGTATTTTTTTTAATTATTTTATAATATTATATTGATTATTTTTCTTTCTGCCCATAAGCCAGCCTGTAGCTTTACAATTGTTGAATAAATAAATATATAAAATAAATAAACATATCGTGGAGTGAAATACACTAATTAATAATGTTCTAAACCAATTACAGAAATTTGGTTTATGAATAATTAGGAAGTATAATTTTAAATTTTACCTCTAGTCGCAAAAGGTGAAAAGTCACTTGGAGATAATTAAAAATATTTTCCTAATTGATTTGTGTAGGTGGAAGCTGTAGTGATACTTGGCACAAACTCAGCAAACACCTTTTTTCAAAACTGAAAGAGCCAGTATGAGTGTCCACGCAGCCAAATATTATGTGAAATCATTTAAAGGCTGAAAATCATTTAAAACTAGAACGGAAACGTTTAAAAATCCCGCATATCTTACAGTTCGTTAACTAAGGCTGCCGCCTAATTATGCATAACGACTTAATTATTAGTCTACCGATTTAAATTTGATTTTTTATTATGTTTACAATTTTTCTCATTTCAATAAATAAATCTATTTACCATTATTCGCCATTATATCATTTTATTGAATAACAATATTGATAAATAACTTGTAGAGGTTAACGGTAGTAGCTATTGGCTCGCTTGCCACCACCCTCCTACGCATTGTAACCCGGACACCTGAGTTAATGGCTTTAAAAGTCGCTAGGGTATTAGCCTAGCTGATTATTATTATTATTTTATTATTACTATTATTTGCCATATTTTTAATTTTATTTTGCAATGCTATTTACCCTTATTTACCTTTATTTCATTTTATTGCACAAAATTATTTACCATTCCATTAAATAACGTTATTTACCCTCATTTACCTTTTTTCCATTTTATTCCACAACGTTATTTACCATTTTTCCATTTCATTAAATAACGTTATTTAACATTATTTGACAATTTTTCATGTTATTAAATAACGTTATTTAACATTATTTGATAATTTTTTCATGTCATTAAATAACGTTATTTAACATTATATGACAATTTTTTCATGTCATTAAATAACGTTATTTAACATTATATGACAATTTTTTCATGTCATTAAATAACGTTATTTAACATTATTTGACAATTTTTTCATGTCATTAAATAACGTTATTTAACATTATTTGACAATTTTTCATGTTATTAAATAACGTTATTTAACATTATTTGACAATTTTTTCAATAAATTACGTTATTTAACATTATTTGACAATTTTTTCATTAAATAACGTTATTTAACATTATTTGACAATTTTTTCAATAAATTACGTTATTTAACATTATTTGAAAATTTTTTCATTAAATAACGTTATTTAACATTATTTGACAATTTTTTCATTAAATAACGTTATTTAACATTATTTGAAAATTTTTTCATTAAATAACGTTATTTAACATTATTTGACAATTTTTTCATTAAATAACGTTATTTAACATTATTTGTCAATTTTTTCATTCTTTTAAAAAAGGTTAATATTTGAAAATATTTACTAAATTTTAAATTTATTTCATAACCTTACCATTATTTACCATCTGTTAATTGCCGCTTCGCACTGTACAAAAAAGCGAAATAAGCATATACATTTATAACCCTACCACTTAAAATGAAAAACCAAAATTGTTATTGTCTTCACGTAAAATGAAAATGAACCCCGCACGCCATGTCGCCCCCCGTAATAGGCACGATTCGCGTGTATATTAATAAAATCGCGTGACCAAACGGAAACCCTCTGAACAAGCCTTAGATTTAGGTCTACCCGTCTGAAATGGTCTGTGCTACATTTCGACGGACAGAATTTCTAAAATCAAATTAATTATCGCCGAAAGTTTTAATTCGCCAATGTTTTCCTATAGATTGTTGTTTTGTAAAATCACTTTCTAAATTTAATTTCATCAATAATAAACACAGTGTTTTCTTCAGTTCGAAAAACTGTTTTTTTATAATGTATGAATAATCAAACTCAAGCTCCAACAGTAAGCTCCTCCCTTAAGTAATCAATCAAATCAGCCTGGTTTCTCATTGGCTCCCAGAAACTGACACGAGTGTGACGTTTTAATGAAATAATAATTATAATCAGCTAGGCTAATACCCTTGGCACCTAGCGACTTTTAATGCAATTTCGTCCCCACAATTTTCTCTATAAAATTCTCGATAAAACATTAAAAATTAAACTGAATAAAAACTGCCATTATAAAGTACATGGTTATGAGAGCGAGAGAGAATTTATGAATCATATGCAAGTCGATTCTGAGTCATGAACATGACACATTTTTATACTTTGTATATTATTTTACATAAGGGACGTTTGGGGAGGCGGTTCATAACCAGAAAATATAATAAAAAAGAATAACAATTTATACGCGTAGACTCATCCTTTACATGAATCATTTTCCAATTTTCTTAATTACTATATACAACAATTAACGTGAAAAACGCTGCGAGCTTAGTATTCGCGTTTTCGCGGAGTACAAGTAATTAAGGGAAGATTGTGGATATGACCATAAGTAAATAACATAGCCTCTTTCGAGAAAAGTGTCCAACTAGGCTAAAAAAAATTGAAACGCGTACCATCGAGAGTTCTGATATGGGCCCGAATTTAACACTAAAACGGATAATTTATTTATCCGCGTGTATTACTCCGATTGAGGATGTAAAATTTAAAAATTAATTTATTTATAAATATTTATTTATTTATAAACCGTATTTTCCCCATGTTATATATTTTTTTAAAGGCACTATAATGAAACACTATTTTTATTCCGCATCGGTTTTTTTTTGGTAACAGCTGCAGGAGTCTATTAAGTTACCCGTTTCAAGCGAATAAAACCACTAATTAGCAGTTACCACGCAACTATTTTGGGAAATTTGAGATTAAAATCTTTAAGAAGATATCGAAAACCCTTTTAATTATTTTACTATAGCAAATTCTATTGTGATGTAATTTAATATTTTCATGACCACCGATAGCGAACCCGGGGCCCCGTAAAACAATAATTCAGGGCCCATGACTCTCGTAGATAACCAATCGTGTTCAAACACGGGCCCCCGGTAATAGACGTTTCTATAAAATAAACGTAGAAATATAACTTTTGACCTTCAAACGTTTTATCTCAAAAAGTACTAAAATCTGATAATAATAATATAAACAAAACGACCTTGAAAATGGGGATTTCGACCTTCAAAATGACGAACCTTTAATTGCTGTAGATGGAGATGGATACTTTTCCAAGTAGCCTGGATATCAGATACTTCTGGTATAAGTAATTAAGAAAAAAAAAGAGGGAATATAATTGTGGATTTTTTTTAATTAAGTGAATATTCTAGTTTGGCCGGAAAAGGCAACGCCACCACGAACGGAAGTGGATTTAAGTATTAGGGTGGTCGTGATTTCTCCGGTGCCAGCCAGGATGGGAGCCATCCCGAACCCGAGAACGAAATTCCTCGAAGGAATTTTAATCGAATGCGTGTGAATCAACAATGGACGCCTTGAGTTGGTCATTTTCTCTCGATGTTTGTTATATTACAGCTATGGTTTTCTTTGTTTTTTTAAATTAAGGGGTTCATTTCATGGTTATCGGATTTAAATGAATTTGATTTAGGTGCAATTTTTTTAAATTACTTATTTCAACGGATTTTTTTTAATCAGCAAATCAAAAGGTTTTTTAAAATAATGTATTTAAATTGCGATTTAAATTAAATCAAATGATCAGGATGTTAATTTCATGGTTGTCTGATTCAAATCAATTTCATTTAAATTCAGGTATTTAAATCGTGGTTTAAATTACACGATTTCATTTTAAAAACTAAATGATTAAAAAAATCAGTGATTTATAGCGTCGAAATAAAAAACCCGATTTAAATAAAATAAAATCGATTTTAAAAAATCAAGAAACAATCCTGATTAATTTAACTTGAACTTAAAATAAATCATCTGAAAAATATATACCAAGTTCTAAACTTAAACAAACTTTTCACCTCTTTAAATCGATTTACTACTATTTTTAGGAGATTCTTAACTGTCATTTTTCAACTGTCATTTATACTAAAAATTATTTAAAATAACGTCGATATATTTTGAAAACTATCGATATTTTTAAATAACTTGAAAAAAATATAGCGTAATGAGTTATATTTAAATTTTTACCAAAATAAATTTTCGAAGATAAATGGTTTTAGAACTAAGCCAGCCGCTTTTGAGAAGTATAGTAACTTTTAAGCAAATTGTACACGTCGTAGCCTAGACAACAAATGCGGTAACTGAATATTGCAGTTTGAAATGATTAATCGCCCGTTGCCCATGTTATTATATAAGTCTGTGCACCGGGAATTTCTTCAATTTATAGTTGATCTTTTAGTTCGACAACGCTAGCCCCTAACGACGTAAGTTTTCTCTTATCTGGACCACCGTTGCCTAAGCAAGGTCAAGAATCAAGTTTGCAAAGTGGCAAACTGTTGCATTAAAACAAATTTGGTATGCAATTTACTTTTTAACTTCTTTAAAGAAGTTTAAATTCCAGAATTTCATATTACATTAATTTAAATTGTTTTAATATGAATTATTGTTTGGCCTAACTTTCGGAAAACCTCTCATTTCAGGGTGATCAGGGAAATTCATCGGAAAATTTATAGGAAAAATAGTAAATTTGAACGCGAATTATAAGAAAATATAGGATACATAATTGGTAAAATAAAGGAAAATATAGGATACATAATTGGTAAAATAAAGGAAAATATAGGATACATAATTGGTAAAATAAAGGAAAATATAGGATACATAATTGGTAAAATATAGGGAAATATAGGATACATAATTGGTAAAATAAAGGAAAATATAGGATACATAATTGGTAAAATAAAAGAAAATATAGGATACATAATTGGTAAAATAAAGGAAAATATAGGATACATAATTGATAAAATAAAGGAAAATATAGGATACATAATTGGTAAAATAAAGGAAAATATAGGATACATAATTGGTAAAATAAAGGAAAACATAGGATACATAATTGGTAAAATATATGAAAATATAGGATACATAATTGGTAAAATATAGGAAAATATAGGATACATAATTGGTAAAATATAGGAAAATAAAAAAAAAATGTCCAAAAAGAGAAAAAGGGATTACATGTAAGTACACGACGACGAAATGTTTTTGGGTTATACTACACTTTAAAACGAAAGTTATAATTCTTGTGTATTATGAAAACTACAGAATACTATTTTCCCGTTGTTTGGTGAAAATTCAAGATAAAACTTAAAATCCAAAAAGTACAACCAGTAAAATGAATGAAAACTGGTGAAATTATAGGAAAATATAGGAAATAAGGTAAAATTAAAGGAATGTATAGGAAATAAGGTAAAATTAAATTATTGTATTGGAAAGCATTGAAAATATAGGAAAAATAGTAAATACAGGAAATCTGGTCACCCAGTCATTTGAATCCGAAACAAAGAAACATGTTGTCTCGAAGTTAAATCGCCTCCCCGTTGTCGGTAGTTGTGCATGGGCCTTTGTAATAATGTAGGCAACGCTTGCGTCGCTTGATCCAGGGGCGGATTAACCCTTTCGGCGATTATAGGCTTCGAGCTTAGGAAATAAAGCGCCATCTGCCTTAATATCCATCAACTAAATATGTGAAGAAATTGAATTTCTAGGTTTTCCGGTTGAACTTTCAGCTGTTAGCCTGTTACGCTGAGAGAATTTTGAACGAGCAGACAGCTTTCATATATTCAATTTAAAACTCGGTCGGTAGGCGGCGATACTTATGACCAAAATTTAAACAACGCACGAAGCCTATTGGCATTGTCTCACGGGTTGGTCCGTTAAGTAGGGGCAAACCAATAACTTGGACCGTGGGGCTTTATCAGAGTTTTGGCGCCCCTATAAAAATGCCGCCATAGGCACGTGCCAACTCTGCCTAATGGTGAATACGCCCCTGGCTTGATCGCGTCTTTTTAGTAAAAGTTAGTCCTAATAAAGTGATTTTAGCAGCGACGTTAAGTGGCCCGAGAGATTCCGAAAGCAAACGCTCGATTACACGACAGCTCTGGCGTCTTTCCACTCACTTTCCTTTTTATGAAAAGGCCGCTAAGAGGCTTTCCGGGGGAGGCCCACTCGCGGGACGCGTTATTATGATTCTCTTTTTGATGGAACGCACTAGGCCTTTGCCGTCTGTCCGCTCTTCTTCCCTGCGCAGAATCTTTCAGCGTGCAAATTAAATCGGAAAAAACCACGTTTTCGTACCGTACCACCATACGTCTATAATATTGCTCCATAAGTTTGTCACTTTGGGGAATATTTTACTAACAAGGTGACATCCCGAGGTGTTTCTCCCCGCTGGGGTGGCGGAGTGGTTAGCCGGGTTCGATCCCAGCCTGGGGCACTGTTCAAACTATGTAAAATACCAGAAAGGGGTGAAATTTTAGTACAGCCAAAGCTACAACGAAGGGAGGTGTTTGGACCGGAACCCTCCCCTTGCCTACGCCACTGGAGACAGATGCATTAAAAGCAGAAATGTTACCATTCCCGCCCATTCCCGTCGAAACATCCATTCCTAGCCCATTACAGTGGGTGTGGTTAGCACTCTCGCCTCGCAGCAAGAGGAGCCGGGTTCAATCCCAGCTTGTGGCACTGGTTGAAAACTCGGAACAACTCCTTCCGCTTTGATTTTGCAAGTTATCTCCCCATTTGTTAAAGGGGTTTTCCCACGAGCTCTTCAGTTTCCCCTTCCATAAAAACTTTTTGGGGTTAACGGTAATAGTTAGTGTAGGGGGCTGTTGGCTCGCGTGGTAATGTAACCCGGCCACCTGAATTAATGGCTTTAAAAGTCACATTATGGCTTAGGCCTAAGGTGGTGCCTTGGGTATTAGCCTAGCTGATTGATTATCCTATTTTTTTTTTCAAACTCGGGGGTTAAGTAGACCTTGAAAGCTCCTAAAGGGAAACGTTTCAATTAATGGCCATTCGTTTTGCCATGGCAACGAAAAATGTTTTTCGCAAGTCAAATTTAAACTTTCTCTACGTAAAATAGCATGCGAAAATCAGGGATTATATTTAATTGATTTAACCAATTTTATCGATTTTACCCAATTGTTTTGCCAAAATTTTAATTTTTTAATTTTTTGAAAAAATGACAATACGTAGAGAAAGTTTAATTTTGAGTTGTGAAAGTATTTTAGGAAGCCATTGAAAAACGAATGGTCATCGAAATTTTTCCGTTTAGGAGCTTTCAAGGTACATGACTGTCTACTCAACCCCCAAGTTTGAAAAAAATCGGGGAGAAACACCTTGGTATGTCTCCTTGTAAGAGCTAGTAACGGAATGACGTCATCACTTGAAGAAAATCCCCCCTAGCGAGGCCCTGTCAAAGGCTACGTGTGACGCGCTAGCGAGCGGACGCAAAACGGCGACGAAGCCCGTAATGCAGTCCGTCTTGTGAATAGCTCTCAGTAAAACGTTTGCGTGTGAAGAATAAGAAGTGTCACACTTATGTAACGAATTATACACTTATGGTACCGCCATTCTGTTTTCTCTCCGGATTCATCAGGGCTCGCGACGCGAAGATTTAGAGCCGTTCATTGAGCCGATAAACTATCGCCAAATAGGAGCGTTTGTTGTACAATTTTGCCGGCTATTAACGATGTAAACACAGTTCTTACACAAAAATCTAAAAGTAAATAGCGTGATAAAGTCTTGGAAAACTGACCGTTTATTTTTGCTTCCCATATGGTTCACAAGTCTTTAAAGGGAAAAAAACTAAGGGGGAAAACTAAGGAGTCGTATTGTACAACCATTTTAATGGGAGGGTTACCTAAAACAGGGATTGAAACCGGACTATTTAAGTACGAAAAATATGAGGTCTACTTCATAATTACCACAAAGCAATTATTGTACTTCATTTAGTTCTAATTAGAAAGTAAATAATTAATTTATTATTATTTATTTATTACGTAAACAATAGGTATTTCTATAATAAAGTAATTTGGCCTTCTTGTTTTAATGATTCACTTACGTCACTGCCTCAATAGCCGCGTTCACACCAGACACTTTGCAACCGTTTTAAAACGGTTTCGAAAGATCAAATTGTAAAATTTTACTATCGAATATATTTATCGTATGGCTATTAATTCAGTTGACACCTAAAATGTTCAATTTTACCTTTCGAAACCGTTTTAAAACGGTTCCAAAGTGTCTAATGTGAAAACGGCTTTGGTCTATTAGCGCGTGATATAGTCGAGAGGTACATCGGGTTTTCTCGTGCGTGTGCAACGATTATACCAATAAAGATTCGTCTAGTGACGTAAGAGAAACATTTAATATTTCAATTTTTTGTTAAATTTATTTTACAGTAACATCTATTGTAGAATGTATTTTTTTTTTCGGCTGAAACCTAAAAAAGACGATAACTATTTTCAACTAAGGCGGAATACACGTTTTGACAACATCTCTGTTAACAGGTATTGGAGGGATGGAAGCGTAATCTTGAAAAAAAAATTTACTTTTGGTGGCACGACTACGTTCAAATTAATCGTCTGAATTGTTTCGAATCTAGATGGCGTTATTTAGCATTGTTTTATAAGAAATGTGTAATATATGTCTTACGGGATAAATAGTTTGGCCCCGAATGAAGCCATCCCAAAATATTCGTTAATAGTTGATTTTATAAAATAAAAAGCGGTCTTGCCCAACTTGTTAAAATGTTGCTCGGGCGATTTGCACGCGCGCTAGAAAAAGATATATTCCTCCGGCGACTGAAGCGCGCGCTCGTAGGCTTGTAAAAGTAAGAGACTGTGACGTCAGAGCCACATAAAACAAGAAGGCCAAGTAACTTTATAAAAATAACTAATTGTAGTTTGTGTTCGTTGCCATGGTAACACAAGGAGAACGCAGCTAGCCCTTAAACACCCTAACGCAGTGTTGTGTACAAATTTCATTGGACGAGTCTTTACGCTGAACGTTTTACGGGCGGGTGGGGGGAAGACAATTTCCAAATTTTCCCCTTCCGACGGCAGCAGGCGTAAACACCGAATAATTTAACAGGAAGTGAATACGTCAAGCAACCGCGTAAACACCGAATAATTGAACCGGAAGTGAATACGTCAAGCAATCGCGTAAACACCGAATCATTGAACCGGAAGTGAATACGTCTAGCAACCGCGTAAACACCGAATCATTGAACATGAAGTGATGACGTCAAGCAACCGCGTAAACACCGAATAATTGAACAGGAAGTGAATACGTCAAGCAACCGCGTAAACACCGAATCATTGAACCGGAAGTGAATACGTCTAGCAACCGCGTAAACACCGAATCATTGAACATGAAGTGATGACGTCAAGCAACCGCGTAAACACCGAATAATTGAACCGGAAGTGAATACGTCAAGCAACCGCGTAAACACCGAATCATTGAACATGAAGTGAATTCGTCAAGCAACCGCGTAAACACCGAATCATTGAACATGAAGTGAATACGTCAAGCAACCGCGTAAACACCGAATCATTGAACATGAAGTGAATACGTCGAGCAACCGCGTAAACACCGAATAGTAGATAACCTGGCTCAACAAACCAGTTTGATGTTCGAGTGTAGTTTACCTTTTTAACAAAATATATTCAAAGAAGCGCGTCATTAATAAACCCTGGATCCCAATGCGCCATTTCCATAGCAACGGCATAGAAAATAGTCTAAGGCCAGCAGTGTTAAACTCGTAAGACGAAAACAGTCGGAGAGACGACACTAATAAAACAAAGCGAAATGGTTTCCCGCCGATGCCCGAAGTGGGTCAGCCCGTTATTAACCCAGCAACGATGGAGATGCTAATAGAACTAACTATTATTAGCAGCCAGGGAGGTTCTCACGGCTTAGCCTCGCTTTAACAACAAACCGATTTGAAAGGCCGTCGTGAGTGCTACCACATCGTCTCGAAACCGACTCCGCCAATCAAATCGAACGTGTGTTTTTCGAAAGACAGCGAAATCAGCGGCCCGCCGTCGCCGCAGTCAATTGTCTCCTGGGCCATCAAATCATTGTCTTCCTTTCCCACTCGAGGCGCCTATCCAAAGTATATCAACAATGGATTTATTTCATCTTATAAGAATGACTACGTTGAGAGGATTTTCACCTGTTCTTCCAATCCACCCCACGCTCTACCTGTATGCTCCTCCCCTTAGGAATCACTCAAATCGGCTCGGTGTCTCATTGGTTCCCAGCAACTGACGTCTTGCGAAGCGATTGAAACACACACGGTAACCAACCATAAAACTGTGAGCTCTTGACATCAAAGTCATTGAAATGCCGAGGCGTACCGACGCGGGTTAAGGGATTAATATATAACCTGGCGCCAAGTTGGCTATCACGTAGGATTGGCAGTGGCGTAGCTATAGTAGGGGGGCAGCCCGCAAAACTAGAGACTAGTAAGTAGCACACCATGATATACGCCCCGGGTGTCACCCATGCTAGCTACGCCACTGAGGCTTGGATTAATAATAGTAGTTCCTACTTGGATATATCACTTAAAATAAAACCTGACCAGCAAATGGCTTTTGCTGAAGTTAGCGGAGAATTTCCGAAACTCCCGTAACACGTAGCCTTCTACAAGGCAGAACCCGTAACAAACACTTAGCAAATGCACGCGGAACTATATAGTGATATATCCAGGTAGGAACTACTATTATTTATCCAAGATGTAGGGGGGCGCCAAAACACTCCTATCTTTAATGTCCAATTGTTACTTCAACCGGTGATAATTCTGATTCTTCGTGCAATAGAATTTTAATTTTTCAGTTGTTCACATTTTTATGTAAAACAATTTCCAAAATTTATCACGATATCTCACATTTATGATATACAAAACAAAATCGAACTAAGAAAGACGGACTAATGTTGTGGTTGGTAAATTAATCGGTACTTTGTATAAAATTGGAAGTAAGACAGTACCAACGACGATACTAAACTAACGATGAAAGGTAGCATAGCGTTGGCGCTAGTGCTTTAAATTGATTTTCAAAAAAGTAAAAAGCTATTTTCCATTTTCTGGTGAGTTGAGAAGTATGCCTGTTTTTCCCCCATTTTAAATGAGTTAAAAGAGTGCCAGAGAGCTTCAAAGTGTGGCCTACTAGCCCCTGGAAGTAGGCATTGGTAAAAGTCCGTGAGACGGGGATGCGCCGGTTCGGGCACCTTTCCTGGTAGAGACGTTGAGCAGCCAAAGCATTGCCATCCACTAGTCCATATAATTAATATCCGCCAGTTCTTTCGAAGTCAACTCCATTGTTACAATCACAGTGATGAAAAATCGCGGTCCATCACGACTTTAAATACTGTTTAAGTTGACTTTTTTACGCTGTTTACCTCGAATTGTTTAAGTCCCTTTTTTTACCTATCACACGAACCCAAACCTTAATGTTCGCGTTTCCCCGCTGCTTAGTTTTTCGCTTATTGCAGCCTACTTCCAGGGGCTAGTAGGCCGCACTTTGAAGCTCTCTGGCGCTCTTTAACTCATCGTAGGAAAATGGGGGAAAAACAGGCATACTTCTCAACTCACCCTCTACAACTCCTTCAAATTTTTCCATCACCTTTTGAAACACCCTGTATGGGGGGGGGGCATTTTGAAACTTTGTAACCGGGCTCCATTTACCCTCGGTACGCCACTGTTGATATGCACGTAAAATCGGAGCCCTGGCTGCTCGTTACACCTTTATTACAATTAGTATAACCGGAAATACGTGACACTTCCTCTCGGTTTCCATGGCAACCTAGTCCAAAGATCGTTTTGCCTGATTTGCTTTTCCAAGAACCACTCGCTGACGAAATATTTGGTCACCATGGGGGTACTGCCGCAATAATAGTTCGTTGTAACTTAAAACGGGATGCGTCACGAGCCTTCCACTACTGACATGACGTCACGCGCTAGCTACTCTGAAGCGGAAACTATAAAGCATCGGCGTTGCCATAGCGACCTCATACAATCATTCCATCTAACATTCTCGGGAATATTGAATACTTGGCTAATAGTGCGAATATTTTACGCTACCTAAGAGCAAATGTGAAGAAAGTTTTGCGTTTTTTTTAACAACTAGAATATTAACAATAATAATCTAATAATGATACGCACTTACAAGGAGACATCCCGATTTTTTTCAAACTCGGGGGTTGAGTAGACCTTGAAAGCTCCTAAAGGGAAAACTTTCAATGGCCATTCGTTTTGCTATGGCAAACTAAAATGTTTTTCACAACTCATATTTCAACTTTCTCTACGTAAAATAGCATGGGAAAATCACGGTTTTTCAAAAAATTTAAATTTTGGCAAACAATTAGCCTTTTCAGTTTACATAGAGCCACGTAGTGGCAAATGCGAGAAGCTCTTAAACTGCTGGATTTTCGTCTGCTAAGCAGACGCTTTATTGAAAAATTGGGTAAAATCGATAAAATTGGGTAAAATCGTTAAAATTGGGTAAAATCGTTAAAACTGTGTAAAATCGATAAAAATGGGTAAAACGATAAAAACGATAAAAAAGGATAAAATCGATAAAGTTGGGTAAAATCGATAAAATTGGGTAAAATTGATAAAATTGGGTAAAATTGATAAAATTGGGTAAAATTGATAAAATTGGGTAAAATTTATAAAATTGGGTAAAATTTATAAAATTGGGTAAAATTGATAAAATTGGGTAAAATTTATAAAATTGGGTAAAATTGATAAAATTGGGTAAAATTGATAAAATTGGGTAAAATTGATAAAATTGGGTAAAATTTATAAAATTGGGTAAAATTGATAAAATTGGGTAAAATTGATAAAATTGGGTAAAATTGATAAAATTGGGTAAAAACGATAAAAAAGGATAAAAACGATAAAATTGGGTAAAAACGATAAAAAAGGATAAAAACGATAAAATTGGGTAAAAACGATAAAAAAGGACAAAATCGATAAAATTGGTTAAAAACGATAAAAAAAGGATAAAATTGGGTAAAAACGATAAAATTGGGTAAAATTGGGTAAAATCGTTAAAACTGTGTAAAATCGATAAAAATGGGTAAAACGATAAAAAGGATAAAAACGATAAAAAAGAATAAAATCGATAAAAAAGGATAAAATCGATAAAGTTGGGTAAAATTGATAAAATTGGGTAAAATTGATAAAATTGGGTAAAAACGATAAAAAAGGATAAAAACGATAAAATTGGGTAAAAACGATAAAAAAGGACAAAATCGATAAAATTGGTTAAAAACGATAAAAAGGATAAAAACGATAAAAAAGGATAAAATCGATAAAAAAGGATAAAATCGATAAAATTGGGTAAAATTGATAAAATTGGGTAAAATTGATAAAATTGGGTAAAAACGATAAAAAAGGATAAAAACGATAAAATTGGGTAAAAACGATAAAAAAGGATAAAATCGATAAAGTTGGGTAAAATTGATAAAATTGATAAAATTGGGTAAAATTGATAAAATTGGGTAAAATTGATAAAATTGGGTAAAATTGATAAAATTGGGTAAAATTGATAAAATTGATAAAATTGGGTAAAATTGATAAAATTGGGTAAAATTGATAAAATTGGGTAAAATTGATAAAATTGGGTAAAATTGATAAAATTGGGTAAAATCGATAAAAAAGGATAAAAACGATAAAATTGGGTAAAAACGATAAAAAAGGATAAAAACGATAAAATTGGGTAAAAACGATAAAAAAGGACAAAATCGATAAAATTGGTTAAAAACGATAAAAAAAGGATAAAATTGGGTAAAAACGATAAAATTGGGTAAAATTGGGTAAAATCGTTAAAACTGTGTAAAATCGATAAAAATGGGTAAAACGATAAAAAGGATAAAAACGATAAAAAAGAATAAAATCGATAAAAAAGGATAAAATCGATAAAGTTGGGTAAAATTGATAAAATTGGGTAAAATTGATAAAATTGGGTAAAAACGATAAAAAAGGATAAAAACGATAAAATTGGGTAAAAACGATAAAAAAGGACAAAATCGATAAAATTGGTTAAAAACGATAAAAAGGATAAAAACGATAAAAAAGGATAAAATCGATAAAAAAGGATAAAATCGATAAAGTTGGGTAAAATTGATAAAATTGGGTAAAATTGATAAAATTGGGTAAAAACGATAAAAAAGGATAAAAACGATAAAATTGGGTAAAAACGATAAAAAAGGATAAAATCGATAAAGTTGGGTAAAATTGATAAAATTGATAAAATTGGGTAAAATTGATAAAATTGGGTAAAATTGATAAAATTGGGTAAAATTGATAAAATTGGGTAAAATTGATAAAATTGATAAAATTGGGTAAAATTGATAAAATTGGGTAAAATTGATAAAATTGGGTAAAATTGATAAAATTGGGTAAAATTGATAAAATTGGGTAAAATCGATAAAATTGGGTAAAAACGATAAAAAGTATAAAAACGATAAAATTGGGTAAAAACGATAAAAAAGGACAAAATCGATAAAATTGGTTAAAAACGATAAAAAAAGGATAAAATCGATAAAATTGGGTAAAAACGATAAAAAAGGACAAAATCGATAAAATTGGTTAAAAACGATAAAAAAAGGATAAAATTGGGTAAAAACGATAAAATTGGGTAAAATTGGGTAAAATCGTTAAAACTGTGTAAAATCGATAAAAATGGGTAAAACGATAAAAAGGATAAAAACGATAAAAAAGAATAAAATCGATAAAAAAGGATAAAATCGATAAAGTTGGGTAAAATTGATAAAATTGGGTAAAATTGATAAAATTGGGTAAAAACGATAAAAAAGGATAAAAACGATAAAATTGGGTAAAAACGATAAAAAAGGACAAAATCGATAAAATTGGTTAAAAACGATAAAAAGGATAAAAACGATAAAAAAGGATAAAATCGATAAAAAAGGATAAAATCGATAAAGTTGGGTAAAATTGATAAAATTGGGTAAAATTGATAAAATTGGGTAAAAACGATAAAAAAGGATAAAAACGATAAAATTGGGTAAAAACGATAAAAAAGGATAAAATCGATAAAGTTGGGTAAAATTGATAAAATTGATAAAATTGGGTAAAATTGATAAAATTGGGTAAAATTGATAAAATTGGGTAAAATTGATAAAATTGGGTAAAATTGATAAAATTGGGTAAAATTGATAAAATTGATAAAATTGGGTAAAATTGATAAAATTGGGTAAAATTGATAAAATTGGGTAAAATTGATAAAATTGGGTAAAATTGATAAAATTGGGTAAAATCGATAAAATTGGGTAAAAACGATAAAAAGTATAAAAACGATAAAATTGGGTAAAAACGATAAAAAAGGACAAAATCGATAAAATTGGTTAAAAACGATAAAAAAAGGATAAAATCGATAAAATTGGGTAAAAACGATAAAAAAGGATAAAAACGATAAAAAGGACAAAATCGATAAAATTGGTTAAAAACGATAAAAAAAGGATAAAATCGATAAAATTGGGTAAAAACGATAAAAAAGGATAAAAACGATAAAATTGGGTAAAAACGATAAAAAGAATAAAATCGATAAATTTGGTTAAAAACGATAAAAAAAATGATAAAATCGATAAAATTTTGTAAAAACGATAAAAATAATAAAATCGATAAATTTGGGTTAAAACTATTGAATACAATTCGAAACGAGGTCGCAATCAGTAAATTTAATTTGCTTAAGCCAGAAAAACGATTTAAAACCGATGTCTTTTAAATCTCAAAATCGATTAAAAATAAGTATCAGTTTGAAAAATTGGTATTGAATTCGCTAAACTTCAAAATCAATTTAAAAAATCAATATATATAATTGGTTAAGGGTTAAAATCGGTTTTAAAAAATCTCTATTAAATTGGTTAAGCCTTAAAATCGGTTTCAGAAAATCTCTATTAAATTGGTTAAGCCTTAAAATCGGTTTTAAAAATTCGGCATTAAATCGATTAAATCTCAAAATCGGTATAAAATCAGAATCGTATCGATTAAATCTCAAAACCGTTACAAAAATCGGCATCGTATCGATTAAATCTCAAAATCGGTATAAAAATCGGCTTCGTATCGATTAAATCTCAAATTTGGTATAAAAATCGGCATCGTATCGATTGAATCTCAAAATCGTTACAAAAATCGGCATCGTATCGATTAAATCTCAAAATCGGTATAAAAATCAGCATCGTATCGATTAAATCTCAAATTCGGTATAAAAATCGGCATCGTATCGATTGAATCTCAAAATCATTACAAAAATCGGCATCGTATCGATTAAATCTCAAAATCGGTATAAAAATCGGCATCGTATCGATTAAATCTCAAAATCGTTACAAAAATCGGCATCGTATCGATTAAATCTCAAAATCGTTACAAAAATCTGCATCGTATCGATTAAATCTCAAAATCGGTATAAAAATCTGCATCGTATCGATTAAATCTCAAAATCGGTATAAAAATCGGCATCGTATCGAGTAACTCTCAAAATCGGCATAAAAATTGATATAGGTTCTAATAAAATTGGTATCGTATCGGTTAAACTTCAAAATGGGTTTAAAAATCTTAATCTATATTAATTATCCAAATTGTTATATAAAAGGTCCCGGTTAAAACCGAAAATGGATATCGGTATTGGAATCGTTTAAATTCCAATATTGGTCGAGATTAGCGTAAGCACTCTGTATAATCGTCAAGATTTATTGGGCCACTTTCAGTCTGGTCTGACGCGGGTTACAATGATAAACAAACGTTTTCAAACGAAAGCGGGGACCTTCAAATTTTCGAAGGATTTTCTTTTCCAGTTTTATGATTTTTTTCCTCATTTTAATTGGTCATAGCTCCCTCTCTCTCTCTCTCTCTCTCTCTCTCTCTTAATAGACTTTAAGCGACGGAGAGTACATCTCTAATGTACACGAATATTGATGGCTATATTCAACTGACTTCATTCAAGGCGACGAAAAAACTTCATATGACAAGCGACCTGTCAGATAGTCCATTAGAGAGATTAAGCTCAACGGCGAAACGCGTGTTAAAGCGTCCCGGCAACCTCTAGGCGTTCCCGTTCAGAAGCCTAGGGCTTAATCTCTTTCTAACGCAAAATCGGGAAATTATTTCCAAGGCACCGTTTTCTGCGGTGTTCAAAGGGTGCGAGTTTTGGGCTATATCGCGGTTACGTGAGTAATCTTATGGAACCTTGGTTTGCCGTTCATTTCGAGATTGAGCTCCGTACGACAAAAACGGGTACGGATAACGTATAGGAGTGTAGATTGTACTTCACTTCTATACGTTTTCGTTACTTGTTTTTTAGCACGGACTTAGCCTCTCTAATTTGCAATTTCCTAAAGACGGTTTAGGTTTTAAAATGTCGATAAAAATAGTTAAAAGTAATAATAAATTCATTTTATCTGAATTATTTCACTTACTGAGGTTTTAAGAGTTTTTTAAGAAAATTGTTAAAATTTAATGAAAAAAATATTTATCCTGATCTACTATTTCAGGTTGTCAAGGGCAAATCTTAGGGTTTTAATTTGTTATAGAAAGTAGTTAAAAAAATGAATATTCCCAGAGGTTAGTATTTCGAATAATAAAAATTTAATAAATTAATATAAAATGAAAGTTAACTTATGAAATAGTTAAATGGGCTATTTTGGGGTTAATTTAGCTGTCTGTGAAGTTGGAAAATGATTAAGATATTGCGATTAAGCAGATCGTAGAAAATAATTAACTTAGGGTTTAAAATTGAAATAGGTATTTTTTTCTTAAGGGACAAAATTAATCCGGTCGTAGTAAATTTATATAATTTTTATTGATACAAAGTTTGCTTCGCGAAGTACTCGCCGTTGGCTAAGCGTAAAATATACTTAATAAATTTAATTGTTTGAATTATTATATGTACACAAAAAAGCAAAGCTCATAGAAAACCTAATAAAAACTAGTCTTAGCTTTATTAATGATGGCTATTTCGTCACAAGACGTCGAGAAAAAATAAAGAAAAAATGAAGCCCTTAGCTATAGGTAATTAGGTCTAGTGATTTTTATAATTCCATTTTATTTAGTTTTTTCAAACGCGACTAACGGTTAAAATTACGACTTTAAACGGTACATTTATTAAGCCTAACGAAAAGCGAATTACCTTTTAGTTAGGCTTAAGAACTGTACGGATTAAAGGCGTAAACTTCGTTTTTCTTTAGTCGTTTCGCTTAAACTCTCTCGACAGTTTTAAACTCGAAAAATCGTGCGATTTTGAGCGATTAAAAAAATTATCCCATCTTAAGTTCAAAGAAGTTAATAAGGGGTTTAATTATAATTTTACCTTTCCTAAGTTTTTCCATTTTGGTTACGCCCCTGTTAATGATCATTAAGAGAGTTAAGGCCACGTGGTCGGAAGTTAACCAATCAGAATAAGCCAATTTCTTTATCGTAGCACGTGGTTAATAATATAAAGGCCCTTTTACCGAAATTATGTGGAACGTATTATGTTAAGAAGCTGCGAAATTGGCGGTCCCCGTCACCGTATTGCGCGCTTTCAGACCTCGAGAGGGGTACAGTGTCGACGAATTTATTAGAGCTGGCACGTACTAGGTAACGTTTAATCTGGAATATAGCGGCTAAATGGTAAACCAGCTCGCGCCTGTTTTTCCAAGCTCTCTTCTGGAGAAAAAAAAGATATCCTTACATTACAAGCGTTTCTCTTTTACTTGTTGGGAATTTATATTTTTCAGTCAAGCACGGGACGCTTTGAATTGGTCTATTCAGTACGCCGTCGCGGCAGTGTTTCATTTCAAATTATATCGGGGTTAAATTAATAATTAATTCCAGTTAATGAATTCTGGCGATAATTAAAGATCCCCCCTTAAAACATTCACGTTTAAAAGTAATATAAATTTAGGCTGTATCTTATCAAGAACTTATTCAGGTTAGCAGAGAACATATAGTCGCCAGAAAGTCTCGGTTTTTATGATGTTTTGCCAACAAACTTATTTTCAGAGTTATTGCACAATCAAGGTTTAATTTAATTTTTTAACACCCTAGTGTCTAAATATGGCCAAGGCGAAATATACTTCGAAAAATTAGTGTAACCACAAAATATATTAATTATATTTATTATGGAATTGTCCACATTGAAGGAATTTTCCGTTTAACGCCAGAAGCGGTTCATTTACTTCTGATATTATTTTTCGTACGAAAATATTGCCAATGTAAAACAATCAGAATTTCACTTTTAAAAGAAAATATGAAAAATAAAGATTTTTTTAATGTTTCGTGTAAATATTGATGCAAGAGCGAAATTCTTTTAGATAACTAAGTTACTAAGCTAGTAAAATTGTAAATTGTAAATTGTCTGTGTAACAATACGTTTATAGCTTCACCATCTTGTTTGTTCGGTGCATCTGTTTGTTGAATGATTTTGGTCAAGATGGCCGTCCACTACACACATTCTAGTCCGAATATCTAACTTAATTTGTGTCATTTCTAACCGTCGATAACCAAACTTATTTGTTTAAGAAGAAAGGAACCCATATTGACATGACACTATGACGACATAGAACGTTACCTATGTTTCTTTTCTATAGATACAAAAAATGGTATACCAATCCATGGTTAAAGCTAGCAAGTGCTATTACCCTATGGCGAGTAAAATATCAAAATGTATAAAGCGTTATAGCTGAGGAGGCACTTAGTTTTGGCGTCGTCAACGTGGCGTGCACTAACTTCGTAAAATTATTTTAAAAACATCTCTCTCTCTCTCCAAGATTTCGGTAATTGCTAGTTCTGCGCCAGCTAAAGAATGGTCTAAAGGTCTAACGGTCTCCCGAAACCTAATTTCTTATTTTCTAAAAGTTCCTCTCATTTCTTAAGAGAAACCAGCACCACTTGTAGACTCGATAACCAACGCTGGATTTTTGCAAACAGGTTCACATTTAAGCAATACATTAATTGAAATCCTTTTCTTCGATGTTTAGGTTTTGGCATAAGTGTATAATATTGTTACATAAGTGTATCACTTCCTATTCTTCACGTGCAAATGTTTTCCTGAGAGCTATTGACAAGACAGACTGCATTACGGGCTTCGTCGCCGTTTTGCGTCCGCTTGCTAACGCGTCACACGTAACCTTTGACAACGCCTCGCTAGGGGGAGATTTTCTTCTTGTGATGACGTCATGTCGTTACTAGCTCGCAGTTAAAATATTCCCCAAAGTGACAAAATTATGGAAAAATATTATAGACTTATAGTTTTGGTCATACTTTTTGGAAAAGTAAATACAATATTGGTGTAAATCGGAACCTCTAAAATATTTCGATTTGTACAAAATATGAGTTCGTATAAAACTTGTTTTGGATAAGATCAAAGTGTAGTATTTTTCGCATCAGCATATCTCTTCGCGTCCGCCATTTAAATTTACGATACATACACGCTTAACAAAATTAGTAGTATCATACATTCAAATGAAATCTTAGTTATAAAGTGTTTTTTTCTAAATCTGTGAAAATATCAAAACTCTGCGGTTGTTTTAATACGAAAAATACGCGTATTACAAATTTAATATTTAATATAGTTATTAAATTTTTTTCTCCTAAGCTCCGACAATTTATAATCCCGGCGAGGGACCTTGATTCGAGCTATAGAAACTTTTAACTTCGGAATTTTTAAATTAAATGTTCCACGGCGCTGTACGAAATCGTTTAAGCTTATATTGGACTATCAAAATCTTTTGGCAGCTCTATGAGCTCCACCCCGAACAAATTAACCCGACGCTCAATTCCTAGAATTTATATATGTTGTACAACCTTTCTGTTACTTGAAAAAAAGTCTGCGCCGGTTGTACTTGGCGATTAGAGGTATTCTGACGCCGACTTTACCCCTTGGCCCCACTTCAAACCTATTGTCAGGTCAATATTAAAGTTAGATCGCGAGGACAAGACAAAAAAATGTTTGATTTCGCTCCTCCCCGAATCTTTGATAAAACTTTGCCTTCGAAGATTACAGCCAAGATCTTAAAGGGAGTATGAACTAAATAAAAAAATCAAAGCAGTGCCGGATTAAGGACTAGGCCTACTAGGCACAGGCCTATGGGCCCCACCAACGGCCAAAAAAATTTCGTGTACGCAAAAATAAAACAGAATCATAAATATCTTATTATCTGCCCTGTTTCATTTGTAGCAGACGTCTCTTAGTTTTAAAAACCACTGATTTAGAGTGAAAATTCACTGATTGAAATAGCTCAAATTATTTCACTTCAAATCAGTGATTAGTCACTGAAAAAATCAGTAAAAATCCAAAGGCCCCATCAAAATCTACCTACTTACAATTTTTAGTGCCTAGGGCCCCACCTTCAGTAAATACGGTACTGATCGTCTGCTAACACGAGCTCTTACGTGGTTTTAACTAGCGCCAATCATCCCTAGCTTCTGTTAAAACTGGTGGCAGAAATGTGAAATTCAATCAACATGGAAGTTCCCATTCCCTTTAAAGACGTTTCACGAGAAATGTGGACCAGATGGACCAAAATCTAACTAACAACTTTTATAGATTTTATAAGAAATATTTTAGAATCTCTAAGGTTTTCTATATCTCAATGATTACTATAGAAATTTTTCGCGTTAAATTTCTATTCAATGGACATAGAATTTAGTAAATTTACTATGGATTGTATATAAATTTGGGTAATGTTTTTATAGGATTTCGATTGCAATAGTTCTGTTTCTAACGTAACGTGGCTTTCGCCAGAGGAATATAGGTTTTTCAAGCGCGCGTGCAAATCACACGCGCGAAAAATATACCAATAAAGCTGTGTCTTGTGACGTAAGAGCAACATTTTAACAAACTGGGCAAGACCGCTTTTTATTTCATAAATTATATATAAATAAATCTATAAACATTCTATAAAAACAGGAGCGTTTAATATTATTAATTTATTTTTATTATTTTTCTGAATAGTAAAAATAAGTAAACGTTTTGGAAATATAAACTATTTCGTGGGAAATAATTATTTTAATTTTTTGTTAATTTTAGTTTAAAATTTGTAAATTATTTTAAAAATTTAAAAATTACAATTTTATAAGCGATGTATGAATTTCCACAAAATTAACTTTATCTTTTAAATACACTATTAACAGTCTATTAGATGGCCTAAATATTGAATAATTTCAAAGAAGGAAAAATGGTATCTAAAAGATACCATTTCTTTATAAAAATAAAGCGTAAAATAGCTACAACGATTCGAAAAATTAAACTCCTTAATTTTTCCTTCAGCCGTATATTTTTAAAAATATACTACCTCGGGGGACATATATACGCGTAATTTTCTGCGTGTTTTATAAATCGTACGGAATACAGGGTCCCAAGAATGTTTCCTAATAAATATATTCATAAAGGTAAACATTATAAAATAAAAGTATAGCGGGGTATAGGCGTGCTTAGCGATTGGCCGCCTTGTTTCCAAAATAAACTAAAGAAAAAAATTAAAAAAAACTAGACATTCCATAGAAGCTGTAACTCGCGTGGAGGGGGTTGAATAAAACAGGGGGGTCGAAAACTCTCCAAAAGAACCCGTGGCGAAAAAGGGGGGCGCAACAAAAACGGCCCTCCCCCCTTTTCGACATAACCAAATATCAAGAGAAAAATCCAAGGAAATCTTGCGGTTCTTTACAAAGCCTCAAGTGATGTATTTTAGAAAATAGCACATACTTTAGCGTGGCTAACTTTTTCTTACTAACAAAAGCTGCACTTTCGTAAATGGCATTTTAACCGAATTATAAAGATAACAATTTAATTTAACTTGATTAGTTTATTTTTTAAATAAAATTAAAATAATAAAAAGTCGACTTACCCTGAATACCGGTGGCGGAAGTGACGTAAATGTAAAAAGTTACCATTAACAAAGTTCGAATATGTTTTACCGGAGAACGAAGGTTTGGTATTTGATTTAACCTCATTATTGGGGTTTCAATATTAACCGCGAAAGATCATTTAAAATTAATTAATTAAAAAAGTTCCGATAGAAATAAATTAAGTTTATCCGCAAAAAAAACTTAAAATAAATTTTTTTTTTAATCGACAAAAGTTTATTTTAAAATTTAATAATCTTAAATTTAAATTTGTAAATCCAAAATTTGCACTGTTTATAGACACCAAAACCGCTTGTAATTCGCGACTATGAGATCGTCGAAACAAATTTCACCGTCAAAATTTTTCCTCACTTTCCGGTACATAACTTATTTTATTTTATTTTTTAAATATATATATATATATTTTTTTTCGAAACACACACTTTGAAGTTATCTTATATATTTTTTGTTTATTATCCTGGCACCGGCTCGCACACGCGTTAAGCCTTTTATTTAACAGATAAACCTTTCCAATGACTTTTAGTCTTTAAGGAGCGCGTGGAAATGGTGAAAAGACACACACTCGTGAAGCGCGCTTTCTGGGCTGCAGCGGAGAGACGCGTTTTTTGGGGGGGAAACGGGCTGGCGCGCGCGCGTTCACTCTCGAGCGCTCAGTTCGAAACTGGAGGCCCTGGAACCGTTCGTCTTCGCCGTTCCTCGCAGCGGAAGGGGGGTTGTGTTTTACCAAACAGCAGGGGGGTAGCGAATGGGGGAACAACAAGGGGGTCAAACGACTTTAAAGACCAATGGAAAAAGTGAGGGGGGGAGGGCAGTTTCCAAAAGTTTCTGGCAGTTGTAAAGACGAGTTGCAAAACCGAATGTACACAATTTTGGGTTTCTAAGAAGGTAACTTTGTTGCTTTGTGTTTAATTAAAAATCAACTTGTTTGAATTGTATATTTTTCCCCGAATCTTAATTTTTAATATTCTTTAATAATTTACTGCTTTTCTGAGTGTTAAATAAATTGAATATAGTAAAAATAATATTCTTGGCCAGGATGAAATTAACTAATTCCTAGTTCCCGTTAAAATTGAGGATCTGACGCAAAAAAACACTCTCCATTACACGACTTTTAAATATATGCACTGCCATCTATCGCCTTTGAAAATAAATTTCACGACGAATAACGGATTTAACGTTATTCTTTCGACGATAAAGACGACTAAGGTGACGTAAATCAGTGGCGTAGCTACGACATCCGCGAACCCATAGTAGTCGTCTCAATAAACGCCTTTCTCCTTTTGCTTCTCCCATGACGTAGTCACTGATCTGAAATATTTTCAGTCGGCGGTAACAGGGTTGCCAATTCAACTGGTAACCAACCAACTAGCCAACTTCAATCCGACTTGTAAAATAGATTTTGCTTTCTTTTTCACCATGCTTTCACAATGGTCGAAGTAAATAATAAATTTTATATGATATAAAGGTAAATTTTTCCTTTTTCAAACTTTTATATAACTTTTACCGCCTAAAATGTGGTCTTATTTGCGGCACCGCTTCAAAACCAAGAGACAAGGACTAAATAAAACCTAGTTTTCCATTCTACGCTCTCAGTTCTATTACTCCTTGGGGACTCACTGATCTGCTTTTATTGAGGCGCCTATTCCTTTCATTTAGCCTATAACAGGGCAAGCCCCAAAGTACGTTCTTTTTCGTAGGAAATAAGCACTTTTTAAGGCTCCCACGAAAAGAGCCATATGGTAAAGAAAAACCCCCTTCATTTGAAAAAGAATACGACAAGTCGTTATTTAATTAGAAAGGGCGGTTTATTAGCTTTTGATGTTTATGTATGTGCCGTATTTAGTTTCGGGATTAAATTAAATTGGTAGTTGACTGCTCACGGTGACATTTTCACATTACTCGCACGGTTTTTTCACCTTTTTTATTAATTCAAATAAAAGCGGTTTTTTTGGGTATCGAATAACGTGTTTTTTATTTATTAATCGCACGTGTATCAGACGCATCGCATATTTACTACCACCCTCCTTTCGCATCCTCCCCTTGCGCGTTTTATCATAAGTAAAATAATAAAAGTATGATATTTTATATTTTTAAAATAGTGTTGTTAATTTTCCGGAAAAATAAAATGCGGAAAATGTTCCAGAAAATTTGAAAAATTAAAAATTGGAACGTAAATTACTTTTTAAAGGTTTTTAATGTTTTTAACTTTTTATCGATATAAAATGTCTGATACCAGTAAACATACTACAAAACATTAATAGTGTTACATTGTTAATCTGTTTAAACTAATCTAGAGGTTTAGTTTTACTTTTAGATTCGAAAAAATGAGGCGAAACTGCAGCTTTATTTAAATTTGCAAATAATGCATTAGACTAATCATGGAATAAAAACTTTTTTTCGAAAAAATACGGAAAATTTTCCAACTTACAACACTATTTTAAAATATATCCTTTCTTCGCAAAACTCCAAATATCGAAAAAGTGCCATCCGGTAGTGACTCCGTGAACTGTATTTCCGAGAGTAAATATCAGCCATTAGACTTTTCAGTTAACTATGAGCGATGCAATAACGTAGGCACCGATAAAATAATAAAAAGTTGACTTACCCCCTGAATAATACCGATGGCGCAAGTTACGTAAATGTAAAAAGTTACTATAGAGTATAGCACTTCGTAGTTTTGGTCATGGCCGCCATTTTATTCGCAAATTTTTTATACATAGGAAAGAGCATGGGTGACGTACAGTGCTGTTTGATAATCGTCTGCTAAGCAGATGTTAAATCACAAAGCGTCTGCTTAGCAGACGAATATCCAGCAATTGAGTCCAAGGCTTAGGGAAATTTAAAACTTTTTAAAAAAGAAAACTAACGTTTACTTTAGCAAATTAATAATTACTTATTGAAGCAGAACATTAAATTTACCATTATAGAAACTATTTTTGTGTATGTAAATAATATTTTTCGAATTTGAGGATTTTATAAATATTAACCAATTTTGTTCTAGTTTTATTGGAGTGGACGAATTTCAATTGGGCTGAATAATAGCAAAATGAAAATTAAAAAAAAAGACTATTAACGTCGTAAATTTGTAGATTGTACAAATTACAAGTGTCATACTTACCGATTTTATGTTACTTATGTTTGAATTTGATGAAGTCAAACTAATCACCCCCGCAAAGGTCTATATAGAAGACACATTCTAACACTTTTATCAATCTTTTTTCTTCTGTTCCATTCGACATTTCATTACTGGACATAAATCTTTTAAGTGAGACATCTTCGCTGAAGTTTATTCAACTGCGGGCGTTTTGCTCCATCCAAATATAAATTAATTTCCGGACAGCCAGCGACGCGTTCTATCGAAAGCCCGACTAAAATAATAATCACTACCATAAAAAATGCGCGCGCTTATTGACTATATTTATTTATTTATTTTTACCAAAAGTTTATAATATGTTATTTATGAGAGAAGTATCCTTCGAAAACTTAAAAATGAGGATCCTAGTACAAACCTCCGTCGCTAGTGGCGTGACCGAGCTAGTGGTTCTCTAACTAGTTATGTATTCCATTAGTAGTATCACGGCCAACTTTGATCTCTCGCGCTATAGTGTGAGCAAGGATTTTCCCCCTATAGGCTTAGTCGATAATTCAAACTAACGGTCAAAAACGCCGCCGATTAGTTTAGTAAAATATTTTCGGCGGCGTAATCGTCGGCCATTTTCGGTATGGAGATACCATAGATATAGCAAACGTATATAAAGGTCTAGATAAAATATTTCAAAGGGAGTGAATACGGAGGTGACAGCTAGCAGAAACGCGTAATTTCTGCAGGCTATCCTTATAGGGCGCTATCTATCGGTAAGAAAGCTCGTGCTATCGTCGCGAAAGCCATTGTCTCCTGCTTAAAAATTATACTAAAAGTCACCAACAGATGGTGTCTAAAGACTACGGCCTGCGGAAAAGTCAAGCACTTAGTACTAAAATCCTAAGAGAGCTCGCGCTCTTGGTCACGTGCCTTCCTCGGTGTCTGCTAGGTGTCAATTCCGTATTTTATATTAGGCTTAGACGCCCCGAAATTTATCTAGACCTTTATATACATTTCTTAAATCTATGGGAGATACAGGCCGGAAGGCAGGTAAGGCTGCCAGATTTCGAAAGACCGAAAACGGCAAACTCTCTCAAAACTTTTCATTTTCAAAACGAAAATTTTGCGGCGTAGCTATCGACTAAGACTATAGAGTAGTATCAGTGCTACATCACGCAACGTCACCCATGCTTTTTCCTATAGAGAAAAAAAGGCGCCTAAAATGACGGCCATGGCCAAAGCTACGAGGTGATACTACTCTATAAACTATACTATAACCTGTAGGAGTTCAGAGCCACGCTAGTTTTTATATTGGCTTCCATGCAAAAACTATTATAAAAATAATATTCCGCCCAAACTATATAGTTATCTTTTGCCCATAGGTTAACATAGAAACTTCAACGAATGGGTTGGCCGCTGTAATGCGAACACTGCGTGATCAAAGTTGGCCATGGTACTGAAGAATGAAGAAGTGTTTTTTTGAACGGAAAATGAAATCCGTCTGGTTACAGGACGCGATTTTCCCGCACATCGCAGAAGTATACACCACATTACGGCGCAACCGTTCCCGCGTGTATCACTCCGCTTATCGATGTAAATTTCAGAATGCACATTACCTAGTAATATTTACTAATTTTTAAATCATATTTATATATAGAGTAGTATCAGTGCTACATCACGCAACGCCTAGGCCAAAGCTACGAGTTGATTCTATAAACATCCTTATAGTAATTCGTCCCCCACTATTTGTTCTTCGAAAATGATTTTTTTTTTAAATTAACAGGAGCTTGCGAAAGTGCGTGTTTCAAGTGAAAAACATGAACATCATAGGCTCCGAGCTTAGGAAATATAGCGCCATCTGCCTTAATATCCGTCAACTAAATATGTGAAAAAATAGCAGACGACTTTTGAATATCGGTTGAGCTTTAAGCTTTTGTGCAGAGATAATTTTGAACGAGCGTAAAGCTTTCATATATTTAACTAAAAAGTCGGTCGGTAGGCGGCGATACTTATGACCAAAATTGAAACTACGCACGAAGCCTTTAGGGACATGAATACTTATATTAATATTATATACTTCTGATTTTACTTAATTATTTTTTTATTTAATAAAAAATATAGCGAGCTTTCAATAACAAAAAAGGGTCGTATGCCAGTGAAGAAGGGAGGCCCGAGTAGAACTAGCTTCCATATGGTCAATGTCGTTAATAAATCGTGTCGTCTGTTTTTTAGACCAGATGCTTCTCGGTCACCGAAATCGATTTAAAATCCACGCCCCCCCCCCTTTTTTTTTTGGAGATTCGTAATTTGTCATAAGTCACTCTCTATGGATGAAGGGTGTGCCTCAAAATAAATCCAGTCATAAGGATTAGCAGCTCTATACAAAAATCAGCAGAATTAAATTTCAGCTTCGACGATGGCGCCATCTTCGCGAGACCTCTGGTACTACATATTAAATTTGAAAACTAACAATGTAAAATCTTTGAAAATTCAGTCTTAAGGATAGGCAACTCTGAAATCTGAATACATTGGTAGACTCGAATTTCTGGATTCGACGGTAGCGCCATCTTCGTGCGAGCTCTGCTACAAGAAATTAAATTTAAAAACATTTTGTTTATAAATACTCCCTTCGTTTCTGGAAGGTAATTATTATAATATCAGATCGAAAATGTGTCTTTCTATACTCGAAGTATACCTGTTACAGTTTATTTGGCGCTTGTTGAAATAATAGAAACCTTTCACCTGTAAACCAAACGTCGTGTTTTTGCTAAGCCTTAATATGTCAAAAAAAGCTATCTGGTTAAAATTAAAATTTATTGCATACCGTACAAATGAAAAGTTTCTTTTGGTTTCAACAAGCACCAAATAAACAGTAACTTGCAGGTCATGGCTCTCGGATATATTAATTTTTGGCGATTTCCTTGAAGATGTTTTATTGAACACTTTTTATCAATAGGTAAACGCGTAACTTTGAAACCTGGAAATACATTAGAGAGTTTCAGCATGGACCCTGTATACAGTGTCCATGGTTTCAGCAACCCATTTCTAGGCGTAAACGACGTGTGGTTCAAAATTTCGTTCGGCAAAAATTGTTTAATTTTTTTTACGTCTAGTGAAGTGAAATACGGTGCCATCTATGTTTCAAATAGGATACTGATAAGGCCATGTTTCCACATGCAACAACAACATCTTTCTAATTTAAAAAAGAATGGTGTGAAGGCCACGATGCACCCAATAAAACTTAATTTAGGAAAAAAGTTTCACAAAACATTTTGTTTGCTGTATCACCTAACTAGTTGTAAGTTTCACTCGTCGTCTGCTTTTTCAAATGCCGAATTCATGTGTTCGCATTTATCTAGAAATAGGTTGCTGAATCTATCTATTGTAATGCCTTTGGCCAAAATAAGTTGCTAAAGGGACTTGGTAGTATGACGTATGTAATACGTCACCCATGCTTTTTCAAATTGAAAAAAAAAAAAAACGATTACCAGCATGGCGGCCATAGCCAAAGGGACGGCGTGACGTCATGCTTCCAAGTCCATATTATATTTTATCGTATGTGGAATCAAATGTAAGATCGAGACCCGGCACCGGTCTGAAACATATTGTCAAAAGTAAACAACGACTCGCTCCGGGAAGTATGAAACTTTAGATTCAAAGATATGGTAGCAATTAATTTCATAGACGTTGCAAAAGCAATCCTTCGCTCACTCACAGCCTCATTTTGTCAAAAAATATGTTCAAATTTCGTAGCCCAAATAAACATTTTTATTCAAAAGACATTTAAACATTTTTATTATAGAAAAATGTTAACTACAGCAAACTGAAAATTTTAACTTAGAACACTTTAAAATCTACATACAACGGCAGTTTAGCGCGTAAATTTATTCCATTGAAATTATCCTAATTGGATACTTCTCCCGTAAGAGCCATACTTTTCGTTTTCCAGCTTTCAATAACTGCACCGCCATCTATCAGCTTTAAAATAACTATATCGATGGTACGTGTGTACTCTGCTCCGCGCATTCGATAACTTTACCAAGTCCAATAGTGTTTGTTTTTTGGTTTGTTTATTTATCTTCCTATCACTGTTTGTATATGCTAGCTTTGGAGACTAATTCTGTATGATGCACATGGTGTGCAGGCCTTCTTTGCCATATACACCAATAAAGTCTTTCTTATTTAAAAAAAAAGATTGTACCAAAGATAATATAGACCGATAGATATAGGAAACGTATATAAAGGTCTAGATAAATTATTTCAAAGGGAGTGAATACGGAGGTGACAGCTAGCAGACACGCGTAATTTCTGCAGGCTATCCTTATAAGGCGCTATCTATCGGTAAGAAAGCTCGTGCTATCGTCGCGAGAGCCATTGTCTCCTGCTTAAAAATTATACTAAAAGTCACCAACAGATGGTGTCTAAAGACTACGGCCTGCGGAAAGGTCAAGCACTTAGTACTAAAATCCTAAGAGAGCTCGCGCTCTTGGTCACGTGCCTTCCTCGGTGTCTGCTAGTCTGCTAGATGTCAATTCCGTATTTTATGTTAGGCTTAGACGCCCCGAAATTTATCTAGACCTTTATATACATTACCCTAGATTCGAAAAAACTTCTTCGCGCGTGGTCAACAGCGTTTATCCACTTCCTGCCGGCTAGGAGCAACAAACACAGCACCCCACACAAGGAGAACGCCACCCGTCAGAAGTCTTACATGTTCTTGTGTACATTTTTCATTGGTTAGACGCTTTAGCGCCTGCTGCCGTGAAAATTCGGAAATTGCCTTCCCCCGCCCGTAAAACGTGCAGCGTAAAGGCTCGTCCAATGAAATTGGTACACAACACTTCTTTAGCGTGTTTAAAGGCTAGCTGCGTTCTCCTTGTGTTTGTTGCTCCTAGCTGCCGGAGCTCTGAAAAATAACTATAGTCCCTGCATCAATCTATGGAGCCCAATTTTTCAGAGGTCATGTGCCGGAAGTGGGTAACCGTTTCGTTACAAGACCGTCTCTGTTATCGAATCTAGGGTGATAGCTGTATATTATCTTTGATGGTACTTTTTACAACAAAAGGAAGCCTAAATTTACATTATAGGTCAACGAGGTACTACTGTATGACGTCACAGTATCATCCTCTTCAGAATCTGCTTTTATGCCTTACTAAGCATTAGTCGGATAGTGTTGAAACTCACTAATTTAAATTAATTTTGGTTCCTAGGAAATTTGTAGAAACAGTTGAGTTGCCTATCCTTCAACCGTGATATCTCTCTCCAACGCGTGCGTGCATTGCTCATTAAAATGAAATCAAATGCTCAGTCTCTCTCTGCGCCAAATTTGAGATTGCAACACGCTACTTCTCCGATGAGTCTATATATATTTACAATTTTCACAAGAGTAATTCCCCCGTTTTTGGAGCTTATTTCATCTTCGTCACTGTTGATTTACAGAAAGACGAAGTTAACAAACGTTGATGATATTTTAAGCATAGTCCATATGGGCAATGATGTCTGTTTCTCGCATATTTCTAACGAGGAGGAAACCGAAAATTCTACTTGTGTGAACAAGGCTTAACGTTGAAAGGAGTGTACAGTTTAAAGCTAATCACATAATTGAATAATTCTAGTTATGTTAAAAACAAGTCGTGAAGCGTGTTAGCCGACAATTTTTCAATGTAGAATACACTACCCAATGAGGTAGAATAAATAGAGATCCAAATCCACCTTCCAGGACCTACCGTTTTGAGGAACCTAGGAGGATTCAAGTGTAACAGTATTTGTTGAGTTGGAGAGTTAGGCCTAGTAAATGAACTTAATCAAATCGTGTTTGTGCCATCTATCGTGTTATAGGTAAACTAATCCTTAATATATTTTGCAAAAGTGTCTGCTTATAGAAAAAGATGGCGGGAACACGATTGGATAAAGTTGAAACTTAAGCCTAATTATCCTACTCAAATAAAACGTGTCCCTCGAATCCCAGGTTTGTTTGGATCCTGATTTATTCTACCTCATTGATACTACTTTTAAGCATCACTAATTTCAACGTGAACTTGTAGGCAAGCACGGGGATTTCCAAAAGGTTTGGATTGGACTGCAATTTAACGTCCGATGATAAACGTGTTTCATTATATATGTAATATAATAAAAAAATACGACAAATGTTAATTTCCGCGCTGGAAAACTCGTGTTGTATAAACAGTCTGTGCACAATAAAGCCGCGTCTACACATTGACTAATTATGTCTCAGAAACGCTTCTAAGGTTTTGTTTAGTTGGTACGCTAAATAGCTTGCGAAATGAAAAAAAGTTAATGAAAACCGGAAACAAATAGGCGCTTAAATATATATATATATATATATATATATATATATACATTTCCGAGAGCCAGGACCCGCATGATATTGTTTATATTATTGTTGAAATAATGGAAGCTTTTCACATGTAAACAGAACGTCGTATTTTCCCCAAGCCGTATTATGTCAAAAAAGCTACCTGGTTTAAAGGGAACGCTTGTTTCTGCCGTAAATGTGAAAAAATTTCATTATTTTAAAAAGCACTATATAAACAGTCACTTGCAGGTCCTGGCTCTCGGAAATATTACTTCTTGGCGATTTCCTTGGAGAATGATTTATTGAAGTGTCTATTGACTTCTAAGGTTTCGCGTCTACTTACAGTTTTAGTAAATTTACACTGCTCGAGGTTAATGGTAGATGGCGTATAAATCTTCCGTATTTGAATCACGAAAGTGGCAAACAAGTTAGTAGGGGAAGAATTGTTTTTAAAATGAAGATAACTGGCAGCATTGCAGTTTACATTTATACGGTATATGCATGTCCCTGTGAGTTAATTAGTTCAACTCCATGGTCCACAAAACTACAAGATTCTAGCTCGGGTTTAACCTGTATAAAACAGTATAATTCAGAGAGAGGGAAAGGGAAGAACATTAGGCGAACGATTAAATGAAAGTTAGCGCATATCTTCCGTGAAAGAAATCATGACCCTTATCTATCTATAGCTCTTCCTTTAATTTAGTGAAAGTTACTGTCGGTTAATTAGCTATCTAGAAAGATATGTTTTAGGAAGGTCCCCAAGACGTCTAATTAACAAAGTTTATTTAATCTCTACAAGGTTGTCCCGATATGGTTATTTTCAAAACCCCAGTTTAATTATGTAAAGAGATATTATTTCGATTAGAGGATAAAAAAACGCCTACTTTTTTAGATTTTCATGGTCTCTGGGTATAAATGGTTTTTCATGGATTAATATGCAAAAACACAAATACCATTATAAAAGGGGTAGCGGTTAGAAAAAGCACCACGATAAAAAAAAAACTAATAATAGGGACTTGGCAGCATGACGTTACTTGACGTAGTTAATACGTTACCCATACTTTTCCCAATTTCAAAAAAGCATACCAGCATGGCGGCCGTAGCCTAAGGTACGGCGTGACGTCATGCTGCCAAGTTCTTTTTAAGTGTACCCCGTTGTTTGCGCATGCGCAAGAGTGGTTGCGCCTATCTTTCTCGATAGAGGGCCATTCAAAAACATTTTTTGCGCCAGCCAGGTGAGTTCTAGAGTCTAAAGAATATCCCTGTGCGTACGCCAAGCAGACAGCGCCTGATTATTTCATTGTCTAGACAAAATTTATTTTTTCCCAAAAAGTAGATATTACATTGGTAGTTTTGACAAGATAATTCAACGTAGTCTTTTAACTATGTCGTAGTTAAAAGACTATGACAACAAGTATTTTTTCCATTTGTAGTTTATTTGACGACGCGTGTTTTGTCTTCTTAGAGGACTTCAAACTCGGTCACGCTACAAGCGGTGAAAGTTTCTTCTTATCCCCTCCTTTAATGAAATTAGGAAATTAAAAGTTAAGAAGATACATGGAATAGAATCAGTACTAAAATTCGAGGACCCTTTTTGCAAAAAAAACGTATTTTGATTGCTACTAGGTCTAGGTAAAGAGAATAAGAATTTCATAAAACGTCTCATCGCTTACGGACAGCTATCGCCATCTAGCAATGATGGGGACAAGGGCTGGCGTTGGACTGAGAATTTATTTATTTATTTATGTTAAAGGGCCCCACCGGTGTTTGAAAAATTCACCCAGAAAATCAGGTAGCTTTCCCTACCGGTGGGGCCCTTTAGAAAAACTAAGAAAAGAAACCGCTTCGTTTAAAAAGTGAGATGGTGCCATCTACCTATTGAGTTTATATACTTGATAAAACGTCTAACTTAACTAACATTTTATTGAACTCATTAGCTTTTGGATCTCCCACTTTTATTAATTTTGTTGCGGACATTTTGTTTTATCTGCCACTTTTCGATTGTGTAGTGTTTGTTGTTTTTTTTTCAATAGGCGCTCAATTAAATCATCCTTCAAGGAAATCGCCAAGAAGTAATATTTCTGAGAGCCAGGACCCGCAAGTGTTTTTTGAAATAATGAAAACTTTTATTTGTAAACAGAACGTCGTGTTTTTGCCAAGCCTTAATATGTCAAAAAAGGCAACCTGGTTAAAAGGGAACGCTTGTTGATGCCATAGAAATCTCATAGGTAACTAGAATGCTGCCGTGTAACTGGCAAATCGACCAAACGCCGTGGCAGACGATAGCCAGATTTCAGCCAATCAGAGCTCAAAGAGTGGTTCTGCCAAGAATTTAATGTCACCAGAGAGAATGACGTCACCTATCTATAGTAGCGGAAACAAGGAGGATTATTATCCTCCGTGGCGGAACCACTCTACGGCCTCTCATTGGCTGAAGGTTCAAGGCGAACTAGCGTCAAGCTCGGCCGTAGGCGGCAGCATTCTAGTTACCTATGAGATTTCTATGGTTGATGCCGTAAAGGTGAAAAATTTCCATTATTTTTAGCAAGCACTATATAAAAAGTGACTTGCAGGTCCTGGCTCTCGGAAATATTACTTCTTGGCGATTTCCTTGCAGGATGATTTATTGAAGCGTCTATTAGCGCGCTTGGTGTGAAGGCTTGTCTAGCCATATACGCCAATCTCTCCCTGTTTAATATACTCATATCTCCACCTCCGACTTCGGTCAGGTGTGGGCTGGATACTGAGCTTCGGCTCAGGCTAACGGAGAGGGTCCAGGCAACCTGGTCGCCTCGGCGGATTGGGGAGCCTGCTGTGGGGCGGCGGGCCTCCATATGCGGGCACGGCGGCCCTGTTTCCCGGGATCTCCGGTACCAGCTGTGCTGGGTTACTTGGGCTGCTGTGTGCTCGTCGTTCCCCTTTAGGAGCTCTTTCCAAAGGGTTTGGCTCTCTACCTTCCTAGGTAGGGTGTCGGCCGGAGATGCCAGAGCATTTGCTCTAATTCCCACTGCTGTGTGCGAAGTGGCGAGCTGGTCGAAATATTGCTGCACCTTCTGCTGGGTTGAGCGGCTTGCGTCGAGGGTGGGACCATCAGTAGTAGGATTCTACTACCACTGCTTGTTTTGTCTTGGAGGAATAAAACAAGTATACAGGAGTTGCGGAGAGCTGCGAAATCGGTTACGTCAGTGACCGTGAACTCAAGCGAGACGGAGGGGTTCAAACGCGACTAGCGCCAACTGCATTCGGAAATTTGCAACTATTATCATTTTATAGCATTGTTTTCACGTCGTCTGGTTTGTTTTGAAACATTTCTAAATTCTTTGCGCTTTTTCCCAAAATGACTCTTATTTGTTTGGAGGAATAAAACAAACCAGACGACGCGAAAACAATGATATAAAACGATAATAGTTGCAAAATTCCGTATGCAGTTGGCGCTAGTCGCGTTTGAACCCCTCCGTCTCGCGCGAGTTCACGGTCACTGACGAAACCGATTTCGCTGCTCTCCGCAACTCCTGTATACTTGTTTTATTCCTCCAAGGTTTTGTCACCTGTCCGGGCTTGTGGACGCCGGCGTAGGGCATTCTGATGATAGACCTCCGGTGGTGTGGTTTGCATCTTACCGGTACACCGGGCTATAAATCTGACACATGTTTAATATATTCACTCCCCCCGTTCTTCCAGCTGCATGGCGCGTTTTCCATTTGACTGCTCTCGCGCGCTCTGAGATAACTCTAAGCCGATCAGCGGATTTTGGCAAATCACGGATCGCATGTTCCTTATTAGCTCGAAGAAAAAATAGCTCGAATTCCAAAACATATTCCATAAAATTTTGTCTCGCAATAGTACGGGTCCTCTAAGCAGATGTGGACGTTTTTATGTTTTTAAAACAGGACCGTGTCGACAATATTACCCATAAAATAATTAGACGCCACTGGCATATTTGTATAATCAAAACCGACATAAGACCCAAAAAATGTGCCAGATCGTTATATTTTCCATTGATAGCTTGTCGCTATGTATCCATAGATATATGAAATAGTATAGATCCCTTACGCTGTGATAGGCTCGTCGGAAAGACGCGGGATCGACAACTAGCAGAAGGTCTATAATTCCGGGAGAAGTCTGTTAAAAACGCCATCTATTAGTGAAACTAATTACATTACAAAAAACAAAAGCGCAAAATGCGAATTAGGCTTAAAGGCAAACGGAAACCCTTAGGTTTAGCCATTTCAATTAAAAGCATTTTGGAGATTTCAAAGAAATACCTTTTGTAAAAAAAGCCCCAATGGATGTAATCTATATCTGGCTAAACCATAACAGAAAATTAAAATTAAGTTTAATTTTGAGCTTTTAGCGCCAGAGATTCCGGAATAAAAATATATCGTCCGCCAAGCTGAACTATGAAATTTTATATTATTTTTCGGTCACCTAAGGAAATTCACCATCAGATGGCGCTTGTACGTAACTCTCTAGACATTAGTGATTGTCTGCTAGCTGTCACTTCCGTGCTCACCAACCGTAAAATTGTGGATCTAATTCTATACTATTTCATATATGTATGTATCATCAAAATGTTCGCCACCAAGTGTGGCAGTGGCGTAGCCAGGATTCTGTTTCGGGGGGGGGGGAGGAGGGGGCACACCATTGAAAAAAAAGTAAAAAAATAAAAAAAATTTGTACGTATGAGCATAAATAAATGGAAATGCATGACAATAAATTCTTTCAAATGTCACAAAAAACTTGCTTGACTCTGTCTTGCTCTCAATAGACCGATGGGACACCAGTGACCCAAACGACTTTCCGAGCACTCCAAGTCCAGGAGCAGTAGGAGGCTAGGAGCATTAGACAGATGGCGACACCTACCCAGTACCCATACCGAATTTTGTAAAATTGTCACTTTGCATTTTCCAATTCGCGTTCCTTGATGATTGTCAAAAATGTTTGTTTTTGTAAGTAGATTCGGTCTCATTTTCGTATTATTTTAATAGTAATGGTGGCATTAAAATCATGTTAGAGGATAATATAAAGTGATAAATGGCTGACAAAGAGCGGCAACAGAAACTTGAAGCTGGAAAAGCTAAGGTAAGAAAATGTTTTGTTTTGGAATTTTGGTTTCCATGTTAAGCCTTGCCTTTGGCTGCCTATTAAGTATTTACTCCTGCTCCCTGACCCTGTAGGAATATAGGAAATTTTTCCCAATTACCTTAATTCCATACGTTAATATTAGAATTTGGAAGGGTCGGACTGGAATAATACAAATAAATTTTATTTCAACATAATGTAAATCTATTAACTTTTATACGCTACTTTGGTTTACACTATTAAAGGAAGTAGTATTTTATAAAGCTTCAATAAACTATGGTATTTTGGATTTTTTCCAATTAACATATATTTATTCAAGAGCCAAAGACTAATACATTTAAAAGCTTAAATTGTATATTTATTAAATTACGTATAGTATTACAAAACAATAGAGCTTTTATATATGCGTTGTAAATGACACGTTGCTTTGCTTAGTTCTATTACTGCTTGAAAGTGAACCGTTGAAAATAGTTTTAGAACTTTGGTTTCTCTGCGTTTCACTTATAGTTGGTATACTACCTGTCTTACAAAATGTTTTACTACAAAATATTTGGGAACAAAGCTGTTCTTTCTTTATGGATTGGTATACATTTCTTTTACAAATGAAAATTATAAACAAAAATACACCGTAAAGTGAAGTTACTAAACCTGCGACCATGTAAAGTGGATAATATCCTGTAATCCAAGGAATAAACTCTGACATCCAAACCATTCCCATTATAATGAAGAGTTTCAAATACAAATGAAACCTAGAAATAATTTATACATCAGCATTAATATCAAAATCAATAAGCGTTTTTATTACCTTTTCCGGTGATGGTTCACATTAAATTTGGCCGTCATTTTTCCAATTTGAATAAGCGCTCTAGCAGTTAGTCCAAAAAATGTGAAGTTTGTAATTAATATAATTCCAACTGGGGCATTAAAATAAATAAGGAATGCTGGCGTTCCATTTAACCAACACCTCCTTGTTGCGAAAGACGGTGTAACATTTCCAGTTAAAAGTTCAGCCATATCCACAATAATGGCTGGTAGAGCTAAAATAATTGTCCCAATCCAAGCGTACAGTGCGTATTTCCAATATTTTAATCTTTTTGATTGAGGAGATGATGTTCTGTGAGAGCTTATTACAGTTTGCCACACATCAAATGACATGACGTTAGTCCACATAAAAACGCTTAAGAATGACATGTGAGTGACTATAGCAAGAGCTTTACACGCGGTTTTTGGTATAGAGCGATTGAATAAAAAGTCCAATATGAGCAAACTGTACGTTATTATTAGGCAAATTGATAAAGATATTAAATTTTTCCCTGGTATATTTTTAAATTCTGGCAGTTTTCTGTATATAATGATCGTGGCTATGAGGCACAAAATAGAAGATAATAAAGCCGATATTAAAATCGGATAGTAAAATTTTGGAAGTTTCCTCTTGTGGGATGTAATGGTTGTGGAATTTTCAGGAGTTGAGCAGTTTACAGTGTCATTGCAAAGATTAAGTAAAACTTCAACAAAACTGCCTTTGGTTAAGTTATCAATAGCATAATAGTTGTAGGTTTCATTCAGCACAATTTCCATCTTGTTGGGTCTTCTACTTTATCTTAAATTTCTAAAATTAAGAAAAAAAAATTAAAAATCACCAGAAATACATAATATATATCTTACAAGAGAAGTGTCCATTATCAGAAGTCCATAATATACGTATAGGTGGTGAAATTAATTTTGTTCCTTTTCAGGCTTAAGTTAGTTTTTATTAGGAGCAATTTTTCCACATGACCCAAAATTTACTATACGTAGTACTTTGCCTACTAATATAAAATGTAAAAATTCAATGCTTAAGGTTATTTGTTTATTTATCAGCCATATTTTTTCCTTCGAAATAGATTAACAAAGTCACTATAACAAAAACTTTCCACCAGACTTTTTTTTCCCGAAATTAGCGGAGACTGCTAAGGTACATGTTTAAAGTAAATAACATCAGAAATATATGAAGAGTATAACTTTTCTTGAACGTATATTGTGTACTTCTGGTGTCTGGTATTGCTTTCTGTATGTATGTGTAAGCTATTAGCAGTTTTACGTAAAAATAACTATTTAAAAAATCTGTAAACCAGCAATGAAAATATATACCTAAATGTTAACCAAACCTTTGAACAAAACAACGTCTTAACTGAAAATTGCTTCAACTCACCTAAAATATCTCCATATCAAAGCTCTCCCATCTTAATCTTATGAAAAGCACTATCAGTTTGGCGAAGAGCTATCCTAGCTAGTTTTCCACTTTTTCACAACTCAGTGTGGGGTAAATATTCGAGAAAGAGGATACCTGGTTTTAAATATGCATATTGTTTTCATTACCCTAACAATATTTCATTTTCTCTTTTAATTATGCATTACTATAAATTGTAAATTTTCTCAAACATTCCCGTTCTATGTAGCATTTTGAAAATTTACATGCCTCTTGCGTGATCTGTCAAAAACTACTTTCTTAGGCGGTATCATCTTAAAATTAACACACTTTCATTTTTTGAGTAACACCCACGACGGATCAGGCACCCAACTGCTTTCAGGGGTTTCCCCACTATTTATAATGCTTTTGTCGAAGGGCATCGCATAATTCACATTTTCTGAATTGACATCCTCCTCTTTAAATTATGACTCAAATAAAAGTACTTCCAACAGGAAGTTTAGAGGCTAAACTCATTTTTCACACCCTTTACCTTTTGGAACTTCTATTATGTAATATATGTCTAGTATTTGATGTATTTGTTTTTTATAAGATCCTTAACATCTTTCCTAATATTATTCAATTGATGGTGTTTGATGGGTCTTAGTTTTTTCCTGGTTCAAACCATTATTTTAGGGTTTTATAAGGTCGTTTTAAAGTCGTTAACAGTGTTGAAAATGGGATTTTTTTTCAAACGTTAAAAAATCAGAAAAGACTTGATTGGGTATTATTGTTTCAGTGTTATAACACTAATAATAATTGTACTAAAATAAAATACATTATCATTAGAATTTTTATTACACTCTAGCTGTCACAAAATATTTTTATGTAAGATTGAAAAACGAAATTATAATATGAATTATATTTCAATTTTTGGATTTTACTACTTAATTTTACCTTTCTTAGAGTTTGTAGATGCAATTCCAATTTGTTTCTTTAGAAAATTTTCACACTGACTTTTTACTGTGTTCATTTAAACCAGGTGGCTGTCAATACTATTATCAGTTACTTTATTAGTGTATTGTTCGAGAGAGTCTAAACATTTATTCATTTACGGTTATTGGCTTTGCCTGAACTGTTCATGAGACAATCATCAACCAGGAAATTTTAAAATTAAAAGAGGAAGGAAATGTTACATATTAGGTTCGTTCTATCCTCCTGGAAAACATTAAGGATGGGTAATCAAACATCCTGTGGCTTTTCCAATTCATTATTGTTATTATCGGGTTTTTACTGTAAAGCTAAGGTGTATTAATTTGACATATGTTTTTGAAATTTGGAATTTGTCATAACATTTTATATTAGGTTTTGAAGGGGTGAAATGTTTGCCCCAAAAATCACATTGGCCTTAGGCCACCTTAAGAGGTAAAATTTTTCTAATCTAAAAATAGGTCGATATATCGGTGTATCCTAGCTAGTTAAAAAAGGATTTGAGTAACAGTACCAGTAGGAATATAAATAATTACAAAGCCGGAGGGGTCGGACATTTACCAAAATGCCGTACACTTTGTCAAAAATCGCAAAATCTTTTAACTCTCTCTATGGTAAATTAACATTGAAATGCCAAAATCACTTCAAAAAGTACTGATAAAATCGCCAAAATCTCTACGAAATCCCGTACAAAATAATGGCAACTGTCCGACCCCTCGACAAAGCCACTGTGATATTGATTTTGACACCTTCACTTTTCTATATATTATTCGTGATTATTATAGTTTGCCGAGTTTCTGAGAAAGAAAGGGAATGGGGAACGAAAAAGAAGGAAAGTGGCAGAACAAAATAAAGGTTCCCCAACTCACCCTGAAGGGCTGTCCGACACATACTCAGAAAAAAATGAGAATTTAAGCCATCCTGATTCTGAAAGTGTCACGAGCGATTGTTTGAGCTTGTCTAGAGAAGAGGTACTTGTCTTTGTAATTTAATTTTAGTAATATATTCTAATATTCCATCTGATTTATTTCTAATTATCACATAGGGAGATCCGATTTCTTCACTTAGCGACGAAAATTCTTTGGAGGTATTTAAAAAAAATTGCTAGCTGTTTTCAACAAGTTATTTTAAAATATAAAAATATTTGACAATAGGACTACGCAACGAGTAACAACCATTCTGATCAGCAATCAAAGTGTGATTTAGTTATAGCTAGACAAAGAATTTTAGAACTACAAGAATTTGTAGATGGTAAAACCGAAACGTTGGAAACAATATTGGAAGAAAACAAAGATCTCAAACTCCAGATTTCTCATATGCAACGGGTAAAATGGCCTTTATTTTTTTGTCGTTATTCTGTGTGGTCGTATCATAGGGCTGTTTAAAAATTATGTAATGCAGAAAAAAACTTAATAATTTTATTATTGGGTAGTAAGTGTTTGATTGGCGACTTGCACAGAAATACTGATTAAATCAAAGGACAACGATATTTCAAAAGTGCACAAGAAAATTTTATTTAAAATTTATTTAAAACATTATTAGCTATACCCCTGATGATGGAGCGATGACGCTACCGAAACTAGTCGGGTTTTAATAATGTTTTAAATAAATTTTAAATAAAATTTTCTTGTGCAATTTTGAAATATCGTTGTCCTTTGATTTAACCATTATTATTGGGTATTCTTAAGAAAGCCAAGTACACTATTATCAAAGATAAACCCATGTGCATTGTTTTAAGATATGGTTTGGCAATCAATATCCCTTCTATCATATTTTAAAAGCTTATATCTGAGATCATATGAGTCAACCGATTTAAGGAAGGCCAAACAAACATTTTATTTGTAAAATTATTGGGTAGCTACCAACTAATTTGTTAATAATGAAAATTAATTATTTAAACCAATAAAATCAGCCATTTTCTTTGAAGGAAATGTAACGTATAACGCAATCTCTATGGAAAACCCAAAAAATTTGGTAGTGTTGGGCCCAAACCGATATGAAATCGGTATCGGTCACCGATATCGCGATTTTCCCGATTAATCGGTTCGCGTCTAAAATACCGATTTCACCCGATTATAAAAAAAACTTCCGATACCGATTTTACCCGATTATTTAAAACCGATTTTGAAATTGAAAGTATAATTTCAATTTTAAATGTACCTAAGTGAGGTAAATAACTAAATATTAAAAATTTATAATTTAAAAATTTAAATTATTTTGATTTTTTTCTAAATTCGATCAGCTATTCTCAAAATACAACACACCCTTCATTTTATTTAGACCATTGGCAATGGGTTTTACAATTCATTAGTCATTACTAATGAGTCATTAGTAATGACTAATGAATTGTACAATCGGCAAAAAGAAATCGGTATCGGTGGAAATCGGTAAAAAATCGGGAAAATCAGTATCGGTGGCGATTTGCCATATCGGTAAAAAAAATCGGTATCGGTATCGGTTGAAACATGAAATCGGTATCGGTATCGGAATTGGTTAAATTACAATATCGGCCAACCCTAAAATTTGGGGATTGTTTCTGGAAAAACCATTAAGCATGTTATGTTCCCTTTAAAGTTGCGCTAAATAAATTTAGATTGAAATTATACACATTTTCTTGACACATAAGAGAAAGTTCTTATAACTAAACCTAGATAGTGCTATACAATTTGGAAAATAAGAGTTAAGGGAGGAGCTAAAAATTTTAACAGGCCGGGAACGTAGACTTGTTAGCTAAGCAAGTTCCAAATACAAACAACCTTTCCCCTATCTGCATTATGTAATTGTAACCAGCTGTACCAGGTATAAATAAAATTAACCTGAAACTATTTAATTTAATTCCAGAGTATGGATAGCTCGTTAGATGCCCCAACGTGTGTTTTTGAAGAAGACCCTCTATCAAATAGGCGTTCCTTACCTGATTACCATACTATAGTGGAAGAATATAGCAAAAAAGTTGAAGAATACAAAAAAGCTCTAAGTCAAAGGGAAGAAATTATTCAACAACTTACAGAGCGCTTGGTAGCTACTCTGGCAAGCCGTGATGAAGTACAGAAAGATTCCACAATTCAGGCTGAAAGTTTAGCGCAGGAAATTAGCTTATTGAAATTGCAATTACAGCAAGCTACCGAAGTTCTTTTAAAGCAGCAAACTGGGTCTGGAATTTCTCCACAAGAACTACTTGACGCACGTAATGAGGTTTTGTTACTTAATCAAGAGAATACGCGTAAAGATTCACTAATTCATGACCTGGTTGTTAAATTAAAAACTGCAAATTCTGACTTGGAAAATTTGCAGGAAAGTTTTGAGTTAGATATACTAAACTGTCAAGAAAAAATTCGTTGCCTCGAATCTGAAATTCGAAAAACAAATGTTGAAAATGAAGTGTGGGCCAGTGATTCAAATGCAAATGATTCCCAAAATCAATACGAAACTGCGTTGGGAGAACTTGAAAAATTTCAGTCGATGTCAGTTATGCATGAACTAACTACGTCACCTAATTCAGTTGAACATCTGGCTGTTGAAAATAGAAATCTTAAATTAAAACTACAGGAAATGCAAAATCAAGTTCAATTACCCACTAATCATTCAATCTCTGATATTCCTAACTATGTAGAAGAGGATAAAAGCAACGATAGTTGTTCTTCGTTAGGTAGCCCATCGAAGCAACAAGGTTTAATCGGCAAAGAATTGTTTAATTTAATCGATGTAAAAGAGCTAGAGGATCAAGTAGACAGTTTTAGTCAAATTAATCCTTTCTTGGTAGATGAAATAGACCCACCCAAGACCCGAAGCTCATTTTACGAATTATCTGACCGTAACAGTTACGTTGACAGCGATTCGCAAACTGATCCTATCACTATGAGTGAATATGAAAAATCTGAAAAACTATCCCCAAAAGAAAAGCATGTTTTAGATTCCAAGCATCTGGAAGCCACCAATGTATGCCTAAGTTTGAAAGAGTTTGAATCTGAGAAACAAGCTTTAGGCAGTGAACTTGAGAATCTAGGAAAACTATTTGCGGAAGTAAATGAATTAAAAATGTTCTTGTCAGAAGCCCAAAAATCTATGATAACTATTGGAAATGAAGCTTTACAATATTCTGACTTGCAAATGAAGATTGAAAATTTGGAGTTTGAACTTTGTAAGAAGAGAGAAGATACAGATAGCATGGCTAGTGAACTAGCAAAGGTTTGTGAAGATAACCGTCATCTTAAAGATAAATTTCATGACATGGAGAGGAGCTTAAAGATGTCAAGTCAAAATCTTGAAGATGTAGGGATAGAACTGAAGATGTACAAATCAGATGTGGCAAAATTGGAAGAATTTGTCAATGGACATTTACATACAGACTATTTCCATGAGTCAACTATTGAAAATGTACAGTCAATTGTGAAGATGTTCCAAGAACTGCGATCTCAGAATCAATGCTTGAACAGTGTTCTAGAGGAGAGTGAATATAGTAAAAGTCAACTCGAGAAGTCTCTAGTTCAATTAACAGAGAAATATAAAGCGGAATTGCAAGAGAAGGAACTGGCTTTGATAACAGTCTCCGAAAGGTGCCTAGATAATCACTTAAAGAACTTAGAAATATCCAACACTGCTAACGCTTATGAACCAAATATTGATGAAGGGGCCATTGCGGAACTAGAGTGTATGTCCAATGCCATGATGGAAGTTCAAATTTTAAATACTAGAATTCAAGAAATTTCTGAAGAGAAAATGATGCTGGAACATAAACTTGCCCAATTATCCCACGATTTGGAAGAATTAGTCGAAGCTAATTTAGAACTTAAATCTGATAAAAACAGATTTGAAAATGAGTTAACTGAGAAGATAAACGATTTAGAGGATGTTAAACAAGATTTAGAAGCTCATGTTGATAAACTAAAAATGCAGCTAAGTTTATCCGAAAGTGCTAAAGAAGAATTGCGCCGGGAAGTTAATCTGATGACTGAGAAACACGATAGTTGGTTATCCATGACGAGGGACAAATTAATTGAAGAGTTGCCTAAATATATAGTCGAGGAACACAAGAATTGCGGGGCTTCGTTTATTTTACTTAAAGAGCAACTACGAATGGAAGCTGACAATAAAAATGCCATTTTGGCTCAACTGGCTTATTACACCAAGCGAAATGAGCAACACGAAATAATGTATCGTGAGATTCTGAGGAGGTATAACGAATCCAAAAGTTTAGTCAGGCTGCTTTGGGATGATAGGGATAAATTGAGAAGAGAAGTCATGGAACTTAAATTTGAAAAAAGTAATTTGGAAGCCAATGCTTCTAGTTTGAAAGAAACCTTGGCGGAGCTTGTGTCTTCAAAAGAATCACAAGAAATTTGCCTAAAGAAAGTGGCTAATCTTGGAGGACCAACCAATTTAGAGCTAAATAAATCTGGAGTAAGTTTTGACGATGAAGAATACAATTCTAGAATTAGTGAAACGACGGAAGCCCACCGCCAACTTGTGTCCATATTTGGAGAAACACTCTTAAAAAATATCACTCAAGCTGCAGCATTGAAAAATGGATGTAAATACTTAGATAGTAATGCCGTCCAAGATAAAATTGATTATTTTTGCAACCACGAGAGTGAACAATATAGTCTATATAAGAGGGTGATTGAAAATTCTCGTAAAAAGCTTAAAGATTTAGTTTGGATAAATAATGCATTAGAAGCCCTCGATTTAGACATTCAATACGAACAAAGTGAGATGCAAAACAGGGTGAAGGAAATAGCTCAATGCCAAAAGGAATTGTCTTCTGCTGTTGATGCAATAGAATCAGAGACTATTGTGGCGAAGAAGGTGGAGGACTTGGGGGTAGAAGTGGATGATGACGGAGGACGGCCTTTCAAAGACTGCAGATTTGACTTGGATGAATCTCTTTGTCAGAAAAGCCACGAAGAGAAGAAACTCATGTACCAAACCTCCTTGCAAAAGTTTTGTGATATTGAAAATGACTTAAACAATGCCTTGGAAAGATGGAATCAGTTGTGCGTTAGTTACTTAGAAATTACTGTGATAAAACAGAAGGATATTGCAAAATTAAACAATCTACAAAATCGCCTCGCAGACATTATATGTAATAAAGAATCTCGAGGACTTTGCATTAAAAAAATTGCTCTCTTAGGAGATGATTTTGAAAATCAGTCTGCGAACACATCTTTAAATATGAGTCATGCGTGTCAAATTCCGCAGTTTAACTTATCCTCTCATTCTCCAGAAGAAATTCAAACTGATCTTACGGATGACGCTCAGTCACAGTCGCAAATTAACACTGTTAAGCAGTTAGTTGATATTGAAAACATGAGTGAGGATGAAGGTCATTCAAAAGCCTCAGATCACAAGACTGAATTATTTTCTGAGAACTCCTCTTCAATTAAGGAAGAAATAGATGAATATACCGACTCTTGTATCTCCGATGATCTATACAATATTTTGGAAAATCAGTTTTTGAATGGTGGTGCTAATGATTTGTTAGAAAATGCTGAAGCCCTTATGACTATGGCAGAAGTATGTATCCACCATTTCTCAAACTTAGATTTTGTATATTTATTTAATAAAAATGAAATCTTTAGATTGATGTTAAAAAAACTCAAGAAGAAAAATTTGAAAATTCAGGATATGCAGACAATGCTCAACTTCTTATGGAACTGCAAAATTTGCAATTTGATTTTGTTCAAAAGGATATTGAAATCCAAACAGTGAAGGTAAGAATCGCATAAATATTTAAATTGTAAATTATGAGGTAATTTTTATGGGCATTGCAGATGGAATCTGTAATTAAAGAAAGCTATTTGGAAATGATTCACAAAGAAAAATTAATTTTGCTACGAGAAATTTTAACCAAAGAGAAACTTAAGTCAGTTTTTGAGCTGAAAAACAAAATGAATGAATTTCACGATAGAATTTTTGATAATCTGAAAGTAAAGTACGAGCTTGATCTCTCATCCACTAAATTAAAATTAAGGGAAGAATTTAATGAAAAGTTAAAAGATATGAATTATTGCTATAGTGAGAAGGTAAGCTGCTCTTATTTATATTTTGAATCAACCAATATTTAGAATTTTTCGCCTATAATTTAGTTGAAAAAACTTGAAGTCTTATCTCTTGAAAATAACACCAAACAAGAACAAGCTAATTTCAAAGATTCGGTGTTAAGTGCCATAAATGAAGCTACACTTGATGCTAAAATTGTTGAAGTCAATGATAAAATGAATCGCGAAATGGCTCAATTTAGGGATGATCTTGAAAACAAATACTCTGCTCAAGCAAAATTAGACAAGAAAATTTTAGACATTGAAAAACAGATTCAGTTTCAAGTATCCGAAAATGCTGGTAAAAATTCTTGTTTTTATTTTCATTTCTTGGTAACACCTAAAAATAACCAAGATTTCTTATTTGTAGTTTATAATAGCGAAGCGTATATTCAAACTTCCACACCATTTTATAAAGCTATTAATGATATAGCCAAGGACGTTACAAACCATTTAAATGTGAGTATTATTTGTTATTACATTATTTTGCCTAGTTCTGATCTAAAAAATGTATTCAGATATTGACTAAGAGATGGGCCAACTACATGTCTTTCAAGTTAAATTCTTTGCCGAAACTTGATACAATACTAAGCCCAATTACCACTGAAAATGAAAGAATTTCAGATGAATCTGCCAAAATTATTGCTTTGCAAAATGCTAGCGTGATATTAGATGAAAAAGAAAAGCTCTTGCACGAGGCTAAAGGTGCAGTATTTCAATGTGTTTACTCTTGTTTTTAGCTGTTGTGTTTATGAGTTCATTTGGTTTCAGACACACAAGATTATTTGGAGACCTATTCCTCTCATGTAAAGAAATTACTCAAAGCGATGGAAAATGATTATGAGCTAATTTTATTGAAGAAAGAGGAGATCAACAGAGAATGCACTGAAATCTCTGATAAAGAGGTTCAGACTGATTTATTAGAAAGTTTATCCGCTACGCATGAGCCGCTACTGGAAGAAAAGATGGATATAGCATCGAAGGATGAGTTTTGGCAAACATCTAGCAGTTTACAACCAGAAGATGAAGGCAATTATTCGATTGGTTATAATGTGGATTTAATTAGAAAAGAAATTGAAGAAAAGTACGACTTGGAAATAATAAAAATTTGCTCTACAAATGCTTCAAAAATGAGAGATATAATGGAAAAACATAACAATGAGGTCCAGGTGTTACACCATGAGCTGGAGCTAGCTAAGCAAAAATGTGGTCAAACGGATGGTATAGGAATGGAAAACATGGCCGAAATAGAAAAATTGAAACTAGAGCTAAACCAATCTAAGGAAAAGGCTGTAACAGATAAAGATATAATGGAATTGTCTGCAGAGTACAATTCAGAAATAAAGTCATTGAAGTTAAAGCTTGTAGATTCTCAGGAAAAATGTCTTGAGCTAGCCAACCTGAGAGACGAAGTAGCTCATCTTATTGAAGAACATAAAATTGAAATTGAAAGTTTGGAAAGTACTTTGAAAAAAGAGATTGATCGAGCTTGTCACTGGGAAGGCGAAGCCAAAAAACTTAAAGGAGAAGTTGATGATTTTAATATAATGATTGAGAATTCAGAAGTGATTCATCGTGAGAAGGAAAGTAATCATTCTAAGAAACTTGCAGCTTTGATTGAAGAAAATCAACGCATCAGATTTGATTTGGATTTAACAATAAAGGGATTAAAAGAATGTCATGAAAATGAACTATTGACTTTGAAAGCTAATTATTCCCTTAAAGTTGATGAAATGAAAATTAATTGCCAAAAGGAGCAGGAAAGTGAAATAAAAAATTTGAAAGAAGCTAACAATTTGGAAATTCAAGAATTAACAGGAAGAATAACCTGTTTGGATAAAACTGTTGCTAGTTTGAGATATATTGAACGCAATTTGGAAATGTATAAATCAGTATACGAATTCCTAGTCACTAAGACAGTTGAACTTTGCTTACAAAATTCCACAAAGTTGAAAGAGGATTTCGTCAAATCCTGCGCAGAACAATTCGTTACAAATGTGGTGGAACATATTAAAGAATTTGAATTAGTAAATGCACATTCCGAAGATGATGAAGGAAAGATATTGAACCTTCAACAAACTCTCGCTCTCGATGTGGAAACTCTAATTCATGACCACCAACAAGAGTATAATACGAATGACTCGCAGATAAATGACGATACTTTGGTTTCAATATCAGAAATTGATCAGTTGAAGCTTGAAATTCAACAGGGAATGTCTACCCAAAAGCACGAAAATGAAATGCTCACAAATGAAATTGACGTTCTAAAAAACCAACTGGTTGAAGTAAGAAATTATTCTGCACGTTTTATGATGTATCTGCTAAGCCAAATTAAGATCAATATTTGAAATTAATAGCTGGAATATGTAAATTCATCACTTCAGGAGGAATTACTCAAATCCAACTCTTCCAAGATGGAGCCAAAAACCTCCAGGTATTATACACGTGCTTTGTTTAACTTTTATACACCAATAATTTTTTTGCTTTTGAATTATGCTTTTTGTAATGAACCTGAACCCAATGTTTATTTGGCAATTGCTTATATTGCTTATCTGCAATAGTTGTGTATTTAATTTGCTAGACAATTTAAGAAAAGTCAATTTTAACTTAAATTATGTGCTTAAACTGGCTTGGCATAAATAATTTGTATACTTACGTCCACAGTTGATTGTTAAAAAAATTTCCATTCACACATAGAAGACACCCAAATGGTTTTCATGTCACTCCATGGAGGGGTTATTATAATATCTATATAAGCCAAACTTAAGAGTATTATCAATAGGAAATGTAAGTTTTCTCATTGCGTGTGTGAACCCCATGTCAATAAGCTTATAATCATCCTTGTTCAGTAATTAGTTTTTCCTTCACATAGCAAACTAATTTTACTCCCTCCTGATGAATTTCTTATCAATGAGCTAGTCACTGATACCCCGCCTTCAACCATCTGTTTTATACATGTATACTTTTTCGATCCCTTTTTTTTCCATTGGGTGCTTTGACCAAAACAATGAAAAAATGTTTTAGCAGCAGATGCTGCCCTTCAAATACTAACTTTTTAACTGACCCTGTTTTTTGCTTCTGTGTAGGGATTGGCTAGCAGGTACTGAGTTGTCTGCAGCTGACATTCAAACTTGGCAGGTGTAAGTGATCCATATACCCTGTTTTGCTCTCTTAATAATAGTGTCACTTCATACTAAAATTTGTCTTCCATGTCAATCTCATTCCTTTGGGGCCAAACACTTTAGGTGAAGGGCATAAAACTGGCACTAAGTTTCATATAATTCTTCTTCTCTATAGACTCTAAATTATTTCCATAACCATTTGGGTGTTTATATATACGTTACACCCTTTGAAATTTTATATCTTCGATTTTATTTGCACCTCCTGATGATATTGCATATTTTATATACTGGTCTTTATTTAATCATGCATGAAAACAAGCTTCATTCGCTGTAAAAAAAGTTGGCCTGTTTAGATATCTTTTTTCAGCATACAAAGCTCTCTTTAATGTATTGCATCGTTCTTTTTACTAAAAAAGAACCATATATTTGAGGTTTTTTTGCTAGTCAATACTTCATAATAGATAAAAAAAACTCTTATCTTTGCATCCACTTGCCAAAGTTTTTCAAAGTGGTTCTTTAAATGTTATTTTTTAAATAATTATAGGATGTTAGAAAATAGATAAAATTTAGTCAACGATTATAGATTTCGTTCTTAATCTTTTATATTATGTCGCAATATTGCTACAGCCATACAGCGCAAACAAACTCGCGTCTCATGAATGTGCTCTCTGATCTTGTGAAGACTTTTGTGGATACAGAACAAACTATTCAAACTCATCTGTCCAATTTGGGACTAGCCGTTCATCAGTCTTCCGAAGGACCTGGCAGTTTAGTTGATGATGAAAATGGACCACTTTCAGGTTGTAAAAGTTAACTTTTTCACTATTTTGTTTTTGTGGATCTACGTAACTAATTAATATTTGATGTATAGGGACATTCCACGGGTCAAGGGAAGATTGTACTCTGTCATCACTGGGGGATGCTTTACCTCTTGAAATGTGTGATGATATTCCTGACTTAACGTTAACGCCTAGAGCTTGGGATGCAGTTACTTCTGCTATTAGTAGCATTCAACAAGAACCAGAAACTGAAGGAGAAGATCTTGTTCTTGGTAATAATTAAAACCACTTCATAATTTTAGTTTTGCTCCAGGTCTTTATCCTTGCTAGGCTTATTTAAAAATGTTTTTGCATTGTATTTTAAACTAAATTCCTTTTTTACAAATTGTTTCATAGCTTGCAATATAAAATTAAGGAGTGAGTAGTGGTATATTAAGTTGTTTAATAGTAATTTTGCTATTCTTGTTTCATCTTAATTTGATTTTTACTTAGTTCTTTATTTTTTTGTGTGTAACTGTGTGAAAATATTAGACAGAAAATATTCTTAAATTTTGTTATAGGAGCCAGCAGGCGACTCAGAGCAGCGGTGGATCATATTCTTACACTTTTAACTGAGCTGATAGAAAATACAAATAATCAAGAAGTGACAGATTTAATTTTAAAAAATCATAAGCTTGCTAGTCAATTAAGGGAAGAGTCTCAAGTAAAAATGCAACTTCAACAAGCACTTAACAAAGCTGAAGGTGAAACAAAGCTTGTTCGCAGTAAAAATTAAAATTAAAATTCTTTTGCTTGTGTGATTTTTATAGAAATGCTTGAAACTATGAAATCTGAGGATGGAACAGTGTCCAAGCTACTTTCAACCAAGGGTGATCAATCCAAAGTGGATTTTTCCAGTACTTCGCCTAAACAAGTTCAGTGTCTACGAAAAAGTAAAGAAGATATTATTGAAGATATAACACCATCACGAACTTACTCTGAGCTATTAAAGTTGGAAAAGAAAAGTAAGAAATGCTTAAATTATATATTGCTGTACTTTTTTAATTGTTATGTTCCATAGATTTTACGCAAGGCAACAGTGTTGAAACTGAAGAAGATTGGAAATTGTTGATGAAACGAGTTCACTTTTTGGAGCTTGCATTAGAAGAAGTGACGAGTCAAAAAGATGAAATAGCCGAAGAGAAACAGAAAGAAATTGATGATCTGAAGGATCAAATGGAGGCTATGGAAAAGCAGATGCAGGCGAATAAGAGGTTTATTGAGGAACAAGCCCAAGAAAGGGAACAAGAACAGGAAGATTACTATCAAGAGCTAGAGAAGATTCGAGATTCATTAAGGGAAAGAGAGCGTAATCAGTCTAATGATGGTCAACTTCTTGGAGAGGTTGAACTACTAGAGCAACAGTTGAAGCTGAAATCACAATCATACGATGATTTAAGAGATAAAGTGATTGTAACCGAGTCTCAGGTACAAAGTGCTAAAGATCAGATTCACGATCTCCAAGAAGTTATTTCTGAAATGGAATCTCAGCTTCAGGCTAAAGGGAAATTGAATGAGGATTTGAATCAAGAATTATCAAGTTTGAGGGAAGTTCTGAAGGAACATGAGCTGGCTCAGCAGGATTTGACAGAACAAATTGAAAAGCTTAAAACATCCTTAAATAAGGAATATATTGATCATATTGCGTCTTTGGAAGAGCAACTTCAGTCCAAAAATCAAGAAATGGAACAGTTAAGTCACTGTCAAAATTTATTGCAAGAATTTAGGAGCCAAGTTCACGTTTTGGATGAAAGACTTGAGAGTAAAATTCGCAAACTGGAGTACTTCTCATGGCATATAAGCCCCGGTACCAGCGAGGAAAATTCGCTTACTGATTCCAAAGATCAAGAAGATAGGTTATTGTTGATACAGGAAGGCCGCGTACTTTCTCCAAGATCCATTCATGGAGAAGAGATAAGAAAATTGGAGAGCAAAATAGATTCTTTGCTTAACGCCACGGATGAAGCCATTAAAAGACTTTCAGAGAAGGATACGCAGCTCAAAGACATGAAATTAAAATCAGACGTAAGTAAAACATTTTTACTACTCTATACTATCATACAACTTGCATGTGACACTTAAAATACAATATAGGAATTGCAAACTGAAAGGTCACTGCTACAACAGCAATTGAATGACCAACTCTATCAAATAACAACCTTAAAATCGAGAATTGAAGACTCTAGGTATGATGTCAAGAGCAAAGTTAGTCCTCAAGAATTTGCCCGAGTAAATGATGAATTATTTATGCAAAAAACGGCAGCTCAAGATTTGAAGAGAGAAGTAAATTTATTTGAATTGCATTAATAGTAATTAATACTAACTAAATGTAATATTCCCCAATAGTTAGAGTCTTATCAAGTGAATTTTAAGCAATTACAAGCTCAACTTAAAGAGAAATCTAGCGCATTTGCGAAATTGGAGGAAGAGGTGTTGAAACGGATTTGTGAACAAGAAAATTTGCAAAAAGACAATGATATTATAAAGGAAGAATTGAAACTTGTAAACGAACAATTTGACACCCTTTTTGAAGAAAAACAAGCTCTCATCGATCAACTGCAATCTGAAATTAGCAAGAAGGAGACTATGGTAAAAGAAATTCAAACTAAATCCTTTGCGAGTCCAGATTTGCAACTTGTAAGTTTTTTTGTCTTTTTTTTAAATTTTGATAAAGCTGTACTAACTGTTGGCGTTTAGGTTTTGTTGTTCACTAGCTGAAATTTTACTTTGGCAGTTTGCTCAAAGTATATGTAGTTTTTTAAGAGGGCATTGTGCCAACTTTTTAATATAAATAGATTTTCATCCTCTCACTCCATGATCTTTGAGAAGGATGTTGAGAACCTCTTTCATAATAATTGATTTGTTAAACTGATTTATGCCAGTGATAGTTTAAAAGAATCCTGTTCAATATGGTTGACTTTCCTTATATCACTTATTTTTGTAACTTATTAACCTCAAAAACTAGTAGGAAGTAAGTTTAATTCATTATAAAATTGTTAATTAGCTTTTCTTCGTTAAAGGTTTGAGGTTATATTTTGAACTGTCTTTTATAGTCTTTTCAGCTACGTATATTGGACCAAAACCAATTGCATAAACTACAGCTTTATCAAGGTTTTTGGTAACTTTTTCGACTCAAGTGTATTGCATGTTTGTTATAGAACAAAGAATTACTTTGTTACTTAAATGTTTTATAGCCATTAGATTTTTCATAACCACTTAAAAGGTTTTGAACCCTCTTTCCATTAATGAAGTATAGGTTATAATGATATACGGCTATTATTTATTCTCGTTGGTTTTTGGAGTAATATTCTCAATAGTTAGAAAGCCTGATAATTTTTAAAAATTTTTACAATGATAAACAGCAAAATGATGTGAGCAAGTTGAAAGAAACGTTATTAAATGAAGAAAAGCTCCGAACAGCCTGTCATGAAGAAATAAAAAAGCTACAAACTGAGATAAAGACGCTGAATACTGACATAGAGCGATTTAGTCAGAAATGCTTTAAACAAGCGGAAGAACTGACTCAAACAGATATTGAAAAGGATAATGTAATTGAAAGCTTTAGGCTTCAAAAGGAAGAACTAATTGATAAATTTACCAAAGATCGTCAGAAACTAATGGATGAAAAGAACAAAGAAGTGGAAAAACTGTTGCAAGTTCAGTCTGACCTCAAAAAACACTTAGTTGATAATACCAATCACCTAGAAGATAATTTTAGGCAAAAGCTTGATGCTGAATCAAATGCTCTTAGCGCTACTTACGATCAAAGCTTGACAAAAATAAGAGATCAGCATGAAAAAAGCATGAGAGACTTGGAGTACCATTTAACTCAGTCTTTCACCAAAGAAATAGAATCTATCAAAAAGTCCCACCAATTAGAGCTAGAAGATGAAAAGAAGAAATGGATGAAAAAGTTGAATGAATCGGGAGATTCCCACATTTCTAACCAAAAATTTTTATTAGATGATTACGAGGCTCAGTTATCAAAGTTAAAAGAAGAAAACCAGGTCTATCACAGTTCAGTTTTGAAATACGAAATTTTGTTGGCTGCAAAGGATACTGAATGTAAAGAACTTATGCAAAAATGTCAAGTTTTAGAAACAGAATTGGAAAGATTTCGCAACAATCTCTTGATTTCGCGTGACAGCACTCCCGAATCTGATGCGACAGGATCATCCATTGCAACTTCTACCGCTGATGATGGAAGTGTAGATTCGGTAAAACTTCCCTCACATTTGCAAAAGTTGTTTGATAAGGTGTTGAAGGAGGGGTTAGAGGTTCTGTCTTTGACTGAGAAAAAACAAATACGCCATCACGTAGCAAATAATGATCAAGATGTGAATATAAATGAAAAAAGTAATCTTCACTCTGAATTATGGTTAAAAGCGAAAGATGAGCTTATTGAGGAAGTTAGGGCACTTAAAGAAGTAACCCTGATGGTAAATAACGCCTAGAACTGATGTTTCTATAACTTGCAATAATTCAATTCAATAAATAGGAAAACCAAGGAAATAATGATGGATCAATTGCTTTGATACTGCAAGAATTTTTAAGAAGGGAAAAGAACAGATTACTAATTGAACTGCAGAGTTATTCTTTGAAAGAGGGACATCAAGTTTTATCCACTTGTAAGGAGCTGGAAGACAAAATATATTCTTTGGTAATTTAAGATAGTTTGTTTGTAGCCAATTGATTTGGTAAGCTAATTAAGAATCACTTTATAGGAAGATCGACAGGAAGCGACTCTGAAAGAACTCTACGAGTTAGTGCATGGACAGTTATCTAAAGAAAAGAATAATAATTTGCAGCTTGAACAAGAAATTCTGTTGTTGAAAGATCAAGTTGAAAAAGGAGCTTGGCAAATAAAGAAACAACGTAAGTTATAACAGTTTTGTTTACTTCATGGAAGACCAGGACTTAAATGTAGCTTATTGTCAGGTGATCTGCTGGATTACAAAGCTAAACAAGACAAGATGATGAGGGACGAGTTTCAGTCTTCTTTAGAACGGGAACAGTTAAATAATGAGCAGTTGACTATGCAAGTACGCCAGTTAAGGAACAGATGTTCTGAATTGGAGCTAACACTGTCCCTAAGACTATCTGATATTCAAAAAATTAACAATGAACTTGACAGAGTAAAGAGAGAAGCTGAAAATTACAGGTATTGTCATCATAAAAAAAAATTGTTTAGGGCATCTTTATTTAATACTTCATATGGTTCTTAAATTTTATTACTTAGAACCTCTGCGGAAGCTGAAAAGAATCACGCAAATGCGTTACTTCAAGCTCTTGAGGCTGAGAGGGTAAATTTTAGTCAAGTGCATATGGCTCTTGATTCAGAACGTGAGCATCGTAAAACATTGCTTTCAAGAGATCAACAAATTATAAATGTAAATGTCATTTATGCGCTTGAAAATGCAACTATAATTACTTTTTTTTAATATTACAGAAACTTCAAGCTTCTATTGATGTACAAAGTTGCACAGAGTCCATTTCCTCAAGAACATTATCTCCTGAAGTTCCTCGCCTTAGAGATGAATCAAAGTAAATATGACCGCCACCTAAAGCTTTTTAAAAACCGAATTCTTATATTTCTTACACTTACTTACCTCAGCTCAACAAACCTAGTCTTATCACCTAGCTTTCACAACAGTTCCTCTGTTATTCAAATTAAAGTAGGTTAATGAGATTTGCACATACTTGTTATTTTTTATTTACATTTTTTTGGTGATAGGATAAATGTGTAAAATGTGGATTTTACGAGAACATGTTAAGTCAGGAGAGGTCAAACTGGAAAAAGCACGAAGAAACAATGAATAGATTGTTGCAAAGTGCTGAGTCTGAAGTTGCCCAGTTGAAGCAAAAACTCGTTTTGTGCAATTCAGCCTCCAAAAATGATGTCTCTAGTCAAAGACAAAAGGTACATTTCAATTACTCTAGATTAATAGTAATTATCATTAACCTTTTCTGAAATTATTATTTTAGTTGTTGCAGGTGCATTGGAAATATCGCAAATCCGAAAAACATAGATCATCTTTGATCTATCAAAAGAGATATTTATTAAAATTACTTCAAGGCTATCAAAAAACGGAAGCCGCTGCTCTTTCAGCGCTAACTGCAATGGGAGTTTGTACTCCATCATCATCGAACCAGGGCAGTATCTATGAAGATTTTTCTCCGAATTGGCTTCCAGAACACAGTTCAATTGTGACGAAAAATAAAAAACGCAAAACAGTTAGATTTAGAAGCGTGGTCCACTTCATAATCGGAACCTTGAGATTCCAGTATCTGTTAGATCGTTCCAATCAAGCCCAACAGTTTTTTATTTATGGCAAACAACAGCAACAGTTGACAGCGAATGAAGTTCTTCCCATTACACCTAAATTTGCACATTACAAAGAATCATACGGTATGTTTCATAGTTTTAAGACAGTGTATTTTTAATTAGTTACAAACATATATCTGTCTTAGGTCTTTCCCATCTCTTCTCAAGCACCAGTTGCAGTTCGTCTTCAAGCACATCCAGCAAAATTGCATCTAACAAACTCCATCATATACTTCTGGAGCCTACCGCGCCACCACTAGAAAAAACATTTAATCATTCTAGCTGGTAAGGACCCAACGTTTTTTGTATTTTACCTCAGTAGTAGAATCCTGGTAGGCTGACATCACAGGATTAAATGCATCAAATGTGGTATTAAAACAATTTCTTCTGTTAAGCAGCCAATGTCATTTAATTTTACAACATTGGCTGTTTAGCAATGATGCAGTTGCTAAATCACAATTCATTGGCTCACCAATGTCGCAATACCCTGAAATAAATGAGAGTTAACCAACTACTATTTAGGTCTAATTTGGGTATTACAGTGGCAATTACCTAAAATTTACATTTGTACTTTCAGTTCAACCAAAAGTGATACTGGTCATGATGATTTGACCAAAGGTCAAAAAAAATTGCAAGAGTGTGTTTCGCGTTTAGAGCACATGCACAAAGTCCTTGGTCTTGATAATTAATAATTTAAAAAATATTTATTTATAAAACTCTTCGGACCAATAACAAAAATGTAAAATATCATTACTTGGTATTATACACTTTATGTAAATATGCCTCGCTTGTTTATGTATATAAAATATTTTTCCTAATGTTATTCTCGTGAAATTTATAAAGTTCTTTCAGTCTATTGTCATGAAACACCATAAAGCTTGTCTGAAACAATGTTATTTAATTATACCTAGGGCCTATCAGACTATCATTTAGTTCTTGAGAATATTTTGCAGGCTCCCACATCTTTTCAAATTGATTTGGTGGGAAATTTATGTCCAATGGAACCAGTAATTTGGTGGGGAATTTATGTCCAATGGCACCAATAAATAGTGATTTGGTGGGAAATTTATGTCCAATGGAACCAGTAAATTGTGATTTGGTAGGAAAATATCCAATGGAACCAGTAAATTGTAATTTGGTGGGGAATTTATGTCCATTGGAACCAATAAATAGTGATTTGGTGGGAAATTTATGTCCAATGGAACCGGTAAATTGTGATTTGGTAGGAATATATCCAATGGAAACAGAAAATTGTGATTTGGTGGGAAATTTGTGTTTATTGGAACAAGGATAATATCTATTATCCTTGATTGGAACCAGTAAATTGTGATTTGGTGGGAAATTTGTGTTTATTGGAACCAGTAAATTGGGATTTAGTAGGAAAATATCAAATGGAACCAGAAAATTGTAATTTGGAGGGAAATTTGTCCTATGGAACCAGCGAAGGTATATTTCAGATTTGTGGTATTTGATGGCAGGTTCTTGATTTATTCTTAATGTATTTTATAAAATAAAATAATTACTTTTTAATTTGTTGTGTAATAATGACACAATATCATTGAAAGGTATTTATTTGTTCAGATTATACAAATCAGAAAAGGTAAATATTTAATCACCTGCAAAAGAGAAAAAAGTTAGGACGCATTTAAAGTAAAAATGCATTAGGACAAACCCATAGATCCAACAGCCTTATTGCCATGTAGCAACTTGCCATTTATACAGTCAGGCATCAATCTGAAAAAAAATCCTAAAACTAACTCAGTAGGCTTATAACTTACGAAAACCCCCTAAGCATGGATCAGAATCTTACGAGTGGATTAATTCCACAAAGAATAAAAAACCCTCGATCATCTCACATGAGTAGACCTTTCTTTCATCCACTTCTTTTTCTTGAGAGGGATCTCTCTTTTTTCTATTTCCTATCTCCCTAGCGCTTTCTGAATCTTTTTTCCAAAGCCTTCCTTCATGTTGATGTTTGCTTGGCTTTTAAGCAATCATCAATATTTGCGAAGACCGAGAAACGCTTCCAAAAACTTGAAGCCTTCTTTCTTTCTTCCCTTTTTTCTCTAAATCTTCTACATTTCTCAATTTTCCCACTAATACTTCTTTTCCCCTCAAAACTCTCAATTTTTGCGCTTTATTTTGGCTTGAGCTTGCTCTCGCATTATTTGATGGGTGTTTTCCCTGATCTTTAAATTTTTCTCTTCTCTATCATTTTTTTAAGGCCAACATTTTTGAGACCACATTTTCTCTTTTTTTTCTCTTCCGAAGAAAATTAACCAAATCTCTTCATAATCATCTTCTCTTTTTTTATTTCTTTCTTCAAAACCCTTTGAAGTTAAAACAGAAGGTGTTAATCATTTAGCAAAATGACAAAGTTCGTACATTGCGAAAGAAAAACATATGAAATATTACAATGAACAAAGATTTTTTCCAAACAATTATAATAAAATGACTGTGTGAATATCCATTACAATATATTTTTGCTTGGAGGAAAAATTGAAAATACTTTTAGTAATAGTTAAAAAATGTGGGAGTGAATAGTTTTTAGTACAATAAGATATATATGGACTTTCAAATAACGAAGCTTACTATATTTTCGTTTTTACGTTCTTCCTAAAGACTCGAAAAATCATTTTTAGTCAACATGAAATTTATCTTAACCTACTACGGATAAATAAAAAAGTTCAAATCTTGAGGGGTTTGGAGGGACAAATTTTATCGGCTAACCCACTAGTATGAGATAAATGTACAAATACGGATGATATTTAGAAAAGGTCAAGAATATTAACTGAATGTTGATTAATAGCTAAAGACGCGTTAGTCAATATGCTAATTAACTATAGTCAAAAACCCAAATTAAAATGAAAAGCTTGGGTGAAATTTTGCCATCTATTTTTACAAAACAATTTGTGTCACTTAAAATAATCAATTTTCAACCTGATAATTGTGCAAATGTGGAACAAACACTATTTTTCGATCGGTTTATCTAATGGGGACAAAATAAACCAAAACGTTCTCTTTTTTAAAATATTCCTACACATACCAACACATTCTTCCAGGGTATTTTCTAGTTTCCTTAATAGTATGCGTATTTGCGGGGTGACATTGATCTTGATCTTGACCTTGACCTTCGTCCTCTATGATAATAATATGGGGATGCTGAACGACGATAACTTCCACCTGTAAAGTATTTATTACGATTATGCTACCCTATTTATACTACATATTTAAGCCCCTAAGAACCAACGAAATTCATTTATATTTTGGGGAATGGCCACGCCCTAAACCCGTTATCTAGAGGGTTGTTATATCAACATTTTTCATTAAATAACATCATTTGGAATTGGGCTTTCATTTATGTTTAACCACGAGTAAAATTATCGACTAGGTTCAAATCCAGGATTAAATTTTTTTAAACATTAATTATAAATGGTATAATTTCATTTCAGCATAAAATATTTGTTGCGTTAATCTGGAGTTTTTTTACATAAAATTTTTTTAAGTTTAAGTTATTTCCTTTAAATAATTGAAATTTAAGTTTACCTCTTAAAAATTAGTGTACAGAAAAGTAATTCTAAGCGTAAATATAACAAAATCTAGGATAAAAACCCAAGTCATTCGATAACAATATTTTAAATTTGAGCTACATTTTAAGGAATTTCTATTCTGTAAAATATAAGAGCAGGGTTCTTAATAGAGTTGACCAATATTGTAATTTAACGGATTCAGAGTTTCAACCGATACGGATATTTATACCAATATCAAGATCGATACCGGTTTTTAACAATAGTGCCACCAACCTAGCAACCACAGTTTGTTCAAAATTAGCAGTGCCATTTAACAGTTTGGAGGATTAACCAGCTAAAACTGATATGTAAGACGGAATCAGATTAATAGATGACCAATATTATATTGGTTTGTGCCTAACACTAGTTCTTAGGGACCGAAATAAGTCTAATATAAATTACATTATTATTCGGCTTAAACCATATTAAAAGCAAGTATTGGCTCCATCCCAAGTTATCAAGCTACTATAGCTACCAATATCGGATGCTCTATGTAAATATCCAGTTAACATTAATTAGTGTCTTTAGGATATTTTTTAAAATGATAAATATAATATATCCACTTAATATAGAATAGCATAGCTTCTCTCGTTATTATTTTGAAAATTCTGTATTTTAGTTTGCATAACTACCACTAGGAAAGTTGATTCTACATCTCACCTTCCAGAGGCAGTTATGTTTTTTACGGTTCTTGATAGAGCCCACACTTGTTTTTAATTCTGAATATAGCTTTACCTCTATAACTTCCACCATTGCTCCCACCTGCACTTCCTCCATTATTACCTCCTCCACTAATAGTAAATGCAATTAAAAAATCGAATCAAAGCAAAAAGTGAAACAATGAATATTTACTAAGTTGGTTTTCCCATGTATATTCCAGGTGTTGGCGTGTGAGCACGCTGCGTAATGGAATAGTCAACTCTGATTTTACGTCCATCAATTTCAATACCATTACAACGTTCTTTGGCCTTTTGGGAGAAAAAACGTAGTTTGATTCAAGTTAGATGAGGAAAAAATTAATTATAACTTACTGCTTTGGCATCTTCAACATTTTCGAAATAAACGAAAGAAAATCCACGCGATCTGCCACTTTGGGCATCATAAACAACTTGAACGTCTTCAATTGGTCCGTATTTTGAAAATACTTCTTTCAGGTCTCGTTCTTGCGTGTAAAGACTCAAGCCAAACACTCCGATGCATCTGCTCGGAGCAGGGTTATCCTGTCAAAAGGAATAGAAATATCATAGGGAGATCCATACCTACCAATTAAGGAGTAAAATGATAAAAACAAAAAAATGATTGCTTACGATTCTTACCCTGCTTCCAACATGCCTGCGCCTGTTGGACATAGGGGATCGACTGTGGCTCCTGTGATATTCCCTGTGACGGTCATTGTAACCGTAGTAACGACTTCCTCCTCCTCCTCCTTCTCTGCCGCCGCCACCGCCACCACTGCTTCCATAGTATGGGGATCGTCCACGTGGACTGTACGAGCGACGAGGAGAACTTGACCTCCTTGGGCTGTAAGAACGGCTTTAGGTAAAGAGCAAAGCAAATTTACTCTTTTCCTTCACGTCAGGATATAGAGTACCAGTGTAGAAATATTTACCTTCTGCTTCTGGAGCTATTAAAAATAAAAATTATATTAGTATACTAGTTTTTAAATTGTAGACTAAGAAAAATAGCTACTCACTATCTTCTTCGTCTCGGAGATCGTGATCTAGATCTACTGTAATAATGATGGCGATGTTTTCCAGACCTAGAACGACTTCTGTAACATATAACACGTTCACAAAGACATCAATTTGTAGGCCTAAGCTTTCCATACCTGGATCGTGAATATGAATGTCTGCGATGGGAATATGATCGAGAGTATGATCGTGACCTTGAACGAGACCTAGGAGTTGGGCTGCGTACTGATGGAGATCTTCTTCCAGGCTCAGGGGAATGTGAACCATGCACTGATGGTGATTTATCACCTGAATGGTGGGACCCATTTTCTTGCCCACTTGGGCTTGCCTAATCGATCAAAAATTTATTAACTTTTATTCCCATACATTTTGTTATTGAGAGATTAATGCAAAGAGCAGAACTTAGCTAATTCTAAAAATATTTGCCATTGTCATTATAAAAATTTCGTATGGCAAAGAAACTTTACTTTCTATACGCAATTGAAAATAGGCCTATCATGTTTGTTTTATAAAGTTTTGTTTCGCCGCCCGTACGTTGGTACTTAAGCCTAACATCTTAAATTTTAGAAAGCTCAAGTTAAATTCGAAGAAAATTGTTTGCACTTACCTCTCTATCACTCATTCTGCTTAGTTTACGTTGTTTTCCGTGTATTTCAACTTTAAACTTTACAAATCACTCGTAATATTAAAAAACTCACACTTTCGAACTTTAAAATCGGGCAGATAAACCTCTTTGTTACGCTCGCTAACTTATTTTAACTAAAATGGCGTCGAAACGTTGTCAAATTGCAATATTTTTTAGCACGTGATGAAACGTAATAGCGAGTAGGTGGAGCTGCAATTGCTGCAAAGATACCGGCAACAATTTGATTTGTCGTTTGAAATTCAATAGTGAAATACGTCGTAACCATTGGCTTAGCTTTGGCGCGTCTTTTTATAATTTGCATATTTTTTGCAATTTTGTTCTCATTTCAATACTAGATGGCGATACCTCCTTGCGATAGACATTTTAGATCAAATTTCGTCATAAGGGTAGTGTCGAAATTTCGCCCATTGAGGCTGCTTAGGCATTGGCCATTTTCTGGCTGAAACGGTAACTACGTGCGACGCGTTTTTTGTGTCATTATTATAGTATTAAATTATTTATTTTAAATTTTAACCAAACTAAATTAATGTTTAAGCAAGTCTTTAGCAAAAATATTATCGCTAGCGTTATAGCTTATCGCGAAAATTTCTTCAATCGAAGTATTTCAAACTGAAGAGTAACGGCGCAATGGAGAGCTGACGTTAGCGTAATGAGGTTTTGATTTTGAGAATTAGGCCTAGGTCTTGAATTGAAAACTGCTAGGCCTAACCCTAGAAATTGTTTTATTTTAGGCAAAGGCTCAAATTCGATATCGCCCATTTTATAATTTTAACATTCATAAATGAAATTGACCTGTGTTTTTTCACGTATAATCGCCGATTATGATAAACTATCATAAACTAAGCCAAAATTTTAATCGGAAGGTTTGCTTAGTACAGTGAATCCAAGTGATATTTAATGAAGTTGTATATAATATTTATAAACTCTCGCTAGCATTAAATCAAATAACCAAAAAAAGACTCAAACGTTTGAGTGTTTAACTCGCCAAAGTAACAATGGCAGACGAGTGCAACATTAAAGTGGTGTGTCGATTTCGACCTTTAAATGACTCTGAAGAAAAGGCTGGGAGTAAATTCATCGTGAAGTTTCCTCCAGGATCAGAAGATTGTGTTAGCATTGGTGTATGTATAGTATATTGTTTTTTTGCTAAAATTTTTTACAAGACTGCATCATTTTGCGTGATAATTCAAAATAGAAAGTTTATTTACACTGTTCTTAGAGACAACATTAGACCTATTTGAATCAACTTTAAATGGATTTGCACTATGTTTGCTAAGAAATAACCAGAAATAGTACTTTTAAGAACAGTGACAGTTGTGATCTATGGGAAAATTACATTCAATACCTAAACCCTAGACCCTAATTGAATTGAAGTGACTGAGCAGTGTCAGGCAAGCGAGAGTAGTCTTGAGTAATTACTGGTGTTACCGGGGTTAATATTGTCCGGGTAGCGTGCGTAGGTGTAATACACTTAGCTTGGGTGAAATTGCGTAACAAAAGATTTGTTGCGACCCTTCATTATACCCATGGACCTATTAGCATAATCTTTTGGGTTCCACATGACTGAACTTAACTTAAAAAACTAACCAGTTAACCTTTTAAGTTCTTATAATTTGCCTTTATATCTTGCAGGGTAAAATATATATGTATGATAAAGTCTTTAAACCAAATGCAACCCAAGATAAGCTTTACGGTGAAGCAGCGAAAACAATTGTTACAGGTAAGATATATCTTTAATTAATTTCATTGGGTAAAAAAAGTGATATAAATACAGGAGCTTGAATGGTTTTTGTTAAATTGGGTCAGGGATTTCAGTTTGGTTTTGCTTAACTTTACCACAATTTAATGGGGTTCTACTTGATGGATTTTAAGAGAGAAAAACTAAATAAAAAATCTCTTTATATCTTGAAAAAGAGAGGCCCTCCATACTTCAATTTTCAAAATATGTATTCATCAAAATCACCACAGTGGGGTGGAGGGAAACGGAGAGGGGAATCCGGTCATGCTTGGACATACCCCATTTCAAGCGTAAAATCTTTTTTTCTTTTATGCAAAGCACACGCTGGTTTAACCATAAAAGACTCGCCAAAAAAATTGAAATCCAAAAAAAGAAATTCTTGATTTTCTAAATGGAAGGGGAAAAAGATCCACTACCCCCTGTACCCCCTGTTTATTTAGTTTTTATTATAATAAATGTCCACCTTTATAAACATTTTAATTCCAACTGATAAGACAATAATCATCAATGCACGAAAAACACTTTTTATGTGATAAACTGGTAAAAATTTGACGAATTTCACTTTCCATTGTATTCCGCAGACGTTTTTTTCATACCCACAATCCATTTCGGTAATGAGGTTATTATTAAAATGGTTTATTCTCCCACCCTCCGTAGCCGGGCGTGGGAGGGTCTTCCTTTCAACTTTTGCATTTTCTCAGACGACAATGACGTCATTCTCGGTGCCTTTAAAAATGGCAGGGCGGCGGCGGCTTACAATGCCCCATTCCTTTGTTTGTTTGGTTCCTTTTATTGTGGTATTTCGGTAATTACTAAATCTTGGTTGTATAAAACATAGTATGAACCCCAATCAGACGAAAATCAGCTTTCCTGTTTATCTATGGCAGTATAATTAGGCTTACGATCGTGTTTTTTCTGCCTTTTAACCCCCAAAATATTTATCGCGTGGTTTGGCTGCTCTGTAACTTTATATTCTTGGACTCTGAGTCATACTCGCAAACCAGTACTTTTAATTTTTTTGGAGATTTATATCATTTACGATTAGATAAAGGTCGGTTTTTTAAGCCAGGATTTTTTCATCTATTTTATTGGATGATTTTTTTTTCTGTTTACAAATGTTATTAGGTTGGCTATTATCATTGCAAAGTATCTTTTTATCATAAAGTAGCCACTTAATTTTTTTCAAAATGGGTAATTAGGATGTTTTTATTATTTTTTTTATCATAGAAATGGGTTTGATTTTTGTCACATACTCTATTAGAATGGTTTTTATCATAGCAAAGGGCTTACTTAATTTAATAAAATAAGGAACTTATTGGAATCACGTGATTAGCATACAAGTAGATAATTTTGAAGTGGCGCAATTGTAAGGATTCGCGCGGCTACTTAAGCGTTGCAATGCGTAGACACGCGGGAAAGTATACGAATCATTTCCTCTTACACCGGTATTATTTGCTAATATATGCTTCGTCTGCGGATTTATTAATAATTCTATCTTTGCAATAATGACGTTACAATGACGGACTTTTGAAAAGCTCTCATTGTTGAGAAAAACCTTATTTCGACTCCCCCATGGGACATTTCCTCTACGATTTGGTCGAACCATTTTTATAAGAACCTAGACTGTTCCCCGATAACTCGAGTAAACCATTTTCACGCAAACCAGGGGCGTGATTCTACTCTTATCGTTAGCTACTTAACGAAAATAATTATTCGTTAGCTAATATAATTTCAATGGAGCCAACGAAAATTTTCTTTCGTTAACTCCTAACGATAAGAGTAGAATCACGCCCCTGGACAGTTCCCCTATAAGTTGAGCAAACCATTTTCACGCGAACCTGGACAGTTCCCCGATAAGTCGAGCAAACCATTTTCACGCGAACCTAGACAGCTCCCCGATAAGTCGAGCAAACCATTTTCACGCGAACCTAGACAGCTCCCCGATAAGTCGAGCAAACCATTTTCACGCGAACCTAGACAGCTCCCCGATAAGTCGAGCAAACCATTTTCACGCGAACCTAGACAGCTCCCCGATAAGTCGAGCAAACCATTTTCACGCGAACCTAGACAGCTCCCCGATAAGTTGAGCAAACCATTTTCACGCGAACCTAGACAGTTCCCCGATAAGTCGAGCAAACCATTTTCACGCGAACCTAAACAATTCCCCGATAAGTCGAGCAAACCATTTTCACGCGAACCTAAACAGTTCCCCGATAAGTTGAGCAAACCATTTTCACGCGAACCTAAACAATTCCCCGATAAGTCGAGCAAACCATTTTCACGCGAACCTAAACAGTTCCCCGATAAGTCGAGCAAACCATTTTCACGCGAACCTAGACAGCTCCCCGATAAGTCGAGCAAACCATTTTCACGCGAACCTAGACAGCTCCCCGATTAGTCGAGCAAACCATTTTCACGCGAACCTGGACAGTTCCCCGATAAGTCGAGCAAACCATTTTCACGCGAACCTGGACAGTTCCCCGATAAGTCGAGCAAACCATTTTCACGCGAACCTAGACAGCTCCCCGATAAGTCGAGCAAACCATTTTCACGCGAACCTAGACAGCTCCCCGATAAGTCGAGCAAACCATTTTCACGCGAACCTAGACAGCTCCCCGATAAGTCGAGCAAACCATTTTCACGCGAACCTAGACAGCTCCCCGATAAGTCGAGCAAACCATTTTCACGCGAACCTAGACAGCTCCCCGATAAGTCGAGCAAACCATTTTCACGCGAACCTAAACAGCTCCCCGATAAGTCGAGCAAACCATTTTCACGCGAACCTAGACAGCTCTCCGATAAGTCGAGCAAACCATTTTCACGCGAACCTAGACAGCTCCCCGATAAGTCGAGCAAACCATTTTCACACGAACCTAGACAGTTCCCTGATAGGTCGAGCAAACCATTTTCACGCGAACCTAGACAGTTCCCCGATAAGTCGAGCAAACCATTTTCACGCGAACCTAGACAGTTCCCCGATAAGTCGAGCAAACCATTTTCACACGAACCTAGACAGTTCCCCGATAAGTCGAGCAAACCATTTTCACGCGAACCTAGACAGTTCCCCGATAAGTCGAGCAAACCATTTTCACGCGAACCTAGACAGCTCCCCGATAAGTCGAGCAAACCATTTTCACGCGAACCTAGACAGCTCCCCGATAAGTCGAGCAAACCATTTTCACACGAACCTAAACAGCTCCCCGATAAGTCGAGCAAACCATTTTCACGCGAACCTAGACAGCTCCCCGATAAGTCGAGCAAACCATTTTCACGCGAACCTAGACAGCTCCCCGATAAGTTGAGCAAACCATTTTCACGCGAACCTAGACAGCTCCCCGATAAGTCGAGCAAACCATTTTCACGCGAATCTAGACAGCTCCCCGATAAGTCGAGCAAACCATTTTCACGCGAACCTAGACAGCTCCCCGATAAGTCGAGCAAACCATTTTCACGCGAACCTGGACAGCTCCCCGATAAGTCGAGCAAACCATTTTCACGCGAACCTGGACAGCTCCCCGATAAGTCGAGCAAACCATTTTCACGGGAACCTGGACAGTTCCACGATAAGTCGAGCAAACCATTTTCACGCGAACCTGGACAGTTCCACGATAAGTCGAGCAAACCATTTTCACGCGAACCTGGACAGTTCCACGATAAGTCAGCTAAACCATTTTCACACGATACGTGGAGATCCTTTAGGCAATATTGATTTAAATAATCTATATTATTATTATTTTTATGGGAAAATTATAGTTTTTCCAAACAATTTTTACACGACCCTTTGTAATTAATTTTTTGTATATTTTAATCTTTTTTTTAAAGTCATTACGTAAAATAAAGGCGGTTTGAGTCGGGTAATTTGAGAGGAAATTTGGGGCCTTCCACCTACGGTTCTCTCGCTATTTTTATTCTTAGTTTTTATTCAATTATCCACGCGAGAAAGGGTGTTGTTTGAGAAGTATAAACTTTTCTTTTCCAGCTCTCTGTACCGTCTCGAATTGCCATTAAGCTATAATACCCGGACATTGACACGAATATCGAGACGGGGAAACATTCTTACCGGCTGTTTATCGGTTCCGCGAATTATCCGAAACAACGCCAAAATAACCTTCTATAAATCCCTTTAACATAAATGTGTCACGACATTTTCTACCGAATATTTAACGCCGTAATTTAGCCGGTTTGCCTCCGAATGTACGTTTCTTGAACGGTAAATTAACTTTCGAATTATCTTTAATTTACCGTAAAGAAACATCTGCGCGCATTTAAATCACCTTGATTTAAATCAATTTTCATAAAGTATTTTTGAAAAAGAAAAAACCTCACCAATTGCTATAACTTATGTTTAAATATAATCTTTCTCGTACTTCCCCCCTAATGTTGCATTGGATTCTACCTGTGGGTGGGGATTCCACCGATATTTTTTGTAAAGTACCAAAGTAGGTTTTAAAAAATAAAAACTTCTATATGATTATTAGCTTAATTTTAATAAATTCATTATACATATTAGTCTTTAAAAATTAAAATACATATTTGTTTTATGTAAAATTATGATACTAAATTATATAAAACTTTGAAATTTTAATTAAAATCAAAAAAATCAATAAAAATCCGATTTAAATAAAAAAATCGATTAATTTGATTTTTTTTAATTAAAAAAATTGCCAACCCTGTTCGCGCTCCAAGTTGCTTGTAATAATATTTAATTTATTCATACTAGAGGGGTTAAGCTAAGCGCTGTAGAAGTTTTAGCAACAACGTGAGTGGTTCGACGATAAATATTCTTTAAAATGGGTTCAGCGCGCTTTCAGTTCGCCGACTAACGCGATAAAGTACGTTTGCAATCGAATTTTCACAAATTGCACACTTTGCGCTAACCCCGGGTACACGAAGCGTTAAAAACGTCGTTTGAACAATACTAAAAGAGGCGTTAGGTATGGGTATGAGTATAGTTTCTTCGCGTGCCCGGGTGTACCGCGAATGTCTCTCATTGTATACTATTACTTATTTCGCCAAATTCCTCTTAATTGTACAAGGTTTAGACTTATTCAATTCAAACAAGTATTTACGCTAAATAAATAGTAAGTTGTCATAACCAAAACACTAAACATTTTTCCTATTTTACTTTTGAAACACGTCTTAAGTAAATATAGGAAAATTTTCCGTATTTTTCCGGAAAAAAAAGGTTTCATTACATGATTAGTCTAATATTGTTTGCAAATTTAAATAAAGCGGCATTTTAGCCTTATTTTTTCGAATCTGAAAGTAAAATTAAACATCTAGACGCTATTAATGTTTTGTAGTATGTTTACTGATATTAGACATTTTATATCGATAAACACATTAAAAATCCTTAAAGTAATTTCAGATTAAATTTTTTTTCTGATTTGCGGAAAATTTTCTGGAAATTTTTTGTTACGAGGGTTTTTATATAATCCTTTTTTTTTTCAATATATTTTTACCTATAAATTCCGATATTTTCTGTGTTAAGTTCCTATAATTAAAAAAAATAATCGCTGGGGGAGCCCTGCATCGTAGAAAGAGTTAATATTTGGATAATATAAAAGGGGTTTCCCCCGAGCTCTTCGATTTCCCCCTTCCATAAAAACTTGTAGAGGTTAACGGTAATAGTGAGCGTAGGGAACTGTTGGCTCGCGTGGCATGAAGGGCTTGCCACCACCCTCCTACGCATTGTAACCCGGCAACCTGTTTAAAGGCATTTAAAGTCGCTAGATAACTTGGGCGTAAGGCGGTGCTGATTATTATTATCCGCGTGCACCATGGTCAATTTCCCCCCCATCACTAGGAAATACGTCCAATGAAGTAAGTTTTAGGAATCCAATAAAAAACTATTTCTCCCAGGACCCCTAGAGGTGCTATAATCCCTATAAAATCCTATATTTTCAAAAATGTCCTATACCATCCTATATTTTTTATCAAAATCCCCAATAAGTCCGATAAAATCCAATAATTTTGATATTTTGCCCATTGCAAATCCCGCCACTCAGTGAAATTGCTAGATTTAGCTATAGGATAAATTCCCATACGAAGTCATTCTAGTCTATACTTTGGTTATTGTTAACATATTTAGCTACTAGTATATTTTTGTGATAAAAGTTTTAAATAGTTACTATTTTTTAAGTGAAAATCAAAGATTTATTTCACTAAATATAGATTGTTTTTAAATGCATATAGTTAGTAAATGAAATAGCATGTATAGTTCTATGAATTCCAACAATTGTGGAAAAATAGTCCTATAAAGTCCTATATTTTTAGAAATACAATCCTATTTTCCTATCAAAACATAAAATATTTGAGTAGGCGCCCTGTTTCTGGTATCTTTAGGTGACGATAAATATTTTTATTTGAACTCTATTGAAGATGGCGCTAGTTATTCATCATAACAGTAGTGTATAGGATAAAATCATTGTAAAAGACTGTTTAGTGCACTGTCATACCATTTTATTCTAATTTTTCAATAAAAAGATTTCTAAGAGCCTATGCGAATGTTTCTTTTCATTTTACTTGATACATTTTGTATCACAAATCAAATATTGTTGTTTTTTATTTGTTTACACTCGTAACCCCCTGTCTAAAAAAGGTATCTAACTTCTAAAGTCTGGCGTATGTGGCGCGGCCAATCAAATCAAATATTATCATTAGTTAATCGACAATTTTCTTATTTTTAAATGTTTTCCTGAAAATATTTTTATAATACCGGTATCGGCCAATATCGGCTTCGCTTAAGCCAATAATACCGATATTAGAAAAATAAGCCGATATATCGGTGCATCGCTAGCGCGCCGTTATTAAAATAAAGCGGGAAAGTACTCTAATGTTGCGTAGCGCCATTTTCAGTGGAGTCCGAATACAAATCTTCATCATTGGCATAATTTGGACATCAGGTGAAACCTAATAGCCTGACCAATAGCTACCCGGATCTAAACCACGAACAATACATTATATACGGCCCCAGCAGAAGTGTAATTTGAAATTGGCTGTAAATTGCTTGGAGGGAGAGCTAAAATATTCTCCTATTATACCCCGTTAGGCGGACTAAGTATTTTCAGTCGTGATGCAATTTCACGTGCCTGTTTCACGTTTATGACGAGGGGTAGCCACTCCAAAATCACTGTACACCGGATTTCTGATTTCATGTATCGAAAATATTTCCATTTCTCTCGATTTTCAGGAAAATCGAAAATATTTCCATTTCTCTAGAAGTCTAGATTTCTCTGCCGTGCAAAGCACAAAAGCATTGACGACCAAATTTTCGATTTACAGATTTTGGTTTTATTTCTCCTTATTTTATACGTTAAATTCAATTTTGAACTAATTTTCGAATTTAAAATTTTTGTTCTTAGAGAAATGACTTGTTGCAAAACGCATTATTTTAGGTTTTTGCATTATTTTCAAACCAAAAAACGCATTTATGTGCTTATTTTCTTTAAAAGTCAAATCAAAACGCATTTTTTTCGCGATTTAAGACATGGTCTTAATGATATTTCTGAAATATCGTTTGGCCTGTAAATTGTTTAGTACCAGAATATAATTAGAGTTGAAAAATCCAAGTCTACTATATAAACTTGAAAGAAGTAAGTTTGAATTTCGCGGGTTTTCTCCATATTTTGGTTTTGTTCGTTAATGCTTTTGTGCTTTGCACGGCAGTTCTACTCCCTCCGTTTATGACCTAGATTTTAAAGACTAAACAAAAAGAGTATTATCGTGAAGTCACCATAGCAATAGTGGATCTGTAATATCACACCCTGTCTTACAACCATGGCCACCACTACGAATATTTTGAGACATCGTTGAGAAAATAAGATTTAAAAAAAAGATGTGAGAGATATACAATACCCCCGATGTGCTAAGTATATCTTGCATATTAAAGTTATGTTCAGAGCGGTTCGCGAGAGAACCATACATTTTCAGTTCCGGGTTTAAAGACAGGGTTGCCAATAGTCTGGGAATTTAAAAATGGGCCTAAAAAGTCAGGGAAAGGTTATGGAATTTAAAAAAGGTCTGAAAAGTCGCAATTTTAAGAATTTGTAAAACGTCAGGAATTCAGTTTTCTCTTGACACTTTCTGGAGGTTATTTTAATCTAGATCGATGACAAATTCTGATTATCGTTTATTTCCTTGAAAGTTGTCTAGTTTTTTCAACATTGCCATAACCTTTTTACTCAAATATAAGTCCATTTAAATGCATTAACTAATAAAAGTAAAATATAAAATAAAATATTTGGCGTAAAAAGTCAGGGAAAATCTCTTAAAATGGTCAGGGAATTTGAATCTGAATTTTGTGGGAACCCTGAAAGATCTGTAGCGCTATCTTCAGCTTAGGTGGAGTGAAAAAAATCCTAATTTAATTTATCTATTGAGGTAAACCTGTCTATTTAGAATCGAATACACACAAATCCTCAATTGGGGTTGTAGATAGAAAACCAATCGCAACTAGTTTTTATTTACGATTATTTTTACTTTTAGTTTAAAATTAAATTGTAGGTCTTATAATAAGATTTATGTAGTTAGTGCTTTTTTTTTAATAAATTAATATTGTTTACGCGTGAATTTTCTCTGGTTCAGTGGCCCTTTAATCTAGAATGTTTTGTAGGGCCAAGTTAACGTAAACAAAACCTTTTTTCCTGCTCGAGAAATGGGTCATACACTTTTGTTCTAAAAATGTCTGAAATAATTTGAACCACTTCAGGTCGTTGGAAGGGAGATTAGATTAGCGAGTATATATAAATCGTGATTCTTGTATAGTGGAGAAAATATCGAGACGGACCTACATACTAAAACAACGAAAGACTTAAATCCGGAAATAACCTAGCGAATGTTCACCATGGTTCGAAATAGTTCTTGATCAAACAATTTAATTTAAATCCAATTTGTTATTATTTATTTCCAAACAATTCATAACTTTTTTCTGGCAAATTGGTGAAATTGTTTTGGTCTGATTTCACATGGCTACAGAAAATATTTTTGCTTATTTTCACAAGAACATTGAAGTAATGTTATTTACTAGTATCCGTTAAAGGAAAATTGTGTGTAGGGAATTAATTCGGGGTTGCCACAGGAGCTGGAAAACACGGAAAAGTCTAGTTATTTGAAAAAGGGTGGAAAATCAGGAAATTTTAAAACATTTTGCTTGCAAATTTGAAATGAAAATTACAAAATTTTGGCTTTAAAAAGTCAGGGAAGTATTTGATGGTCAATGATAACCATGGCAAATCAGGGAAATTAAATCTGAAACAATTGTGGCAACCTTGTCATTTTACGTTTACTGTTCTAGACAGGCTAATTCCGCGCTAGAAAACCCGTTGGGGAAACGTGAAGACTTAGCTTTTTTTGTGTTCAGACTTTTTACGCGACTGTTTCTATCGCGGGCTTACGGTAGGAAAGTATTCTCAATTGAGACAAAATCAAATTTAAAAAGGGGAAATTGTCAATTTTATTTTTGTCACAGTTGACTACCTGGGTGATGAGTCTAAACACTTTCCTAAAATATTGGCTTAGAATATAAACTATGTATACTCAGCTTGAAAGATATATTATATATCTCCCCTATGTTATTCTTGTTATTCGCTTTAATATCTGTGGAGGATTCCGCTGAGTTTTCGAAACACTGTTCATAAGGAAATTTTTGCGCGGGATTCATTATAATGATTAACTATTACATCGGGAAAATATGGTTTGTTAATTAGTATTTTTCATATTTTACAGACGTAAATTTTGAGCGTGATGCTGTTTGGCGGTAAAATAGCTCCGATTGAAAACGGCCTCGTACCTGCGAAGGTACACGATACAAGTTAATAAGTTTAACAGTATATGGAGATGGTAGGGTTGCCACAGTACCTGGAATTACTGGGAAAGTTAACATTTGAAAATGGGTCTAACAGTCAGGGAATTTTCAAAATTGGTCTAAAAAATTTGGGGAAATTCAAAAATTGGTCTAAAAATTTTGGGGAATTTTTAAAGTTGGTCTTAATATTTTGGGGAATTTTTAAAATTGGTCTAAAAAATTTGGGGGATTTTTAAAGTAGGTCTTAATATTTTGGGGAATTTTCAAAATTGGTCTAAAGATTTCGGGGAAATTCAAAAATTGGTCTAAAAATTTTGGGGAATTTTTAAAGTTGGTCTTAATATTTTGGGGAATTTTTAAAATTGGTCTAAAAATTTTGGGGGATTTTTAAAGTAGGTCTTAATATTTTGGGGAATTTTAAAAGTTATTAAAATATAGGTAAAAAATGCAACATTTTGTCAGGAAAAATCTCCGGAGATGGAAAAGTCGGGGATTTTGAATCTTAAACTGTTGAAACCTGGATGGGTACTTCTGGTTAGACCAACACTGAAATATTTGATTACGTTATAACAAAGACTGTCAATACGAATTCTAGACTAAATAGCGTACTAAACTTCGCAATGTGATTTAATCGATTGAATGTATACTAATCTAATCAACTGTATCGAACTGAGCGCATACCACAGTCAATATGAAATTACATCTGAAATTCCTACGAATTTGGACAGACGGTAAACGCAGAAACTAATTTGAAAAACAAATACAATAATGTATTTGCCAGAATGAGTGTACGCGGAGGGACCCAAATGCGCCGTGCCAAGATAGTTTGAATATCTTTAAATAATTGATATCCCTTTGATTAATTTGGCCCGTTATTAAGAACGGTTCTTATTCCTGGGGGAGGGGGGGGGCAAAATAAGGGGGCATACATTCCTATTTACCAGTGGTAAGGGCATGGAGGAAACGTAAGGAGTCGGGATGCACGATAATAGACGCTGGCATCAGATCTATTAGCAACAACACAAGGAGAACGTAGCTAGCCTTTAAACACGTTAACGCAGTGTTGTGATCAAATTTCAGTGGATGAACCTTTACGCTGAACGTTTTACGGAAAGGGGGAAGACAATTTCGGAATTTCCCCCTTCCGACGACTGCAGGCGCTAAAGCGTCTAACCAATGAAAACTGTACACCAGAAAATGCGGGTTGCGTTCTCCTTGTGTGGGGTGCTGTGTTTGTTGCTCCTAGCTGGCATAAACTGACTTATTCAACTTAATAAAAACTTCCACGCGCGTCTTAATATTTGAGCTTAAACGGGCTCGAGCAATTTCCCGCAAGCTCCCTAAAGCCGGGTTTTCATGGACGCTTTTAGCTTGAAAAAGTTTGGCTTGAGCAAGAAATAGTTTAAAGTTCGCGCTCACGCTGCAATCGCTTCTGTTTTCAAGAACGCTTGTGTTTTGCGCTTGGAGCGTGCCCGTGTGAAAATAGTTTGGAACACGCTTCTAGCGCCGATCAAAACCAACTAGATATTTTTACGCCCAAGCGAAAATTTCGCGCGTGACGTCGGTCCATGTGACTTCAGCCAGCCAATGGTTATGTAGTATGTGCTAGTGTTGGTACCGAGGCTTATCACACTATTGTACGCTGTTCGAAACAAATAACAATGAGTTCAACCACAACCAAATTAACCAAAAAGCAACAAAAATAAATAGAAAAAGAAGAGAAAACAACAAAGGGAAATAGAAGTGAAGAATAATTTTATAAGCCATGTAAAGGATAACCCAATAATTTGGAACCGAAAATTAAAAGAACACCGAGACAGAGATGCAGTGAATGTTGCATTTATAGAGTTGAGCAAAATTATGTAAATAGGGTGCACCTACCATCGTTTTGTTTTACACCTTCTTTTATTGTTTTTGGCCTTAATAATTACTAAAAGTTTAAGTAATAACATTTTTTTCTTAATCAAAAGACGTCCGCGATTCGGAGCCGCCATATTTATTTAACGCGGCAGCCGCCAGCTCAAACGGCACGCTAGAAATATCTTGCATCGTGAAAACGCGAAGCGCTTTCCTTGCAGCTTGAGCGCGAAATATAAAATAAAGTATACGCTTCCCACAAAATGGAAAAATCTCAATCTTTTCTTTTTCAAGCTACAAGCGTCCATGAAAACCCGGCTTTAAATTGAATAAAAATACACAAGCCTTTTACGCTTAAATAAAAAATAACGCGTGTAACTTTTTAACAAGTTGAACGATCAATAATGTATGCTAGCGCCTATTTTAACGCGTTGCTTTGACGCCTATGAAAAAGTGTGTGACATAGTGTATGATTTTGTATATGTGAAGCGGTGATTTCTGTAAAGCAGGGTCGTTAGAATACCTAAAAGTGCATATTTTACTTCCAAGTCCATAAACCACCTTAAAATCGAGATTGGTTTTTAAAGTACTCCATTTTCAATAAAAGCAACGTTGGCAAATATTTGTATAAATCTGTTTATTAAGGGCAGTGTACAAAGTAGTCAAAACTATAGTTACAACACACGGCTGTTTTTTGGGGAGAATTTAAAAACTAAATCAATTTTTGCTATCCGATTTCCAAAAAAAAACTTGAGATAAATTTAGTTCTTTTAAAACTTTCATTGGTTCCTATTTTCAATTTTTTTTAACCTTTTTTACGTAATTGCTATCATGTAATAAGGTTCGTATACGACCTGGAAAAAATGTGGGAATTTTAAAATAGCCCCTATAAAAATTTGGCAAATAAATTTTTGAAAGATGTATTCCAAATACATATTAAATATTTAACCTCAAAACCTTTCTGTTATTCTACAAAAATGGTCCAGGAAGCGTCTAGTAAATTATTTCCGTAAATTTGGTACGAACCATGTGTGAAGTCCTTTTTTCCTAAATAAAAAGAATCGAATTATCCCGGTGGCATCGTGAAGAGCGTGGTGCAATACGACTCCTTACATATCCTCCTTGAGGATGGAAGCGAGCAAAGCTTGGCGCCGCTGACTCGCGGCTGTCGGCAAGCGGCTTCGATTGACCACTAAAATCCTCTTGTATTCGCGGGATCGATAGAGAAGGGTGGATTCCCAGGAAAAATAACAATATAAAGGCACTACGCCGGGGAGTTCTTAAAGGCCTTTTACAGTTGTACACTCTAATTTTACCGCCCCCCGCCCGGGCAGCTTCGTTTCCAAGCCCCCCCCCCCCTCTCATGGCATATTTAGATTGACCATAACCTAGATTGAATGCGTTTTAACGTACTCCATTACGCCGTTTACGTTTCACCCTTTTTATATCTTTTTGGCACCTCTTTTTGATGTAAAATTTCTCGGGATTCGCCCAATTTCTGGATTCTAAAAATAAACCGTCTGTCTCTTCGGCTTTTCGAGGGTGGGATCGCGATAAATCTTCCGTCGTTTTCCACGGATGTGACGCTTTTTCGAGCACATTTCTTAGAGTGCGTTTCATTTTAATACGAAAGAGGGTTGCTTTTTCCAGATGAGAGATTACTAACTTGTTAGCGACACGCTGTTGCCCCCCGTCATACCACCCCCCCCCCCGGCCCGAATATGGGGGACGTTCACTAATTACGCCACGCACTTTTTAGACCTCCCGCCTCGTCACAAATAGAGCGTCAAGTTAATAAAGTTTCCTTACTTTTAAAGGGAGTATAAACTAATAGGCGTTTCTGTAAATTAACGTGGCCTTATTGTTTACTATTTTTTTCTAACGTCTACAATGCTTCCCCAGCTCTCCCATTAAAGAGAGCTAATGAATTCGTCCATTGGGCTGGTTGCGTAATTTCAAGAACAATTTAGGCAGTCTCAGCGAATTTATGGAAAGGCCTATTGAAAAATCGTCTGCTAACACGCTACATCATGTCCAAACAAGTCTAACATGGACCAGTTAATAATCTGTAATTTTAGATATCTCGTATTTTAGAGATTTAATTAAAAAATTAAGTAAGTTTATATGAAACCTCCTTCATTTAAAGGGAATATAACCTCCGGTATTTGGTGTGGGACACCAACGTTTGCATCTCTGGCCGCTCTTGCCTTTGGCTTTAAAAATGTTAGGCGCCACTGTACAGGGTAATTTGATTGCTTTGCAGGTTATATTCCCTTTAATATAAATTATGGCACTTCAACCTAAAAAAAAACCTTTTGAGCAATTGTTACTTTTTAAATGGTTATTTTAAATCAGGGTTGACTGATTTAAATCAACTGATTTTTTAAAAAATAAATGATTTAAATCACTCAATGTATTTTAATGGCGGAATAAAAAATCCTATTTAAAAAAATTAATTGATTTGATTTTTAAAAAATAAATAAAGTGCCAACCCTTTTTTAAATGTTAATATTTTAAGGGCGCTGCCATCTTGAATTCTATTTTTAAACAACCTCGAAAGCAATCTTAACAAATCTTGCAAAAACAATCGCGCTAGTTATTTTATCTTTAAAAGAATTTTATTGCAAGAAATCTTGTCAACTGAACGTAACAATTTCAAAGACACCACGTAATAAATTACGTAAGAAATTCCCGGACCCGCCTCAATTCTAATAGCACCTTTAACCTTAAAGTTATTTAATTACATTCAAAATTAAACCTATTTATTTATTGTTTAATCTTTAAAATAAATAAATTATAAGTCAGATAAACTAGTATTGAATAGCAGCTGTAACTTAAAATAATTGATAATTTAGGTTCCAGTGTATAATTATAAGAAAAAAAATTATAAAAATTTTTGAAATAACAACTCCATGAGTATTCGTCTTTTTACAAATTTTATTTCTTATAATTATATGTTATGTCACATTACGGGAGTTGTAACATTTGGAAAAGGTTTGTATGAAACCACCACCCTCTTTAGTCGTTATGCAATTTGTGAATGTCCCCTATTTGTGTGTCATCAATTCAGCTTTATAAACTAGTCCTTTTATTTAGCAACGTCACCTGTCTCTAGGGAGGTTTCATTCCCTGGATCATTTCTAAATGAATATGCCCACAAAATATTATTATGTATAATATAATGAATTGTTCTTCAGGGGGGGAATTTCTCTTAAATATTTGACTTCATATTTTCCACTATTTGTTATTTTTTATTAAAATAGTTTAAATTGAAAATTTCTTGAAATATCATTGACACTTTCTTGAAAATAAATTGATTTAAATAGACAATTTCTTGAAATATCATTGACACTTTCTTGAAAATAAATTGAATAAAATAGACAATTTCTTGAAATATCATTGACACTTTCTTGAAAATAAATTGATTTAAATAGACAATTTCTTGAAATATTTCATTTTATTGAAATAATATAATAATGTATTTCAATGGTATATTTTTTTAAATTCACCAAATATTAAAAATAATACCCCTACAATATTGTAGGTTTGTAATTTTTTCATAATTTTGAACTTACAAACGGATGGTTACAATTTTAGTCTATATAATTGTCACCTTATATTTATTTATACTTCTGTAATAACCTAATTACATGATAACATGTTGATAATGATTGTTTTTGTTCTGTCTTTTTAGATGTACTCAGTGGTTTTAATGGTACGATATTCGCCTATGGGCAAACATCTAGTGGGAAAACACATACTATGGAAGGTGTTTTGGGTGATAGCGTACATCAGGGTATTATTCCAAGAATTGTCAATGACATTTTCAACCACATTTACTCTATGGATGAAAATATTGAATTTCACATCAAAGTATGTAATTATATTTTTATCTTGAATTGATTGTTGTATTAATTAAAACTTATCACGTACGAAAGGTCTCCTACTTTGAAATTTATATGGATAAAATTAGAGATTTACTCGATGGTAGGTTTTGTTGTTGTAGAGGAATACAAATGATCAGAAAAATAATGAGATTTATTTCTTAGTATCGAAAACTAATTTATCGGTCCATGAAGATAAAAACAGAGTACCCTTCGTGAAGGTATTATACTATTATTTATATTTTATAATATGCGGTTTATTAAACATTAATAATATGATATTCATCGTAATGTTTTTAATTAGGGTGCAACCGAAAGGTTTGTGAGCAGTCCTGAAGAAGTGATGGAGGTTATTGATGAAGGAAAGTCCAACAGACATATAGCAGTCACTAGTACGTTCTACGCAATAAACATAAAAAATTGGAATCTTTAATAAAAAATTATTGGTTCTTAGATATGAATGAACACAGTTCCAGAAGCCACAGCGTCTTCCTCATCAATGTAAAACAAGAGAATTTAGAAAACGAGAAAAAACTTAGTGGGAAATTGTATTTAGTAGATTTGGCTGGTAGTGAAAAAGTAAGAACGCGTATTAACCATTGGTCTTTCTTTGATACGAGGGATATTTCATGTATATTTAATTATTTTAGGTTAGTAAAACGGGAGCCGAAGGAATGGTGTTAGATGAAGCTAAAAATATCAACAAGTCTCTTTCAGCGTTAGGCAATGTGATATCAGCCTTGGCTGATGGAAATGTAATAATTCTTTTAGATTTTAATAACCAAAATCTAGGAATATATTTTTCTAACAATTATTTAATCTAGAAAAGTCACATTCCTTACCGAGACAGTAAATTAACCAGGATTCTACAAGAAAGTTTGGGAGGTAACTCTCAAACTACCATCATTATTTGCTGTTCTCCCGCTTCTTTCAACGAAGCTGAAACTAAGTCTACTCTTGACTTTGGACGACGGTCTGTATTTAAAGCATTCACTTGGTTTGTTACAACGGTTGCTTATTGGTCCGAATGTATTTCAGAGCCAAGACGATTAAGAACGTTGTTATTGTTAATGAAGAGCTTACAGCTGAGGAATGGAAGAGACGATTTGAGAAGGAAAAGGAAAAAGTCAATAAGTTAAAAACTCAGTTGGCTAAGGCTGAGAGTGAGCTTAGTCGCTGGCGATTGGGTGAATCTGTTCCTACCGATGAGCAATTGAGCATGAAGGATCTGGAAACCAGCACTCTGAGTCTATCCGAAGTCCCGGTTGCTCCTATTATTCAAACTGTCTCTGCTGAACCAATCAGCAACGAGGAAAGAGTTAAGTTTGAAGAGGAGCGAGTGCGACTCTATGCCCAGTTGGACGAGAAGGATGACGAAATTGATAAACAGAGTCAACTCATTGAAAAAATTAAAGAACAGATGCTTGAACAAGAAGAGGTAACAATTTTCTGACACTAAAGTTTTCAATTAACAGGCCATAATTTTCCAAATTTATCCAATTTTTAGCTTATTACATCTACGAGAAAGGATTACGAAACTCTCCAACAAGAAATGAGCCGCATACAACAGGAAAACGAATCGGCCAAGGATGAAGTTAAAGAAGTTTTACAAGCACTCGAGGAATTAGCTGTCAATTATGATCAGAAATCGCAGGAAGTTGAGAGCAAAAACAAAGAATACGAAAGCTTAAGTGAAGAACTCAACCAGAAGCTAGTAAGTTAACATTTAGTAAGAGAAGCAATGAAAATTTTGAATGTTAAATCTATTTCTTAACAGTCGCAGCTGAATACCACTCAAAATGAGCTTCAACAAGTGAAGGATAGCAGTTTACACCAGAGGAAACGAATTACAGAGATGCTGACCAATCTGCTGAAAGATCTTGGCGAAATAGGTCAAGTTTTGGGTGGTAATACTGCCGATATGAAGCCTGGAGGCGACCCTAACTCAAAAATTGATGAAGAATTCACAGTAGCGAGGCTATACATTAGCAAAATGAAGTCCGAAGTTAAAGCCTTAGCCCAGGTAATCTGGTGATAGTCGCATAAATGTGGGATAAACAGTTAAGTACACCTGGGATTTTTGTCGTATTTTTAGCGCTGTCATCAGTTGGAAACATTCCAAGCTGACTGCAACAAGAAGATTGAAGTCAACGAGAAGGATTTGGCTGAGTGTCGATTGTTGATTAGTCAATACGAAGCGAAGATGAAATCTCTTCAAGAATCCATGAAGGATATAGAGTTCAAGAAGCGTACTTTGGAAGAATCCGTTGACGCTTTGAATGAAGAGTGTTCCAAACTGAAAGCAGCTGAGGAAATGCACATTGTCAGTTCCAAGGAGAAAGAAAAGGAAAAGGATTCTGCTGAAAAAATGCGAGAGGCTTTGGAAGAACAGATTGAGAAGCATCGTGAATCCCACCAAAAACAATTGTCCACACTCAGGGATGAAATTGCTGAGAAACAAGAACTAATTGAACAATTGAAAGAGTACATCACTTTTGTTTTTCCGTTTCGAAAAGAATTTTAACTGTCACATTCTAAAACTATTAAATTATCTTTCAGCACGAACCAAAAACTTTCTTTGGCTCAAGATCGACTACAACACGATTACGAGAAGCTGAAACAAGAGGAACAAGATAAGAGCCAAAAGCTTCACGAACTCATGTAATATTTCAATTTATTCAGTCTTGAAATTAGAATAGTGAGACAGAATTGTCAGTATTTGAGAGTTTATTTTGCTCACTTTATTTTAGCATGCTCAGTGATAAACGCGAACAAGCTCGACAAGATCTCAAAGGGCTGGAAGAGACAGTGGTAAGTTTGCGAATCTCTTCTTAAGATATTCCTTGAGAATTGAAGATTGATTACAAAAGTAACGAATATCAACTAATAGGCTAAAGAACTGCAAACGTTGCACAACTTGCGTAAGCTCTTTGTCCAAGATTTGCAAAGCCGCGTCAAGAAATCCGCCGCTGGCGAAGACAACGAAGACGTTGGTGGAAGTCTGGTCCAGAAACAAAAGATTGCTTTCTTGGAAAACAATCTTGACCAGCTCACCAAAGTGCACAAGCAACTTGTGCGTGATAATGCTGATCTGCGTTGTGAACTACCCAAATTAGAGAAGCGTCTCCGAGCTACCATGGAAAGGGTCAAAGCCCTGGAATCAGCGTTGAAAGAAGCTAAAGAAAGCGCCATGAGAGATAGGAAGAGGTGAATGTTAATAATTTGAAGATTGACGTATATTTTTGATACTTACTTTTAATTTTTTCAGGTATCAATATGAAGTTGATAGGATTAAAGAAGCGGTTAGGCAGAAGAATTTAGCCAGGCGGGGACATATGGCCCAAATTGGTATATTTTGCTGCGTTACTCTTAGTTTGTAGGAATTTTTATTGAATAGTATCATTTCACAGCTAAGCCCATCCGAGCTGGAGGTGGACAAGGAAAACCTGGAGTTATACTCTACCCACGATCTACACCGGGGGTTGAAAAAATGCAAGTTTATTTTAACTTTTCTTCTCCCAAAATGTTCCCTGTAGAGGTAATGACTAATGAGTCTCTCACAAATATTGGGTGTTAAAAAAAGGACGCTAAAACTGAACAATCTCCATTAGCACCACTTAAAATTTTAATCTCTAATAACTGTTTCCTTGAGAATGTAGATCACTAGTGTGTAGTATTTTCTTCATTCGGGATTACCATATTTATTCTCCTTGAATTGTTTATCATGCACGAGTAAATGGCAAATGCTTATCTATTTATGCATTAAATTTTGGTTTGCTAAATAATGCTTGTCCGTGAGTCACAGCTCAAAGGAAACATTTAGATACTTCCCTTCTTAAAGACTTCATAATAATTTGGGATGCACTGATATATCAGCCTATTTTTCTAATATTGGTATTGGACAATATCGGCTTAAGCGAAGCCGATATTGGCTGATACCAGTATTAGAAAAATATTTTCAGAAAAACATTTAAAAATAATTCTCAATTAACTAACTAATGATAACATTTTATTTGATGGCCGCGTCATGGACGCCAGACTTTAGAAGTTAGATAATACCTTTTTTTAGACGGGGTTACGAGTGTAAACAAATAAAACAACAATTTTCAATATGTGATAGAAAATATCTATCACGTAAAATGAAAAGAAACATTTGGATATTCTCTTGCAAACCTTTTTTCATGAAAAATTAGAATAAAATGGTATGATGCACCAAACCATCTTTTACAACGATTTTATCATATACACTACTGTTATGATAGAAACCTTCTTTTAATATAGGCCTATATTATCGGTCACAAATAGCAGATATAATAATCAGCTAGGCTAATACCCAAGGCACCACCTAGGGCATAAGTCATCAAGTGACTTTTAAAGCCATTAATTCAGGTGACTGGGTTACAATGCGTAGGAGGGTGGTGGAAACCCAACAGCTGTACCCATATCGGTGCATCCCAAAAAATAATTGTTTGTTTATAATTATAAATATCAATTTCAAATAGGAACATGAACAATTTAAATGCCTCTGAAGAGGGCCGCAAAATGGGTAAATATCTTTAGTTTTCCATTCAGTCTTTAATGATAAATCCTATAATGTACGCTTAATTATCAGCTCAAAACATTTCCGATGGAGACTTAAAGAATAAGAGCAAGAAAATTATGGGTGGAATGAAAAGTCCTATCATCCCCAAAGGTAATATTGAATATACTTTTTGTTGATAGAGTTCAATTTTGTGTTTAATATAATGAATTCATTTAGACTAAACAGCGTTAATATTCAACCTTTAATTTTTGTGCTGCTCTTTGAAGCTGAGGAAGCACTTTAAAAAGATAATAAAAACAGTTCGCCCAGATTGCTTATTATCCTTTCTCTAGCCCCTCCCTCTTTCTCAAACTCGAAAAAAACGACAAAATATTGATAATTTAAAAACATAAATGAAATGCGATATTTTTTGTAATAGGTAGTCATTTCACTCAGTTTTTGTGACTGAAAGTTAAATATATCGATGCAGTAAATTATAATTTTACAACCCCATTTTATTATTTTGTTACATAATTCTTGAAAATCTAGCTAGGCTATTATATAGCGGCAATTACAAATATCTTCAGTGATTTATGAGAATTTAAACAAAAAACCAAAGACTAGCTATAGCATTGGACTTAATACGAGATTTATTTCGAATGTAGGTTTAAAATTTAGAATGTGATTTAATTTTAAAAGGATAAAAATGTGGAAAGCATGTTTTAAAAAATGGTTCTTTAAACTGAAGGCAGGTGCTGTGGATATTTTTTTCTTTTCGAATTGTCCCATATAAAAGAAAAGTGTACAGGCAGAATAGGTCTTAAAAAAATGATAGTAGTGAAGAAAAATTGCAAAACTTTGGGTATAAATTTCTAAAAACCGAGAAAAATCAGATTAATTTATGAATATGAATTAATTTTATTCGAGGGCAGTTTAAAAAAAACTTCTGAAAAATGTTTAATCTCGTGAATGTTAATGTGCTTATGTAAAGAAAAAATACTTGCAGTATGCCTATGGGTATAAAAATATTGGTGCTTAGCTAGTTATACATAAAAAATATACTGATAAAAATTGCACTGAAGCTCTCGCGCTTGCAAAATAGCCATTTTTGAACCCCTTTTCCCAGCTTTGACGCTAACGCTGAAACCAAAAAAGTACTACATTTAACGTCCTAATTTTTACTTTTTATTCAAAAATGAAATAGATTTATTAATTTGTTTAAATGGGGATAGCGTTTTGTGGTAGGAATAGCGGAAGTTAATTTTGGAACTATAAACTTAATGCGTGTCTGTGCAAAATTTTGGAACTACTGAAACGTTTTGGATAAGATAACTCTGTCTTTAGTTTGTTATAGCAACAAAAATTAATGTAGAAAATCATTTTGAGCCCATTTTAGTTTACCCTCTCATGACTACGGAATAATGGCACTAAAGTATCCGATAATGACTTTTTAATAAATTTTATGGAACCAAAATTAACTAACGCCGTAACTACTCAAATTTACCCCCTCTGAAAAATGATGTAAGGACCACTTCGCTATTATGGTGTGAAAAATCTGCCTGATCAGATACACCTAATAAGCTTAGTTGGAATCCAAAGGTGTAATTTCTGTGATTTTTTTTTATTAAGTTAATATGATCTTTTTAAGTTTAAAAAAGCGAGAGTGTACGCTTAGATTTCATTTTTTGTTTTAATTGGTATGTATGTAATTGCGTGTACGTGAGGGCAAATGTTTATGAAAATATGTTGGGTTTTTAAGTAGGATTTTATTGGGTTCCTTCAGGGTTTGTATGATTTGTAAATTAAGAAAAAAAAATGTAGTATTGCTTGCATGTAGGTTTTTAAGAAAATTAAAAAAAAAGACAGTGCAATTTTTGTGAAGCCCCAATTTTTCCTCATCTATTTCGCTGAGACAAATTTAGCTGTATAAAAATAATATATTTGTATTTTTAGTTTTTGCAATTTGCAGGGGTATTTTCGTTTTACATAGTTGCCCCCAAAAATTCTTGTTCCTATAATACCTGGCGTATAAAATCAATTGTATGTATTTCTTATGGAAATTTATTCCGTTTTAATAATTTTCCCTTTTCCCTCATAATATATATTAAATTAATAGTAAAATGTAGGATAATTTTTTGTTCATAAAATGCCTTGGCAGCTCTGCACTGTACCACTTGGTGGCCTAATAAAAGTTCTGTCGTTTCTTTATTGTTTAGCGATTTTAATTATTGTAATTTTTAAAATTTAGTTTCAAAGCGTTCATAGTATATCTAAACTTTAGGCTATGCTGTAGCAGGGGAGGTTAATTTTAGAGCAACAGTTTTAAAATATTCGGAATAGTGTAGCCCCAGACAGCAAATGGCAAGTGAATAGTTTTAACCATGGACTGTATTATAGCTATAATACAGTCCATGCTGTGATAGTCATATGTTAAATGTTCAACGCCAAAAGCTCACTACTGGTGCTGGCTTCATCTCTAATATTAACTCAATAACTTAGGGACAAAAATTACGTTTTTAATCAAGACACCACCACATTTGGGAAATATTTCACTTTGTTCCAATAGGCGCTTCAATAAAACATCTTCAAGGAAGTTGCCGAAAAGTAATTTTTCCGAGAGCCAGGACCTGCAAGTCTCTAGATATAGCGATTGTTGAAAGAAAGGAAACTTTTCAGAATACGAATCTAGAGTAAGGAGTTCTGGTATTATACTATCTTCGTTTAAATTAAATGGAACAGAATAATACACAAAATACAGAGTTGCCAGAATAATATTTTAGATCTCGCACAAACCAACTTTAAAACAAGCCCAAATTCCCGCATAAGCCAAAATCGGATTAACCCCAAAAGAGCCCAAATTCTCGCCCAAGAAAAATTACCAATTTCTGCTATAGAACGGGAATTGGCGCGTTATTTGAAAATAATTTTGGAAAATTATTGAAAACATCACACTTTGCAAAGCTGGGTCCAGCTTATATTTTCTAGGAACGTTAATTCCCGTTATGAAGGATGGGGTTGAAAGGGGGAAAACCGGTACCCCGTTACTTCGCCTCGAATTTTGGGAACCAGCCCAAAAAACCGCCTCCCGCCCAAAGGTTTTTTCCCCGCAGCAGCCTCCGCAAAGCAGCCCAATTTGGGCGGAAAACCGCCCATCTGGCAACTCTGACAAAATATGATAAAAATGTCCCAGCAACTTTGGGGTAGATTTTACTGAGAGCTAGTAACGTCATCACCAGAAGAAAATCCCCCCTGGCGAGGCACTGTCAAAAGCTACGTGAGACGCGTTAGCCAGCGAACGCAAAACAGCGACGAAGCCCGTAATGCAGTCTGTCTTGTGAATAGCTCTCAGTAAAACTTTTGCATGTAAAGAATAGGAAGTTTCACACTTATGTAAAAATATTATACACTTATGCTTAAGAGTATGACCGCGAGTAGGGGAGCCTGAATAGACGCTTCAATAAATTATCTTCCCCCCAAGAAATCGCCAGGAAGTAATATCTCCGAGAGCCAGGACCTGCAAGTCACTGTTTATATAGCGAATGTTAAAATAATGGAAATTTTTCACCTCTACGGAAGCAACAAGCGTTCCCCATGGCTCTTCTTTTAACCAGGTAGCATTTGACAAATTAAGGCTTGGCAAAAACACAACGTTCTGTTTACAGGTGAAAACTTTCCATTAATTCCGCAAGCACTATATAAACAATACCTTGCGGGTCCTGGCTCTTGGAAATATTACTTCTTGTCGATTTCCTGGGAGGTTGATTTATTTAAACGCCTATTGAAGGAGAAAAAATCCGAAAAGTTGTCCCCAGGCTCACTGGAGAAAGTCGTTCAGAGATTGGAGCACGCGATGAACTAAACTTGTTAATAAGACCCCAAAATGTCTTAGAGTTAACGCGAATTTGAGTAGTTAGGTCAGCTTCATATTTACAGCTGGCATTACGAACATGGGAGGTAAAGGTATTACGAGCGGCACCGTACTGATTGAGGAGATTCAACTGTAAGGGGGACAGAGTGTTTTTTAGCGCGAAGAAAACGAGACCCGGCGCCAATCTTAAATTATCTACTACGAGACATACAAAGGTTGGGCTTAGGAATAGTAGGAGGCTTGTGCTTGATCGGGACAAAGCAGGCAATACTGACATTAAGCACCCCAAGAAACGCAGACCAGAACTCTGCGATGGTGGAGGAATCCAATACCAGGGACCAGTCAACTGACGTTAAAAAGGCATTGAAGGACAAGAAATTGGTCTCACTACAAAAGTGGGACGGGGACCGCATAAGTGGGTCTGAAAAAGGATAACTCCATGATCACTACGGCTGAGGATCTGAAACACCTGCGGGTCTGAGGCAAGAGAAGGGAATAACCTGAAATAGTATGCTCAGCTTCCGTGTGGTCAGAAGACCAGTGTGTTTCGCTTATGGCAGCGAATGCGACTTTATGCTGGCGAATATACACAGCATTTGTGAGGATGGAACGGGTGTAAGAGGCATTGTAACAAGCTTGATGCGGCAGAGGCAGGAAAGACCGCAAACAGTTTAGATACGCGGAGATGACCATGTTGATCAAACTACATGTTCGTATCTTGAGACGTTCCATAAACATGAGATGGTGAAGCAGAATTGAAGTGCGTAAAGCTAGTCGGAGGCGGAGGGCGAGATAGGGCCATAGCACCAGAGTCGCAGAGTATGGCAGAGGACGAGCAGCATAATCCTGAGATAAACTGGAAGTGTGGTGGCCCAGTACGTGAATGATGATAGGTTCGAGAAGAACCATGTAGCATTTTTCAATAAACTGGTATCTCTCTCGTGAGTACGCTTCTGTACAATACAGGGTGTTTTTTTGGGTTCGGACAAGTTATGTTTTACGAAAACTACTTAATGTAGAAATATGAAATTTTTATGGTTAAGTAAATACACCGGGGGACATTGAATGGTGAAATTTCATTGTTTCCTGAGGTGCTAGATCAATTTTGTCAATTGAAAATTTGTAGAGAATCATCTGAAATCTACGAATACCTTTGTTTCGATGGAAAAAGACCTATGTTTCACTGAAAAAGTGACTTGAAAAATTTAAAAGTTGAGCAAGCCAAAATAAACTTGTTTTATCCTGGAAAGCGATAGTCGCGCACTTTATTACGAAAGCATAGCTTACTCATCTTAAATTTCACTCATTATTTTTGTTGCAAACGTTTTTTAGCCTTTAAAAAAACTGGGAAAGACATAAATAATCGTATATTTTTGGAATTTAAATGGAAGTCACTTTTTGTTTAACATCATCGAGATCATCAATCTTTCGAATTATGGTTCGTTATTCAAGAGCGGAGCGAACCGAAGACCGTCCCCAAATACAGTAAAGTGAGCTGTTAACAGTTTTGTTCTTGCATATTTTGCAATATACCCTCGAAGAAGTTGCGCGACCGTGAGTGCCGATTTAGCTTGCAATAAAAACCGTGTTTGGAAAATTTTAAGCAAATAAAGGTACCATCCATACGGTACTATTCCCAATTCAATGGGATTTCCTCGCAGATGGATCGGAAGAAATGGTCCAGTTCTTTGGCCTGCAAGGTCTCCCGATCTGACAGCGCTAGACGTTTTCTGTGGGGATTTATCAAAGAAAGAGTTTACGCAACTCCTATTGAAATGAGAGCCGAACTTTGCCGGATAATTGAAATTGCTTGTCAAGAAGTAACACCAGTAATGATAGAGCGTTCATTTGATGATATGATTGTCCGAGTTCAAGCTTGCTTTGCAGCTGAAGGCGGTGTAATCGAGACCACTTTGTAAACAATTATTTGTTGAATTATTGTATTTAATAAAACCCGAATACGGTTTTTGAACGTGCAAACTATTCTACGTGTGTGCCATTTACATTCTATTAAAACTAGCTAGTGCAGGAGCTGGTTTCCGTCGATTCCCATGATACGTTAATGAGTGCAGATCTTTTCAGGTTTATTTTGGCTTGTGGGGTCCGTGGTGCTGTTAGAACAATAAACTGTTCTTGTGGTACAAGTGTTGGCTGCTGTAATAGCAAAATTATGGATTTGAATGTTGGAAAAGAATTAGTGTTACGAACCTTGAACCAAACCTCTGTTTGGAAGATAATAAGTGTTTTGTTATCCCAACTGGTACTGGACAGTCTTTCTATAATGTAACTTGTACCAGAAGCCTATAATAAGAGAAGCCTCTAACTCGCCCAAAATCGTGAAACGACTCGTTTTCGAACTAGAGGTATTCGGAGAGATGCAGATTTGTTAAGCCGATATATGGCCAGAAAATAACGAAGAGGTTTGTAAATGGTCACTCAAAGAGGAACGAAATTGCGAATAGTCGGTAATCGAAACAATAGATTGTGGGAGAGCATTCCAGTCACTAACAACTGAGTGGGAGATAAAATGTAACCGCCGAGTGGTTCTCCTTCGGGGTTTGACTAGTTTGAGGGAGTGACCCCTGGTTCGAGAACCGGAGTCAGGGAAAAATAGTCCGAAAAGCCCAGAACCAGATTCTTATGAAAAAAATTGTGAAGTAAGCACAAATTGTTGGGTTTATGTCAAATCATGACTGGTTGAATATGGGATTTTGCTGGGGATTTTAAATTTTGAGACTCGCTCGTTTTGATTGAATTTGGTAATTTCTCCATTATAAAGGTAATAAATGTTAGAACTATTATTTGCTAGCATAAATATACATACTAACATAAGTTACATAATACCCCTAAGTATGACATTAGGAAAATGTTCTACTACATCCATTCTTCACAGTGACGTCAAAATTTTCGAAATAGCGCCACTTGGTAGCGGCGGCATGAACTAATCTAACCCAACTTCCGGGAACGTGATTCCCGCGGTTTTGAAAACAGTCATTTTTAGGCTTAAGTCGTATAGCCGCACTAATTTCGTTTTCGCCACGGAAACTTTAACAACGGAAGAAATTAAAGAAATTGTATGTATTTTCCCCAACAATATCAAATATTTATATCGGGCAATTGGTATTATGTTAGAAATTCACCAACAACTCGAAATTTGTGGATAGTATATTGATAAGATAAATCTCATTGATGTTTATCAATGTTATGCACCAAATACTGTAGACGTTAAAAAAACCTTCAGCTTGTTACGTTTTTAGGGACCTTACGATAGACTTTTAGTTTATTTTAAATATTTAAATAGCAAGCTTTATGAGAACCGATAGTCAACTTTATATAATTTGTATGTATCTAGTATTTGTGTGTTTAGGAAAGACTAGATATAAAGCCATGTAAAGATATTTTTGAAACGGCAGAAAACATGGCGGGAGATTCAACAGTTTTCAAGGACGCATTTTTTCGGTCCAAGGTTCGAAATTTTTATCTCGCGTGTAGGTGTAATATATCTGTAAACGTCATATCTCTATTTAATTATTCATCCTTCATCATCCCTTTAACGTTCGAGTGCCTTGATGTCGTAACTTTCCATTTCAAATTGTTTAAAAAACAACATGAATAGGCCAGATTTTTTAGACTTAACTTTAGACTTCTCTCCATCCTATGTGAAGGGATTTCACAGGTGTAATGATGTGTCAAAAATGCCTTACAATACTTTGGGAAATACAGGACTTAAGATATCAAAACTTGGATTTGGTATTTTCACATCAAATTAAATGTTACATTACTTAAAAAAAGATATAAAATAAAAAAAATCTTTCAGGCTGTGGTTTTGGCTATTTAGGGAACATTCATAATCCCAAAATTGATGTGGAAGCCATAGAAACTGTCAGAGAAGCTGTAAAGTGTGGTGTCAATTATTTAGACACTGCACCGTGGTATGGGTGTGGCTATTCAGAAACTGTTTTAGGCCAAGTAAGCTAAAAAAAAGGATAGGGAATTAACAGTTGAGATTCAGATTTAAATATAAACGCAATTTTTGTAAATTTTGCATATAGGCATTTGCTGAAATACCACGGCAATCTTATTACATTGCAACGAAAGTTGGACGTTATAAACCGGATTATCCAAATATGTTTGATTTTAGTGCCCAAAAAACCTTAGCTAGTGTTGATGAAAGTTTGGAAAGATTGAGACTTGATTACGTTGATGTTATTCAAGTGCGTATTTATTTAAATGTAAAAAGTGAGAAACAAAGTTGTTTTAGAAAGTTGGTTCTAATTAGGTGCACGATATCGAATTCTCTCCATCACCAGAGGTAATTGTTAATGAAACTTTACCCGCATTACAAAAGGTTAAGGATAGTGGAAAAGCAAAATTCATTGGACTCACAAGTTATTCTCTTGAAAAAATAAAGTAGGCTTCTATTTAATGGGATTTACTTGTTTTTATGTGTTTATTTTTTGATTTTAGAGAGATTATTGAAAAATCTACCATTAAAATTGACACCATTTTGGTATATTCCCGTTATACTCTATTTGACCAAGAACTTCAAAAATATACGGAATTCTTCAAGGTATATTGGGCTTGATAACAATCCAGAGTGACTAATATAATTGGATAATAACTTAAATTCTTGGTTTTTGATTAGTTATTTTCCAATTTAAGTTAAATGTTTAAAGATTTTATTATTTAAATCTTTTTAACTATAGGAAAGGGGAATTGGCATTATTAATGCATCTTTTTTGGGAATGGGACTTTTAACACCAGCCAAATTACCTGATTGGCATCCCGCTGGCTCAGAAATTAGAGATGCTTGTAAAAAAGCAAATGATTATTGTGAAGTAAGGAAATTTACCTTAATAGGATGAATATTAATTAATATTCAATCTAAATTAAGGTCAAAGGAGTTTCTTTACCAAGACTAGCTTCTTGTTACGCGTTTGATTTACCAGGCCCTGAGACTCATTTAGTTGGATTTAATTCGTAAGTTTTGCAGTGCTCGAAATGGACAAACCGGAACGTGTTTCCTTTCAAAGCTTCCGATTATTCTGAAAAACGTGAACTGTGCAATAAAAAATAATATTTACGAACCAGAACGATATGAGAAAAAACTTGTACGGAACGGTGTTCCGGTCCATTTTGAGCGCTGAAGTTTAGGCGTAATAAAAACTAACTTCTTCAATATTCCTAATTAGATTTTTTTTAATGTCACATGAGTTAGGTTGAAATTTTTACATGAAAATATGAGAAATGTAACTGAACCATTGAATGAACTTGAAAAGGAAGTACTAGACTACATTTTAGAAAAGTGAGTTATATTAAAAGGGACCTTTTAAAATTGAGGTGGAGCTTAGCAATCACAGCTAAAGCTACCTTAGAAATCTCGCTTAGCGGTAGTTCTATTAAGTCCCTTCAATTTAATGTTATTATTTCTTTTGAATTTGAATTTTTTTTTTAGCTATTTTAAACCTTTGAAAGTGAAAAACTGGGAAGGCATTGAAGTGGCCAAATATTGGCAGAAAATTCAAGCGTCTAACATTTCCAAACAGTGAATGCTCGAACTATCTGAATGTCTTACTTCATCTAACCCAGAAAAAAAGAAAAACAAAAAAGGAAATCAAAAATTGAAACTTTTCCATTGGTAAGTATAAGAAAAAAACCTGCGCTATTCTAAATTATTTTTCTAAACTATCCAATTAAACGTCCGTCTTTAAAGATTTAAAAAAAACCCAATCCGATTTTTTAAAATTATAAAGAATAGTAAAAACTAATAAAATTCTACAATGTTTTTACTTTCAGTTGCTTCATTTTTGGTGCCTTCTTTTTCAATTCACGTCGATGCTCTCTTTCCTAAAATAATTATGTATATTTTATATATATTTCTATAAAGCTATACAGTTTGTTATAACTCACTTCCCACTTTCTTTGTTTATCTGGATCTTCTTCATTCATGATTCGTTCTTTCTCCGCGCGTCTCTTATCTTCCCTTCTTTGTTGCGCCGCTTCTTGTCGTTGAGCATGCGTCGTTTTTAAGAAAGCTTCTTCAACCTTCTGACGATTCTTATCGGACTTGGTTTTAGCCTGAAAATTTTTTGAAATTAAGGGAAATCTGACCTAATTCTTCCTATCAAAACTAACTCACTTCTTTTGACAATTTAAATCTCTTAACTTTATCCATGAAGTAGAAAACCAGTTGCAAGAGCGGTTTAACATTTTCCATTGATTCCGCGTTTATGTGTCCCCGTCCAGGAACTATATTAATTTTTTAATTTCCACTTTAAATTTTTACGATGGGAAGGAAGTAAAAATCTTACCATTGAAACCAAAAATCAAAGCTTTCTTAACTTCAGGTAATTTAGTAGCCTGATTCTCTCTACAAATTCGAACTAAATTAGTTTCTCTTTTATATACCATATTGATTTCTTACTCTTGAATTTTAGCTCCAGAATATTGGTCAGAAAAATGGAGGAAATCTATACAATCTTCGTATTTCTTAAGAATAGAGGTTACCTATAGATTTAAAGTTTATAAATTAGACAGCTATCTAACTTTAACAAGGTGAAATTTTGTCCGGGCAAACTTACTCTACCGTCCAAAAGTGTTGGTGCAACTTCACCAATCTCATTCATTAGAAAAAAATTGGAAGACAACCCAAATTTCTCCGCAGGTTTTTTCTCAGGGCAAAACGTAATCTATAAATGGTTTTATGTTAGTATAAACCTGAGTAATATACTAGTTTTTAAGTTAAGACACATTCCAACACTAAATTTTCTAATAAAAGTTTGGTTTGATAGCTAAGGATAAAAAATTATTCAGATAATTGGCACCATAAGTGTATAATATTGTTACTTTGGGTAATTTTTTACTGAGCGCAAGTAACGAATGACGTCATCAATGGAAGAAAATCTCCCCTTAGGAAGGCGCTGTCAAACGCTACGTGTGGTCGCAAAACAGCAATGAAGCCCGTAATGCAGTCTCTCTTGTGAATAGCTCTCAGTAAACCTTTTGCATGTGAAGAATAGAAAGTGTCTAACTTATATAATAATATTATACACTTATGTTGGTACTAGTCTTTGGAACTGCTGGCTAAGCATAACTGAAAAATTTCTGCTGCCCCCTTTTTACGGAACAGCCAAGGCTTACTAATTTGGGCACATTAACTAAGAGTTACTGAATCGAAATAAAAGCCTCACTTTAAGGTAGTTATTTTAAAATTTGAGACCTAACCCATATTACATAATTGCTCTGTGACAAACTGTCATTGACCATTATTATTGTGTCACACTTTTGTTTTTTATGTCACTTATGCTAATACCCTTCCTTCAATTTACCCTACTTACAATATCATTCATATCCTTCATTAATTTTACAGATGTTTTCTTACTCGCTAAGCAAAATACGTAATTATCCATTGCGTCTGCATTCATATTAACCCTAATTATCTGAAAAATATAGAATTTAGTTCCAATTACAGTCATAACTTTCTGAAATAAGTATAATAATTATTACTATTTGGTCGGAGGCAGGCCTTAATAAATTTGACATAACGCTAACTAAATCTTGTCTTTTTAAGAACTTAAGTTCTACTAGCATCCCTTCAACACAAACACGACCGCTACACCAAAGAGTGTAAACATTCTCCGAGACTTTGATATAGCCAGGATTTTCAATTTCTTTTTTACCATCATCACCTGCCATTTTTAAATAGTTCCGAGATTAAATTATGTAAAATATTTTTACGGAACCATTTTAGTACTGACCTACTAATGTGAAGTTATTTTCAAGAATTTGTTTATGAGAATTGAGCCAGGCCATAGCCAAGTTTTGATTTTTCGTTCTTCCTGATATGAAATTGATGAAGTAGATGAGTAAACCAGCGATGAATAGAAATTCTAAATAGAAACTCTCCCAATTGCTTCTTAAATGTAAAGGAACTTTGGTGATTTTTAAGTCAGGTTTCTCTGCAGGTTTTCCCTTTTGAATTTTCTCTTGGTCCAACCCCTCAAATTCCTCTTCATCAAATTCGTCATCCAGGTCATCCTACGTATTAATGACATATATAAGATATTCTATTTTCTATTGCGGTTTTATTTGTCTACTAACTTCCACTTTAACTTCCCCCTCTTCTTCCTCTTCAATTTTCTTAGTTTCTTTTGGCTGAAAATTAGGAGCTTCTGTTTTTTTGGTTTCCTCTTTGATAACTACAACATCATCCTCTTCATCAAATTCTTCAAACTCTGCAAACTCATTGTCTTCTATCGCAACTTTACGGTGATCTATTGCGATTACTGAGTAGATGAAATATAGTTCTAAAGCGAACATTAACCATGCCACAGACTTGAATTTCATTTTCACTACCTGGAATTGGTAAAAGCAATGAAAATTCTATTGTTTTATTGAGGTTTCAGAGATAAAGGTAATAATACCCATAACCTTATGTATCGCCCCTTTAAATACCACGTGAATTTTAAGGTTTCCCAATCTTTTAGTGACCTATTTAGCTTTTTAATAGGCTTATATTTAGGAATTTAATAGTTTGATATGCTAAATCGTATAATCATATAATTTAAAAAGACACGAAAATATCGTCTACTTCCGTAAATTTTAGTGTAATTTGCATATTTACCACGCAAACGAAGCCGGTATTACGATTATCGTGGACGATTATTCACCATTTTTAATAGTGAAAATTTTAAAAATATCTGGTAGATGGCAGTTTTTCAATTGGGTTACTTTTATTTTTAGCTCATAGATGTCGCTATAATTTAAACATGGTCGAAATAGACCTAACAGATGTCACTACCATATCATTTTAAACCAAATCTGATTGTGAACGCAAAAATTTTAACAGGGCGGAGATTGTACTTCCCCGGGGAAGGGGTGAGGGGGGCCAAGCTCGGCTTATAAAATTACGATCATTTCGATGGAAGTCACATCAAAGTCGCGATTTCCGCGCGGCGGTTGTGAATATGCGAGGATAACTATGATATTTTTGGGAATCTACGCGAAAACGTGTAAACAGTAACGAAAAAGTGAAACTGTCTTCATTTCTTATTTCTTGAAACGACAAAAGTATGCGTCTTAGGGGAAAATAGCCTCGCCTAGCCTCGGCTTCTCTCATTATCCAAGGTAGGCCCTTGACTGGGATTTCCTTTTATGAATGAAATTCATTTCCGAAATAAACACTATAGTATTTTCGCGTGATATTTTTATTTTTCCGGCAACGTTCGGTCAAGTTTAGATAGATAACTACAATCTAAATGCTCTCCCATAACAGAAAATAACTATAATTTATACTTGTCATCGTTAGGTGATGTGTAAGCATTTTGAGTAAAAACGCCTAAGGAGATTTTTCATAAACGATAGAATATTGACCTTTGTTAACGCGATTCCAATCGCAAAAATGCTCATTTAGCTTCCAAATGATTGTAGTTATAATATGCCAAAGTATTTAATTATAAAAATCTCGTTCGCCAATTATAAAATGACAGAAAAAGAAGATGAATGAACAGTGTAGTTACGCGATCAGCATAGTGGTAGTCGGGTTAGATAACTTCGGAAAAGAAAAAAAAATCAAGTTTTTTTATTTTTCTATCAACTGATTTCAAGGTCCGGTTCATTTTACCCAATAATTCCCCTTCAATTTATTTATTTCAACGACGATATTTAGCGTCTGAAATGGTGTATATGAATTTCAGGTGAAATAGGAGTTTCAAAGCTATGGTAGCTTACAATAAATACGAGCAATTGAAGAACAGCGTGAACGAACCGTACGCCAACGGAGGCCCCGGTTACGGATGCCCGGGCCCTAGCAACGGCGTGACGGGGGCCCTTTCCCGGAAATTTCTACTAACTTTGGGCATCGGCATCACCTTCGGGTTCGGGTTCGCCTACACGATGTTGAGCGTAGTGTCCTGGGAGCGCACGGGGCTCGGGTTCATCACCTCGTACGGGCTGAGCCGAGCCGGCCTGAATCCGCCGAAATGGAGCGATCCACATTCGCACGCCGACTTGGAAGACGCCGTTGGCCCCGATCTCCCCGTTCATTTTCACGCCGGAGACGAAGAGGCGCACAAAGGTAGGAAATGAATTCCGAATTCCGCTACTCCCTGGGTTTTCTATCTCGACCGAAAACTAACCTACGCCTTCGATAACAGATAGGTAGCGTTTTCGCGTTTGCCAGCCAGTTGTGTAAGGCTTTAAGCTTATTAGAGGACTATGGTTAATTAAATTGTACTACAGGGTTCGTACACGACCTGGAAAAATCAGGGAATTTCAAAATGATTCCAAAGGGTCAGGGAATTTGAAAATGATTCCAAAGGGTCAGGGAATTTGAAAATGATTCCAAAGGGTCAGGGAAAAGTCAGGGAATTTGAAAATTATTCCAAATGGTCAGGGAAAAGTCAGGGAATTTGAAAATGATTCCAAAGGGTCAGGGAATTTGAAAATGATTCCAAAGGGTCAGGGAATTTGAAAATGATTCCAAAGGGTCAGGGAAAAGTCAGGGAATTTGAAAATTATTCCAAATGGTCAGGGAAAAGTCAGGGAATTTGAAAATGATTCCAAAGGGTCAGGGAATTTGAAAATGATTCCAAAGGGTCAGGGAATTTGAAAATGATTCCAAAGGGTCAGGGAAAAGTCAGGGAATTTGAAAATTATTCCAAATGGTCAGGGAAAAGTCAGGGAATTTGAAAATGATTCTAAAGGGTCAGGGAATTTGAAAATGATTCCAAAGGGTCAGGGAATTTGAAAATGATTCCAAAGGGTCAGGGAAAAGTCAGGGAATTTGAAAATTATTCCAAATGGTCAGGGAAAAGTCAGGGAATTTGAAAATTATTCCAAATGGTCAGGGAAAAGTCAGGGAATTTGAAAATTATTCCAAATGGTCAGGGAAAAGTCAGGGAATTTGAAAATTATTCCAAATGGTCAGGGAAAAGTCAGGGAATTTGAAAATTATTCCAAATGGTCAGGGAAAAGTCAGGGAATTTGAAAATTATTCCAAATGGTCAGGGAAAAGTCAGGGAATTTGAAAATTACCCCAAAAAAATCAGTCAAATAAAGTTTTGGAAGATTTATTAAAAATACCAATACATAATCAAATCTTTTCAAGATTTTGCATCAAAACATTCATTTATTCTACAAAAATGGTCAAGGAAAATTTGGCGATTTGGTCAGGGAAAACCTGGATATGTCAGGGAGTTTAATTCGGGAAATTTTGTACGAACCCTGTACTATACTAGGTGGTTTCTTTTGATCTGTTCTCGGACTAAAAAACGTTTTATTCGCCTGTTCCGGGTATGAACCGGATGAGAATTACTCCGGTTCGTAAACTATTCGCTTGTTCCCGAATATTAGGGCTACTCTTTTTACTCCTTCTGAATGTGGTTTGTTTTCGCTTGTTTCGGGATTTCGGAGTAGGGTAAGAAGAGTAACGTTATGACGTCATTTTACTCCGATTCTGTGGTGGCGAATAGTTTGAATCGGAGTAATAACGTTTTTCCAAAATGACTGACTGTGGCCTTTTTAGCAGATAAATTCTGGCTAGCAGACGAAAAAATCCGATTTACTCCTTTAATCCCGGAACAAGCGAAAACAAACCAACTACTGAATAAAGTTTTTTAAGTGCAGCCACCGATTAGATGGCGCCACTAACAATGGTAAGTACTAGGGGAGTTGAGCTATTTCCACCAATGGGAAAGAGGGTGAATGGTCACTCTTTTTCATTACCCAATAGAAAAGAAGGGCCAAAAACCTTTGACCTCCTTTCCCATTGGTGGAAATTGCTAAAATCCTCTAGTACTTTCAAGGGGAGTACCCGAGGTGTTCATGGCCGATTTTGTTCAAGTCGGGCGTAATGTAGACCTATATATATGAGCTGTGAGATTTCCCAAAAGGAGACGATGCACTACTCATTTTATTTTCCAAGACAACTGAAAATATTTTTAACCACTTAAAACATAAAAATCTCCATTTAAAAAAGCACGCGATTTTCTCGGTTTCACACTACCTTCGAAAATTTTTAAAACATTTCATTTTTTTCTTTCCAAAATTACGAAATGGGCAATTAAAATTCGAAATTTTTTATACATTTTCATATCAAGAAAATCCCAACTTGTTATTCCGCGGAGAAAATATTTCTATCAGTGCTACCAACTACTTTTCAATAAAGGGGCTTAGTTGGCTTTCCTTATATTTCCTCCATGGAATGTCGCCGCCGCGGGCACAATGCGCGACGCTCACACGGAAAATAAACTTGCTAGAAAATGATCACGAACAACCCTGATTCGTTATATCACCAAGAACGTATATATGTATAAGAACGTTGAACGATCAGATTGGCGCCTGGTGCTATGATGCAATCGGTTACAGAATAACTCCGCCCAAAAAAACGCGTGCGGCGCGAGCTAAAGGTTAAAACCGTTGCTAGTTCAAGCACGCGGATTTTAGGGTGGTGTTATGCCTTTTGTTCAACGTTCTTATACATATATACGTTCTTGGTATCACTGAAGTAAGTGTAGAATTTAAAGCTAATGTCGACTCTATCAAAAAGTTTACAAAAAAGCTTCTAAAAGCGCTTTTAGGAGTCGTGCATTTTCTTGCGTACAGTTTTCATTGGTTAAACCTAGGTTAGACGCATTATCGCCTGCTGCCGTCGGAAGGGGAAAATTTGGAAATTGTCTTCCCCCGCCCGTAAAACGTTCAGTGTAAAGGATCGTCCAATGAAATTTGCACACAACACTGCGTTAGCGTGTTTAAAGGCTCGTGGTGTTCACCTTGTGTTTGTTGCTCCTAGGTGGCAGCACCTAGGAGCAACAAACACAAGGAAAACGCAGCTAGCCTTAAAACACGCTAACGAAGGGTTGTGTACGAATTTCATTGGACGAACGTTTTACGGGCGGGGGGGGGGGAAGACAATTTCCGAATTTTCCCCTTCCGACGGCAGCAGGCGCTAAAGCGTCTAGCCAATGAAAAACGTACACAAGAAACTCCACGACTTTTGACGGGTTGCGTTCTCCTCGTGCGGGGTGCTGTGTTTGTTGCTCCTAGGCAGCACCTTCCGGGGCCTTAAAGCAAAGGCGAGTTGTCCGCGATCTATTGGCTTCCCGAAACCACGTGTTTAATAAGTTAATAATCACGTGATTCCGAAAAGCCAATCAACGCGAGAAGTTCCCAATTTGGCAAACATTTTAGGCTAGATTTTGATGCTTACTCAACTTGTTTTGAGTTATACGCTAACGATATCTAGGAGCCGCCACTTGCTTTACGAAATTGTTAAAAGTTTTCATAAACTTTCGTATTTAGATGGTTTACAAAGAGACAAAATTGGCGGCGAGTCTAGCGACCGAACAATTTATCAGCAAACCACGCCCGTTTCTACGTGAATAATCGCGTCTTACTTATACATTCCAAGTGTGTACGTATATAATTTCCTGGGATACCTAATTACACGCTATATTTATCCTACCTTCGACTATACTGCCAGATAATTATTTTTATTTTTGGGTGTAGATTTATCGTAGATAGTATGGAATATATATATATTACATCGTAACCCATGACAACCGCCTAAAAATCGTCGCTTCTCCCCGATACACCGGAGCACGACAGCAACACAATTCTACAGGGGCGATAGTGTAGGCCAGTCTGTTGACCTATTTCTCGTCATTTTCTGAACCAACATAGCCGTCGTTTCGCAACAACAAGTTTAGCGAATCGTAGACCCAGAAGTCTATAGTATACATCTGAGAGATAAGTTTCCATCTCGTTTCTAAAGTTGTTATCTTAAAAGGGAACTGATAAATTGACTATTTATGTTATTTTGGATCAGTTTCTCTGCCGTTTGAGTTTTGATAGAATATTGTTTTAGATAAAACTATAGCCACGTTTTGCCTTAATAGTCGGCGTTTTTCAAGGTTCCGCTCGCAGCCAGCGGTAGAGCATTTTCACTTGGCAATTTTTGTAGTAGCAGATATTGAACGTTTTCGCAGATATAACACACCACAAGAGGAATTATTCATTGAAAAAACTTATAGCAATTATCCTAGTGTTTAGAGAAGACCCCTTTTAAAACTTCATAGTTAATGAATTTAAATATCGAAATAAGAAAACAAATATAATTAACATAACTGTATTTATTTTGAATTGCATTAAATAAATTGCAGAAATTGAGTATTGCTATTATTTTGATATAAATTAATTAACGGTGCATTAAAATTTCGATATCAGTGAGCGGAATCGCCCAACTAAGCGGAAAAAATAAATCAAAAGCGCGACACAGAACCGAAAACCGACTGACTTTACGCGCGGCTTCGACGGAAAATGGCAAGGTTACTAGAGGTTTTTGGGAAAATAGCGCCCATTTTCAGTTGGTTTAAACAAGGATCCAATATGTTAGAAGGATATGAGGCGAGGTACGAAAAATGGCAGCGCCGTCGGTGGGTCATGCGCGATAGAGAATCCGTCTTTAGATTCCGTCAAGGACAAAACACGGAGGAAGCACCGCCAAAATTTGTCCTTGAGGGAATAGAAACAAGACGTCCCACGTTTTGAGGCTCTCTTAATATCGACGGCGCGGCCGGCGTTTTGAAAGCACGGGCTGGCCGGAGGGCTACCTATCCTTCTAACATATAGAATCCTTGGTTTAAACCAATGGTTTTTTAATTAACTAAAAATTATTCCAAAATGTTTGTACATTTTCTTACCGAAATGATTACATTTCTAAAACATTTACAAGGTGACAACATTTCCTATATTTTCAAGACCTTCCTATAAATTCCTTAGGTTTTCTCATGTAGTATAACCCGAAAACATTTCACATTATTTTATCTACGGTTTTTCGATAAGATTGTGAATGGTTTAATCTAGGCATATTTTTTATTACTCATATCATAAGTTAATGAGGTATCATTAACTTATGCTCATATTAATTTTTAGTTGATTGGTAATATCATAAGCGTACAATATTACTACATAAGTGTGACACTTCCTATTCTTCACATGCAAAAGTTTTACTGAGAGCTATTCACAAGGCAAACGGGCTTCGTCACCGTTTTGCTTCCGCTTACTAATTAACGCGCCACACGTAGCCTTTGACAGCGCCTCGCTCGGGGGAGATTTTCTTCTTGTGACGACGTCACTCCGTTACTAGCTCGCAGTAAAATATTCCCCAAAGTGACAAACTTATAGAATAATATTATAGACTTATGGTAATATGTATGCGCGGTTAAAAAAAGCTAAAAATAGATTAAAAGTAAAATAAAGCAAAAATTAAACCAAAAAAAACTGTTGTAGACCAAATCAGAGTGGCCAACTAAACAGATAATACGGAAAATATGGTTAAAGGGGAACGGCCAAGCTTTTCCAAATATGGCCTTATTTCCGTATCAAAAGATTAACAAGACGTTCAATATACTAACACGTATTTTTTTTCGTCTTGAAAAAATAGCTTTTGGCCCAAAAAGTTGAAACGAAAAATAGCTCCAGGTGTTTGGGTTTGAATTGTCGCCGCCATCTTAGGGGATGCCGCCAGCGCCCCTAACCCCGTATGAGCGATTTGCGAACTATCCTAACTTTTAAAATCGTGCAATTTAGGCTTAAGTATCTTATAACTGGAACGCGCCGCGCGTGCAAAACAAATCTTTCGCGTCTTCAGCAACGGGCGCTTTTACCTTGTTTTTCCGTCTCACCGACTTCTCCCCAGGTGTCGCGGCGGACGCGCGCTTTTCGATTTCCCGAAATTTCTTTATTTTATTAAAAAAATAACCACTCAATATTTTTTGATGCGGTTTTCGCCATACATTTTAGTTTTTAATGGGCTATAGGGCTATCTAACTGGTTAAAGCTTGACCGTTCCCCTTTAAGTAAATTTATCTCCGCTTTGTATTATAAAGCGGAATAATACACTTGGTTTGAGCCGTAAAGTGGTTATGTATGCTTCCGCGGTTTGTAATTATCTAGCATTGGAAACTACCTCGATCCTGAGAAAGTTCACGTTCATCTTTTTGACCTACTTATCTAGCTTAAGATATATTATCATAAGTAAACTCATAAAACATGAATAACACTGAACTGGCAGTCGGGTTTGGAAATTCGCCACTCCGAACTCTCTACGCTATTGCGAAATTACTGACTAGGTTAGTTTATCGACGAAAATGCGTTTAAAGGTCTCAAATTCGACACATAACTACTTCACGAAATGAAGGTAATTTTATGTTCCGATGCAATAATCGTTTATTCCCATTCGACCGAAATCCCATTCGACCGAAAGAATTTTAAAATGTAGCCCAATTGGCGGGGTGATTTGGTATTTTATTTATGAGGTATGTACTATCGAAGATCCATGTTTAGGTTAGGTTAGGTTAGGTTAGGTTAGGTTAGGTTAAAAATAGCAATTTGTATCTTTCTTTTTATTAAGACGGAATAAATAATTATTATTGATGTATAAATACCCTCCTTTATTAGCTATCCGCTCCATTGCAAACGACTTCAGTAACTAAATTGAAAACATAGCAAAAGACAATTTATATAGCAGCGTTCGGTCGAATGGGACACATAAAAACCGCACGTTTCGGCGGAATTCGGTCGAATGGGACACCTCAAAAACCGCCTTCGGTCGAATGGGATTTCGGTCGAATGGGACTAAAGCGCAATAATAGGTATTTCCGTAAAATATGATAAGATAAAACAATACATAAATTAAATTATAAAATGTTTTTCTCCGCGTCTTGAGCTTAAGATTTTTAGAACTTTATTGGCACGCGCGTGTGAACTTCGAATTAGAATTTTACTTGCATTTACCCAAATTTACCCATTTTACATAAAATAACTCAATTTAATTACATATATCCAAATTTAACCACCTTTTTTTTCTATAAAAAAATGTTCTTTGAAAATTTGAAATATTTCGATTTTCGCATTTTAATTTACATAGAGAAATGGTCTATTTTAGTTGTCAAAAACATTTTCGGTTGCTATGGCAAAACTAAAGCTCGTAGCCGCGGCGTGGGGGGGCCCCAAACGTTTATGATTAAAATCGGTGCTATTTAAAAGCGCTTAGAGTCGTTTTTCGCGGGGGGGGGGGAGAGTTCCTAGTTACGCCACTGGAGTTACACCTCGGGTAGTCTCCTTGTAAGTACTAAGGGAGTTGAGCTATTTCCACCAATGGGAAAGCGGGTAAAAGGTCACGATTTTTCATTGCCCAATAGAAAAGAAGGGAACAGGGCAATAACCTTTCACCAGCTTTCCCATTGGTTGAAATAGCTTAAACCCCCCCAGTACTTAGTGGCGCCATCTAATATATATATATCGCTTTTCTTTGTTTGTACAATACCAACATTTTGTATCCGTTTCTCTGGTTTGCAACCTTTTTTATATTAGTTTTCATTCAATGGTCCTTGTTGTTATATTCCCCACCAATAAATAAAGTATATATTTGGTAAGAAAAGGCACCAATAATAAAGTTTATATTTTGAAAAAACAATTCCCAGTTTCCCACATTGTCAATAAGCCTTGGCTAAACGTTCAAATTGACAGTCAGTGGCGAGTTCGCGAGCATTGTCACCTGAGACTTCCAAGAATAGGAGTTTCCATAAAATAAAACTTTAGTTCCACATCGAGATATATATATCGAAGTGGGACTATTGCTATGGACGGATTGTCGTTAAGTGTTGTTGTTTGTGTGTTTGTTGTGGAAAAGCGACGACACGGTAGATGGAGCTGCGAAAAATAATTTATTAATATAATTTATATTGCTGGCCTGGCCGGGGCTCGAACACAAATAGCCGCTCGCCGCGTAATTTCCTACACCCGACGCCTCTAACAACTGCGCCACACCGCTTTGTACAAAATTTACTCGGAAAATCTAGTCTTTCCTTGCAACGCGGGGGGGATTTGTCATGTTAAGTTGTCACAATTCTCGTTCCTTTTCCCCTGTTTTTTTACGTATATTTACGGCGTTTTAGGGTCAAGCTAACCTCAAACTTCGCCTCCCCCCGCCCTAATTTCGACCCCCTACGGGTCGGACTGGGGATTTGCGGACAACCATATTCCGTTCTCTTTTCGTATCACATAGGCTTTTTCGCCCGACAATTTTCTCCCTCGCCCCTGAATCGCGAGCCCCGCGCTGACGGTGCGGTCTGCGGGTCGGACTGGGGATTTGCGGACAACTATATTCCGTTCTCTTTTCGTATCACATAGGCTTTTTCGCCCGACAATTTTCTCCCTCGCCCCTGAATCGCGAGTCCCCGCTGACGGTGCGGTCTGCGGGTCGGACTGGGGATTTGCGGACAACCATATTCCGTTCTCTTTTCGTAACACATAGACTTTTTCGCCCGACAATTTTCTCCCTCGCCCCTGAATCGCGAGGCCCCGCTGACGGTGCGGTCTGCGGGTCGGACTGGGGATTTGCGGACAACCATATTCCGTTCTCTTTTCGTAACACATAGACTTTTTCGCCCGACAATTTTCTCCCTCGCCCCTGAATCGCGAGCCCCGCGCTGACGGTGCGGTCTGCGGGTCGGACTGGGGATTTGCGGACAACCATATTCCGTTCTCTTTTCGTATCACATAGGCTTTTTCGCCCGACAATTTTCTCCCTCGCCCCTGAATCGCGAGGCCCCGCTGACGGTGCGGTCTGCGGGTCGGACTGGGGATTTGCGGACAACCATATTCCGTTCTCTTTTCGTAACACATAGACTTTTTCGCCCGACAATTTTCTCCCTCGCCCCTGAATCGCGAGCCCCGCGCTGACGGTGCAGTCTGCGGGTCGGACTGGGGATTTGCGGACAACTATATTCCGTTCTCTTTTCGTATCACATAGGCTTTTTCGCCCGACAATTTTCTCCCTCGCCCCTGAATCGCGAGGCCCCGCTGACGGTGCGGTCTGCGGGTCGGACTGGGGATTTGCGGACAACCATATTCCGTTCTCTTTTCGTAACACATAGGCTTTTTCGCCCGACAATTTTCTCCCTCGCCCCTGAATCGCGAGGCCCCGCTGACGGTGCGGTCTGCGGGTCGGACTGGGGATTTGCGGACAACCATATTCCGTTCTCTTTTCGTAACACATAGGCTTTTTCGCCCGACAATTTTCTCCCTCGCCCCTGAATCGCGAGGCCCCGCTGACGGTGCGGTCTGCGGGTCGGACTGGGGATTTGCGGACAACCATATTCCGTTCTCTTTTCGTAACACATAGGCTTTTTCGCCCGACAATTTTCTGCCTAGCCCCTGAATCGCGAGCCCCCGCTGACGGTGCGGTCTGCGGGTCGGACTGGGGATAATAAGTGTGGCACTTTCTTATCGAAACCGTGTTTGGTCAAAAGTAAGAAGTGTATCACTTTCTTATCGAAACCGTGTATGGTCAGAAGTAATAAATAAGTGTGGCACTTTCTATAGCGGTACAAGTAGATTGTTAACTAGTAGTGCCCGTAAAGGCAGGAGAGATAGATCCGTTAGACATTGCAGCAGAGAGCATATAATATTATATAATAATAATAAGTGTGGCACTTTCTTATCGAAACCGTGTTTGGTCAGAAGTAATAAGTGTGGCACTTTCTTATCGAAACCGTGTTTGGTCAGAAGTAATAAATGTGGCACTTTCTTATCGAAACCGTGTTTGGTCAGAAGTAATAAATGTGGCACTTTCTTATCGAAACCGTGTATGGTCAGAAGTAACAAATAAGTGTGGCACTTTCTTATCGAAACCGTGTATGGTCAGAAGTAATAAATAAGTGTGGCACTTTCTATAGCGGTACAAGTAGATTGTTAACTAGTAGTGCCCGTAAAGGCAGGAGAGATAGATCCGTTAGACATTGCAGCAGAGAGCATATAATATTATATAATAATAATAAGTGTGGCACTTTCTTATCGAAACCGTGTTTGGTCAGAAGTAATAAGTGTGGCACTTTCTTATCGAAACCGTGTTTGGTCAGAAGTAATAAATGTGGCACTTTCTTATCGAAACCGTGTATGGTCAGAAGTAACAAATAAGTGTGGCACTTTCTTATCGAAACCGTGTATGGTCAGAAGAAATAAATAAGAGTGGCACTTTCTTAGCGAAACCGTGTATGGTCAGAAGTAATAAATAAGTGTGGCACTTTCTTATGGAAACCGTGTATGGTCAGAAGTAATAAATAAGTGTGGCACTTTCTTATCGAAACCGTGTATGGTCAGAAGTAATAAATAAGTGTGGCACTTTCTTATCGAAACCGTGTATGGTCAGAAGTAATAAATAAGTGTGGCACTTTCTTATTAAAGGGATAGTGACCGAAAAAAAAACAGTTGGTCTCATTCGATAGAACTCTTTAACGCGCACGCAGTGCCGTTAATTTCCGCCCCCTCCGACCAACCCCCTTAAAGGGAGAGTTACCGGAAAAAAAGTTGATTTCATGAGGGTGGGCGGTGGCCACTCTTTAACATAGGATGGTGAATTTTATTTCAAACAATAAGAAATCACATGGGCCCAACAGATTTTTTATTAGTTTGCCCACCCGGGTCAGCTGATGGTGGGTGGCATCCACTCTTTAACTTAGGGTGACAATTTATTTATAAAAAGATAATAAATAACGTAGCCTCATTAGCTTTTGTATTAGTTTGCCTACCTGTGTCTACTAAGGGTGTATATATTTGTCCACTCTAATACACTGATGTGGAACTAATATTACGGCCTGGGCCGACTTGTTTCTGATATAAAATCTTCCTTTTTTCCCCCAAATAAAACGAGCTAAAGTAGTTTCCGCGAGTTTCCGTGTTTGTTTCTATAAAAACGTCGCTTTATTTATCAAACACACTCGTCATCCCTAATTAGTTTTTCAAAACGTATTTAAATAAACCTTTTTCACGCGATAAAACGATACAATGGACGCTTCAATAAAAGATACTCGGTTTTTACTCCCCTCTCCAAATTCATCTGGGAAGGAGCTATTTCCGGTCGGTCGGTTAAACGGTTAGAATCGCTAGCCAAAAAGTCATATATAAGCCATTTGGAGACGCGTTTTTGCCCTCATGATAATTTTGCGTCAGATAAGAAATGCGTCGGCTCACGTAAATAAGGAACATACTAATGTTAATTTTCGATAAGATATTTTAAGGTAAAATATATAATGTTACTATATCTAATTATAAGAAGATAGAATTATTATTAACATCCTCTTATGGTATAAATAATCAAAATTGTACGGAATATTTTTATATTACCGGGCAATTTTAAGGCTTCCCATGGAGACAGAGTTAATTCATTTCGTATAAAATTATCTTTCGGAAAAAGATGTAAACTAATTCCTTTAGAACTAAACGTATTACTTTTGCAATACGGTACTCGGTAGGCAATAAGTGTTTCCTTTTAACCAGGTAACTTTTTTGGCATGTTAAGGCTTAGCAAAAAACCGATGTTATGTTCGAGAAAAGTTTCCAGCTTTCTAATATTTCAACAAGCACTAAATAAATAATAACTTATGAGTCCTGGCTGTCGAAAATATTACTTCTTGGCAATTACTGGGATGATGTTTTATTTAAGCGCCTATAGACGAATAGAATTTAAGTAGCGCGTTTTCGAACGTAAAGGATGAATAAACCTTTTCATCCAACGCAAAGCCTTCACTTTGGGATCGGCTCTACTCAATACCTGTCTAATAAAAAATTAAAGCACCGAAATTCGGGCAGCGCTTTTACGGGGTCTCTGAACCGTTAACCTCAGATTTCTATTACCGTCAATGATTCGGATTTTTTGCCATTCGACTAATTAATGAGAAATTTGGGGGTTGGTAATCGTGTCCGAATGACATTCAGTCGTCAACGAATGTTTTAATGTATAAGCTTTGCATTAGGGTAGGAGAGTTTCGCCAAATCTCTTATATTTTCTACGTGTCCCTATAACTTTCTACAGGAATCAATACCTCTACTTGGAATACTTTTTTTATTAATTCTATGGTTTAAAAGTTCGTCGGCTAAGAGTAAAATCCACGTAACAATGTACACAAATCTTAAGGAATTACGTGGATTTTGCTCTCAGCTGACGAGTTGTGCTTTCCATAAAGTCTATCTTCAAAATATAGCTAAGGTAGACTACGTGAATATACAGGGTTGCCACACGTCAGGGAAAAGTCAGGGAATTTAAAAATTGGCCTAAAAAGTCTGGGAAAGGTCAGGGAATTTTAAGAATTTGTAAAAAGTTTGGGAAAGGTCAGGGAATTTTAAGAATTTGTAAAAAGTTTGGGAAAGGTCAGGGAATTTTAAGAATTTGTAAAAAGTTTGGGAAAAGTCAGGGAATTCAATTTTATCTTGACACTTTTTGAAGGAAATTTTACTCTAGATCTATGACAAATTCTATGATTATCATTTATTTCCTTGAAAGTTTGGCTAATTTTTTTTAAGTAGCAATAACCTTATTACTGAAATATTAGTCCATTTAAATTTATTAAGTTCTGATAAAAGTAATGTATAAACTAAAAATTTTGGCCCTAAAAAGTCAGGGAAAATCTCTTACAATGGCCGGGGAAAACAGGGAATAGTCAGGAAATTTGTATCTGAAAATTTTGTGGCAACCCTGATATAGTGTATTTCTAAATATAGTAAGTCCATACCTGAACTATTTACAAAATAAATTAGATATGGTTAATTAACTATTTATAATCTTTTTTGTATAAATAAGTAGGATTTTGATCAAAACTCCACTAACTAGGTTTGGTAGGTTTGCCAGATAATCCTTTTTTGAGCCGCCCTGGTTCAAGATAAATCGGGCCAAACCTTCTGCCTATCTATACATAAAAGTAAATAACCCCATAAGTAATATTTTCATAGAATGGTCTATTACAATATTTTCCTATTTTTCCCTTTATTTGTGGAATGTTTCGAGCTTCACCTGTTGGAATTATATATTTTGATATCAAATTTTACAAAGTTGGAAAGAGGCTTAGAAATATTCGCTCGCTCAACCAAGTATGAAACTAAATTCCACCATAAAACCATGGATTTTAACTTCATAAGTACTTAAACCTATATTTTCCCATAATTTTAATGGAATGTATCATATATTTTTCCTATATTTTGCACAAAATATAAATGAGACTACAAATTTCCTTATTTTCCTATAAGATTTTTTTGATTTTTTGTGGTCACTTTTGAAGGGATAGTTGCAGATGTTAAGTGTAAATTAATTTAATTATTCACGTAAACATTGTTTACCTACAATAGTGCGTAATTCCAATTTAAAAACTAGTCTGTTTATAAAATGAAGGCTCAACTCAATAACAAACTCCACCTTTGCACAACAAAGTCACCGGTTGGATGAGTCGATTTTTTCGATTTTATCGATTTTTTAATGGATTGACCTAGTCTCAATATGTTGTTTCCCATTCAATTCCCGGAAATACTTAAATTATACAATTTTGATTGTTTTTCTGCTCGCTACCGTTTCATTACATCATATTGGAAATGTAATATTTAATAAATATTTTATCAAGTCATTGTATTGAACAACCACATTCATTTTCAAAAATATACGGAGACTATTTAAAAACTCGAAATTAGAATGATCTTTCCAAAAATAATTAACCTTATAGTTAACATTGAGCGACGTAAACTACCTGCTCTAATCGAATACAAAATCGTTTAAAAAAAAATTCTGATCAAATAGTTGGAATATTCGTAAAGGAAGATTGAAGATATTCGAAATGCTAATAGTTTGCAAAATTGTCGAATAAACGCCGTACTCGATATGCTGATTGATTCTCGAAATGGCGTTTGATTCTCGAAATGACGTTTGATTCTCGAAATGACGTTTGATTCTCGAAAGGACGTTTGATTCTCGAAATGGCGTTTGATTCTCGAAATGACGTTTGATTCTCGAAATGGCGTTTGATTCTCGAAATGACGTTTGATTCTCGAAATGACGTTTGATTCTCGAAATGACGTTTGATTCTCGAAATGACGTTTGATTCTCGAAATGACGTTTGATTCTCGAAATGACGTTTGATTCTCGAAATGGCGTTTGATTCTCGAAATGGCGTTTGATTCTCGAAATGGCGTTTGATTCTCGAAATGGCGTTTGATTCTCGAAATGGCGTTTGATTCTCGAAATGGCGTTTGATTCTCGAAATGACGTTTGATTCTCGAAATGACGTTTGATTCTCGAAATGACGTTTGATTCTCGAAATGACGTTTGATTCTCGAAATGACGTTTGATTCTCGAAATGGCGTTTGATTCTCGAAATGGCGTTTGATTCTCGAAATGACGTTTGATTCTCGAAATGGCGTTTGATTCTCGAAATGACGTTTGATTCTCGAAATGCCGTTTGATTCTCGAAATGGCGTTTGATTCTCGAAATGACGTTTGATTCTCGAAATGACGTTTGATTCTCGAAATGACGTTTGATTCTCGAAATGACGTTTGATTCTCGAAATGACGTTTGATTCTCGAAATGACGTTTGATTCTCGAAATGACGTTTGATTCTCGAAATGACGTTTGATTCTCGAAATGGCGTTTGATTCTCGAAATGACGTTTGATTCTCGAAATGACGTTTGATTCTCGAAATGGCGTTTGATTCTCGAATAGGCGTTTGATTCTCGAAATGACGTTCGATTCTCGAAATGACGTTCGATTCTCGAAATGACGTTCGATTCTCGAAATGACGTTTGATTCTCGAAATGACGTTTGATTCTCGAAATGGCGTTTGATTCTCGAAATGGCGTTCGATTCTCGAAATGACGTTCGATTCTCGAAATGACGTTTGATTCTCGAAATGACGTTCGATTCTCTGAAACTTAAAATTATTGTGATTTTTAATAATTCTTAAATTGACACAATAAACACCACTAATTAATATTCGTATTACGGAAAGAGACTACTAAAATAGGATACACAAAATGAAAATAAATTCCTACTTTTGTGGTTCTAATTGGAAAGGAAGCGACGACATCGCGTTAGTTTTATCATTGTTGGAATGACCTTTCGCGTTATAACATAAGTAACGTTCCATGTTATAAGTAGGACAGACGTTTTTCTTTAATCAGTGTCTGCGGCGGAGTGATTGCGTCATCGAAAGTTCCGGAAGAGGAAACTCGTCACACCGTTCCCTCTTTTCGTTGACAACGTTACTGCCAGGCTAGTTTGATGACGCTAATAACAATACCACAATGTTGGTGGACGTGTGGTGGTAGTAGAGTGGTTAGCACTTTCGCCTCGCAGCAAGAGGAACCGGGTTCGATCCAGACTTGTGGCACTGGGTGAAAACTCGGAACAACTCCTTCCGCGTTGAGTTTGCAACTTCTCTCCCCACTGGTTTAAGGGGATTTTCCCCGAGTTCTTCGGTTTCCATTTCAATAAAAACTTGCTGAGGTTAACGGTCCTATTTCTAGATTTTTCGTCGTTCTGTGGAGATACTATCGCCATCAACCTACGATATGATACCATAGACTAAAAAAAGATCCAGAAAGGCGACAATAAATAGTCTTTTATGTGGTCGATCTCGAGTCGAGCATTCATTAAACCTTTAGCATACGAAAGTACAGGGATTGTCACACTTTTGGAAATTATGTCACTTTTGGTTTCGGGAGATAGGCATGAAGGGTCACGCCGAAGATGTTAAGTTACTTATGAGAGTACGAGTCCCGCTCGCAGCTGTTAAAAATTGTCGCGATGCTAGACGAACTGCATTATCACTAAATATTAGCCGCTTCCGTTCGGATTATACGCGGTAATAGACGCGTTTCCGGTGCACCCCTGTTGAGGAAGCTCACCGAACAGTAAGAGCCAAGCCTTGAGCTACGCGCATTGTACCCTTTCTCCCGCCATTGACTACGCTAGCGGCTCGCGCTCGTTTCCCCAATTAGGCGAAGTGGGTGTCACTAAAATTATTTATTTTCTCTTTTATTGTAATACGCGAAATTTTGTTTCCAAACGGAGATTTTCGGTGCCAACTTCCGACAAGTTGAAACAATGACGAGATTCAGTCCCGCACTAGTGTTTTTAATTTTCCGGAAATCGGAAAAATAAAAAATTGAAACTTAAATTACTTTTTAAAGGTTTTTAATGTTTTTAACTTTTTATCGATATAAAATTTCTAATAACAGTAAACATACTACAAAACATTAATAGTGTTACATTGTTTATCAGTTTAAAGCTAGTCTAGAGGTTTAGTTTTACTTTTAGATTCGAAAAAATGAGGCGAAAATGCCGCTTTCTTTAAATTTGCAAACAATATGTTAGACTAATCATGGAATTACAACATTTTTTCCGGGAAAAAGACGTCGGTCATTTTCAGGAAAATTTTCCGACTTGCAGCACTATCCCGCACCATCAAACTAGTATTATGGAGAACGTGGAAAGCAGGTTTTTAAAACATTTTCATAAGAACGTAGGGTTGCTTGAATTAAATCCATTGATTTTTTGGGTATTATACAGGGTGTTTCAAAAGGTTATGCAAAAATGTGAAGGAGTTGTAGGGGCTGAGTTTGAGAAGTATGCCTGTTTTTATCCCATTTTCCTACGATGAGTTAAAAGAGCGCCAGAGAGCTTCAAAGCGCGGCCTACTAGCTCCTGGAAATAGGCTGCAACAAGCGAAAAACTAAGCAGAGGGGAAACGCGAACATTAAGGTTTGGGTTCGTGTGATAGGTAAAAAAGGATTTTGTAAACAAATAGAGGTAGCCAGCGTACAAAAGTAAACTTAAACAGTATTTAAAGTCCCTGCTGCTTGGTTTTGCGCTGGTTGCAACCTACTTGCAGGGGCTGGACATGCATCAGATTTATAGCCCGGTGTACCGGTAAGATTGAAAACACACCACCGGAGGTCTATCATCATTATGCCCTACGCCAGCGTCCACAAGCCCGGACAGGTGACAAATCCAGCATGGGTAGCAGAACCCCACTACTGATGGTCTCACCTTCGACGCAAGCCACTCAACCCAGCAGAAGGTGCAGCAATGGGTCGACCATCCCCCACTTCGCACACAGCAGTGGGATTAAGAATGGATGCTCTGGCCACGCCAGCCGACACCCTACCTAGGAAGGGAGAGAGCCAAGCCCATTGGAAGGAGCGCCTAAAGGGGAACGGCGGGCACACAGCAGCCCGCATAACCCGGCACAGATGGCACCGGATATCCCGGTGGAACTCCAAAAGGCCGGGAGATAGGTCTGCCGCGCAATCATACGGAGGCCCGTAGCCCCACAGCAGGCAACTCAATCCGCCGAGACGGCCAGTTTGCCCGGCCCCTCTCCGTTAGCCTGGGCCAAAGCCCAGTTACCAGCCCACACCGGACCGAAGTCGGAGGTGGAGATAGGACCATTTGGACGGAGCTAACATCTGCCAGTGCGCCACCGCCCGTGCTGGGTCACAAGAGCCGGACCCCGACTCCCCGGTAAAGCCACCAGTAATTGCACACCCCGAACCCTCGTGGGCCTACTTGCAGGGGCTAGTAGGCCACACTTTTAAAGTTTGAAGCTCTCTGGCGCTCTTTTAACTCATCGTAGGAAAATGGGATAAAAACAGGCATACTTCTCAACTCACCCCCTACAACTCCTTAGAATTTTTGCATAACCTTTGGAAACTTCCTGTATATAAAATTACATGCAATAAAACATCCTTGAATACCGAAATTTTTGGATAATGGCTATGTTGCGACGATATTTAGCATTGCTCCCAATAGGCCTTTCCATAAATTCGCTACGACTGCCCAACTTGTTTTTGAGATTGTGCAGTCAAACCTATGGACGAATTCATTAGCTCTCTTTAGTGGGAGAGCTGGGGAAGCATTGTAGAAGTTAGAAAAAAACAGTAAACAATAAGGCCACGTTAATTTATAGAAAGGCTTATCCCCCTCACGCTCTAACAGTAAGCTCCGCCCCCTACACCAAAATAAAATCAGCCCGCTAAATGGGTCGGAGTGTGCAATAACTGGTGGCTTTACCGGGGAGTCGGGGTCCGGCTCTTGTAACCCATAAGGGCGGTGGCGCACTGGGAGATGTTAGCTATGATCAAATTGTTCTATCTCTCCACCTCCGACCGGTCAGGTTTGGGCTGGATACTGAGCTTCGGCTCAGGGAGAGAGTCCGTGCAAACTGGCCGCCTCGGCGGATTGGGTAGCCTGCTGTGGGGCGGCGGGCCTCCATATGCGGGCACGGCGGTCCTGTTTCTCAGTCTTTTGGAACAACACCGGATCTCCGGTGCCAGCTGTGCAGGGTTACTTCGGCTGCTGTGTGCTCGTCGTTCCCCTTTAGGAGCTCTCTCCAAAGGGTTTGACTCCTTACCTACGTAGGTAGGGTGTCGGCTGGAGTTGCTACAGCATCCACTCTTAATCCCACTGCTGTGTGCGAAGTGGGGATTGGTCCACCCATTGCTGCACTTTCTGCTGGGTTGAGTGGCTTGCGTCTAAGGTGCGACCGTCAGTAGTAGGGTTCTACTACCCATGCTGGATTTGTCACCTGTCCGGGCTAGGGGGACGCTGGCGTAGGGCACTATGATGATAGGCCTCCGGTGGTATGGTCTCTGTTACTAGGTACACCGGGCTATAAATTCTGACACACTGTCATTGGTTTCCTCGCATCTAGGAGCAACAAACACAAGGAGAACGCAGCTAGCCTTTAAACACGCTAACGCAGTGTTGTGTACAAATTTCATTGGACGAGCCTTTACGCTGAACGTTTTACGGGCGGGGGGAAGACAATTTCCGACGGCAGCAGGCGCTAAAGCGTCTAACCAATGAAAATTGTACGCAAGAAAATGAACGACTTTTGACCGGTTGTGTTTTCCTTGTGTGGGGGTGCTGTTTTTGTTGCCACTAGCTTACACTATGCACCAAAAGTCTAAGGGGACTCACTGTTCAGGCTTTAAAAAGCACGCCTTAATACTGGGAATAGGAAAATCACGGTTAATTTTAGTTCAATGTGGACAAACTTGGGGTCGCTGAAGTCGATTTCCGGCGTAGTTTCGTAGATAAGCTGGAGCGTTCACGTTCAATTTTGACAAAATGGCGCCGTTGTTGTCGGTTAAAAGACAAGGCTTAGTAAGTTTTAGACCTTTTATTTTTGATATTGGTTCTGTAAGGGTAATTAACCATTGCGGTTAGTAAAAATAACCAGTAAGCCGCGTATGACTGAGGTTTTATAATCAAATTCACTGGAATCCATTTCATTTCAAAACTTCAAATTTTTATGAATTGAGCCTAACCTAAGCCTCGACTAAGCCTCTCGTAGTGATAGTTGAACAGAATTCTTGAGGCGCTTCAAAGCGGCTGCCAATCCCAGTAAAGTAAAATTTTAAATAGTAATTAAATTGAATTAAGATTTCATTTATTTGGAGATTATAGAACCGATAGTAGCAAAAATATTAATCAATAACTAGACTTTGAAAAGAATCTTTAACAGCTCAAAAATTATATTATAAAATGTTTTACTACAATATTATCGACACACATCTCAATGGCCAAATGGTTCCGGTATTGGCCGCTTCCTCTTTTGGCTATTGCCATTTTTGGCGCTGCTTAGTGTGACTTGTTGCTTGTTGTTTGAAGTGACTGGGATATTCCGAATCCGCAAAGAACGCATTGAAGGTTATATTACCTTAGACTACCTAAAAATTGATTACTTTTAGCCCATACTGCTTTCCATAAAATCATATCCAACTGTGTGGCCCCCAGCGAACATTGCTGCCAGAACTCTGATGGCAGGTTTAGCAGTATAACGAAAAACCGGTTGTAAGTTCACTCGTGACAGCACGAACAATATATTTGACTTTGATGGGGATTTTGTGGAAGCACCTGTTATCGAGGCATGGACTAATTAATTAGAACAGGGTTGCCATTTTTATTTTAATAAAAAACTAATTAATCGATTTTTTTATTTAAATCGATTTTTTTTATTTTATTGAGTTTTTTATATTTTTTTAACAATTAATAATGGACACAATTAAACGTGATTAAATTTAATATTTTAGTTCAGATTTGTTTTGTATTGGAATTTTTAGAAGCTATGTTTTACCATTTTTTATTCCTCTATTGAAAAACATTAACTACTTTGTATTAATTTTATTTACATCATGAATTAATACAATAATAAGTGTAGGGAGCTTGAAGGGTTTGACAACGACCTTCTGGCAGAAATAACTCGTCTATGGTTTGGCCTTATTTATATTATTATCCATATGTCTGACGCAGGATGAATGATAATTTCACGCTGTGATTGCGTAAGAGGAAACTGGTCACTTCCTAAGTACTCTCTTTGTTGGCAGAATCTCTTCCATGTTGTTTTTGTATCGATAAACAACAGTGAATTTTACATTCATTAATTCATCATTATTTTGCTAGAGTAAGCGTTATTTTTAGTTTTGAAAGCGTTTTTCGTTTAAGGGGGAAGACTACTGTGGTCATTGTCTATTTCAAGCTGAACTCTTTTAATTTTGTATTTTAACTTATAAAATTAATATTTAAGTGTAGAAAAGCCTCTTGTTTAGTGACTAAAATAATTTTGACAAATTTAAATTTAAAAGTAATTAAGTTATTACGTTTTAATTCGGACCCCCGGAGCTAAGCAAGTTGGGCAAGCGCCCAAACTACCCTTTAGCTAGGACCTTATATCTCGTTAACTATTAATATTAGAATTATCAAAATTATTTTAAGCACTAGAGGAAGGTTCAGCCTAATAAGAAAAATATAATTCAATTATGTAATTTTTAAAACAGAAACGTTCAGCTTGAACGAAAAAGAGGCTTTTACTGTATTCTTCCGCCTTAAGAAGGTTGAAAAATCTATAAGCTTCTCTTTTAAAAAGGTTTAAAAAATTGGCTTCGCGGCATTCTAAGTAGTGGCATACTTATGTTTATTATGTTACTTATGGTTTGTGTGTCCAGGAGGGGAGGGGGTTGTTGACTCCCACGGCTCGAAGGGCTTACCACTACTTTCATACGCAATTTAATCAGATTCCATGACTGGGGTCTATAAATTTCCTAGTTTTGTAATTCGGAAAATGACCGAGGCCTTTTTTCCGGAAAATTTTCCGTATTTTTCCGAAAAAAATTAAAAAGTTTTCATTCCATGATTAGTCCAAGGATCCTATATGTTAGAAGGATATGAGGCGAGGGACGAAAAATGGCAGCGCCGTCGGTGGGTCATGCGCGATAGAGAATCCGTCTTTAGATTCCGTCAAGGACAAAACATGGAGGAAGCACTGCCAAATTTTTCCTTGAGGGAATAGAAACAAGACGTCCCACGTTTAGAGGCTCTCTTAATATCGACGGAGGGCTACCTATCCTTCTAACACATAGGATCCTTGATTAGTCTAATATATTGTTTGCAAATTTAAATAAAGCGGCATTTTCGCCTCATATTTTCGAATCTAAAAGTAAAACTAAAGCCCAGTTCACACTTTACAATTAATTGGACCACTTAATGGTATCCGACTAATTGTAAGCAAGAAAATTGTATTGTGTGAACATAAAAAGTGGGAGTTATTGTTACAATTTTTCTGTTAACATTATACAATTTTCTTGCTTACAATTAGTGGGATACAATTAAGTGTCCCATTTAATTGTAAAGTGTGAACTGGGCTTGAACCTCTAGACTAGTTTAAACTGATTAACAATTTAACGCTATTAATGTTTTGTAGTATGTTTACTGTTATTAGACATTTTATATCGATATAAAGTTGAATTTTAATTCATGTTACAATTTTTTATTTTTCCGATTTGCGGCAAATTTTCTGGAAATTTTTCCGCATTTTATTTTTCCGTAAAACTAACAACACTGAAATTTTCTCATGGATTTTATTATAATTATTAAACCTACTGGTAAAAAGCATCCTATACTCCCGATTTTGGTAGGTGCTGAATTTCCCGTACCTGTATTTAAACGAGGTTGAATTATGTCAATATATATGTCAATAGAAAAACTTGTAGAGGTTAACGGTTATAGTTGGTGTATGGAGCTGTTGGCTCACGTGGCATGAAGGGCTTGCCACTGCCCTCCTACGCATTGTAACCCGGCCACCTGAATTGATGGCTTTAAAAGTCACATGATGACCTTGGCCTAAGGTGGTGCCTTGTGTATCAGCCTAGCGGATGATTAAAACAAGACGAAACTGCTACGTTGAAATTGACGCTTTCAAATTTCAATGACCCATCGCAGCCATCTCCCGCCCAAAAGTGTTAAGTCACGCGTACGTTGCTTTATGTAGAACGAGGACAAATTACCCCAAGAGGGACTTGTTACCGTTAACAATTTATTATTGACACCGGAAACGCCATCTGGTGACCCTCAACGAAGTTTAATACGATTGAATCGAGCTTGGGGTTTTGTTTTCGTGAAAATATGTAATATAGCTCTTAGATAATCCACTAACCTCATTCGTTTGAAACATGAAACTTCGTAGGCTCACGAGCTTATTTTTCAAAAACGTTTTGGAAGAAAGATAGTGTGTGAAAAAAAACTTCATATGGTGATTTTTAAAAACGATGACGTAGGGAGAAATATTTTTATATAAGTATTTATTATTTCGGGGTGTAATTATCAGATCCTCATTTTTGGTAATACTGGCGATAAAATTACATAATCGTGGTTTGGCGGGAAAATAGCTCCCATATTTCATTATTTAGCACTTAGATTAATACTTATCTCGTAAGAGACATATTATATACTTCTGTAGTTACTTCTAAAAATATTCTAAATCTTATAATGTATTTTTTTTACCGTTTTACGTATTAGAGATAACGTTTTGTGTTTTACCGCTTATCCAGGGTTCATACACGACCTGAAAATCCTCGAAAATGTTAGAGAATTTGAAAATGGTTCCCAAAAAGTCAGGCAATTTGAAAATGGCCCCCAAAAGTCAGGGAATTTGAAAATGGCCCCCAAAGGTCAGGAAATTTGAAAATAGTTCCCATTAAGTTAGGTAATTTGAAAATTGTCCCCATAAAGTTAGGTAGTTTGAAAATGGCCCCCAAAAGTCAGGGAATTTGAAAATAGTTCCCAAAAAATTAGGTAATTTGAAAATGACCCCCAAAAGTCGGGGAATTTGAAAATAGTTTCCAAAAAGTTAGGTAATTTGTAAATGGTCCCCAAAAAGTCAGGGAATTGGAAAATGGCCGCCAAAAGTCAGGGAATTTGTAAATAGTTCCCAAAAGTCAGGGAATTGGAAAATGGTCCCCAAAAAGTCAGGGAATTTGTAAATAGTTCCCAAAAGTCAGGGAATTTGAAAATGGCCCCCAAAAGTCGGGGAATTTGAAAATGGTTCCCAAAAAGTTAGGTAGTTTGAAAATGGCCCCCAAAAGTCAGGGAATTTGAAAATAGTTCCCAAAAGTCAGGGAATTTGTAAATGGTCCCCAAAAAGTCAGGGAATTTGTAAATGGTCCCCAAAAAGTCAGGGAATTTGAAAATGGTCCCCAAAACGTCATGGAATTTGAAAATGACTCCCTAAAAAAAACCGACAAATAAATTTTTGGAAGATTTATTAAAAATTTATGTTAAATATTTCGCAAGATTTTATCTCAAACCAATCATTTATTCTACAAAAATGGTCATGGAAAATTTGAAAAATTGGTTTTCGGTTTTGCCTCATTCCGACGCCGTTAGGTAGCGCCTCTGAAAAATTCAACGCGGTCGTGGGATTCGGAGCTGTAACAAGTTCTCTCGGGGATAGTTTGTCCACGCGTGGCGCCAGACGGAAAACCTATACTTGGTGAAAAAAAGATTTAGTCGAGAGATTTACTAGCGAGTCCTAAAAATCTATTTAAGCGAACAGCTTCGTATTCAAAGATACGGTTACGACGGCGGCCGAATTAATAACGGTTTTAATTCCAGTGATAAAGCCATTGTTTTTAAGCATAAATCGAGATGCATCGCCTTAGTCATTCCGTAAAATATCTTTTGAAAAGTCAAATCTTTGAGAGCTATTTCATTCCCAGCAAATGTAGACTCGTATTTTTCGAAGATCCAATTTCCAAAAACCGCCTCTTGAGCCAACAGCGTAATATTATCCTATTTAGCCATTGAACCGCTCTGTTATCGATTGATAAGATTTCGACCGGCCATTTTCTCATAAGCAGCGGGGTTGTTCAAAATGATTTTTTTTTTTCAAAATGCAAAATGCAAAATACTTTCTCTACAACACAAAATGCAAAATACTTTTTCCAGAACTCAAAAGGCAAAATACTAAATGCATTTTGAAAATTGGTTTTTCTAAATGTAAAATGTTTTTTGCAGCTCAAAATAAAAATACAAAAAGGTTTTTCAAATAATTTATTTATTATTATAAAACGCAATCCAGCAACCACGTCAGCTTCTCGCATTGTTCTATGTACACTGATTGGGCTAATTTTTACAATTTGTAAAATGGTCTTGACCGGCAACGTGTTGAAACTTGGCTATTGCTATTTATTTCTAAACAAATCGAAGATTATCAACTGATTTTCTAGAATTAATGCTAATTTTTGTAAGAATTAAAACTAATTTACTTTGATAGTTAAAACTTTAGACCTACTAATTTATTTATAAATTTATTTGATTTAAATTGGATTTTTTATTTAAATTGTTTTTTATATTTAAACAGTATATGGCTAATATTTTTAACATAGTAATTTCCGTTTAAAAAAAATATTTAATAGTCCTAGTTGCGGCTTTAATGACTATTAAATTAGAATTTTAGGACTGCCTCAGAGTCTGAATATTATTGTCAATAGAAAAAAATCTGAACAAACTGAAATATTAAATATAAATTAAATTTAAGTAAGAGCACATTTAATTTTATATAACCCGAGGTGATTATCACTGATTTTGTTGAAACTAGGTGGGTAGGTAGACCTTATGGTAACATTAAATTTCACCAAGGGAAAAGTTGCAATGGACATTAGTTTTGCCATGCCAACCGAAAATGTGTTTAACAACACAGTACGTATATGTTCCCATTGAAAATAACATGGGAATCTGAGCACTTCTAAGGGTCCCCCCCCCCCCTCTGTGAAAAATTTCAAAGAAATTGAAAATTTCAAAACCAAATAAAAATAGATCAAAATTGACAAATGAAATTAATTTATGATATTTTGATGAATTGTGTTCAATTTGGTCAAAATATGAAAAAAAATGATCAGAATCGGTAAATATGGAGAACAGCGAAATATTTAGATAAAAAAAGTTGTATTTGCCAACTAATCGCCAAATCAACGATAATAAATGAATGGTATCAAAATTAATAAAATGGAATTAAGTTGTTTGAATTTGATCAAAATTAATAATTTTAATTAAAATTGGTAAAATTTGATTAAACTTGATTAATTGTTTAAAATAAAATTTGCCATTGGTATACAAACGTTCTGATTTGTTAAAAATCGAGTTAAGTAATTAGATTTCTAATGTTCAATACTATTAGAATTAACCTCCGTAAAATATGTTAAAACTACGGCTATTACATATAATTGTTTATTATTAAGTACATCGTATTCGCTATATAGTTTAGCAGTAGAGTTATACCATTTCTTTTTCAGACAAACACGTATTATTCGAATATGCAAATTTTTCAGAGGTAGCGAGGCAGTATCTGTTGCGCTGCCCCAGCATATGGTTCCGTACGATAAAATTGAGTTTACAGATGCATGGTAAACCGAGCGTTAAGTATTATAGTCAAGTATATTTCTGAGTTGATATATATTGAACATAGAGTATCTTAAGGATTTTATGGTATAAGAAATTTGGTCATTCCATTTTAGCATCTCATCAACAATAATGCCTAAATATTTAATTAATTAATTAATTAATTTAATTAATTGCCTAAAAACGGGTATAACTTGATAAAACTGATATATTTTATAAAATTTTGGATAAAATTTGATCAATTTGATCAATGTGATTAAAAATTGATCAGAATCAATAAAATGGAGAAAGGTGAAAGATAACGTCTAAAAATTTAATATTGACCATTTTATCACCAAATTGATTTTAGTAAATTAGTTTTATCAAAATTGATAAAATGGAAATAATTTGATCAAAATTGATAAAATGGAAATAATTTGATCAAAATTGATAAAATGGAAATAATTTGATCAAAATTGATAAAATTGAAATAATTTGATCAAAATTGATAAAATTGAAATAATTTGATCAAAATTGATAAAATTGAAATAATTTGATCAAAATTGATAAAATTGAAATAATTTGATCAAAATTGATAAAATTGAAATAATTTGATCAAAATTGACTAAATTTTTTGAAATTAATAAAACTGATATAATTCAACAAATATGAAGTTTTGATTTTTATTCTAATAAAAATTTCAAACTCCGAAAATAATTAAGAGAAATTTCAGTTCATAGAATGTGTTTTAGTTTAAATTCTACAATTTAATCATATAGTTAACGCGTAACGCCATCTATCGACTTCTAAAATAACTATTACGATTTTCATTGTTGAACCGAAAACTCGTACGGTCTTGACTATTCGATGCTGAATACAAATTATTTAAAACCATCTAAAAATCGTGCGTCAACAATTTAATTGAAATAAACTTTTAGTCAAAAGTCCAAAACGTTTAAGACTAACCTTAAAAAATTCCCACCAAACAAATTAGTTAGGAATTACTTTGAAACGAGTTTATTTTGCAATGCGTATATTTTCTCGTCCGTTTGTTATTCAAACATCCTATTATGTTTTGTGTCCCATTTCTGTTGTCACCGTCAAATAAACGGGGGACTAAAGAGCGATTTAAAGAGGTTAAACCAACGTGACCTTCATATGACCTTTCGCCGCGACACCCTTTTCGCTTTCCACAATAAACAGACTATAAGCCATTGTCTCAGAATAACGTAAAATTTTATAAGCTTTATGTTAGATAGTTTGGGTGAATTTTAAATATATAATAAATATATTTTTCAAAACAATTAGTTGCTAGTTTTTGATGAATAATTCCGGTTTTATTTGTGTTTAGTAGCTATCATTAAAATATTTCACTTGTCATTGTTATTTTATTTTTATTCAGAAAAACTAACATTTTAATTTGTTGAATAAATAGGTATTATAATGAAATAAACAAAGAAGGCACGGACAATTATCAGAAAAATATATAATTTATATTTAATGTTTGAAAGTGTGTAAAGAGGTTTTCTGATTTTAAATTGTTTTATAATATTTGGATTGTATTTTTAATTCCCCGAGATTTTTCTAATATTTCTCAATATTTTAGATATTTATTGAGATTTAAGACCAATTAGTTTTAGCGTTGGTATAAATTCCTGTTTAACGATTTGCGCCAATAGTTTACTTTGGCGCCACGTATCGCGTCAATACTTTGCTTTGGCGCCACTCATTACTCTAATAGTTTGCTATGGCGCCACCTTGGATTAACAATAGTAGTGCCTACCTGGATATATCACTTGGAAGAAACCTGACAAGCAAATGACTTTTGCGACAGCAGCGCCGCTTCGGCGAAGTTATTATTATTATTATTATTAATTTATTGATGACAAGTTTGTTACAAAAAATTTGTTATAATTGGTAACGCATCACCCCATTGCCATATGAGCATATCGCTCGTGCGTGGCTGGGGCTTACAATTCATTATTTCGAAAGATTTAGGTAATTAATTAAATATATATACAAACATAGTAATTCGAAATAACACAAAATAGACTTCGTAATTGAAACGTTCGCAGTGGTTACATAGTTTATAAAAATAACATATCGTGTAGTTCTACATGGTTAAAACGTGTGAGCCAAAATATTAATTTGTTTTTGTAGGTTTGTAGAGTAGTGCATTTCTTCAATTCAGAGTCAGTCATGTTGTATAACTTGGGACCAAGGTAATGAGTGTGTTTTTGGCCAATAGTTTTAAAGGCTCTTGGAGTGACTAGATCAGGGCCGGCGTTAGGGGGGGGGGGGCGGAGCAAAAGTACCCCGGGCCCGGGCCTCTGAAAGGGGCCCGCTGAAACGGGTGCCTATCTAAAATTTTCTGATATTTCCAAAAAACCGAATTTTGGAGTAAAAATTACCTGGGGCCCGAAAATCCTAGCGCCAGCCCTGGACTAGATTGCCTGCTTCGGCATATCTAGTGTTATACGATTGAAACAGTTCCATTAAATGTCGGTTTTTAAATACATATAACAAGATTTCTTTAGCATAAAGATGCCCAATGGAAAATACTTTAAAATCGCTATAAGTTCAAATACTTGGGTAGCGATAATCTTTCTTTAGGCATATGCGAATAATATTTCGCTGCAGTGTTTCGAGTGATTCAAGAATATTATCAAAGGTGCCACCCCAGCCTATTATGCCGTAAGATAACAATGACTGAACAAGCGCGTGGTATACATTTTTTAACCGCGGTAAATTCAGGAAATTTCTAATTTCATAGAACTTATAGATACAGAGCCTAATTTTGCTTATGATATATGAAATATGGTCACCCCATTTTAGAGCGCTATCCATGATTATACACAGTTAGAAAAAAGGGTTTCCATGGGTTTTATTAGGATTTGCTTTGGGTTTAAAAAAGGTTTAGGAAAAAATTATAAACCCTTAAGGTTTGTTTTGGCAACTTGCATGGTTTGAAAAGGGTTTAAATGTTTAAAGGAAACCCCTATAGGTCAATGGAAAACCCCTAGGATTCCCATTTAAGAACCTATAGAAAAAAAATAATAATTTATCACTTTTTAAAACCCATTTCAAACCCTGCACGTTTTAAACTATCTCACGCCATCTACGCCGAAATTTGATATCAAGCCGTATAATAATTTCATAAAACGTAAAGGAAGACGGACTTTCCCCAAAATGGTTTATCGAAACATCGTTGCGATTATACATCTTCCGGTGGTTCTGTAGTAAAACGCCCGCCTGTCGTGCTAGAGGGCTTGGGTTCGAAACGCTCCCGTTGCAATCGCCAAAATTTGTTATAAAGTCGTGAATTAAATTAATTATTTTTAATTTAATCTATAAATACAGAAAGTGCTCATTGTTAAGCCTTGTGGGTTTGAAAATTTCCGTTAAAGGGTTTTGGAGGGTTTGAATTTGTGGAATTTTTTTAAGAACCTTGGGGGTTTATAATCAAACTCTTTTTTTCTAACTGTGTACCTAAGTATTTGATTTTGTGAACTTTTTCTAACTTTATACAATTTGTAGTACAATTTCTATGTTGGTGGTTGATAGTGTTTACATGGATTTTTAAATCAGGAAGGGTATCATTAATTGGTCTAGAGGAGAAACAAATATATTTAGTTTTATTAGTGTTTAGAGTTAATAAGTTTTCATTGAGTTTCGTAGAAACTTCATTTAGCGCCCTTTGGGCTTTAGAGAAAGCATCCAGCCAATTTTTACCCTCAAATAAAAGTGTAGTGTCATCTGCAAATGACATAAGTTCACCATCGATTTTCATATTATACAAGTCATTAATATACAATAGAAAAAGAATGGGGCCAATAATGGTACCTTGGGGAACACCAAAGTTCATAATTTGTGGATCGCTTATTTATTTTCACAACTGTTTCTCTACCTTGTAAAAACTCGTAAACCAGTCCAACGTTATGCCACGTATACCAGCGTTTTCTAATTTATCAATTAACAAGCCATGGGAGACCGTATCAAATGCTTTCTTTAGGTCTAAGTAGACCGCAATAATTTTAGATTTTTTATCTATTGCCTTATATAATGTATCAGTAACTTTTAAAATAGCATCACTGGTATTTAAGCCTTTTCTAAAGCCAAATTGGTTTGGAGATAACGGAGTACTTCCGAAACTCCCGTAACACGTAGCCTTCTACAAGGCAGAACCCGTAACAAACACTTAGGAAATTCACGCGGAACGCTAGAGTGATATATCCAGGTAGGCACTCTTATTGTTAATCCAAGGCGACACGTATCGCTCCAATACTTTGCTTTAGTGCCACGCATCGCTCCAATGCTTTGGTTTGGCGCCCCACATCGCGCCAATAGTTTGTTTTCGCGCAACACTATCTGAAAGGGGATCTAATTTCTTCCACTAATAGCAATATAATCGTTTGTGTTCCGAGTTTAACCTTCTCGCGTGTTCGCCGTAGACGTTCCTCTGTCCGTTGCTTAATCCCAATTAAATCTGTGAACGAAAACCGCTTTTCCACGCGTGTTATTGTACTAACTCAAACAATTCGACGAGTAATGAATAAACAGAAATCGCCATCATTGTGATGACTTTCAATCGCTTAACCAAGAATCGATATATGTCAACTTCGAGAGAATGAACATGTTGAGACGATAGGGGGGCGTCATGCTCGAATTTCACCCACGGCGCGTGCGCTGCTGATGACGTATTCTTCAGGGAACCAATGAGATACCGAGATGATATTATTGTCGTTTAAGTGACAGTGTTTCTTTAACTTGGTTTAATAATTTATAGTTTAAAAACTGTCGTATCTTGGTTACGATATTATTGATCTAAACAACTGGGTTTAAAAAAGTAGTAACTTCAAGTTACGATATTATTGATCTAAACAACTGGGTTTAAAAAAGTAGTAACTTCAAGTTACGATATTATTGATCTAAACAACTGGGTTTAAGAAAAGTAGTAACTTCAAGTTGCGATATTATTGATCTAAACAACTGGGTTTAAGAAAAGTAGTAACTTCAAGTTACGATATTATTGATCTAAACAACTGGGTTTAAGAAAAGTAGTAACTTCAAGTTACGATATTATTGATCTAAACAACTGGGTTTAAGAAAAGTAGTAACTTCAAGTTACGATATTATTGATCTAAACAACTGGGTTTAAGAAAAGTAGTAACTTCAAGTTACGATATTATTGATCTAAACAACTGGGTTTAAGAAAAGTAGTAACTTCAAGTTACGATATTATTGATCTAAACAACTGGGTTTAAGAAAAGTAGTAACTTCAAGTTATACTCTAAAAATAGTTTCTATTTTATACTTCTCTAAAATACCTGATTTAGTATAAGGTTCTAAAACTTTAAAGTTGAATTTATCAAAAGTACATTTTTCAAGTTACGAATTTATTAAAGCGAGACACGCTAAAAAACGTCTCTAAATAGTTATTCTCCCTAAATATGAATATATATGCATTCTTAGTTAAACTATTCAACAAAGTGTTTCTGGCGCGATGTTTACACTTGGCAGTTAGTCTTTTGTATTGGTGTCGTAATGATTGTCAGGAGGCGGAAGATAAGGCGACGTTTTTTGATCTACTTGGAAACTGGGGGATGGTTCAATATGGACAGCTGCTTCCAAACAAAGAAAATAGAGAAAAGGAAGACGTTTGAAAGGTAACAACGCAGCGGGGGCACCAGCTCAGCAAAAAGAATTTGAACAAATAAAGGATAAGACAAGGATTTTGAAAATGGGCCTAAAACGTCAGGGAAAAGTCAAGAAATTAAAAAATGAACCTAAAAAGATCAGGAAAAAGTCAAGGATTTTGAAAATGGGCCTAAAAACGTTAGGAAAAAGTCAAGGAATTAGAAAAAAGGCCTAAAAAGGTCAGGGAAAAGTCAAAGATTTTGAAAATGGGCCTAAACGCGTCAGGGAAAAGTCAAGATATTATAAATTTGCCTAAAAACGTCAGGAAAAAGTCAAGGAATTAGAAAATAGGCCTAAAAAGGTCAGGGGAAAGTTTAGGACTTTGAAAATGAGCTTATACGCGTCAGGGACAAGTCAAGAAATTCAAAAATAAGCCTAAAACGTCAGGGGAAACTCTAAGGATTTTTAAAATGGGCTTATACGCGTCAGGGAAAAGTCAATAAATTCAAAAATGAGCCTAAAAAGTCCGGGAAAAGTCAAGGAATTGGAAAATGGATCTTATGACGTCACGGATTTTAAATTTATGCTAAAATATAGGACACAAATTAAGACTATTTACGAATGTCACGTATTTTTAGAAATTTGTCAAAAGTCTGGAAAACATATCACGATATTTAAATTTATTAATTTTGGTTCTGTGATATATTTCTAAGATTATTTTTAAGTTTCTTAAAAACTCTGATCATTTTTAAACATAAACTTTATACTAAATTAGAAGCTAAGTAAATTCATTAACTTTTCATAAAAAGTAAATGTAAAGTTAAAATTCGTCTGATTTTGGCCTTAAAAAGGTCGGGCAAATTATTTAAAAATGGCCCCAGGGAACACTGTAGCGAGAAAAATTCTTTGAAATCTGTTTCAATAGAATTTTAAACAATTTTGTAAACCAGGGTACACGACCTTAAAAAAAGGGTTTTAAACAATAATAAATATCGCCTTTTGTACGGCTGTGAGCATTGTTTAAACGCAAAATTATTTAGCGTTTAAACCAGTATGTATACGTTTCAACACCGTAACTCGTAATGATTTGTTAACACGCGTGCTGATAGAATAATATTTAACCGTAATTAACGAACTTTTCTACGGTGGAAATTAGTACAGCCAAAGGCAGGAAGAAAGAAAATTTAATTTCCAAATTTACATTTTTAAGCACCTGCAGGATTCGTACACGACCTGGAATACCTGTATAACCTGGAAAAATCGGGAATTTGAAAATGATTCCAAATGGTCAGGGAACAGTCAGGGAAATTTAAAATGGTCCAAAAAAGTAAGGTAATTTTAAAATGACCCCAAAAAAATCCGGCCAATAAATTTATGAAAGATGTATTAAAAATACGGTGTTGGTCCATTTGATCGAAAAATATGTGATCGACAGTCGATCATTATACCTTGCAATTGATCGAAATTCCATTTGATCGAATCCCATTTGTCATTTGTTTCATAAGCTCGAACCTTCAAATGATCGAATACTATTTGATCGAATTCAAAAGTATTTATAGTACCAGTTGGTATGTTTTTATTTTACCGAATGTCAATATGAAGTGCAGAAGGAATAATGATGGAGTAATTCATTGCTTTAACTGTATTAAGCCACAAAGATGAAGAGATTTTTACTTTATACACTATATGATGGAATTTTTATGACATCGACGATAACGGCCCGTTGTTTTTGATATACAGGGTGTCCAATAAAAAACGATCCAGGGCCAATATCTCATAAACCGTTTTCTCTAGGAATTTAACTTTTTTTATGTTACGTAGCACATGCAGGGGGCAAAGAAGAATGATAACCTCGATGACCTTGAACCATGTCTTCAAGGTCATCCAAAAACTATCTCGAGAACCTTAAGTGTTAGAAAGTTGGTTTCAATTAGAAAAGTGTTCCCCGTCACGTTTTATGCCTACATAACGTGAACATGATCGGATTCGACCAATAGTAAGTCGAGAAAAATTTTACCAAAATCACAAAGGTCGTAAAAGGGAAAATTGCAAGACAGCGCTAATAACTCCAAAACAACAATTGGAATTTTTGATCTAAACCTAATGGTTCTCGAGATAATTTTAGTATGACCTTGAAGACATGGTTCAAGGTCGTACAATTTTCCAAATATTAAAATATCCTACCATGATGCGATTGTCTAGCAAATTTCGATAATGTAGCACGACTTGTTTTGGAGTTATTAGCGCTGTCTTGCAATTTTCCCTTTTACGACCTTTGTGATTTTGGTACCAATTTTATCGTCTTGCTATTGGTCGAATCCGATCATGTTCACTAGCTAGCTAATGGCTTGGGCGCAGCCTGTTCTATAGAAATTGGTTAGCAAATTAAATAAAACGCTTAATGGAAATAAAAACATTTATTCAACAATCGCCCTGAATTATTTTCGCGTAGAAGGCCTGTTAAAAGACTGTAGTTTTATTTAAATTTTGATAACGCTTTTAAAGTAGAATTTTTCAAAAACAAACCATCTGGTGGAGATATACCTTTTTAGCGGGTTCGGTTTGGACCGATGACTTAGAAAATTCACGGTTTTTACCTTTTCCAGTCCGATATGAAAATCCAAGTATCAAACCAATAAGGGAACCTTTACTTTGACCTCGACTACGACCTCAACCTCGACGATTTCCGCTAGGTTTTTCTGGAGCTTTTTTGAAAATTGCCCAATCTCCAATATTAAAGGGAATATAACCTCAAGTCGTTTTTTATGTTTTTTATGAAAGCAATTTTGGCGGGAAGTCACTAAACAGCGCCAAAAATATCTAAAGTCATAGGAGGGAGTGCGAAATGGTCGAAGTTTGGTGTTCCACACCTAAAACCTGAGGTTATATTCCCTTTAACGCAGTCTTCTCGTTGAATTTCGCTTTTCCTCACGAATATTTTCTTGGTTCCTTGATTATGTTGGCGTCAATTTAGTTCGAAATCTTAAGAGTATACTAAAAAGCTTATGATTCTTTAAAAAATGTAATTTTTTAACCAAATACAGATTTTTTCATTTTGTTTAAATTTAAGGTTATTTTTTAAAACGAGAGATTACCAAAAAATCCAAGGATTATAGCAAAATGTTCAAGGATTATTTCCAAATTTAAAGCGATTACGTGGATTTTTTATGAATTTTGCCAAAAATCAAGGGATGACTAAACATTTTTCGGATAATGGATTATTTTTGTGATTACACGGATTATTTTATAATTTTTTCTAGGATTACGATTATAGTGTACACCTGATTACGCGAGTGGCTACCCCCTCGATCGAAAACCTGTCCTCTTAATTTACTGTCCATGTAACGTTGCTTTAAAGAAATCATTGATTTAAATAGCCTATTTTAATAATAATAATCAGCTCGGATAATAGGTGGTATTCACGAGAAGATGGCAGCCATTGCTCTAAGGTAGATAGTTATGGGGGAAAGGGGGATGACACTAACCTTCCACTACAGCGATGATGATGTCACGAGAATACACCCTATACCCAAGGCACCACCCTAGGCCTAAGTCATCAAGCGACTTTTAAAGCCTTTTTAAATCAGGTGGCCGGGTTACAATGCGTAGGAGGGTGGCGGCAAGCCCTGCAAGCCACGCGAGCCAACAGCTCCCTACACTAACTATTACCGTTAACCTCAACAAGTTTTTATGGAAGGGAAACCGAAGTGGGGAGAGAACTTGCAAACTCAACGCGGAAGGAGTTGTTCCGAGTTTTCACCCAGTGCCACAAGTTGGGATCGAACCCGGCTCCTCTTGCTGCGAGGCGAAAGTGCTAACCATTCCGCCACCCCACCTTAACATTTAACTTAATTTTCATATGAAAATGTACAAAATAGTTTTTATAGCCAATTATATTTTTGTTTACGTATCTAATAAACGCGAATTTTAAATTAAATTCTGAAGAAAACAATAGTTTTTTAAGTTAGAAGAAACCACCTATGGTACGAGTTATTAGTAAGTTTTTAATTTCTTCAAATTTGTTTAGCATTTAGCTATAGTATCCCTTTTAATCATGGACTAATCTACTTTTTCGCGTATTTTATCAATAGTTTTTTTGAAGGGATTATGTTTCAATTTCCTTTCTCGATAAGTCAAAATTCGCAAGCTTTGTGTTTCGACGTAATTATTGTTTACCTGATTTTTTTTGGGTTTCTGAATAGTGTATTTTGGACAGATGTTCTCGTATTCATAATTCAAATGAGGACTAATTCATTTGTTTAACTCGATAACCGAAATGATCTCTCATTGAAAGCAAAAATGTTCAATTATTTTAACGGTAACCGATTGTTACGGCGAAATAATCTGTATTATTCTAATTTTTTTTATATATTCACTCGAAATCAACGTTAGCTGAGACAACAACAGCTTCGTTATCTGATTTGGCCAACGTACGGACTTTGCACTAAAACATTTTCAGTGGGAAAATAGTTTTAGTCACGTGACTTTTTGCAAAATTGCAGTACCATCTATCCTAAGAAATACGAACTATTATTCATTTTATTTTGCTAATAGCGGTTTCAATTTTGATCGATTCATCTAAGTAGCTCTTTATATAAAATACGAGAGGTCACGTGATTACGTTAGATTCATCGTGCAGTTAAAGTTAGAGAGCGCGCATATTTTTGTTTTTGTTGAGCTCGCGCGAAAACGCGCGAGTAGTGTTCGGAATTGTTTATTCATTATCCACAAATTTTCCGATTTATTTAAAAAACGTTGGTAAAAAGAATATCATTTTAACTTATTTAATTATGTTTTTTACGCAACCAAGCATTTATTTGAATAAAAGTGGAATTTATTTAAATAATTGTTTGTTTTATTTAAATAATAGGCTTATTCACTTTCGATTATTTAAACATTTTACAATTTTTATTCAACTATTGGTTATTTAAATAAATATTATTTAAATATCGCCGAGCTTATTTTATTCATGGATAAAAATTAATCGAAATCCGAGCACTACGCACGAGACCCGCTAAAGGGAAATATTAGGAAGCGCGCGCTCCAAAAATTAACACTTATTATACATGTATGCGTATATATTATTTTATAAAAAGGGCTATTATCTAATTATTGTTATTATTTAAACATTTTGTAAAAGAAAGGTGTAAGTTAATTAGCTGTCTGCAGCATCTGGAAGAAATATTTTTTCTTTACCGTTGCACGGCCAACTATGAGCGCAAGTTACGGAATCGAAGTTGGCTGTGAAATGGGAGTCACGTGATTTTGTTTTCCCATTTTTATTTGTAAAAAGTCAGGGAATTCAATTTTCTTTTGAAACTTTTTGAGGGTAAATTTACTCCAGATCTATGACAATTTCTATGATTATCATTTATTTCCTTGAGAGTTTGGCTAATTTTTTCAACATTCCAATAACCTATTTATTGAAATATAAGTAAATTTAAATTTGTTAACTTCTGATAAAAGTAAAGCGTATAATAAAATTTTTTGACCTTAAAAAATTAAGTAAAATCTCTTAAAATGATCAGGGAATTTGAATATGAAAATTTTGTGGCAACCCTGTTAAAGCTATTTTAAGAAAAACAATAGGACTTTTCGTAGGGCCCGGAAAACTGATTGCGTGGCCCTAAGTGACATCTGGTGGTAAAACTCCTTAAGAGCCTAACGAAGGTTGCTGATTTTCCAATTGTTACTCAAATTGTTGGACTAAAAGTATAAAATCCTAATTAAATACTGTAAATTTGTGCCATATTGAAAAATGGCACCCAAATGGAATGATAAAATTTGGTCTGTCAGATATACTCTTTCAAAAGTAATAACCGTTGGAATTAAAATTCGGTCGCAGTCCGTTGTAGAGCTAAAACAATAGTTTCATGGACGGCCATTTTCCAAAATGGCGACCAAAGCTGATCTCTGAGATACTGTTTTGAATTAAGTTTCTATCTCTTTCCGTTGTCCAGATACCAATTTTACAATAAGAGTGAAAATGGACGCCATTTTCCAAAATGGCGACCAAAGCTGATCTTTGAGATACTCAAGATTTTGAATTAAGTTTTTATTTCCTTCCGTTGTCCAGATTCCAATTTTACAATAAGATTAAGACTTCGGCTTGAAAAGGAGCCACGGCTCGAAAGCTCGCCGTGATTGTAAATATTACAAATAAACCTTTTTAATCAGTCATGAAGTATCGTGTCTCTTTTAGACAATTTTACTAAATACTAATTTCACCATGACTTAAATCCTTCATAATCAAAGAGTGTAAATGTTCGCCATTTTCCAAAATGGCGACCAAAGTTTAACTGTAAGATACTCTTTTTTAAGTAAACTAACCATTTTAATTAAATTTATATCTCCTGGCGTTGTCCAGATACCAATTTACATTAAGAGTGTAAATAGGCGCCATTTTCC